>NC_059506.1:3646038-4861384 GCF_914767665.1 Harmonia axyridis
GATTACACTAAAAAGGAAAATTTGGACATTTATTTTCCCGATTTGTTTTAAACAGGGTTCTGCGCATAGACCTAATATCAATTTTATATAATGTCTATGGTTCTGCGCAACTCAAAACGTCAAAACATATGACTTATTACATAACCATAAACATTATGTCTTTATGGACATAACCTGATGGTGTCACATTATATGTTTCTGTGTTTGGTTTTGTGAGGACTTTCAAAATTGAAATATGGATTCTGATTCAGATAGTGAATTATCATTCAATGACAATTTATAATGATAATTCGTGATTTATTTTAACTTTGTCGCCACAAGATCAGAGAACATTATACTAGAAAATTGAAATTCCTGATTTTTCTATGATCACCGTCGATATTTTGAAATGTTGCCAAACATATCTCATGTTTAGCTAAACATCGATTATTATCAAACGGTGCAATCGGTAGAAATTATAATCATTGACTAGTACTAAACATTGATTAGGTAAACAGCGTTTATTTTTTGAGTGCAATTGGCCCTTAGCTCGAATTAATTCGCCCTGGTGCAGACAGTCGAATACGCCATTAGTTTTTAGTTGTCAAACGTCAAAATATGACAGCTTCAAAAGTCACAGCTGCCCAGATAGCGAGCTATTCAAAATAAAACCTCTTATTGGGAAACATTTTTGGCACGTTTGAACCTATTGGTAACTAGTACATTCTCGTAGCACTACATATTACATATGGAAACTTGGTATTGTTGTCTACCATTTGATAGCATCTGCATTGATCACGAAAATTCTATAGAATATTTGATTATGTTATTCATTTAAATACCGTTTTCTTCATCACAAAACTTTCAAAATTCTTTCAAAATTATCTGACAGTTTTATACGTTTTTTAGCAAGAATTGTCTCTATCTCTATTGAAAAAATATAATTATATCTGAAAAAACTAACATGCCTAATGGAATTTTTTTTTAATTTATTTTTTTTTTAGTTGGCAGCTGAGGAATTATGCGCTTGGCGTGAGACACTTGCTAAAGACAGGAATGTTGACGTGAATGTTATACTGTCTATCAAAGACTTCAAGCAAATATGCTTGTCTTTACCCATCAAAAAGGAAGAATTACTGATGGTCGTAAACACAAGGATTGTTCGGATGTATTTCACAAAGTTATTGGCAATATTGAAGGCGGCAAGGAAGAAGTACTTCAAGGATCCTAAAGATGAATCGAAATACGATTTGAGGCCGGTACCGAGCAAGCCCATCAAGAAACCCATGATTAAGAGCAGTCCGAAACCAAATATCCAAAATTCCCCAGTTGCCGCTATCAAAACCGACTTGAAGAGGAAAAGCGATGGATTCGTCCGTCCCTTGGCTGCCAAGAAAGGAAGGTCAGTTGAAAATATATACAGTTTGGTGCAAATGTACGGAATGAATTAATTTTTTTGTCGAAAAATCAATTTTTGTTGAAATTGGTGAAACATCTCGATTTATATTTCTGATTATCCAATTTTTGAAATACATTACGCAATGGCGTAATCTTCACTGATAACAGTCATCGATTTTGTTTCAGATTGTGAAGTACGTCATGTGACACCTCAATTTGAAGGTCTTTCAATTACCTATTCAATGGTACAAATTATTATAAGATCTATTTGACATTGTTGAAAATAAATAGACCCTACAGTAAGTTGTACTGTTGAATAGCTAATTGACAACCTCAAGGCGTAACATGCCATGTTTCCCCTTTTAAAAAAATCGATGACGTCATCAATGACGTAATGTCTATCGCATGAATGTCAAAAATGGGAAATCAGAGATATAAATCGATGTGTTTCAGCATTTGAACAGAAATTTGTTTTTTGAGAAGAAGTTAATGTATTCCATACTGTGCAAAGGATGTGAAGGATTTAGATGAAAATAATATATTCCGTCTAGTAGGCACTGGGAATGGCTCATTACAAAAGGCTCATTTGAGGAATTGTTGAAATTTTTTTTATTATCAAGTTGGCACAATTGTGCACCTCTTTATCAAATCGAATTTTGAGCGACATCTATCATTTGGTTGTGCTACATTTTTTCCATCTCAGATGTTTCACAGTTTTTACGTGATTTCACATAACTAGTAGAAATGGACCAGATTTGTAGAAAGCAAACTTATGAATTTTGTCTTAACATCAAGTTTCAGGCTGTTAAAAGACTTGATATTAATTTTCTTTGAGAACTGAAGTTCCTCCTATCGCATTTCAAAATTGTTTTTTATAATTAGATTTTTTTGACTGAAGTGTATTATTTTGAAAGGAGCATACTTTTAGGGCTTTACATTGAATTGAGATCTATAATACAGAGTTTTCCAACAAGTGGTTTCATTTTGATGCTAATAAAAATGAGTATATTTTAAGAGGGATTACCACCATGTGGTTTTCGCGTATCAGCCAAACTTTGGTACCCATTCATTTCCCCTTTGGCGCTCCTGCGATGACCAAATTTTGTACGATGCACGAACTTCTACATTCACTTCATCTTCTTTTTTTTTTCGAAGCAAATAAGTAGAGGGCAGCACTGTACGACGACTTTCACGAAATAATGATTTTACCTCTTTTGTAATGATTTTTGGTAAATTTTACTAGATTATCAATTTTTTTTGCGGAAAACGAAAAGTTAAGAAAATTTTTTTTTCATTCAGAAATTGAAAATATTTTCTTTCTACCATGAGGATTAATTTAAAAAAAAAAAAATGTGAAAACTCCATAAAAATCAGCGATTTGTAAGAAGAAATATCTCTAATTTCATTTCAAACTGAGCAACCACGTGGAGGTGTTCCCTTTTAAGAGAAATCATTGGATTTGATTGTAGAGCATTGGCATAGACTTCATCTTTCACGTGTCTCCAAAGAAAAAAGTCTAAAGGTGTTGAATCACAAGATGTTGGTGGCGAATTGTTATTACCTTTTGGTAAATAACAAGGCCATGAAACTTTTTTTGTAAAATTGGAATTGTTTCGCTGCTTGTGTGGCACATAGCGCCATTTTGCTGAAAATAAATCCCATATCATTATCTTCCAATTACGTCCAAAATAAATTGTGGAATACCTAGTTCTCAAGTTGTTCTGGAGTGGTTTCGACTCTTTATATCATAACTTATCCCAACAGCCCAAATTATTCCACCAGTTTTACTGTTACCGGCCGAGAAGGTGCTTCACGACGACCCAGAAGTGCTTCATTTTCAAATTTCAAAGCGTTCCCTTCCATTTCTAGTAATGACGTAGTTTTCGCTTGTCAAATGTCTTAAGATGACAGCTGCTCAGATGGTGGGGGTTGTTCTAAATGAAACCTTTTATTGGAAAACCCTGTATCAGGTCCTTACACATATTTATTTGTGTAAAAAATATTTCGTTTTTTCAATAATAAAAAATTATATCTATTACAGTGAGTGAACGACTGTTGTAATTTTATCCTATTGTTATATTATAAACTTTGTGTAGCTTGTGCTAATGAAAATTTTTTACTACTACTACTACTACATAACAGAAGAAATTAAATTTCTCTAATTCTGTGGTTATTCCGTTCATTCTTCCACATCTTGTAGAACAAAATCGTGCGAGCATATATCAGAAACGCACAGTTTTCATGGTTATATTTTATTATTCTATGTTGGTACTCCGAACTTTCCGCCACGGCTTTATCTGTCAATTCATCAATTTGCCTTAAAGAAATCAGTTCTGCCAACCAACATTTTTCAATGCAAAAATCACTAAATTATATTTATGGAAATATTTCATTAATTTCAATGAAAATGCAATGAATTAGAGAAAATAATGTATAATACTCGTACAGAAGGCTCATTCTACCACTCGTTCATTCCAAAACTCGCCACTTCGTGGCTCGTTTTTGAATTTTGAACTCGTGGAATGCCTTCTGCACTTGTATTATAAATAACTATTTCAGAATTACAATTCAAGAAAATAGCTAATGAATCCAATAAATTAATTAATATAACTATTGACTACATCTTGGAATTTTAGTATTTTTATACAATTCTTATAATTGAACTATAATTTGAACCAATTCCTAGTACTCTTTGTTCAGTTAAATTTAATCACAAATTGAATGTTCAAATACTGTGATTTGATGTGATAATGTACTACTTCTGTTTATCATCACACTAAATTTCTGCTTTTTCTCAGGTTTTCATCTAGTTTCAGACAAGGAAGGAGGAACTTTTCTACTGGTAATAAATCAAAGAGTCCCATGACATCTCCTTTCCGAGGGTCTGGCGGTTACAGAGGAGGATACCACGGTAACTCTGGCAAGAATTATGGCCAGAATTCAGTCAAGTATCCAAATCCTCAAAATGTGTGGGAGCCACAGCAAAATCAGAATTTCAATAACTACGGAGGTGGCGGCTTCAAGTATTATTGAAATTGAATTCTTATTAATTAACTTGGATGTATGTGATTTGTTTTTTCCTATTTGTATGGGTTAATTATTTAATTAATTAATTGATTGACCAAATAAATGAATGTAGACGCTATTTGTTTTTTTTTCTATTTTCCATTAAATGGAGCTATAGTTTTAAATCACATAAAATTGCTCCTATAACTATACATGGTGTTCCACCATTGATGTGATGCTGTATTATGGTTAAGTGCTGACATTTTCCAATTTTTTCGACAGAGTATCATTAGGCTCCATTAGTGCCAACAGAACAGAGCTTAAAACATTGCTCACCCATCCAGAAACTAACTTCGCTAGACACTGGGTTTGGTGAAGAAATTCTTCAGAAAAGGATGAATTCTATTGAAAATATAGTGAAACCTTTCAAAATTGTATATCACAGTTTACAATATGCGTTGAAGAAGAAAACGATCTGCTTGCATAATATGTTCGAGTACGAAGCGGTTAGATCTTGATTCAAAGGAGATAGAGAAGAAAGCCTAATTTAAACCTCCAGAATGAGCTGGTTCTAACAATCATATAAGTGGAGACAAACTTTGATCTTGGAGGAGTTCCCCAATCAATAATCATCCAATTAAAATAGGTTTATCATCTCCATTATCAAGTTGCTATTCAAGATTCTTTTGAATATTTCAAGGTTCGATGAAATAAATTGGGAAATACTTAGATTACGTCATAAATTTGAACTATTTTAGTATATTATTTCAATGATAAACCTTAGGATTCGGTGGAGACCTAAAGCATTTTATAGTTAACGTTTTGTTATCGCATTTAATAAAAGCAAATGTTAATTGAAGGTTATATTTACGGAACCTCTATTTGGATTGGTCCATTAATTCAACTGCTGCATTTGACAATCGAATCCACCCTGTTTCAAGTTTTTACGTTCGAGAGTTATCGTGTTTACGTTTGGCCATGGATTTCTCATTAGTGATTTGAACTTTATCAATGGAAACAGAATTCGCTAAAAGTACTGAAGTCAATTCTCGTCAATCTTCAAGCACCGTTAAAGTTTGAAAAACTTCACAATTTTGTAAATCAAAAGATTAATTTGTTATAATTCTGAGTGAGATTGAATTTTATAATTAGAGGTTCAATTTTTTTTAAAGGAAAAGCAAAAGCTTTCTTTATCAATTATTATATTGTCATTGTTTGATGAATAATTTTATCTCACAATTTAATGAGGAAATAATTGTGTAAAATCCATTGTTCTTCAGTATAATTAATTTTTATGGATGAAATGAAAATATTAAAACGTCTTTGTTACCCAGAAAAAAGTTTTGAGTTATTTTTCAGGTATAGAGAATCTTTAAAGGTGTACAGTACATTTCTCACTAGGTTCTTCAGTGCAGATTAATTTTGATTCTGTGCGGAAATCGCTTGATTGATTCCATCAATTTTTGGAAGAAACCTTTGTATGGCACTTAAGAATAAATTTGCTGATTTTTTCTCACGTAAAAGTTTATAGTTTTATATCACTTTGAAAATTGAAAGGTTTTTCAATCGTACCTCAATTATTTCAATGATAAATTTCAATATATTTGGAACTTTAAAATTCCGATGGAAAAATATATGCAACCTATTTAGAGTTGAAAAAAAATTATACGTTCTTGTGGTTTTAAGTTTGAAAATTTAGAATATCAATAAATAGAAATATTACCAAATACGAAAGTGATAAATGGCAATTGGCTCGAAGAAGTGTGTTTGAAAAATTGGTAATTCCAAGATAATTAAAAAATTTAGAAACACGACTGAAAGACCCTTCAATTCTCTAAGTAAAAAACAAAATCTTTAATTTTCCTTTTTGCTAATTTTAGAATCTAGAACAATATAATAATAACATTTTCTACTCTATTGAGATGATCATATCATCAACCTTTATTCAATCAAATGAAAATGTTAAGTTTAAATATTATATTTCAGGGCAAAAGTTACAGAATTAAAATACTTGAACATTCACCATAAGTTTTATTTATATGAACTTAAAAAATTCTCATTAACTCTTATTGTACGGATAGAGACCTTGGAAAGCTGCTGAGTCTTGAGGAACGTCATCATCGCTCTCCGATTCTCCATCGGATTCGAATGTATTGTCAGGAATATCGTACAAACGGATCATGGGCTTGTTGGGATCTTTCATTATCAGATATTTTCCATCTTTTTGCTTCATAACGATGTCAACAATACACCTGTAATAAATATTTTTGATATCATACGAACATCATCTTTTTCACAATTTTACTCACCTCAAAATTCCCCAAGCGTTGTCCATATTCAAGTTGATTTGAGTAGCGAATTCGTGTGGTTTGTACTGCTGAGTACCCAAGATGACATGCTTGCTGCTGTTCCTGACGTGGGCTCTTGACACATAACCGAACTTGATCTGATCGCTTCCAGCAAGAAGAGCTTGGACGGTCCATTTGGCCAGTTTACAAGCGTTGTTCCTTAATTCATTAGCTAATACTGCTCCTCTTTGAGTATCCAACTTCTGCCTCCATTCCACTCCGTTAGCCAATTTGGAATCCCATTCGTTTAGAGCCTTGATGGTCAAGAATTGCAGTTCTCCATTTGGAGTTTGAACCATAGCATCATGTTCACATCTGGCAACTAGAATCTACAAAAATCATAATGAACGCTAAAAAATTGTTATCTCTTCTTTATATTGGTTCGCTGCATCCAACATGCAACCAGAATCAAGTGATCAGTATAAAAATTCAACAGTAAAATACATCTGGAATACATTTGGAAAGATAGGATATTCAACTTTATTCCAGACAACACGCAGAGTGTAGACTGTAGAGGAACAGTGCATTTCACATTCATAACATCTCCGTAATACAATATGAATAAGTGTTCTCTTTCAATGGCGAAGCGGGGATGATCACAGTTGTGGCCTTGATAGTCGCTCTCCAACCGTGGTATCGATTGCTAGACTATATGGATTGAAAATAAATACGAAAATTTTATTATTCCATTGTATGGTAGCTTGTACTTCTGGCAAATTACATCATAGTGCTGTTTTTCATTTGTAACCTAAACACTACATAATATCTGGAGCGCTTACAGAATAAAACTTGACAGCTATTGATCGTACAATCGAATGGCCACCAGATTCAACTCCTAGTGATTTTTTTCTTTATTCATATCTGAAAAATTTGGTTTATGGGCAAGAAATTGATATAGTGAGGAATATTAATGAATAAGGTTCAAATAATTCAACTTAGTGCCAATATAGCAACTATGCCAAATCTGAAATTATCTCAGTAGATTTGGCTACTGTTAAGCTCAATAAGATTATTGATGTGCAATTTTTTTATATAGGGTGTTTTTTTCGAGGTATATAACTTTAAGTTGGCATTACTGTTCAAGATGGTTCTGTGCGGATTACGTATCGCACACTACGTCCATTAGCGATGAAGCGCACTTCTGGTTGAATGGCTACGTCAACAAATAAAACTGCCGCATTTGGAGTGAAGCTAATCCTCAAGTATATGTCGAAACACCGTTACATCCAGAAAAACTGACTGTTCGGTGCGCTTTATGGGCTGGTGGAATTATTAGAAGTACGAACCGTACTTCTTCAAAAACGATGATGGCCAGAACATTACAGTCAATGGTGATCGGTATAGAGCCATGATTACTAACTTTTTCATTCCTGAATTGAACAACCATGATGCCCAGGAGCTGTAGTTCCCACAAGACGGCGCAACATGTCACACCGCTCGTGCCACAATCGATTTATTGAAAGACACGTTTGGTGACCGCCTAATTTCACGTTTTGGACCTGTAAATTGCCCCCAAGATCTTGTGATTTAACACCGCTAGACTACTTTCTGTGGGGCTATGTAAAGTCTATGCGGATAAGCCACAAACCCTTGACCATTTGGAAGACAACATTCGCCGTGTTATTGCCGATATACGGCCACAAATGTTGGAAAAAGTCATCGACAATTGGATGTCCAGATTGGACTACATCCGAGCCAGCTGTGGCGGTCATATGCCAGAAATCATATTTAAAATGTAATGCCACAAGATTATCTTGCGAATAAATAAACTTCATGTCAATCGAATAATCCATCGTTGTTTTATTGCAATTTAAAGTTCTATAGCTCTAAAAAAACACCCTTTTAATGGAAGAGTGGAAGTTTGGCTTTGGCCGAACTCTATTCCTTTTGACTAACCTGACATCATGTAGAATTAAGTCAATAAACATTATTATTATTTGAACATTTAATTTATTCTTGTTGATCCTTGAGTTAGCAGATTCTAGAATGTTTATGTTTTCCATTTTATTTTTTACTTTCATAGTATTCATCTTACTTTCAAAAAAGTTATTGGGAAACCAAACCAAAGTACTCATTTTCACAGAAAATTTTTTGTCATTCATTGTCGCAAATAAATTGATTGCATACAATGGAATAAAATTTTCTGATTTATTTTCAACCCATACCACGGTTGGAAAGCGACTAATATTCGACTATTGAGAATCAAGCCATGGCAGTGATCATCCCATCGGCCATTGAAAGAGAACACTCATTTACTTGATATCATATCAAGCTAACATTTTGATTGTTGCATTCTTTCACTGGACCATGACTGTTCTCTGAATTATAAATATCCGGAACATAATATCCATGACCTACCTAAGATTCCAACCCAGACCTTCGTGGTAAAGTCAGCTCATAACCAACTGGACCACCAAGGTGGTCATATAATATATGCTGTTTTATCCTCATCACAAAAAAATTAATTCATTGACAAATATTGTACTTACAATTCCACTACCAAGGTCCCATTTTCTGTATCTGTAACCAACACTCGCAATTTCACCTTCTTCTTCATCGGAAATGAAAGGGTTAGGATTCTCAAACTTGTACTTAGGTTCTCCAGGTCCGGTCCTCAGTACCTAATATTGGTTAAAACAACATGAGAAGTTAGTGTTGAACATTTTTAAACCATTGGACTTGGTCTTACCTGTTGACTGAAATTATGATTTATAAAAGTAGCTTCCAAAGCCAGATCTCTTGGAGAATTCAGCACACTGCTATCATCTTGAGGGGGTTCCACTGAGGTTTCATTAACAGTTAGTAGATCGAATTCTGTGTTGTCTCTCTTGTCAAAGAATAGCTTGTCACCAATCTTCTCAATGACGATATCCCACGAGTAGTTGGATCTAGTACAGCACATAATTGTTGATAATATTGTATCAGTGGCATAAACATTACCCTCAGTTTTTGATAATTTACGGATGATAGGATCGTCAGTTGTGGTTACCTTTAAATAGAATCGAGTTAGAAAGCAAATTCAAATTATTGCAGAGTGAAATTACTTACAGTATGGAAGATCCTATTCACACTCTGAAGAGGTTTCTCATTCTTAACATTAACACGGTCATAAGCTTTGTCGTAGTATTCAAGCTCACCACAAAGCATAATGTCATCACCATCTTTAATATTTGGTAAGGACAACTTTCCTAATCGAGGGAAGTCCATTTCCTCAATTGTTACCCAATCTGGCTTCACAGTGACTGAGGCATCTCTTATTTTAATTTGAGGCTGAAAATACAAGATTATATCAATGAATTATAGTTTTAGGGTGATTAATATTTACCCTTCCTTGTCCCCATTTCTTGATCTGGTTTCTTTTGTAGGTATCCCTAGCTTTAAGGCCTTTACCCAGAGCTTGCATGCCTCCAGTTTGGGCTCCACCTCTTCCACCACGTCCTCTCATATTACGTTGATTAGGACGGAATCTACCTCTTTGATATGGTGGTTTCTGTACACGAGTTGTATCAACGAGATGGAAAGTACTTTCATCTTCCTCATGGTAGTAAGCATATTGACTGCCAGAACCAAATTGGGAGGCATACTTTACTGAAAATACATAATATTCAATGTTTTTTCAATTGAAAACAAATTATGACGTATTAAAAAGGACCTCGTTAATTGAAAAATATACAGTTCTGTTTGTTTTAGGTTCAAATATGTTTCATTGAGGTTATAACCAAAAGTATCATGTTCACTTACTTGCGTATTTTTTGTCTTGTAAGACGGCTCCTGTCCAATCACTTATTTTTCCTAAACGATCTCCTTTGCTGAATGGTTGATATGGCATATCCCTGAATTGTTCAGGCATTTCGCATGGCCCCCATCCAGTTGGATTATCCTGTATTACAGGCGCTATAAATTGGGGTGCTTCCCCTGATTGATTATCACTTTTCAACATCTGGATTGATGGTTTCTTGCTTTGATAAATATATTATTCAAGTTGTAAATAAAATCAATTTTATTAAAAAACCGGAATGGTTGAAAACTTAAATGACAGACACACGCCAGTGACAAGTTTGAGTTTACAAAACAGAATATGTTCTTCTTCTTCCAATTCAACTAGTCGAAAATTTAAAGATATATTCTGTGTTGTCTTTATGTGTTACCAGAGGGCGTAGCGCACTCTAAACCAACATGGAGGAAGGCAAGTACTCTTCTCGAAATTTACTCTGTGTTTTTGTATTCTCTATACAATGTTTCTATTAGTGTTAATAATAGTGTATTCAATTTGGACGAACAAACTAGGTGTTTCAATTTCAGATATATTAAAATTGATAATTCAATAGGAAACTTGAAAACTTTTTGAGTTTGACGACTGTTTCTTTTAAATATTTGTACCTATTTGGACTAACGGGATTTTCCTCCAATATCTCTGAGTGTAGTAAGGCCTTATTTGGAAGAAAAAAAATATAAATGAATTGGGGTGGCTCAATATACAAAGTCGGATTGCTTTTAATGGGATGTCAATAGAGAAAGGAAGGAAAGAGTGGAACTCAGTGGTAAAATAAACAAGCGTGATTGTGGCGATCTTATGGGCAGGGAATGAAACTAATGATGTTGATTCTGCGCATTTGGCGCCTTATTATTTCATAATCCGAAACAACTCATAATTTGAATGAAAACCTGCACCGAAAATTGTGAAAAAACTGTAATATCCATTACAGTTTTTTCAATATTTCAGTGAGGTTTTGCATCCAACTTAATTTTTACTTAATTAATAATAGTCAACGAATTTTGACATACTTTTTATTGCACATAATTATACAAATTGATATTTGTGAACAGAAATCAATGAAATAATTGAATCAAATTATATATATCGTATTGTACCACTTAACTAGAACTAGAAGGAAACTTTTCATTTGAAGATTGACAATAAAATAATTATTTTTGTGATTACTGACAAAAATCCAGGAAATCGAAGTATTGATTTAGAATTGGAATCTTCAATTCTTTGGCAGAACTACAACGCGAGCCGTTTGAAACCTGGAACAAAGTAAAAAATTAATGGTGATTCTGAAGAGATTTTCATTGAAAGTATATAAGGTGATAGCAATAAAACAAAATGAACTGAAAATATAGCTACGTTTTCTTAAATCTACACAACTGCTCCCTTCGACATTTACTAATATAAAAAAAATTCTCTCTTTGTTAAATTACTCTTTTCCTTGACATTGATTTGACTTAAAATGCCTTATATTTTCTTTACAAAAAGAGAAACAGTATCAGTATTCGGTTGGTTATTTCTGATATCTGAACTTGAATCTGTTAAACTAGTACTCGGTACACAATTAATTAAATTATTCTGATCTGAAAGCAGTGCATAATTTGACAAATCTGGCAGGGTTGAAGGTAACAGTCTTGTTTTAGGTGTATTGAAAAAATTGTCCTCACTGATATGGTCCCCACATATTTTACTGTTCATATTAATATTTGCTGGAATGAACAGCTTAATGGCTTTATCCCATTCAAAAATTCTAGTTGGAGGTCGAAAACAGTGATTGTTCGTGGTTGAACCCCTGTAATATATATTCGCACAATTTTGGATGCAACATGAATAATGATATGATGAAATGCTGATCAGTTATGACAAAAAGTGATTTATATTTATAATTATCATACTTATACGAAAAAATTAGAAGATATATGACTAAGATTCTTCAATGCGTTACCAGCAAATATTCAAATAGAGGAAAATTTCAAAAAATACATACATGATCATTCAATTTAACTGGAACCCTATAAACATGAGGATTTTTTTATGTGAAGAGTTTTTGACACTGTTTCATTTGTTCTTTTTTTTGTAAATGAGAACTTTCTGAAATAGAGATTGTTATTATTATCTATTATTATTCACAAACTTGAACCTGCAAGAAATTAAGGAATCAGGACAGAACTGAAACACAAAAGAGAGGTTAGAATTTACGCCGAAAATATTTCATCATTTTCAGTAGATAAGGATAAAATATGTTTTTGTGTGAAATAGCGAAATTTTTTTTCACCGGGCGGGAAGAATGAAACGGACAAACTAACATGGCAAAATAGTAAACATAAATCCTTTTCCGTGGCTCACCAGAAATTCAAAATTCCATCTGGAAATCTCAATGAGTGCAAGTCAGCAAATAACTTCTGTCTTATTCTTCAAAATGTTCGATCTCTGGGTACAGCTTTGAATAGTTTGCAACTTATGGCTGGTGAAGAAGGTGCAGACGTGTTGGCTATTACAGAACATTGGAAATGTAAGGAGGAACTTGAGGCTTACAGAATAAAGGGTTATAAGCTGATTTCGAACACAAGGAAAACATGGTGGATCTGCAATTTACAGCAAGGAGAAATTTAAGTGTACTGAGAGGACGGACTACAGTCTTCTGAGCGTATCAAACATAATTGAATGTTCTGCTGCACAAATTTATCTTGAAAATTATAAGATACTCATTGTTTGTATTTATAGGCCAAACACCCAGCCATTAGCAGATGTCGACCAATTTCTGGAAGTATTAAGAACCATTCTTGAAAAATGCACAGTCGAGAAGGGTAAATTCATTTTGGTAGGTGATTTTAACCTGGACATCCTTTCTGATTCTACCAATGTCAGTGAGTTTAAATCTCTTTTAGAAAATTTTAACCTTGACTTCACTAATTTTGTGCCCACCCGCCCAGCTTCTGGCTCCTGTTTGGATAATATTATCACGCCCCTTCTGGGTCAAACTCGGGTTTTAGGGTATCATATATCCGATCACTGTGCGTTGAAATTTGTTGCCAACTCTTTATACAGTAATCATATAAATAAGAGAAAAATTAAAAGGAGAATTATAAATGATGGAACCATTACAAATTTCGTGCAAAAACTAACTTTAATAAATTGGGATGACATCTATACCTGTACAAGTGATCCAAATCAACTTTGGAATATTTTTCACGAACGTTTTTCCAAAACTTTTGAGCAATGTTTTCCCAAGGTTGAAGTTTACTTATCTTCTAATGAAAAGAACATCAAAGTAACACCCAATGTCGAGCATCTGAAGGACATTTTAGATAAGCTCTATATATTTTCATTTGCCAGACCTGAATTTAAAGCAACGTACATTTCAATAAAAAAACAATATGACAACTTACTGTCCCAAAAAAAGAAAGATCATTTCAACAGCCTAATTCGTAATTCAGAAAATAAGTCAAAGGCTTCATGGCGGGTAATAAATTCTTCTTACTAAAAATGGGAGTTCTCGGGAAATTTCATATGATCAGGGTGATCCCTCATGTTTACCAAATAGATTCAATGACTTTTTCGTGGACTTCCCTTCTGATATCACTAAAATGCTGGAAAAAACTACCCCTGATGATAGAGATAAACTCAATAAGTCATTTTTCATGTTCGATATTTCACATGATGATGTATTGAAAGCTGTTAGGTCTTTGAAAAATAAATTATCTTGTGGTTACGATGAGATACCGATAAGAGTTTTGAAATCATCGATCAATATTATACTCGAACCACTCAGCTTTATTATTAACCGCTGTTTCAAAGAGGGAATGTTTCCGGACCAACTGAAAGTTGCCATTGTCAAACCTATACATAAAAAGGGAGACATCAGTGATCCAAATAGCTATAGACCGATTAGTATTCTGCCCTCTTTTTCAAAAGTATTCGAGAATAGTTATTTATAATAACTATATAATAATTCATTATAATAATTCATTATTGTGAAAACCTGTGAGAGATAACACGTTTCGGTGGTGCTCCAGGATTGTTCGATTTATTCAGAGTGTTTTATCGCAAGAAAATTTCATTTTCTGTTCTATGTGATTTACAACTTCCACATTTTTTGATCGTACATAATTTGTATTGATTCCTTCAGGTATTATCTGTTGATATTGCTTTTATTTGGATTATATTGTTTATTTTGAATCCTCGTTACCTCGGTTTTCAATTGATTCAGGCCTGATGCTCTGCATATGTTTCTTGAGATAATTTCGAGCACATTCTAAGGGAAGCCATACCCGATCTGACTTATTGTTTATTTTCACCTGTGTTTTTGATCCTCTGTTTTCTTTCATCCTATTCTCATCCTAGGCCCACCTTGTACGTTTATTTAAGTCTCACCGATCGGCCTCGGCTGAGTGAAGCGTGTATCCTTTGTTTTTCATCCTTTTTTTTATTATTCGGAATTCGATCATCCTAATAATGTCCAGCCAGCAAAGCAATAATCCCCGTCCGCTTCGGAGTAAGACAGGTGTAGCGGAGTCCCAAACCACTGGTTCATCGAATCAGTTGGACATGGTTTTGTCCAGATTGTCTATCCTCGACGGTATCGCTACAGATATTGCTGAAATTAAGCAGGCACAGAAAGAGCTTTCAGATAAACTGAGCAGCTGTGTAAGAAGTGTGGAGGCACATGACAAAATGTTGAAGCAGCATGCGTCATCATTGCAGCAAGTCAGTGGTGAGCTCAGTGTCCTCAAAACTTCCCATTCAGTTCTGAGGGAGGACGTTTCGGGGTTGAAAAATCAGTTGGGATCAGTTGATGTTGTGGCGTTGGAGAAGGCTAGCCTTATATTGAAGAGTGAAGTGTTGACCTTGAAGGATATCGCTGGTTCATCCATCTCGGCAGCGGCAGCTGGAACTGATGGCTCTTTATTGTACGTTAATCCAGTCGAGTTACTGGATCGTGTTAAGCGAGCTAACAATCTCATTATACGAAATGTTCCTGAGTCAGTAGATGTTATAACAGATAAAGCTTTAATTCTTGATATTATTTCGAAGATCAGGGACGGCTCACCCTGCGATATGATCGCGACCAGAAGACTCGGTAATTTGCGACAGGGGGCGCCCAGACTGGTTAAGGTAGAGTTTTCGAACCCGGCGGTACCTGCCAATATCCTACGTCATAGACGGGTCCTTGCTGCCTTTGAGAACTACAGGAGAATTTCAATAGATGATGATAAGACGCCACTTCAAATTAAGCAGCTTCAAGACCTTCGCAAGGAGCTTGAAAGAAAACGTTCTTCTGGGGAGACTGACCTGACTATTAAATACAGGAAGGGAATCCCTTCGATAATCAAAATACCGTCCTCAAAAAATTGAATTCTAACTTGATCACGTTGCCACTCATTTATACGAATATTGTTTCTATTAACTCAAAATTCGAACAGTTATCTGTCTTCGCTTGTGATCGTGTTGGAATCAACTAACGCATGATTTTGTTGGAGCTGCGTCGGTGAGCGTATTCAAGAATGGGTTCGACATCTGGTGGACAAGAGTTCTTGAATGAAGTCAAATATATTTTCAAATATCGGATGTTTCAGTATGTGTTGTTTTTCCTGAATTGTTTTGGTGTTATTTTTTCACATTAGGTTTTATTTTGTTAAGAGTTTTATAGTTTTATACTCAACTCTGTATCCAATGTAATAATAATAATAATAATAATAATAATACAAGTGCAGAAGGCATTGATATTCTTCCACGAGTTCAAAATTCAAAAACGAGCCACGAAGTGGCGAGTTTTGGAATGAACGAGTGGTAGAATGAGCCTTCTGTACGAGTATTATACATTATTTTCTCTAATTCATTGCATTTTCATTGAAATCAATGAAATATTTCCATAAATATAATTTAGTGATTTTTGCATTGAAAAATGTTGGTTGGCAGAACTGATTTCTTTAAGGCAGATTGATGAATTGACAGATAAAGCCATTGCGGAAAGTTCGGAGTGCCAACATAGAATAATAAAATATAACCATAAAAACAGGGCGTTTCTGATATATTCTCGCACGATTTTGTTCTACAAGATGTGGAAGAATGAACGGAATAACCACAGAATTAGAGAAAATACTAACTACTATATTACTGAAAATAATGGTTTTGTAGTAAGTACCTTCGTGTCGTGCATTTCGGATTGATTATGGATAATCGTCAATCTGAGCGTAGAATTGTGGAAACAGTGGAAACATTCGAAAATACTGGATCTGTTATTGATGTCTTAAGGCCCATACATTATCGAAATGCACGCTCGGCCAAAAATGTTGCTGCTGTAAATGAAAGTGTCGAAGAAGATACAAAATTATTTATTCCTCGGCGCGCACAACATTTGGGCCTCATTTACGGTACGCTTTGGCGTATTTTGCATCTGGCTTTTCATCCACCTCATAAGGATAACGTTCAGTTGACACAAGAACTAAAGCCAGCTCACAATGGAATGCGTAGAACATATTTTGATTGGATGCTCGAACATTTAGAAGACGTCGAATATAGAGCATTGAAAATCCTGTATGGTGTGCAATTTGGCCTAGTGGAGTGATTGGTCCGTACTTTTTTGAAAATGAAGAATTCAATTCTCATTGCTGTAGCCTAATAATTACCAATTTTTTGTGGCCCGAAATCAATGATATGGAATTAAAAGAGATGTGGTTTCAGCAAGATGGTGCAACAAATCACACGGCCCATTTTAGCTTTATTGAGAAAAAATCGTAACAGGCTTAATTTCTCATTTTGTCGATGTGTGTTGGCCACCAAGATCTTGTGATTTATCGCCCTTGAATTTTTTTTTGAAGGATTGTTTTTATGCCGATAAGATCATCCACAGACTATTGACGATTTGAAAATCAACAACCAACATCTGTCAAGTTATTGGTTAGATATTGCTCGAGATCTACTGGCGAGTCATCAAAAATCTCTACATGAGAATTTAGTGCTGTAAGAGAGCACGCGGAGGACATTTAAATGATGTATATAATGACATATAATGACAAGATCCAAGCATTTCACTGAAATATAAATTAGATCGATTTTCTAAATGAAAGTGGGTTTCATTTCTGTTTACTTTCGGAACCATGTTTTCTAATCAGGAAATTCCAAGTCCATTTAAATGACATCTGTCATGCAACATAACCAGCAATACAGAAACAGGTGAATGATGTTATTACAATTCGTTATGGGAAATAAATAAAAAATTGATTTAGTTATGAATGGAATGTTTCTGTAAACTTCGCTTTCTGTTTTGACGTTGTATTTTATAAAAATGAATTGTGGAAATGTTGAAAACATCACGAAATGAAAACAACGCAGAATCATTTCATAAGAATGCAGTCCAAGATGTTCTACGTGTTGCAATTATAATTTATTTTGAATTTATCAATCGAACGAATATAAAATAACATAATAATTCTATTTCATCATCTGGCGGTACAGAGATATACAAGTGATACCAATCGATTCATAACATTTCGTTTCGAATTTGATTATAAGAGACCGGTTCCTACTCAAAAGCGTTAAATTGAAAAGTTATTCTGCTAGTAGTGTATATTCATTAGTGCAGGTTCAACATTGACTATAATGTCGACACCGAGGAATATTGATAAAAATGGAAATGGAAAGGAAGCCAGTCCTACCCCTAGCCCTCCTGATCAAGTAAGTGAAATTTAGTCGATTTTTCTATGGTTAAGCTGAAGGCTAAAATTAAAAAATTTCTGAATAATATTTTCAAATATTTGTATACATACGTATGAAACGAGGAATGTTAATAAATTAGTGGTTCCCAAACTTTTTTCTCGTAGATCACTTTCAAAGCTATTTACAGGTGGTCCAGATTTTAGTGCAATAACTTTGGCGTCTGCGTCGGATAGAATAACTTTTTTCATGAAGAAAATTCCTATGTACATTTATTCTAACAAGCTTCATTTTCGAAATACAGGTTGATAAAGTTTGAACAAAATCAATTTTTAGTTATAACTCAAGTATTATTACATTCATTGTTTTAATTTTTATTAATTGAAGTCTAGATAATTCAATTTTTCCAATTAGATAAGTATCTCCTGTCAAAATTTTCCAGTGGCGTTGACATGCTTTTCTAATTGAACCATTGTCTTTTTTTCGAAAACATTGTTTTATTTCTGAAATCAACAGAGCTTCATTGAAATAGAAGGTCTCAAGAATTCTTTTCATGAAATACACCCTTTTCAAGATAATCGATTACAAAGCAAAATACTATCCACAAAAATTAATTTTTCGAAAAAAAGACAGTGGTGGAGATTTTCAATAAGAAAAGGATCACACCTCTATATCTACGCCACTGGATAAATTAGGAAGGAGACACTTACCTGAATCGAAATATTACATTATCAAGACTTCATAACCTGAAAATTAGAACAATGAATTTAATAATACTAGAGTTATAAATAAAAAACTGATTTTTTTCAAACCTTAACACACTGTATCTCGAATAAGAAACTTGTTAGAATCAATTTTTATAGAATTTTTTTCCCATAAAAAAAATTGTTCCATCCAATGCCAAAGTTATTGCACTGAAATCTGGACCACCCTGTACGTATACAGGGCGATCCACCATTGTCGTGACGCTCTAATATATGTTTAAGCTTGAAATTTTGGAATTTTTCTACACTCTCAAATTGTTTGAAAATACCAAAAAAGTGTCAATGACCAAAACTATGTTTTTTTTTGAGGAACACTGTTATTTATTGAAATTTACGATTGCATGGAATGAATGAACCTAAGCTTGTTGAACGTTTCATATGCTTAAAACTTGAGATTTTCTATTATCCTAAAATTGAAGGGTCTTTGAAAAACCTTATGACTTTGAATTGAATGAATTTATTCGAATGAGATTTTGAAAGTGAATCCCAGAAGAACGGAGGTAAGTATGTACTGACTTTTTGATAATCATTAATAGAAGATTGGGTATTCAAAATGAGACAATTTTTTTATGATTTAGGTGTTCGAACGTTGCTATATGTGGCATATTTCAAATGGCGCAAACAGTATTTAATTCTTTTTATTGTAGAAAGTTTTATTTTCTTCCAGTTGAGGAAATAAAACCTAGGGCGTGCCTTTCGGAATAAGCCAAATATTAACATTTGCTTGAGTTATCAATGAATTGTCTCATTTTGAATACCCGGTATAGTTCTTAATGACAATCAAAAAGTCAGTACTTACCTCCGTTTTTCAAGTACCTATTTACTTTCAAAATATCATTCAGATAAATTCATTCCTTTCGAAGTTATTACGTTTTTCAGAAAACTCTGCAATTTATGAAAAATCCAAATATCTCGAAAACGGAAGATTTAACTTTTAATGAAATGAAATTTCGAACAAACTTGGGTTCCTTTAATCCATGCAGTCTGAAAATTCAATGGGAAACAGGGTGTTCCATAAGATATATGTTAGGTTATTACACTTTTTTAGTTTTAGTTTATACTTTGTGTATTTCTAAACAATTTGAGAATGTAGCCTGATGATATTGAGTCAAAAAAATATTCGAAAATTTCAGCGTTCAACCGTGTCAATGGTGGAATATCATATATATAGATATATCATATGTCATATATACCTATATAAAATTCTATGGTCTCCAAAGCGCATTTGAGGAGTAATAATGACGAGCGCTTGAGAGCTCTTGATGCCAAGTCAGAGCTTTTTTCAAAATTTTTTTTTTATAGATATTGCTTTGGAGTTGTATAGAATAATTGAGATTATGTCAGCATGGATTGGATAACTGAAAATCTTTAATTTCTGAATTTTTTAAAAACCAAAAATCTTAATTTCAAAGTGAAAGATTTTGGCTATAAATTTAAAAGAATAAACTTCTGTAAGATAAGAATAGCTAAAATGAAGATTAATGAGAAGCTTCTTCTTTTCGAATATTTTTTTGAGATAATCAAGAAACGTCAATTTATAGGTTAGAAAGCATTTTTTTGAGTGACTTAAAGGAGGTGAATGAGAATAGAATAGCGGTGCTTCAAATTTTAAGATACGAAGTTTATCGATACTAGATGTTTACTCGAAGAGTACACTATTTCAAATTGTTAAGATTAATTCATTAAATTTCCCTTTTGTTGGGTCTAATTTTATATTGCATGCTAAATATAGTGCACTGCGTTTGAGTGACCTAATTGATATTTTTGATCAGAATGAAAAATATGCCTCTGTTTGTCCTTCAATGACAATTTTTATCAGGTTTAACCTACAAAAATGTGAACCTTTTTCTGATATGAATAAATCTATATTTATAGACAATTCTTCTGTGGATGATACAAATTGAAAAAATGTTGTGAAATTCATACAAACTTTGGTTCATTATTTTCAATGAATTGCCTAAGTTAGAAACATTTGATCGATAGTTAATTCATGTGCCAATTAAGCCCTTAGAGACCATACAATTTAATTTTTTCATGTGTATCATTATGTGGTGTGCAAGGGCACATCTTTGAAACGAACCCGATTTCGAATCAGAAAGTTTACCATGAGGTTAATGAACCATACCTACGTAGATTGCTTCGAGTTTCTTGAATTTGTATAATCAACTAGTTTGCATGATTAACTAATACTTAATTATTACATAATTTGAATTACTATTACACAATTCAATTTATATCTATAATTTTCGTTGATTAGTTTCCTTAAATACGATAAAGAACACTTGCCGGTTTTTCTGGAATAGATAATTAAATGTTTGATGAATTTTTTAATGATCTGACTATGATTTTCGAAATTCCTCTTCATTTGAGATAAATATGTATTATAAGTAAATAAATCGTGGTACTTGATAAAACAAAATGAGCAAAGATATCATTGCTTGAAAAAAAAAAAACGAGCGCTTCTATAATTATTGAAAAACACGTTAGTATCAGGCTAAAATCCAAACGGCATACCCTAAAATTCATGTTGTTATTTGGTAGTGAATGTAATAAGCGTCGATACTCAATAAAAAATAAAATACAGGTGTAACATTTGAAATAAGCTGGATATTCACGTTTGAAAAAGTCATTAATGAACTGTCTTATTTTGAACACCCAGTAGAGTTCTCAATGATTATCAAGGAGCCAGTACTTACCTCCGTTCTTCTAGTATTCACTTTCAAAATTAATTCAACTAAATTAATTTATTTCGGAGTCACTAGGCATTTCCAAAGACCCTACAATTAATAAGAAATCGGAATAACACAAAAGCAGTAAGTTTTAAGCACATGTAAGCATATTGAAACTTGGGTTCTCATTTATTCCACGTAATCTGAAAATTCAATAAAAACAGGGAGTTCTAAGAAAAAACATATGTTTGGTCATCCACACTTTTTTCTCACGCCTTGTGTATTTCCTGTTTATGTATGCGCTCAGGAGTGTCTCAAAATGAATCTCAAGGGGGCGCATATCTACATCACCACGGACAGCCAAACCACGCTGAGATCTCTGGAATCGTGTTGCCAGGGGTCTCTGCTGACTTGGGATTGCCGTAACACCATAAAGCAACTGGCCAGAGGAAATAAGGTGACTCTACTATGGGTACCAGGGCACTGTGGGGTTGAAGGAAATGAAAGAGCTGATGAACTTGCAAAAAGTGCATCAAGGTTAACACCTGCTGGACCTGAGCCTTTCTGTGGGATAGGAAAAGAACAATATAAAGCTGCGGTCCAGCTATGGGAGTTGAAAAACAGGATAATCCACTGGACTTACACTCCTAGACTTGTTCAGGCAAAGAAATTCGTGACGATTTCACCTACCTATGCCAAAAATCTCTTGAAGCTGTCACGAGCCGAGTTTCGGGTGATGGTGGGACTACTGACGGGTAATATCTTTTGTACCGTATGAGAAAGTCAGCAGACGAGATTTGCAGGCTCTGTGGATCAGAAGCAGAATTAGCCGAACACATGGTATGCAAGTGTCCGGAGCTGGCTGGCCTAAGAACCATTCACATGGGTAAGCCGGTCCTGGATATCAGAGAGGTAACGGCCAGGGCCCCTAAGGAGGTTGTCAGTTCTATTGTCATTGACGACCTCTTTAGGTTTCTATGAATGAGTAGGGTAGAGAAAAAAAGATCTTCATGGTCGCAGTTCCCGGAAGGCTTACTGAACCAAAAATACCCCAGTTCAAATAATAATAATAATGTGTATTTCCAAACAATTTGAGAATGTAGCTCTTAATGATACTGTGTCGAAAAACAATTCGAATATTTCAGAGTTCAACCGTAATAAAGCCTCACGTCAAAGGTGGAACACCCTGTATGAGATGTGATATATATCCTACTTCAGCCTATCATCGAAAGAGAGGCAACTCTTCTTCTTGAAATCGGCTTTCTCACTTCCCGCTTAGGGAAACATTCAGCCTGATGGATATTTGAAATAACAGGATGATTAAGCTTGGTCGTGGACGGTCCTCGTCGACCTCCTGGTCCTCGCCCTCGTGATCTTTTGGGTCTACTGGTCGACTAAATTTTTCCAATGTCCTTACTGTACCTAAAAAAACCTGCATTATACCAGGAAAATTGAAAAGTCCTCAGTCTACCACAGTTAATCACATTTTTTTTTGGCAAAATTCCATTTTATTATTCAACATAGTTGCCTTCGAAGGCGATAAAGCGATTATAGCGATCCTACTTTTCGGTACCATTTTTGTAGTACGATTTGTCTTTCGCTTCAAAATAGGCCTCAGTTTCGGAGATTACTTCATCATTGGTGCTGAATTCCCAGAATACTGCTGCCATAATCTTGCCAGTTGACTGTTGTGTTTTCCTCGCTTTGGATTCGGTTTATCGTGTGAACTCCACTCAGCTGACTGTCTATTGGACTCCGGAGTGAAATGATGGAGCCATGTTTCATCCAATGTCACAAATCGACGCAAACATTCAGGTTTATTGTACTTCAACAGCTTCAAACACTGCTCAGAATCATCAACACGTTTATACGATATTTTATAAGCACACGAAATTGTTTTTTCTCCATCTTTTTTCAAATAACAAAAGTAGCTACACTCACAACGCAATATCTCACAAACTAATGGTGGGACTGCTGTCAAATTTTGACACGTATTGTTTGAATGGTACAAACTAAAAATCATATGGATTTAATACTAGCACCGCCATCTGTGCATCAGACCTGGGACATTTCAATTGGCCTAATATTACATGCTAGTTAGATAGTCCTAGTTCCTTGATATTTTCCTTGAGAATTTCGGCTACTACTGGTTAAGATGATTTTTGAGATAGTTCTCGTTGAAAGCATTTACCACTGGCGTTTCATCTGAAACTCGAGATATGCATATTTCGAAATTTTTTCGACCTCTTTTTGACGGTTGTTGTTGTTATTTGGAATTCCTACGTCAATGAGTATTACTGGATTATTATGTTCATCGACTATTAATATATCTGGTCTGTTGTGAGGAAATGTTTTATCTGTGAGAACCGTACGACTCCAAGAGAGTTACCTCTGTAGTACGATTTACGGTCGGTACTTGTAGTATGGTGAAGTATGGCAATTTTTCAGAATGTATTAGGTGGTCCTAAAACGGTTGCCAATTTTTGGTGAAGTATCTTTCCCATCGCACGTTATCTCTAGTTATGTTCCTTGCCCGCAAACATATGACATCCGCCCGTAACATATTGGATTGTTTAATTCGTTGGACATCCATATCGGCATTAATAGTTAGTGGGAGTTGAATCTTTTATGATATGTTCCTGGTAGTTTCTCGTTGAGGTCATTAGATCTTGGATGGCTAGAAGAAAACCTTCTCTTCCTGGATAAATTGCACATGATGTGAGCCAATAGTTCACTTCGTTCAAATTTCTTTCATGTAGGGGCTTAATCGTCATTTTTCTTGTGGTCTCGTCATGTTCTTTATGCAGTTGTGAAGAAGTTGATTCAACTGCTTCATACAATGTTCGGTAGACCTCTGATGTACTTGCTTGGTTTTCGAAAATTTTATTTGTCTATAAACTACTGTCTTTAGAGGACAGTAGAAAATTTATTGACAAAAAGAATGAAACTAAGATAGTTTATCGTTGTTTTTGTTCCAAATATTCAATAGTAAAGAAGACTTTGTTGATAAATAACAATATTAACATCTAGGTGTTAGGTCTGGGGTTCTACTGAACCCCAGTATCTGGGATTGTTTCAAGGAGGTTACTTCCTCACTTTTACAAGTCTCTTGTACAATGTTTCATTTCTAAATATCTGGGTTTGTCCTGAAAAGTAAACAGGTCATCATCTGAATCGAACATGAGCAACTGTTCTGGCAGAAGTTAATGGTTTAAAGTGTATGTCTTTGGCTGAAGGATACATACATGGTGTCCCGTAAAGACCACGTCAAACCGAGGGAGAATGTAGATCGAAGGATAACCCACCTGCTATGACAAAATTCCCATTATAAAAGTCTTACCGTTTTCGAGATATATATTTTTTTTTGAAAATAATGAATTTTTGCCCCTTTCAATAGTTTTGCCCTTACGGTTGGTACAATTTTACATCTTTCTGGTTAATTTTTTCAGAAAAATATTGCTGAAGAATGATTTTAACGTTTACATTAAAAACATCCTCAAAAAATTTCAAAGGGGAGCTATGAGAAATATTTTTATTGGAAATTTTGGTAGTGGATTATTTTGTTCATGAAGTTTAGCCCATCGTAGTGGAAAAAAAATGTACCGAGCTACTGCTGCACATTACACCAATAAATTGTCTATTTTATAGTGATTTCAAAGAGGTATCACACAAGTCATTTGTTATTAAAAAAAAAAGATATGGCTGTTTTTATGCAAATGAGTACGTTTCTGACAAAATCAAGTTTGTCAATTCTGTTGAGAAATCTTCGATGTTGCATTACTTAGTGAACAATGGCAATTGTTCACGTGCGAAAATATTACTCGCATAATTATTCACCTCAACGAAATTCAATTTTGCCTGCAAATTTTGGAAAACATCATGCAGATCCAGATTTTTTTTAATAAGATCATTTGGAGCGACGAGTCTTCCTGTATCAAGGATGGGTACATGAATCTCCACAATTTGCATAGCTGGAATATCATAAATCCACACGGGGTGAGAGAAGATAGATCACAATATCGATTCAAGATCAATTTATGGACTGGAATATTTAATGGTGCAATTTTGGGCCCGATCGAACTGCCGCCATCACTGAACGCAAACAATTATTTGGGATTTTTAACCAACCAGCTGCCCATTTTATTGGAAGATGTGCCACTGGCGCTGCGACGTATAGTCTATGGTTTCAACATGATGGATGCCCGGCACAATACGGACTCGAAGTTACCGCACATTTGAATAGAACTTATCCCCACCGGTGGATTGGAACAGAAGGTGAAATTTTGTGGCCTCCTCGTTCACCTGACCTAAATCCTATGGACTTTTATTATCGGGGCTGCCTGAAAGACAAAGTATACGCAACACCAATACGTGATGAAGCCGAATTGAGAGAACGCATCCGCAATTCAGCTTCATCACGTATGGGTGTTGCGTATACTTTGTCTTTTAGGCAGTCACAATATTAAAAGTCCAGAGGATTAAGGTCTTCATGTACCCATCCTTGGTACAGGAAGACCCGTCGCTTCAAATGATCTTATTGAAAAAATCTGGATTTGCATCATGTTTTCCAAAATTTGCCGGCAAAATTGAATTTCGTTGAGGGGAATAATTATGCGAGTAATATTTTCGCACGTAAACAATTGCCATTGTTCACTAAGTAATGCAACATCGAAGATTTCTCAACAGAATTGACAAACTTGATATTGCCAGAAACGTACCCATTTGGATAAAAATAGCAATATCTTTTTTCTTTGAATAACAAATGACTTGTGTGATACCTCTTTGAAATCACTATAAAATAGACAATTTATTGGTTTAATGTGCAGCAGTAGCTCGGTACATTTTTTTTCCACTACGATGGGCTAAACTTCATGAACAAAATAATCCACTACCAAAATTTCCAATAAAAATATTTCTCATAGCCCCTCTTTAAAATTTTCGGAGGATGTTTTTAATGTAAACGTTAAAATCATTCTTCAGCAATATTTTACTGAAAAAATTAACCAGAAAGATGTAAAATTGTACCAACCGTAAGGGCAAAACTATTGAAAGGGGCAAAAATTCATTATTTAAAAAAAAAAAAAAATATCTCGGAAACGTTAAGACTTTTATAATGGGAATTTTGTCATAGCAGGTTGGTTATCCTTCGAGCTACATTCTCCTCCGGTTTGACGTGGTCTTTACGGGACACCATGTATGTATCCTTCAGCCAAAGACATACACTTTAAACCATTAACTTCTGCCAGAACAGTTGCTCATGTTCGATTCAGATGATGACCTGTTTCTACATTCTCCCTCGGTTTGACGTGGTCTTTACGGGACACCCTGTATAAATCAACGGTAGGTATATCTTCAAGAAATGAGGTTTCAAGAATGCTCGCCGCCATTTTCTGAGTCTGGTTTTTCTTTACAGGAAGTTGAATACGTGACAATGACACATGAATTCATTTTTGCAGAATACTTTCAGAATTGACTCAATTGACAATTTCCTATTAATTTGATTGAGTTCTTAATTTGTGATAATTTCGATAATAAAATTCATTAATATATTTTAAAATGAATACTCTGTTTGCATTATGCTCAAACATAAAATATTTAGATTATGCCCAAGTGCATAAGTACATAATGATGACATTTGCAACCGAGCAATAAAATCAAAATAACAAACTGGTCTTAGTTGATGAGATGTGTTACAACTTACCTACAACTAAGTAAAAATATGAAAAAAGCAATAGGTTTCTAAATAAAAGTAAATTACTGGATGCTTTTGATTTTATACTAGGCAGTGCCCTACAGTGTTGTATATTTTTTAATGTAACCTATTAAGTACCTATTGAATTGTTCATGAGCGATCTAATTGATCTATTCTCATTGAATGAATGATATCCTCATTGCGGTAATTACATAACCCACATCAAAACAATCTCTTGTTTGTTTACTTCCTGATAACTATTGCAGTAATTTCAGAAGGTATTCTTGAACCTGCCTCAAAGGTCAATGTCAATATGATTTAGAATGTGTATATTCTATATGTTACAGCTAAGATTTAATGACACAGTCTAATACATATCATGAATCGATAAAGAAAAATACTATTTATTTGTCATATGATAAAAAAAAATAGTTTTTTTCATTAACTAGTGGAGTTTATCACTCCATAGCAATTGGAACAATCTTCCTTCCACGAATATGAAATTTAGCAAATAAATTCTAAAAAAGCGTTGACTTGGCCTTAAAAATTATTGAGCGCTCGTTCATTTATACACTGATTGCACTATTTGAGTTCGAAAAAAGGTTTACCTAAATATATATGAGAAATTATTCACCATTACGTCTTTGTTATCAGTTAGTTTATATAGTTGACGGGCTTTGTCAATACAATCCTCCTGAAATTTGGCATGAAATTTCAAGTGATTATTTTACATAAATATACATATTTTAATCTAGTTCAATATATTAGGTTATGTTTTTCTATATTCTGTTTAATTTTCTTCGTTTCTTGTGACGGGATCAAAATTTTCCATCGCTATTATTTGAACTTTCAATGGTTCTGACGACGCTATCAACACAAAATTTTGCCAGAAACTTGAGATTGTGATTTTATATAAACGCATAATTTAATTCTCTGAATTTTCTGTAGTTTTGAGGATTTTATTATCTTGGTTTCTGTATGAAGCTCTAAATTGTTATTTTTTTTTTCTACTTCCAAATCTCAACTAGTCGATTGAATATTATAAATCGATAAATTCTTTTTTTTTATCTGCATATGTTGACGCGATCGACATAAAATTCTGCATGAAGCTTGAAATTGTTTCTTCACATCTGAATCCAATATTAAATTTTGATCCCATAGTTAATTAATAAATGGTGAAGTCATCATGAGATTATAGTTTGAATAAAAGAATTGTGAAAGGGAATTGGATAGCCAGATGATATTGAGCAGATCATTTCAATTTCCGGTAAAATAGATTTTCTCCTTGAGTTTTTATTGTTACCTACAATTATTGCACGAGGTAATGAACATAAGTCTGAATAGGGTTTGCATTTCATTATTTCTATAAATATATTTTTTTGCTTCCGAGTCTTATTTTTGGATTAAAAAAAAATCTTTGGTCTCCAATTTCATAATTTACGCTAGCAAAATGCATTTCAGATTATTCTGAATAACTTAAATTTCGTGTGTGAATCCGTAAACACTTAACTTCTTCAATTTTTATCTGACTTATTGGAATTTGGTGTTGGTATCCTGTTTGTTCAATATGGCGACCGATTTAACAGCTGTCAAATGATTTATTCTCAGTTTGGTTTGGCAATTCATCATGAACAGACTCACGCCTGAACAACGCTTGCAAATAGTGCAATTTCATTTCGAAAATAATGGTTCTGTGCGGAATACGTATCGCGCATTACGTCCATTTTATTTTGTTTAGCGATGAAGTGCACTTCTGGTTGAATGGCTATGTCAACAAACAAAACTGCCGCATTGGGAGTGAAGCTAATCCTCAAGTGTATGTCGAAACACTGTTACATCCAGAAAAGTTGACTGTTTGGTGCGCTTTATGGGCTGGTGGAATCATTGGTCCGTACTTATTCAAAAACGATGATGGCCAGAACATTACAGTCAATGGTGATCGGTATAGAGCTATGATTACTAACTTTTTCATTCCTGAATTGAAGAACCATGATGTCCAGGAGCTGTGGTTCCAACAAGACGGCGCAATATGTCACACAGCTTGTGCAACAATCTATTTATTGAAAGGCACGTTTGGTGACCGTTTGATTTCATGTTTTGGACCTGTGAATTGGCCTCCAAGATCTTGTGATTTAACACCGCTAGACTACTTTCTGTGGGGCTATGTAAAGTCATTGGTCTATGCGGATAAGCCACAAACCCTTGACCATTTGGAAGACAACATTCGCCGTGTAATTGCCGATATACGGCCACAAATGTTGTAAAAAGTCATCGAAAATTGGACGTCCAGATTGGACTACATCCGAGCCAGCCGTGGCGGTCATATGCCAGAAATCATATTTAAAATGTAATGCCACAAGATTATCTTGCGGATAAATAAAATTCATGTCAATCGAATAATCCATCGTTGTTTTATTGCAATGTAAAGTTCTATAGCTCTAAAAAAAACACCCTTTACATCAAGCATGCATTCGTTCATGGTACTTCGAGCTAGAAGATCATTCTGGGAAAACAAGCAATCAAACAATTGTTCATATATTCAAATTTTATAGTCACAGTTCGCAAAACTAGAGCACTTTTATTGTTATGTGCTTATTGTTTATGTGTTATTATTTGAACAGTTGATAACAATTGGTAACAGAAGTCTTGTGATTTAACACCTTTTTCGTCAAAGATATCTTCTATGCCAATGCTCCATAATCGAATCATATCCGGGACTGCCATTTGGATGATATCGTTTTCTAGCATTAATGACATTTTTCCCCATTACAATGAAATAAACATTCATTGATTTCTCTTAGAATATACTCGTTTTTTAATATCAAAATGAAACCTCTCACTTTTATTCTTTAAATGACATTGTACAAATATTTACTTTCCATATAAAGTGTGTAACTGCAAAAGTAATACTTATTGAAACAAAAACAGTTTGGGAAAATACTCGATTTTGGTGTAGAAATGGAATTTTCTCTATTTCTGTATCGTAATGAGATCATTACAGTTCTAAAAACAGTGCTGTAATGAACTCATTACACCATCGTTTTCAGTTATATTTTTCGTTTTGTGGTTGTCTATACCGACTTCCAATCCTATCAAATTTCAACAAACGCCAATAATTGTCAATATAATATAATTTGGATATAGGGAAATGATTTCCAACATTATTCGCAATTTCTCTTAATTCTGGTGGTGTTAAATCGATTTCGTCAGAAATAATTCACGAATTGAATGCGTAATTGTAAATTATTTTAAAATTCGAAACGTACGATTCATATTCAAATTCCGTAATCTGTCAATTTTGGCAACAGTCACACCAACTGCCATGATACAATACAAAAGTCACTAGGTTAAATGATCTGAATTTTTCATTTAATTTCGACAATATTTCATAAAGCTTGACTGAAATAGAAAAATATCGTCTAATACTCGTTGCAGAAGGCAATTTCAACCCTCATTTCGTATTCGTGTTGGAATAGGAGCCCATTCTGCAACTTGTTTTAGAATATACTATTACTTGGGAAATTTTTTTCGAGAGTAAGACTATTCACGCCAATGTCCTATAATCAAAACTATAATCCTTAGGAATATTTCCATTTTTGAATGACTCATCTACCAATCTTCAATTCTCTATATTTCCAGGTAGAAGTATGGTGATGAAATTGCATCCAAAATTGCAAAAGCCGTTTGGGTTTTACCTTCGCAAATATAAGTGACGTTCACGATCGAGTTCTGCAAACAACGTAATTTATAATAATAAGGAAATTGAAAACTAGTACGGAATAACCGCAGGCTGGTTTGAAGAACAAAAAAACTGACTTCGTCGAACAAGGAGTAAAAATTACCTTCCAAATGAAATTAATTCCTAATTCATTTACCAGTTGTTCATGCAGAAAATCAGCTGCACTTCTTAGTGATTTAGTGTTGTTATAAATCTATTGTGTTTATTATTCATTCGATACGTTCGAGATGGGTGGTAGTGGAGTGATCAGAAATGTGAGTTCTTAGTTAATGTCGTAATTTTTTTTTCGCAGCTTGTCTACAAGATCTGAGTTGGTTAATTTTTTTCAATCGTTAACTTTTGAAAACGTTGAAAATATCGAATCGAATTTGAGGAATGTGTCTAATTTAAAAATTTAACGGAATGTCAGTTGCTTTTCAATTTTTTTTTTCTCGGTCTAATTATTATTTTGAAATATGAACGAGAAATAAAATGCATAATGTGTACCGAGCTTTCTGGGCGTGATAGCACATTGAAAAATAAGTATAGTTTGATGAATAAACTCATGACCCAAAATGCATATTCCAAAGTTGATAAAATTAAAAAAAAACTCCGCATAACTTATAAACTATGAATACCACCTGATTCAAATTTCTTGCATAAATGTATGCTGTTGAAAAACATTTTTTTATTGCACTTCTACATTTCTGATATTATTATGAAGGGGGTATTTAGAGGGTGAGCCATGATATACTCACTGAGTCCTAGTTGCTTGATATTTCTCTTGAAATTTTTGGGCACTCCTCCAGTTGTTGAGATAATAATTGGAATAGTTCTCCTTGATATCATTCCGCGTTCATGGCACTTTATCTGAAACTCGACGTCTCTATATTTTGAAATTTTTTCGACTTCCTTTTGACGCATGTTGTTGTTATTTGGTATTGCTACGTCGATGAGTATTGCTCTCTTTTGATGTTCATCAACTAGAAATATATCTGGTCTGTTGTGAGGGACTGTTTAATCAGTCAGAACTGTACGATGCCAGTACACTTTATAGCGTTCGTTTTCTAGGTAGTCTCCAGTCGGTACTTGTTGTATGGCAGTTTTTTCTAAATGAATTAGTTCTAATATGGTTGCCAATTCTTGGTAGTGTATCTTCCCTACTGCATCGTGTCTCTCTTTATATTCATTTCCTGCAAAACATATGACATCCACCAGTGATATGTTCGATTGTCTCATTCGTTGGACATCCAAGTAAGAAAGTAAGAAAGTAAGAAAAAACATGGCAAATTTCCCTCACAGATGAAAAATGATAATGTTGAGGTTTCCTCATCTGAGGACATAGCCAATCTGTTTGCTCAGTTTTTCAGCGGTGCTTTCGAGTCGTCTACGAGCAACCACGATAATATTAATGAAGTACAGAATCTTTATAACAGTATGTACTTGTCTGAAATCACTTTGAATGAGATAACAGTAGAAAAGGCTTTAAATGCTCTAAATCCTGATAAGGGTCCCGGCCCAGATGATATTCCACCACTTTTTCTGATCAAATGTAGAATAAACATATTGAAACCGCTCACTATAATTTTCAACACATCTTTACATTCGGGGATTTTTCCCCATAGATGGAAACTCTCGAAGATAGTCCCTGTTCACAAAGGTGGCGCAAAAAATATCATCAAGAACTATCGCCCCATATCCATACTCTCGGCTATTCCTAAACTCTTCGAGTCATTGGTATACGATTTCGTTTCTAATCATGTAAAACACATAATAATAGAAAATCAGCATGGGTTTGTCAGGGGTCGAAATCTGGAAACAAATTTATTGAATTTCCTAGAAAATCTTAATGAAGGCTTTGAAAGCCATTCTCAGGTTGATAGTGTTTATGCAGATTTTAAAAAGGCTTTTGACAAAATAAATCATGCTGTTTTATTGCGAAGACTTGCGGAGGTGGGTATATGTGGGAGCTTGTTGAGGTGGATACAGTCATATATTCTACATAGATCCCAATTTGTATGCGTGAATGGACAGTATTCGGGCATTTTTCATAATGGATCGGGTGTTCCTCAGGGATCTCATCTGGGGCCCTTGTTCTTTATTATTTATTTAAACAATATATCCTGCTGCTTTCATTATGCTAAGTTCTTGGTGTACGCTGATGATCTCAAAATATTTTTGAGGATAAGTAGTTTCGAAGACTGTATGAAACTTCAGGAGGATTTGGACAGGTTTTATGAGTAAATTTCCTCTTTCTGAATTTTGACAAGTGCCTCAAAATATCTTTCACTAGGAATGTCAACACATTTGCATTTGATTATACTATCAATCAGGTGATTATAAAGCAGGAAGATGCTGTGAGAGACCTGGGGGTGTTTCTGGACTCGAAGTTGACATTTGACGTGCATATTAACGGAGTTATTGAGTCATCGAATAAGATGCTCGGGTTTGTTCTCAGGCATGGAAAATTGTTCAAGAAAAATGAAACATTGTTGACTCTTTACTATTCATTTGTATTCAGTAGGCTTAATTTTGCAACATCAATATGGAATCCACAGTATAGATGTTATATTAGTAGATTAGAAAGTGTACAACATAAATTCTTGAGGTTCTTGTCTTTCAGAAGTAAAATTCAGATTATTGATCATGACTACACCGAAATTCAACGAAGTTTTAAAATATTAAGCTTGGAGAATCGTAGAAGACTAAATGATATGTGTCTGCTTTTCAAATTAGTAAATAATATACTTAATGTCCCAGAAATTCTCGAATCTATCGATTTTAGAGTACCGGAGAGAAGACTAAGATCCCGTGATTTATTCGCGGTTCCATTCCGTAGAGTTAATGTAACCCAAAATTCGCCACTGTGTAGAATGCTGTCAACATTTAATTCTTTTTCATGTGATGTTGATATTTTCAATGTTCAACTCCATGAATTGAAGAGAATTTTAAAATTAAAGTTGCCCTTTGTATTTTCAGTATGCTGATCATTTTCAGATAATGTTATGTTTAATTTTTAGTTTATAGTTCATAGCATAGCTTGAATTTTGTTTTCATTATTTCAATATCTTGTATGATATATTAATTGTCAAACTGTGAATGCTGTATTGGGGTTTACCTGTTTGTATTCCTATTTGTCTTAAATAAATAAAAAAAAAAAAATAAATCCAGTAATATTCGATCCTTTATGATATGCCTGCAGTAATTCCTCGTGGAGATCACTTGATCTTGGATGGCTAGAAGAAAATCTTCCGTTTTTGAGTAAATCACTCTAGATGTGAGCCAATAGCTCGACGCTTCAATGTCAACATGATCTTGATACACTTCGTTGAAATGTCGTCCATGTAGGGGCTTTCATCAACTATTTCCCGACTTTTGCCTATACGCGTAGGATTTCTCCTCGCCGTCGGCTTCTCACTCCTCGCTAAAAGGAACATTCACTCAATCCCAGATACTTAAAATATCAGAAGGGTAGAGCTAGGTCATGTCTGGTCCTTGTGGTCCGTGGACCGTCCTTGCAGTACCTAAAAGAACAGCTTTTTGCATTATATTACATAATATATACTCACTAAGTCCTAGTTGCTTGATATTTCTCTTGAGATTTTTGGGCACTATTCCTGGTGTTGAGATGATAATTGGAATAGTTTTCGTTGATATCATTCCTCACTGGCGCTTTATCTGAAATTCGAGGTCCTATTTTTTGAAATTTTTTCGACCTCTTTTTGACGCATGTTGTTGTTATTAGGTATTGCTACGTCGATGAGTATTGCTGCCTGTTGATGTTTATCAACAAGGACAACAAGCAGTATATCTGGCCTGTTGTGAGGGACTGTACGATCCCAGTACAGTTTATAGCGTTCGTTTTCCAGGATGGTTTCCGGTCGGTACTTGTAGTATGACACTTTTTCAGAATGAATTAGTGTTAATTTGGTTGCCATTTCTTGGTGTAGTATCATTCCTACTGCATCGTGTCTCTTTATATTCATTTCCTGCAAACATTTGATATCCTCCCGTGATATGTTGAATTGTCTCATTCGTTGGACACCCATAACGGCATCGATCGTCAGTAATAGTTCGATCCTTCATGATACGCTTGCAGTAATTTCTTCTTGAGATCACTTGATCTTGGATGGCTAAAAGAAATCCTTCCGTTTCTGGATACATCGCACCTGATGTGAGCGCTTCAATGTCGACATGATCCTGGTTTACCTCGTTGAAATGTCGTCCATGTAGAGGCTTTTCTCTCCATCTTTGCAGTTTTTCTTGGATTGTCTGGTGGTTGAATGACAATTGCTCCTTGTGCAGTTGTAAAGGTGTTGATTCGTCTGCTTCACACAGTACTTTGTAGATCTCTGACGTGCCTGATTTGTCTTTGAAGTATGTTCGTAGGCATTCAATTTGATCATGGGCAAGTTCTATGATGTCTAGCAGACCTCTGCCTCTTTTATTCTTCGGCAGTGTCGTCCTCTCAATGCTACTTTTCGGATGGTGCTTGTGTGCTTTTGTAATCAAGGTTCTCATTTTGCGTTGCAGTTTTTCTATATCTGTTTTGATCCATGGAATTATATCGAAAGAGTATTTTAGAATTGAACATGCATATGTATTGATAGCTCTCATCATGTTCTTGCTGTTGAGGTTTGTTTTTAAAATTTTGTTGATTCTCCTAATGAACTCAGTTGTTAAGTCTTCCTTCATTTTTTGATGGTTTATTCGTCGGTTTTGTTTCATTCCTAGGTATTTATAAAGATCGTCCGATTTTATTGCTTCTATCTTCTGTCCATTGGAAAGATGATCAACTATTATTATTATCATCATTATTTACTGAATCGGGTTCTTTGCGGCTCTGATAGCCTACCGGGAACAGCAACTAAATTGATTATTTGTTCTTAACCCCTTCCTATTCATACAAACCCTGGGAGGCCGTCGCTTCTGTTAACGAAACCGACGACATCATTAGGAGCATTGGCTATTACTTTGTGAATATCCAGAACAGCTTTTCTCATGTCAGTGGTTCGTAGGCCCGGACATTTGCACTTTATGTATTCGGTTGTTTCTACCTCTTTTCAACAGAGCACCCACAGTGCCCTGTCAGCAGTCCCGTCATTATCCAAAGCTCAGCTAGTGGTAGCTTCAGGAGCTTTCTGGCATAGGTCGGTGAAAGCATAAAAAATTTCATTTCCCGAGCAAGACCCGCAGTGTTTCATCAGAGGGTTTTTCTATTGTCCTACTCTCATTGTTTGACCATTGCCATATATTGGTCCTCGTCCTAACTCATCTTGAAAATTCAATTCTCCATAGCACATTCAGCCAGAGAGTTATCGTAAACACGGTATCTAGCCAGATATATGGATATAATTGATTTTGTCTCCTAATTCTTCATAAATGAGTCGCACTTAATCATTTAAGTAGTAAGATATTATAAAATTACAGACTTTTACGCGAATTGAAACTGTACATACCATGAAGTTGAACTACATCTCTAATTTCATTGTATTTTTTTCAGCCTAAGCTCATGCCCGGAGGCAACTACATCCAAACAGGCAGAGATTCAGCAAAAAGTACTTGTCTCATTTTTGCACCTCACGACGACGAATGTGGAATCCTGGCCAAGTATTTGAAAATTTTCATGAAGAACGATGTTAACCTGTTGCACATTGAATCGAGGCCATCTTCCAGGATGCCTGGACGATATGAATTCATGGTGGAATGTGCCCCAAGTGGAGATATCGCATCTGCAATCATGGACATCAAAGACATGAGCGACTATCTTAATATAATTTCTAGAGACTACAGGGATAACAAAGGTAAGAGTAATGTGAAATATCGATAATACTACTACCTCACTCAATAAGTCCTCGGCCTGGCCCGCAGATGGCACCAAGGGTGCCATACCATTTTTTGTCGTTAGTACCAAGCTTCAAAGGAACGTTTCAAAATTTGGAAACATAGAGCTAAAATTAAATCGAGATAGTGAACGCTATATTTGTTATTGTCAATGGATAACAAGACGTTTCGTGTGTATGATAAAACACTGTTTTTTCGATGAGAAAAAATCTCTGGAATCAAAATAGTGGCTTGATAAGTGTTATTCAAACTCTGCTCTATCGACAACAACGGCTTAAAGGTAATATTGTAACTGTTAGATGTAGAACATCCATATATAAATTGGACTGTAAGGTACTGGATTCTGTGTTTCGAAGGACTATAAGATTTTCCACAATTTCTATTGAAGTCAGTGGCGTAACTAGAGTTGACTCATGGGGAGGGTTATGGGTAGTGCCAGGTTTTAGCGAGTGACCTGAACTGAAGTGAAAAGCGGGGGGGGGGGCGGAGTGTAGATATCGTTTCCTTTCGAAGATTTGTGTGAAAAACTTATTTCATCATACCGGCACAATATATATTATACTATTGAATGCTACACTTAATAAACAATGAAATACGTGTAAGAATTAAAAAAAGATTGAAAATATTCAATAATATCAATGTATAAGTGAAAATTGCTATCACGCTCCGCCAATCATTCAAGAAAGTCTAAATTCAAGACGGCGAGGTGTTTTTGCCAGCTCGTCCAACACTTCAGCAGCATTGATATCTAGCTCTCTGTGAGTATTGAGCATAGCAAGCCCGTTCAACCTTTGCTGGCCAGTTCTAAGAGATGAGAAGGACCTTTCACTGGTTGATGTCGATACAGGAAGAGTGGTAAGAATTTTCAGGAGGGTGTTGATAGTGGGGAAAACATCCTGATGGCAGGCAGTGTAATAATTGATTGACTTTCTTGAGCTAATTTTCTAATCTTTCACACTCTCGTACCATATATGGAGTTCCTCAATGGCAGCGATGTCACCAATTTGAATATCTTCCTGATAGAAATTCAGGAGCTTTTTAAAACTTTCTTCCTGTGTTCTGGTGACTTCAGCATTACTGGTAGAGGTCGGTATAAGATACTCAAAACTTTTCAGTACGTCTTGATGTTTCAGAAAGCGACTATTTAATTCACTTAAAAAGTGATCTAAAAATGGCAAAAATAGGGATATCTTAAAGTATGATTGAGGATTGTCGATTTCAATGTTGCACCTAAGAGTTTGCGTCGAGTTCTTCTTGGGGCTTTTATTGAGGTACTGAGTAATTCAGCCATAGTCTCTGATGATATGGATGCAAATTCTTTTTCAGCATTGGTTCTGATTTTTTCTATCGACCCAGAGGCGCCGAGTATTGAGGGGCACTTACGGTGCCCCGATTCCCTCAAATTATAGTATTATTCGCTCTTGGTTAGGCGCGGTTCTGGGCGAGAATTATTTTATTCTACTTGTAAAAGTAAGAAATAATACTGAAAAGAGAGGGAATTTTGGTATCTTGCTTAAATAGCTGATGAATGAGAAAATTGCTTACACTTCAAATAAGCATTTTTTCATGTAGTACTATTTAAAAATATTTTTCTTCTCACAATGATACTTCTGTTATTCCACAATAACAAATTTGAAAAAGCAAAATCATCCAAGGTATTTTTTTATTGTTCTGCCAAAAAAATTTTTTCCTTCTGATCAATGGGGGGGTTACGTCCCCAGTAACCCCCCTCCCCCCTCGTTACGCCCATGATTGAAGTTGAACACAATTTACACTTTATAAAATCCACATAACTAGTTAATGAAAACTATGAATCAGGCACTGTCCAACAATTCACCGACTTGGGTATTTACGATGATTTTGGTGGCTAAGACCGATGACCGACTGTATGGGCCTTTACTAACCAAGTAGCGCCAAGGCCAATATTTTACTAACTTGAAATGGGAAAGGTGAACACTGTGTCTCAAGCTACGAGAACAACAAAGAACTATAATGTTATAATATATACTGTTGAATGAATTACCCCCCTTGGTCCTCCCCCACTTCTTGGTCGAACTATAGAAAAGAATTAAGAACATAGATGTGCCACAGATTTCGCGTACACGTGCTCTAGGCATTATAACAACATCTAAACATCGATTTTGGATCTCCTCGAACAGCTGGTTTGCAAAAAACGACTACAATACTTAAGTAACAAAAATTGTTACATGAGAAAACCTTCACGATTTCTTTCTTCAAATTCAATCATTTACTCCTTACTATAATATCTGTTTTACCAAAAAAAAATAAATGAATAATAGATAAATTTAAACAGCTCCTTCTCGATATTGCAGTTTCTTTGTCAGTTAGTACCTATATTATTCAACTATTCCACTATATTCAATACTTTTATGATGTACAAACTCAATTTTCTCAATATAATGATTTTTAGCTTGAGAATTCATTACTAGGTCTGCAAATTTCATAATCTCTGATAACATTCTGATTTTTGCAATGAAGGAGTTCTTTATCCTAAAACGAATGCTCAAATTCGAATATAAACATGAATGAATTTCAAGTTTCTCGGACGATTCTAAATGTTTATTCCCGACAAAAAAAGGTTGATTTCATCAGTTGATTCTTGTTTCTTGTCCTTGACCCTTTCCGAATAGAAAGCATTTCGAAATACTCATGTAAATTATTCGCTAAATATTTTGGCGAAAATATTATTGTGAAATTGTATTGTTAGTTCAATTACACGTGAATGAAATAATCACTGAATGGGATTTTCCAAATTTTTTTCTGATTGAATTTTCGAAAAAGTTGCATAATGATATAGTTATTGTCTGACGAAATTCTGAGATAATTTGATGAAAGCATCAATTATTTAATGCAATTTTGTTTAGTTCTTTCGAAATGGTAATGCTTCTGTGTGAAACTGTAATTATCATATAAATCAAAAATCAAGTTATTATACCGTTTTGATCCCTCTAGCTCAAGATTATGATCCATACATTTTTAATGCAAAAAATGAAGCAATCAAATTTTGAAGAGCTCATATTTATTGGAAGAGAATTGTTATGATTGTACTGAATACATAACATGTGCACAGCTGTTTTGGTATTGAGGTTTTTTTGAGCTGATCCTTTATCAATTTGATGTCCTGAATTCAAATAACATATTCATTTTTACCTAGGAGATCAAATTTTTGAGAAATACAATTTTAGAGAAATATAAGTTACATTATTTTAACTCAAATCCGTAAGTGTGGTAAATAAAAGTAGATACAAAATTTTTATTTCGTTATACAAAACACAATATTGTGTCATACTTCAAACAAAAAAAAACTTCGAAGAAATCAAATAGTCACTCGACACTTCGAAAGCTTCTTTTCCGCGACATTCTTGAATGGTTTTTCAAACAGTACCTTTTTAAAGTCCAGAAGTAATCTGCCATCATGTGCATGTCCCATCTTCCTTGGTAGCGGTCCTCCATTAACTTTAATATCTTGGTGAAATCTTTGATCTTGTTCCTCACTTATGTGTCCTAATTTTTCTGGAAAACGGTCTAAGTGGCTATGTAAATAGTGTATTTTAATACTTATATGGCACCCTAAGGATTTGAAACTATTTACCGTCTTGTTGATCATTTTAACATAGTTTTTAGCTTTATGTTTGCCTAGAAAATTTTCTACAACTGCAACAAATGATGTCCAAGCTTCTCGTTAAACTTAATTCATTGAATTTATGAAGGCAGGATCCTTAATTAATTGTCTTATTTGTGGGCCGTTAAATATCCCTGCTTTGAGTTTTTCTGTGCTCAACTGATGCATTTTTACCCCTATATATGCAAATATGACCCAATCTCAGGCCTCAGTTTCGGCGATTACTTCTTCATTGGAGCTAAATTTCTTTCCAGCGATAATTCTTTTGAGGTCTGAGAACAGAAAAAAGTCGCTGGGGACCAGATCTGGCGAATACGGTGGATATAGAAGCAATTCGAAGCCCAATTCATCTAATTTTGATTTGTATCACGGCGCATTGTCTTGATGAAACAGCACCTTTTTTTTTCTTCAAATGGGGCCGTTTTTTAACGATTTCATACTTTAAACGATCCAATAACGCTATACAATAATCGCTGTTGGTGGTCTGGCCCTTTTGGAGGTAATCAATGAATATTATACCTTGCGCATTCCAGAATACTGATGCCATAACCTTGCCAGCTGGCTGTTGTGTTTTTCCCCGCTTTGGTTTTGATTCATCGTGTGCAGTTCACTCAGCTGACTGTCGATTGGACTCTGGAGTGAAATGATGGAACCATGTTTCATCTTTTGTCACATATCGACGCAAAAATTCAGGTTTATGGCACTTAAACAGCTTTAAAAACTGCGCAGAATCATTAACACGTTGTTGCCTTTGATCGATTGTGAGCTCGCGCGGCACCCATTTTGCACACAGCTTTCTCATGTATAAATATTCGTGAATGATATGATGTACACGTTCAGATAATATCTTCACAATGTTTGCTTTCTCGATCTTCACTTTACGGTCATTCCAAATTATTTTGTGAACTTTTTGATTTTTTCGTCGGTGACAGCCTTTATTGGGCTTCCACCGCCGTCTTCGGTGCTCATTTCACTACATTTAAACTTAGCATACCAATCAATGATGGTTGATTTTCCTGGTGCTGACCCCGGAAACTCTTCATTAAGCCAAGATTTTGCTTCAACTGTATTTTGCTCTTCAAAAAGCAATATTTTATCAGCACATGAAATTCATTCTCCCATCTTTTTTCGAATAACAAAAGTAGCTTCACTCACAACGCAATATCTCACAAACTAATGGTCGAACTGCTGTTAAATTTTGACACGTATCGTTTAGAGGTTGGTACTAACCAAAAATCATATGGATTTAATACTAGCACCGCCATCTGTGCATCACACTAGGGACTTTTCAATTGGCCTAATAGAGGATTCCGTTGCATGCCAGTACTTTTATAGGTTCGATTCCGAAAATTGAAAATTCCTTTGTTTTTGGAATATTTTTTCATATAAAAGAAGTAATATTTTATTGTTTAAAACTAAGTATTTTGTCTTTTTATAGACAGTGTACCATGGTTTCCAAGAAGAATAAGAGACCTCGACAAATTCGCCAATCAAATATTATCGTATGGAGCTGAACTGGATGCTGATCATCCAGGATTCACGGACCCAGTTTACAGAAAAAGAAGGAAATACTTTGCAGATATCGCCTACAACTACAAACACGGGGAGCCTCTGCCGAGGGTGGAATATACGAAGGAAGAAATAGACACCTGGGGAAAAGTATTCAGACAATTGACAGCCTTATATCCAACTCACGCCTGCAAAGAACACAACCATGTGTTTCCCCTTCTCGTCCAGAATTGTGGTTATAGAGAAGACAACATACCTCAGCTTGAAGATATAACTAATTTTTTGATGGGTAAGTTAATGTAATATGAGACAATTGCTGAAGAAGTATAAATCAATTAGCCTCAGATTTAGTGGTTCATTTGACCAACCATTTCCTCACAGAGCTATAATAGTCCAGTAGATAAATAAATACATTTTATCTACTCCTATTGAATTATATATTCATTATTCAACTGCTTTTGAGCAATTAATAGTATCTATTAACAAGAAGCGTGAGTTATAATATTTCACTGCTATAACTCACTATAATAAATCGGAAAATATGGATCTGTGCTTCTATACTTCTCTGCTTCTATTCGATTGGCCGAAAGGGAACATTCCATTATTGTTATTGAGGGGAGGAATGTCACTTCAATAATTTTGACGTTTTCATATTAAGTTGATACCTAATTATGTTTTGCTGAAAACGATTAATTCAGATAGTGAAGATGAAATATTATATAGGCATATATTTCCAAAAAACAAACAGCTAATGTTATCATACAGAATTATTTGCCCGAAAAAAATATAAAGGAGTTTGAAAACATTTTCAAGATTGGTGTAGCAGTAGGATCATTAAGTCATCGTTTACAGGGAATGTTTTTTGGTATATTTTAATGCATTTTTATAGGCAACTATTAATGTTTTTCAATAAAGTTCAATGTCTGTACTCTGTACTGGATTCGAGCTAGCCGAAGCTAGTTCGATTGTGATTGGTAACACTAAGTTTCCATCTATCTTGTACTCGGGATCGTGCACATATGTTTATTTCCCGTTCCTTCTGTCTATATTCTGAGTCTGTATTTTTTCTTAATATTTATTAATAGTCTTAGATAAAGTACAGTATTCAACTTGCGGTAATGGTCATAACTCACTTGATGAATTACAGCACTCGCCTGCGGCTCGTGCTGCAAACTTCATCTGCGTGAGTTATGACCTACATTACCGCTCGTTGAATAATATACTATTACCTGGAAAAAATTCCGAACTTGAAACTTCTACAGGTTGTTCGAAGCTGTTGTGGCATGACTCTGTCAACTTATCCAAGTCCAGAAATGTTGGGGTTCTTCGGCCCTCCTCAAGCTAGCAGAGGGTCCTCGACAGTGTCATCCCACAACACCCCTGAACAATCTGTAGGAGTTTTATCAAGTTCGGAATTTTTTCCAGCAGACCCACATTTTTTTCTTTGACTACTGGACTATAAATTTGATCGACTCTATCTCAGTTGATATTAGGTTTACGAAAAAGTTTGTAGATACAAAATTGTAGAGAATTTAATGATCTACAACTTTAAAAATGAACGCTTTGGTCGAAAACTGCTTGGTTTAGAGGTTATGAGCAAAAAACTGAGAAGAATCCGGAAATGTTGAGGTTCTTCGGCCGCCCTCAAGTTAGCACAGGGTCCTCGTGCGCGGAAATGAAAACATATCAGTGATACGATATTTCACTCAATTCGCGAGTTTCTCCACAAAGAACGCACCTTTTATGTCCCATAGTTAATCAAGGTTTCATATTACCTCAAAATATACTGAAATAAATACCTAAATATATCAGAAATTCAGAAAACAAACTTCAAGCGCGCCAAACGACGTGAAACAACCGATGACACTAGGAGAGCAAAAGTTGCCAAACCTTGGATTTCAACAGGTAGATGCAGAAAATTATAAATATTATGCTTATTATAAATTCGACAATTAGGAAAAATATTGGATTCCAAATATTCAAATTTGCATATGTGATCTAGAATCACTTAAATACACTGCGCAAAAAAATTAACGCACATTCTGAAAATCTCAATTTTAATTTTAGTTAACTCTACATTGACTTTATAACTTATATATATATATAACTATAAATGGAAGAAAAATTCAGGATTTCACCGAATCTTATGTGAAAGAAGAGAAATAAACAATTTTCAAAATACTGGAATGCTGATAAGTGATTTAATACTTGGTATTTCCACCCCTTGCGTTAATTACAGCTCGGCAACGACGGTTCATACTCAAAATGAGTGATCTTAAAATGTTCTGACCTAATCCTTCCCAGATTTCTCTGAGTTGGATTCCTAAGTCATTAAGAGTAGCTGGATGATTTTCTGAACTTCTCAGCCTTCTATTGAGGTTGTCCCAAACCTGCTCAATCGGATTGAGATCTGGACTTCTTGCTGGCCATTCCATTCGAGAGACTTCAACCTCTTCAAGGTACTCCTGAACGATGCACGCACGATGGGGTCTGGCATTATCGTCCATAAAAATGAAATTTTCACCAATGTATGGGGCAAATGGCACTTCATGCTCTTCAAGAATGTTCCTTATATACCTATCAGCATTCATAGCTCTATTATCAACGACCGCTAGGTCTGTGCGAGCAGTCAGAGATATTCCATAATCGATCCTCCCCCGAAACCAGTAGTATTATGTGGACGTCTGTAAACAAGGAAACGTCGATCACAATGGTAGAGGCAGAATCTAGACTCATCTGTGAAGAGAACTCTTTCCCAATCAGCCTCTTCCCAATGGATATGCTCTCTCGCAAAATCCAAACGCGCCCTTCGATGGGCTGGGGTAAGAGCTGGGCCTCTTGCCGCGACACGAGATCTCAAATCATATTCTCTGAGGCGATTTCTTATTGTCTGAGTGCTGATTTGCACCCCATGAGTTTGCTCAAGCTGATTTTGAAGGAGGCGAGCGGTTGCAAACCGTTGTCTCAACGAAGAAACTTTCAAGTAACGTTCTTTAATGGCAGTTGTTACCCGTGGTCTACCCTGCCCTGGTCTTCGGACATTCATGCCTGTCTCCCTAAATCGCTGCAACATTCTGGACACACTTGTATGGGAAACTCCAAACTTTTCTGCAATTCTTGTGTATGTCCACCCTTCTTCTCGCAAAACTACCGCTTGGGTCAAATTGCGTGTTTCGCGTTGCATAGCGATCGAGTGTAGAAAATCAAACGAAAGAAAAACTATTGATCACTAGAACTGATCGAGAACAACTGATTTCAGAATGGAGCCAATACATTCAAAATCTGATAATCTAATCTTTTTTTATTCCTGCTGGGAAAAACATCTGTATTGAAGAAAAACGTTGAAAGTGGATAACATATGCATGCATAATTCTGATAAAAATAATTATCATTGAGAACACCTTCAGTTGTAGAATAAATTTGAGATTTCCATAATGTGCGTTAATTTTTTTGCGCATTGTATATTTCATTGAATATAATATACATTCATAACGATATAGTAAAATTGTGGATTTTGCAAATATATCACAATCCGACAACGTAATCTAACCATGTTGGGGACATGTAAAAATTGCGTATACTTCCTCTATATATGATTATTACTCTATGGACACAGCACTCCTCCCTGTCTCAATCCCTCTTTTGATTGTTATCTTTATTCGATATATTATTGCAGACTGTACAGGCTTCAGACTACGACCGGTAGCTGGATTACTTTCGTCGAGAGATTTCTTGGCAGGCTTGGCTTTCAGGGTGTTCCATTCGACGCAGTACATACGTCATCCCAGTAAACCATTCTACACGCCAGAGCCTGACGTATGTCACGAACTTTTGGGACATGTACCATTGTTTGCAGATCCGGCCTTCGCCCAGTTTTCACAAGAAATTGGTCTAGCTTCTCTGGGAGCTCCAGATGATTACATCGAGAAACTAGCTACCGTAGGTAGAATTATTAAATTTTTAATCTTCAACTTTAGGTTCGAAATGAAGCTTCACTTGCTTCAAAGAACTTCTTGATTGTGAATGATAAAAGTTGCATTATATTATTAACTATAACCAAGAACTACTGAGGTCACTGGGGAAGTTTTTATTTACTTTTTCAAAATTATTTCGTGTATGTCGAATAAAACTGTCATCCGAAGCGTCGTATGTTCAGTTGAAGGTTGGCGATTTAGCAATATGGATCTTTTACCTACTGCTGAACGTGTTGAAATTGTAAAACCCCACCATGTACGTTTAGTCCATTACAGGAATATTATTTCCGACATAATCGTCCATCTGAGTGCATAATCGGTAAGATAGTAAAACAATGGACTAGTTTAGTGATGTTGATAATACTATATTTGACACGATAGAATTAAAATATAGAGCAAAACTGATAAATCAGTGAAAAAATTTTGAAAATCCATCAATAAATGACTGAGAAATAGATTATTTAAATTTACGTATTTTAGCGCGGAACGTCTTTGGTCTCCAACTTGTCTGTGACGTCACGCCACTTGCCTGTTGTCGCTATACCATAAATTACGTTCAAATACTTAGCCGCGCCAAGGCTCTCGTGCCGTTTGTAGTTGTACAGTGTAGTTTTAACTCGAGTTTTGTTTTTATGTCACCATAATGGAAGAAGGCTTCGTGAAAGGACAACGTTATTTTTACTCAATAACTTATTTCAAACCAACTTACACCTTAGTATTTTTATTATCAGAAATAGACAGCTAGTACTGATAGGTACTTACATCAAAATGATCTTCACACACATATGAAGTAGTTTTAGGTCCAATTAAGTCACGCCTCATTATTTTGCACCATTTTTTCCTTTCATTCATGTCATTTGGTACATGAAAAAACAATTTATTGGGGTTTTTAATTGTCGTGCTTGCACACATAGGCACAATACAATATTTGTAGGATTTTTTTTTATTTCAGCCATCGTGTAACGAACAAAACATGACACGAACGGCACAGGTGATTTTACACCAATGAATTCGTAAGCACTCTGCGAATACCAGTCGCCTCGTGTAAGTGGCGTGACGTCACACACTAGACTATGAAATTATTCTTCCAAGCGCAACTTCAAAGTCCCATAACTTTTTCATTTCTAAAGATATTTCAATGATTCTTCCACATTTTTGTTTCATTTTACTTAAATTTTTAGAATAAATCCTTAACAAAAAAATGAAAACTAGTCCATTCTAAGAGACTGAATCTGTTAGTGATGTCTTAAGGTCATCGAAATGCACACTCTACTGAGAATGTTGCCGCTGTCAGGGCCGGCGCGAGCAATTTTGGCGCCTGATGCGAAGAATTTTTTGGCGCCCCTGCTGAAAAAGTATCAATAAACAACCCTCCCCCTAACAAAAAACATCCCCTGTCTCGTTAATAATTCGCCATTTTTGATTCTAGCGTTTTTGCTAATTGTTTCTTTCTGAAGTCGTTTTCACTTTTTTTCGGACATTTTTACCTACAATAAATTCCTAGATTTCTTCGACGCCGATGAACAATGCGTAAGTGTATCTGATTCTCACATTCACAAGGCACTGCTTACGATCAATGAAAGATTACCTATCACACCACAGGATATGAAGGGCGGTAAGGCACGCAAAGCTTTGAAAACTAAATGGGATTAAAAACATATGTACCGCTGAAAACATTCAGCATTTATCAGTAACTAGTTTGGAATGCAGAATTTTAGGAATTTTCCAAATGTTGAATGTGTAAATAACTTCCACGTAATTCGAATAGTTGTTTTTCGTCTTTGTGAAATACGTTCCATCCCTCATTCAATTAGGGTAATAGGTAATGCTGCTTATATTGGTTGGGTCGTCATGCGTTATTTATTGAACAGGCGGCTTAGTAGAGATGGTTTGAAGATTTTTATTGCAGGGAATGTTGAAAACGTAGTAAAGCGTACCAACTTCATGTTTTTTCAAGAATTAAGGCTATATTTTTCCAGAAATATGAAAGGGCGGCCACAAACTAGACTAAATTGCCGCCTTTCGAAAAGAGGCGCCTGAAACAGTGACTTCACTGTTTCACCCCTAACGCCGGCCCTGGCTGCTGTAAGTGAAAGTGTTGAAGAAGATCCTAATTTATTCATTTCTCGGCGCGCACAACATTTGGGCCGGTCTAACGGCACGCTATCACGTATTTTGCATCTGAATTTGCATCTCCATACTTATAAGGTTCAGTTGACACAAGAACTGAAGCTAGCTGACGATGGAATGTGTAAAACATTAGGTGCTTGAACAATATGTTTGGATGACGATTTTTTGCATCGAATTTTCTTCAACGACGAAGCATATTTTTTACTTGGTCGCTATGTAAACAACCCACCCAACCAGAAGTTTCAATTCGAAATTTTTTTATTTGTGTAGATATCAATTTTCTAGCAGTACTTCTTGAACTGAATTTGTTATCTTATCTTTCAGTGCTTCTGGTTCACAGTAGAGTACGGATTATGTCAAGAAGACAATGAGATCAAAGCTTACGGAGCCGGACTATTATCTTCATATGGCGAACTTCAATATGCATTAGAAGGAAAAGCAGAAATAAGACCTTTCGAACCTGAAAAAACAGGAGTGCAAAAATATCCAATTACAGAGTATCAACCAATCTACTACGTTGCAGAAAGTTTCGATGATGCCAAGGAAAAATTGATGTAAGAACATTTAAACATATAATTATATTCTTTCAGGAGTATTCTCTACTTAATTAGAGATCATAATATTCTTTGTAACGTTACAATTGCCCATGAGACTCTAAGGACTAATTTCTAGGGGTGGTTTGGCTTATTTGGCAACAAAACTCCTACCCAGGTTTTTACAAATTTAATAAAATCAAAATATACAATGATCGATCCTTTTCACTCTAAACAAATAATAAAATAGAAACTTAACTTAAAACGATTTTAAAAGAGTTTCTCTGCTACTAGGATGGAACCTCTTCTGTATATTATCTTCAGCCTTCTGAACACCAATTCTTATCAGGAAGCTATAGTACTCCAGTCCTCATTCAACGAAGTTGGTGTGATAATGCCAGGTATTTCGCAGGAATTCTTTCAGATTCAGAGAGTAAAGTGGTCTAACATACGTACTATCCCAAATTCTGTATCTCAAGGAAGTAGTTCTTGATATTTTTCAATCCCAAGAAAGGTTCCTGTTCTAATCCCACGGGAGGTTTCTTCGTTCTAATCCCACGGGAGGTTTTCTTCGTTCTAATCCCACGGGAGGTGCGAGAATTCCGACACAATTCTCGCCGATAAATAAGATTCCGAGTCTCAAATTGAATTAATAATGACTGAAACCTAAATCTGAGGTACTTATTCTTGCTGGAGTTTCAATCATCATTGAAAATCTTTCAGAAAATTCTCTCCAGAAACGCGCATCTGCGTTCCGACCGAAAGTACACGATATGAAACGATTAATTGACAAATTACCGCGTCTTAAAAAATTCCAGTAGCGTAACATGGAATGAAGCGTGCAAAATCGTTGCATCTTTCATGTGTGAAAATGAAACATTGTGCAAGCTTCGGAAATATTTAAAAAATGATTAATTAAGTTGATTCAGTGATGAAGTATTAATATTAATAAACTTATCAGAAAAATATACTGCTCTACAAAAGTTAGGGAAGTTTGTAAATTTTGAGACTGTTTTGAAAGTTTCCATTTCTTTTCAGCAATTTGTGATATATGAGAAATCTAAATGTTTACCGACTTATCTAACTCATTCTTTTGCTCATTTCCTTATAAGTTTTACAATTTCAAGTGAAATTTGATTTTTAGTAGGTATTTGTAGTACAAAATCTGTTCACTCAAAAAATTGAAAAAATAAATGTCAGTAAAGAGTATGGCCTCCTCTACAAAGGTTAGCCTGTGTTTGAATCACTGGAGCTATGAGAACGTGGTATATCCAACTAGGGCATTGGAGATCATCACAGATCTCACACCTCTTTATCTAGTGATAAAGAGAGTGGCCTATGAGGCCATTCTAAGACTATCTAGGGAAAGTACCGGCAATGAGGGAATTAGGAATAAGAGAGCCTGGTTCTCCTTGACTAATTATATCATCAGCGAACCTTCCCAGTGATGGGATGATGAAGAAAATTAGCATAGAAAAAACATTCATTACGATACTAAGTAAAAAAGAGGATTGGGAAAAGGAGTTCACAATCCCAGTTCTTGAAAAGAATACCATCAAATGGTATACAGATGGTTCAAAAACGACGGGGACTGGCGATGGAGTATTCGGGGCTTGTACCAAATGCTCAATATCGCTAGACCACTGTCTAAGTGTCTTTCAGGCAGAGATACTTGCAATAGAAAGATGTGTAGAAATCAACATAGCAAGAAACTATCGGAAATGTGACATAGCGATACATTCCGATAGTCAGGCTGCAATTAAAGCACTGAACTCACAAACCATCGAATCTAAGATGGTATGGGAGTGTCGAAGAGAAATTAATGAAATGGGTAAGAATAACAGGGTCTTTTTAGTCTGGGTTCCTGGCCACTCGGGAATCAGAGGGAATGAAGAGGCCAACACTTGCCATAAAAGGAGCACAAACTCCTTTCATCGGCCCGGAATCTTTCTGTGGTGTAGATAAATGCACCTACAAGAAAGAGTTTCAGGAAAAAGAGGTAACCGAAGAAGAAAATCTCTGGTGGAATCTTCCTGGTCTGGATCACTCCAAAAAGTTTCTTCGAAACTTTGACTCTACAAGATCCAAGAAGTATCTGGATTTTAGTAAGAATATGCTACACCTCCTCACTGGATTCCTCACAGGGCATTGCCGCCTTAGGAAACACCTCATGAGAATGGGTCTAACAGAAAATAACGAGTGCAGATTCTGTGGGGAGGAGGAAGAAACTCCAGATCACCTGGTGACGGAATGCCTCGCCATCGCTAGCCAACGGAAAACCTGCCTTGGACACGAAACCTATAGAAGTGAGTAATTAGCCTCCTTGAAGCCATCCCAGATATTGGAGTTCATCAGAACTCTGGAACTGAAAGGCGAGTAGATCACGTTATGGGGAGAATAGCTCTGATGGGGGGCACAATAGATCATTAGGTCGCAGTGAAACGTAACCTCCTTAATTAAATCTAAATCTAATGGCCTCCTTGCTGACAACGCCTTTGCATACTTTCAATCATATTGTTCAAGTAGCCTTGATCAATTTCTCTCCAAAGTTGCGGTGAAAGATTTCTGAGATCTTGAAGTGTATCTGGAGGTGATTAATGAGTATACAGAGCTTTTTGTAGCTGATTTCAAGCTTGTTCAATGGAATTGAGTTCATGACTGATGGAACAGAGGAAACTGCCAGATACCATGGATTTCCTGTGCTTCATCGAAAATTCTCGCACAAAATGGTGGTGCATTATCCTCAAAAAAAAAAAAAAAAAGAGGCAGCATTAAATAAAGGAATAATATTGTCAATTACCTCCTCTATGAATATCTGGGCATTTAAGGTAGCTTCAAGAAACAACAATATTGTACGTCCATCGAAACAAATGTCTACCTAAACAGTAAATGTAAAGGGTGTTTTTTTTAGAGCTATAGAACTTTAAATTGCAATAAAACAACGATGGATTATTCGATTGACATGAATTTTATTTATCCGTAAGATAATCTTGTGGCATTACATTTTAAATATGATTTCTGGCATATGACCGCCACGGCTGGCTCGGATGTAGTTCAATCTGGACGTCCAATTTTCGATTACTTTTTCCAACATTTGTGGTCGTATATCGGCAATAACATGGCGGATGTTGTCTCCCAAATGGTCAAGGGTTTGTGGCTTATCCGCATAGACCAATGACTTTACATAGCCCCACAGAAAGTAGTCTAGCGGTGTTAAATCACAAGATCTTGGAGGCCAATTCACAGGTCTAAAACGTGAAATTGGGTGGTCACCAAACGTGTCCTTCAATAAATCGATTGTGGCACGAGCTGTGTGACATGTTGCGTCATCTTGTTGGAACCACAGCTCCTGGACATCATGGTTGTTCAATTCAGGAATGAAAAAGTTAGTAATCATGGCTCTATACCGATCACCATTGACTGTATGTAACGTTTAAGCCACCATCGTTTTTGAAGAAGTACGGACTAATGATGCCACCAGCCCATAAAGCGCACTAAACAGTCAGTTTTTCTGGATGTAATGGTGTTTCGACATACACTTGAGGATTAGCTTCACTCCAAATGCGTCAGTTTTGTTTGTTGACGTAGTCATTCAACCAGAAGTGCAAAATAAAATGGACGTAGTGCGCGATACGTATTCCGCACAGAACCATTATTTTCGAAATAAAATTGCACTATTTGCAAGCATTGTTCAGGCGTTCAGTCTATTCGTGATGAATTGCCAAACTAAACTGAGAATAAATCACTCGACAGCTGTTAAATAGGTCGCCATCTTGAATATTAATGCCAACTTAAAGTTATATACCTCAAAAAAAACACCCTATACTTATCCAGATTCTTAATAATGAACTAAAAAAGTTATCAAACAATACGCAGAAAAACCATTCAGTTATTTGAGAGTAAAGAATTGATTTCTTATAAATGAACATTTGATGGACAAGGAATTAGTTAAGTAATTCATAGAGCTAGAGAGAAGGTGATCGTCAACCTCAACTAGAGAAGGCACTTAGATGGATGGATGGTGGACAAGAATTGCAAACTTGAAACGGTCTAAAATTTCTGAACTTTTTGTGGTGCAGTATATTACTACCCCAGTTTCACATTTAAAAAATTTTATAATTTTCATTTGAGTTCCTTGATATCCTTTTAAGAACAAAATTTTGTAGATATTTCACCTCTAATTAGATACATTTTCATTTCAGTAAATATGCTGCGAAGATTCCTAGGTCCTTTAGTGTGAGATACAATGCCTACACTCAAAGTATAGAAGTTTTGGACTCTAAACCACAGGTGGAAATGCTACTTGGCAACATATCAAATGAACTGGCCATACTGAACGATGCTCTGAAAAAATTGTAGTTGTATATAGTTATTTTATCATAATTGTATAATTTTAAGAACCCAAAATCATATCTTCTATATAATTTAAACTAATAACTTAGTATTAACTTAGGAAGTACTGATAATTTGTAGATATTGTAAGAAAAAGTAGTGGAAATAATAACAAGTTTCTGCAGAAATACTGTGAATATAGCGAATTGATTTATTCTACAGAATATAACTAAAACAGCTAATAGAACACTATTAACTATTTATTCGAAGAGTGAAATACGTTCCGTTAACATTAAATGAACTCCATCAAAGAAAAAATTAAAAAGAATAAATTCCGAAATTTTATTTTTCTTTTACACAGAAGAACGCTACAGATGTGAACACCCAAAAGAAGCGCCCACTAATAACATAAAATAGACAATGCTAAAAATCAGAAATAAATGAAACGATACTCACGAACAATAGAACTACCCAAATATCCTTTTAACAGTTTTTTTGAAAGAACTTAAATTACCCCCCGAAAATAAATCAACATTATGTACAGGGTGGGCAAATAAGCGAGGTAAGCGGCTATATCTCAGGATCCACTCATCGTAGAGACTTGCGGTAAAAAATTTTACCACTAAAGTAAACAAAAGAAAACACTGGAAATTGTTTTGAAGTTCAAACCTCTACCGCTAGGGGGCGTAATAGCTATCGTCGAGTAGAAAAATGCATTTTACTCGAAAAATTTTCATATAAAGTTGGAAAAAAAATATCATCACTGTAAACCTTGGAAAATTCTCTATCTGTTTGAATTGTCACTTTCGATTTTGCGACATCGAATAAGGGTGGGGGAAAGATAGAAATCTGACTGATTGAAATGTCTGTAACTTCAGTTTGGCTCAAATTTTTTGAGCAAATTAGATCTTATTTGAGAGACAACATCTTGTTGATTAAGGAAAAAATATACTCATGATGAATTTGATTCAGCTGCTTCCGATAGGGAGCGCTAAGTCAGAAGTTCATTGTTTTGTTCATTTTTCTCTGAAATTTCAAATGTAATGATAGGATTTTCTTAACAGAAACAAAAATTTCATTGAATTCGCATGAGAAAACCTGAAGGTCGCAAAGCGATAATTTCAGGCGTTCTGAAGTTATGGCCGAAAGAAGATATTCTTCAACTGATGCACTGCGAAAAACCAAATTGAGTCTTCAAGTTCTAACAGAAACAGAAATCCCATCAAATTTGTATGAAAAAACCAAAAGGTCGCAAAGCGATAGCTTCAGGGGTTCTGGAGTTATGGACGAAAAAAGATATTCTTCAACTGATGCACTGAAAAACTAAATTGTGTCTTCTTTCGGCCATAACTCCAGAACGCCTGAAGCTATCGCTTTGCGACCTTTTGGTTTTTTCATACAAATTTGATGGGATTTCTGTTTCTGTTAGAACTTGAAGACTCAATTTGGTTTTTCGCAGTGCATCAGTTGAAGAATATCTTCTTTCGGCCATAACTTCAGAACGCCTGAAATTATCGCTTTGCGACCTTCAGGTTTTCTCATGCGAATTCAATGAAATTTTTGTTTCTGTTAAGAAAATCCTATCATTACATTTGAAATTTCAGAGAAAAATGAATAAAACAATGAACTTCTGACTTAGCGCTCCCTATCGGAAGCAGCTGAATCAAATTCATCATGAGTATATTTTTTCCTTAATCAACAAGATGTTGTCTCTCAAATAAGATCTAATTTGCTCAAAAATTTTGAGCCAAACTGAAGTTACAGACATTTCAATCAGTCAGATTTCTATCTTTCCGCCACCCTTATTCGATGTCGCAAAATCGAAAGTGACAATTCAAACAAATAGAGAATTTTCCAAGGTTTACAGTGATGATATTGGTTTTCCAACTTAATATGAAAATTTTTCGAGTAAAATGCATTTTTCTACTCGACGATAGCTATTACGCCCCCTAGGGGTGGAGGTATGAACTTCAAAACAATTTCCAGTGTTTTCTTTTGTTTACTTTAGTGGTAAAATTTTTTACCGCAAGTCTCTACGATGAGTGGATCCTGAGATATAGCCGCTTACCTCGCTTATTTGCCCACCCTGTACATAAGAATTGCATAGATCTAAGATTCTCGATATAGATGACTTTGCGCTGATGGTTCTATAGATGGTCAGGTAAAATACAGGAGGTCTCCTCAGATGTCTGACAATAACATAAAAATCAATTGAATCTAGAATTTGAGGACAATTAATTTTATTCGACAGTATTTTATAGATAAAAATTAAATCATTCATTTTACTTCTGTTCTTCAAGCTAATAATTGGAAAATGTTTCAAACGAACACAGTAGTTAATAGTTATCAGGATTTCCAGGTATCAGGTGAAATCCCGTCCTACAACTTAGAAACCCAAGAAACTTAGCTTGTACCTTTTCCAACTATTTGGTATATACATTATAATGAGGACACCAAACCGAAGAAGCAAAGTTGAGTTTGCTGTGAACAAAGGCAACAAAAACTTATATATTTTAAAATATTTGTTGGTACTGTTTATGTAAATGATAAACAGAAGTGGACCCAAAAGGGAACCTTGGGGGACCCTTGATATTAGAAAAATGATCTTGAATTGAATCTCCCTATCTTAACGTAGGGGTCCCCCAAGGTTCCCATTTGGGTCCGCTTCTGTGAAATAGGACTCGAACCTTCTCAACAATGTGCCCTCAACACCAACATTCTTAAGCTCGTTCATAAAGTTTTGAATATTGATTCGGCCGAAAGCTTTGCTAAAATCTGTGTATATAGCATCTACTTGAATTCTTTCATCAAGACTTTTTTGGATAAATTCAGTGAAGCAGATGAGATTAGTTTCAACTGATCTTACTTCAACATAACCATGCTGCTCAGGTATTATTCGAGATTGCATATGATTGAGCAAACGGTTGTATATTAATGATTCAAACACTTTCTCGAAGACACAAAGTTTACTGATGGGACGATAATTTTCTACAGAATACCGGATTTAGGAGTTATGCTGGCAACCTTCCAGGAGTCAGGAAATATGCCACTACGGAGAGATTCATTAGATATCAATGCAAGAGGGATACTCAGTGGGATACTACACTCTTTTACAAAAATTGATGGTATCGAGTCTGGACCAGCTCCTTTCTTTTCATCTAAACCAAGTATATCATTTAGGATTGCTCTTAAGAAGTATTTACTTACTAAACTTGATATAAAGGTAGGTTCATCGCGCCGTGCAATTTCGCTTGTCCCTTCTCCTATCTTTCCAATCCTGTATCCTCAGTCTTGTGTAGTCGGATTTTAGTTCTGTATTAAATTAGTGCCCATAAACAATGGGTCTCGTCATATCTTGTTTTTACACAATTTTGAGGTAGGCAGGAAGATATCGCTTTAGTGATATGCTCACCTTTTGTACAATGTAATAAATGATGTAATACTTTGTTATGGCAATAAAGAATTATTATTATTATCTCCTTGACATGATCAAAAGTTATATGGAATGAGCCTAAGAAATATGGATCAGGAGAGCATTTCTTTGTATCATAATTTTTGGTTGGATCAGGCTTAGTGAAAAGACTCAAAATAATCGGCAAATAAATTACAAATTTCTTTGTCTGACTCGCTGATTTCAGAATCAACAGAGAAAAAGACAAAAAGTTTTTTTAGACAAATTTTGACCTCAGATTGAACTGGGGTTGAATATCTTTCATCATCACATCTAATAAGACACTTGGTTTCAGACCGCAAGGCCTGAAATATTTTATAATCCCCATAATTTCCATAAACTTCCCATTTTTTGTGGAATTTGTTTTCACAAATAAGCATACTCAAATCATTTTTTATTTATAATATTAAAACAAAGATTATTGAGGAAGGGTTTTCGTGCCAACTTTTGGATTATTCCAATAACCTAAGATACTTTGAATTTTCACACATAGGATTTTTGTTGATCAAGCTTTAAATTTTGGATTTTGGCGTCCTAGGCGACCTCCTACCCTGCCTACCTTTCACCGACGGCCCTGGAAATAACCTTATTGAAACCATGTATTATTTATCACAACAAAACAAAGATTATTGAGGAAGGATTTTCATACCTACTATTGGATTATTCCAACAACCTGCGTTATTAAAGCAGATAGGGGAAAATAAATGCACAGAAACCCCTCTAATCAATTTAATAAAACATATTTCCTCAGCACGAATAATCACGAAATATCATGAAGAGAATTTGTGATTTCCACACACCTCCTTAATTATACCATTCCATCGAGAACTGCTTTAAGGTTGAGCCAATAAAATTCTCATTGTTCATAACACTGAAACCAGCGAACAGATAAAGAATTGAATTAGTAAAATGTCAAATTCACCGTTATTCATGAATTTTCGCAACATATTTTTTTATGCCGGATTTTGGAATTCGAATCCAACTAAAATTTACAACCTTTATGGCTATTTGGTATTGATAAATAATTTTTATTTCATGACGGCATTCATTCTTCTGACGAAAAATTCTAAAGACCTTTCGGATTTCGGGTTCAACTTTGGTGCAACATTGACTGTAGTCGTCTCATTTGTGAAAATTTTGATTTCAAGAACAACCAAGTTCCAAAAAATTATTTCCGAAATGTTGATTAACGATGAGTATCTGAGCAGTGTATCTCTGGATATTATTCGAAAAAATTACCTGCACCATACACGTGATCCGTTTAAGATTGTCAATTTATATAAGAAGACTATGGGTGGTGCACTTATGTGCAATTTGCTGCTATCTTTGTTCCTTTACCTGAAAAATAGAGGTGCAGAACCAGCTATCGAAAAACCTTTCACTCTCAATAATTATTGGATGCCTTTTGACGAACAGAAGTATCACTTGATGGGGCATATTTACACGAATGTTGTTTGCACTTCGGTTGGTTTAATCGTGGTTTCTGGAGATTTTTTCGTGTTGGCTCCGGTTTTGTACCTCAATTGTAGAATAAAAACACTTAAGTTTGTTCTGAGGAATCCAAGTTTGTTCCTCGATAAAAATGATCCATCCAGAGAGAACTATTACAATTTGGTGAGGACTTGCGTTTTGGAACATCAAACTATAATCAGGTGGGATTTTGTATTCAATTTGTATCCATACGGAAAAAACGAATCTTCATTAACTAGAGATTTAGTTTCTGAAGATTACGATATCTTTGTCGAAACGATTCTTTAAACTTTTATGATGATTCGGTGTATTGGAGAATGGTTACTGCTACTACACTATTCTTTAATATTCTTCCAATTTTTTAATAATAGATGAATACTCAATGAATGAAAACTCAAACTTGTTTTTGTAGGGATCGAGAGATATTCAACTCGATTATGATGTTCATTACCTTATGTGATTTTTTATTCCATTCTACACAAATCGCAGGGTTTTTAGTGTCCATTGCAGCAGTAAGTGGTAATAAATATCTTTTGTTTGACGAACATTCACAAAAAGATGTAAAATTGCTCCATTTGATAATAACATTCAAATATTCCTGAAATTGTAGAATGTATGTTTCTATAAATTTTATTGCATTGATTTTAAAGGGGTATATTGGATGACGAGTTCATTTATCCAAATTTGCTAATTTCCCTTGAATATTCATTTTGAATGCATACTTGTTCATTGACATGTTCTGGTAGAATAGGGATGATGAATCGACAAATCCTTATTTTATTTGGTAAAGAATGATCAAAATGCGACTAGACGTTCCGAAAATACAGCCGTTTAAAATTTTGATTTACTGCCAATTTCAAAACTCGAGAAAAGATCGATTTGCATTGAATTTGGATTCAGAATGTGCTGATAGCATGTTGATACAGAACGATAGAAAATCTAAAACGAGAATCCTAATATTCCGGGACCACAGAGCAGACGCGGTAAACATTCTGAAAATTGAATTAATATGAAAAAATCAGGTCTTGTTTTGAATTTGAAATATTTCAATCGAGTAACTAGAACTTAAGATTATTTAAGTTGATAATCTGACGAAAATTACCTGAAAAAGGATTTTCCAATAAGATATTTCATTTTGATGTAAAAAACTAGTATTTTTCGAAAACAATCAATTGATTTTTATTTTATTGTAAAGAGGACGGTATGACAATAAATATACAAAACAATATCAGCCAAATGGCCGCCACGGCTACGGTTACCACCATATCGTTTTCATGAAATTTTCCGAGGACATTTAGGTCCCCGATAACTCACAAAAATTCCATCTTCAAGTTCTTGAATCCATTGTGAAACATTGGCACAAACGATTAGCAGGAACTTGGACGTATTTATCATAAAAAATATCAACTAAGCTGACGTTTCGAAGGGTCTTCCCTTCTCCTTCAAAGGCTAAAAACGGTTACATGTTAAAAGATAACACAAGAACATTACACAGAAAAGACATACCTAGTATAGAGATTTTGAGTAAAAACTGTTATGTTACAGTAGCGCATGATAGTGTATGCAAAAAAAACAGACTCTGAAAACAACTTATCTCTCTGGAAATGCAGGATTCACCAACGCTGAAAATCTTCAAAAAACTAAACTAAAAAATCTTAGCTTTTTTTTTGAAGATTTTCAGCGTTGGTGAATCTTCCATTTTCAGAGAGAGAAGTTTTTCTCAGAGTCTGTATTTTTGCATACTTTCTCATGCACTACTGTAACATAACAGTTTATACTCAAAATCTCCATACTAGGTATGTCTCTTCTGTGTGATGTTCTTGTGTTATCTTTTAACATGTAACCGTTTTTAGCCTTTGAGGAAGAAGGAAAGACCCTTTGAAACGACGGCTTAGTTGGTATTTTTTAATAATAAATACGTCCAAGTTTATACTATAAAACTTGGGAAATCTGAGAATCCCTGATGTACGTATATTCAAAGCAATCAAATTTGAAGTAAATTCAAACTGAACGAAATAAATTGAAAATAGTTTAAATAAATCAAGCACTGAAATGAAAAAAAGTTACAATACCATATTTTATTTTCAGAGCGAAACTGTTTCCGATGTGGTTAATATTTTACCTTTAGCATGTGGAACATTCGTCTTCTTTCAGCTGTTCATCGTTTACTGGCATGGGCAAATACTGATAGAAGAGGTGAGTGTTTGTAAGTGAATAGTTTTAAGCAGTTTTTTGGGTATCATTTCCATTAGAAATATACACATAGATTCAAAAGAATTCATCACATTATCTTCCTACGTAGGATCTTTTCAATATCAACAATTTTTTCTGGGTTTGTTTATCAATGCTTTTCGTTCTAAATCGTTACATATTTTTCGCAATAAACAGATGTTTAGTGCGAATATTTCGTATTTGGAAGCAGTTAAATTCAACGAGTTTGACTGCCAACATGAGTCGTAAAGTCATAAGTGAGGTTCACCGTACAAGAATTGTGGCTCTAATTGAAGAAGGCCATGATCAAAGGTTTGTGCTGATAGTAATAATTGTCATTCCATATTTAACCCCCCGATTTTAACCTATTCGCGTAGGAGAGAAAACTCCACAGGCAGTCGGCTTTCTCACTCTCCAATGAGGGGAAGATTCACTCAATCCCAGATATTTGAAATATCAGAAGGGTAGAGTTCGGTCGTGACCGGTCCTCGTGGTCCCACTGGTTCTGCCGAACTGGTCCTCTTACACGCGATCCCGCTGATCCTTGGAGCTGTCCATCGCCTCTTAGGAATTTTCTCTCCGTCCTAGCAGTACCTGAAATATATACATATACTAACTGACAAAGAAACTGCAACACCTAGAAGGAGCTGTTTAAATTTTGAATTTTTTTGGTAAAACAAAGATGGTATATCAAGGAGTAAATGATTGAATTTGGAGAAAAATAACGTGAAGATTTTTCATGTGTACAATTTTTGTTACTTAAATATTATTATTCCCGACTTTTGCCTATACGCGTAGGATTTCTCCTCGCCGTCGGCTTCACACTCCTCGCTAAGAGGAACATTCACTCAATCTCAGATATTTAAAATATCAGAAGGGTAGAGCTCGGTCGTGTCCGGTTCTTGTGGTCCCCCTGGTTCTCGTCGAACTTCTGGTCCGCTTACACGCGATCCTTGGACCTGTCCTTCGCTTCCTAGGAATTTTCTCACCGTCCTTGCAGTACCTAAAAGAAAGGTATTGGTGACCGAAGGCACGAACGAGGCATACAAAGAAGAAATCATCTACAGAGAAATAGGATTTTACAGACCTTCGAAGAAAATAGAAAACTCAGTATTCGTAAAGCATCCAAACAACTGAATATTTCAGGAAACAGAATATTCCGAACACTCAAAAACAACAATTACAAAGCCTACCACTTAACTCCTGTTCAAGCCCTCCATCCTGGTGACGAAATGAGAAGGGAGCAATTTTGCAGATTTATTATTGCAAGAAATGAACAAGAGCCAGATTTTTTAGAAAAAGTAATTTGGACTGATGAATCCACTTTCACTCGAAGAGGAATGGCTAATTTTCACAATTTGCATGAGTGGATGATAGAAAATCCGCATGCATTTCGCCCTAGAAATTTTCAAAATGAATTTAAATTAAATATTTGGATGGGAATAATTTTTGGAGAAGTTTTGGGAGCCTTTGTGCTCCCCAATATTGTAAATGGTGAAATATTTTTAAATTTTTTAATTGAGAACCACCCCAAATTTGTTGAAAATCTGCCACTAAATATTAGAGATGATGTATTTTTCCAGTTGGATGGGTCTCCAGCAGGGCCGTCGCTAGCGAAATTGCCGCCCTAGGCAAATACCCAATTTGCCGCCCTAACAGTCAACTCTGCAGAATGCAAAAAAATTATTTTGGGTTATCGGGGTCTTCTACCGAAATATGAAAAAGTTGAAGGCGACAGTTTGTAAAATTTTAATTATAATAACATAGAAAAAATATAAACAAAACCAACAAGTTCAAACTTGTACAAAAAATGAAAATCATTTTAGGATTGGTAAGGAACAATAATAGGAATACATAATATGAATGACTAGAACAAAAAATATCTTTCCGGAAAAAATATTCAACGAATTAACTTTTCGATGATTTATTCAAATGATCGAAAAGTTAATTAATGTCAAAATTGGAATTTAAGGATTGGTAAAAACGAATAATATACACGAGTATAAATAAATAAATGTAAAAATATTTCATAATAATATTCAATAAGGACCCGCTCTAGCGTTTCTGCCGCCCCGGCAAAAATACAAGTCTACGCCCTTGTTCGGGGTGAGAATTTTTATAAAAAGTTAGAAGGGTTTTATGGACGCAAAATGTATTGAGTGTAATTATTTCTTATGAATTCAAATTCAGATACCTTTGCAAAAAAGTATCTTATAAAACGCTTGAACATTTTGTTTTTTATCTTTAAGATGATAGTGTGTAACAATCGGATGATACGGATGAACCATTATTTCAAATTCGAATGCGCCCACCCCCAAAACTAATTAATTTGATGAAAAATCATGTGTGAAATTCTTGGAAATTAAAAAAAAAGTATTCAACACTTTCTTCTTGGAATTCGGATTTCTGAAAAAAATTGAAAATGCCGCCCTCCAATATTTGCCGCCCCGGCGAAATGCCAATTAGCCAGCCTCCAGAGCGGGCCCTGATTCAGTATTTAATTAAGAAAAAGTTCTTCAAGAAGCAATTGAAAGTTCCGGGCGAGGGAAGTATGAGAACGTTTTAGAAAAATATTATCTTGACATTTTTGTTTTCTCTTTCGGCACCTTACATTTTGAAATAAATGAATATGATTTTTTCTATTAAGTCTATCTCATCATCCGACGCTTCGAACGTAGGTACTTCCCAGTGCCGAAAAATGATAATAATAAGGAAATGATGAAAATAAAAAATTATAGAACTTACCTTCAGTAATCTACTTTGAAATCCTTAAATCCAAAGGCAAATCGAAAAATTCAGAATATAACACTCACTTTGCACATACAGTACGATCAAAAAAATATTGTTATATAATGGAACGTGGTATAAAATAAAATAAACTTCTCAGATATGTATTTCTTAGGAAGGATGAGATGGAAATGATGAAATGGAAACGTTTCTCGTATATTTTGCATTCATCTGGGAATAGGCATTCTGGTTGAAGAATTGTAGAGAAAAATATCCTCCACCGGCTAGGTACCCTAATAAAGCAATAAAATTGAGCAGTGTACAAAGAGAAGGCCGACACGCCTGATTAGAACATGTGTTTTTTAGCCTCAATATCTCGTAAACAGTAAACAGCTGTGAGAGGGTTTACACGACATCTGGATATTTATGAGTTGTTGTGTATAATGCGGCACCTTTGATAGTTTAAAATGTTGATTAAATTGTCTGTATATTTTCGTGTTGTTTCTAACCGATTTAAATCTCATTTCTTACTTTGAATTTCTACACATATGATTTTTGTTGATCAAGATTGAAATGCCGCCCCAGAATTTTGCCGCCCTAGGCGGTCGCCTCCCCTGCCTACCCCCTAGCGACGGCCCTGGTCTCCAGTCCATTATTCTCGAAAGTCAGAAATTGGCTAAATGCATCTTATGAAAACAGATGGAATGGGAGAGGTGGCCCTGTAGAATGGCCACCGTGCTTCCCTGATTTAAATCCTGTTGATTTTTTTGTTTGGAGGACAATAAAAAGTTCAAGTGTATGCTACCCCAGTTAACACCCGGGAAGAATTCGAAATGCAGCAAATGTGATTACGCCGCAACAATTGTTGAATGTAAAACAATCAATCATTCGAAGAGGTCATTTGTGCATTCAACAGAACGGTAGACATTTCGAACACTTTCTTTAAAAATTATTATGTTATTTTGTTTTGTTCTAATTTGTTACTTCTAAAAAATATTTAATTTAAAATTATTACAAATTCACTTAGGTATACACTTCTTTTGGATCATAAAATACTGATATCTTCATCTAGTATAGTTCATTCATTCAATGAATTCTCGACATTTTTTCAGAGCGGTAGCATTTCTTCTGCGATTTTCCAGGGTGACTGGGATGAAGCGGATCAAAAAACCAAAAAAATACTTATCACCATGATGACGAGATCTGTTCAACCATTGAGTTTGACGGTTGGTCCTTTATTTGTGGTCAATTTGGAACTTTTTCTGAAGGTAGGTAAAGATAACTGAATAAGTATATATTGTTACAAAATTCATGAATTATAATATACTCGATTTATTTTTTTCAGATTACTAAATCAGTCTACACAATAACCACCCTTTTTTTCTAAACTAGAGACGAATAGATTCGACCTTGGAGAAATACTTGAAATGAATTGTGAAACATTCATTCATAAATATTTATTGATTGCACTTTTACGTTGATGGATTAATTAAAGCAATTAAATTAGAACCTATACCTACAATATCTTTTGAATTAACTTCAGGTTAACACCGAAATCTCAATCGCTCAAATGAAATTTCGATTGTAAATTGTAAATAATCAAAGTTGCCTCATGTTATCAATTATAACCAAGAGCTAGGGAAGTTTTCATTCACTTTTTCAAAAATATTTCGTTTACAATAATTTAATTTTTATCTAAATCCGAATTCACAAAAAAAAGCATACCAATATTTGATTTCGAATAGAGTAGAATCATATTAAAAGCGTTTGCCTAGAGATGAATAGATTCGACCTTGGAGAAATACTTGAAATGAATTGTGAAACATTCATTCATAAATATTTATTGATTGCACTTTTAGTTTGATGGATTAATTAAAGGAATTAAATTAGAACCTATACCTACTATATCTTTTGAATTTACTTCAGGTTAACACCGAATTCTCAATCGCTTAAATGAAATTTCGATTGTAAATTGTAAATAATAAAAGTTGCCTCATGTTATCAATTATAACCAAGAGCTAGGGAAGTTTTCATTCACTTTTTCAAAAATATTTCGCTTACAATAATTTAATTATTATCTAAATCCGAATTCACAAAAAAAAGCATACCAATATTTGATTTCGAATAGAGTAGAATCATATAAAAAGCGTTTGCCTAAGATTACCAATGAACAGATTGTGATAAATATCTGACTAAAATACAGACCCTTTTGAATGATTGTTTACACACCATATTTGAATATTGAAGCCGGATATCTGATGAAATATGAAACTCTATGTGCTATTAGCAGGGGCGGTATACAGAAGGTAGTCTTTTTTCCATTTTGAAACAAGCATTTTCGCTCAAGGGAGGAGGAGGGGTTTGCACGATACCACCCTATTTTTGAATGGAAATGCTAAATTTTTATGTCATAATCTTCATGAAATTCTGATTTCGAAATACCTCACTTGTCATGGTTTATCTGTAATTATCGTATGTTACTTAATCTGTATAAGTCGTGTTCATTTGTAGTTCCTACAATTCTTCCAATTTGGGAGGTATCTAGTTCAAAAAATTATAATTTTCACATAAGATTATGGATGAAGATTGAAGGGTTACTTTTACATTTTGTAACTTAAATATTCTCAAGGACAACATAAACAATGAATAAACCTCGGAATAAACAGTGTAAAATCTGCATCTCATTAATCGTAAGAGCCCCGGTATTCAGTCCTTTAATTTCTTCATATTCATCAAGATATTATTCATTGTCCTTTCTTGTTATTCTGGAGATTGTGTCTCATATTGAAATATTATACTTAGAGAAGAGCGATATTTCACGAACTGTGATTTAATCACTGATATCAGAATGTCACAGGTAGTCACGGTTACGAAAAACGAATACAGAGCGTGACGGGATCACAGTTTGAATATTTCACAGATCTTTTCAGGGCATATCATAGTCCGTTGCAATTGTAAATTATGAAGGCAGCTTATTGCTTCGGAACCTTTTTCGACTAACATAATTGCATATTTTTATGACAATCCCAGCATCGTAGGCAACTTCGCTTGCTTTAGGAAGTATTTTTGTAGGACTAGTTGAACAATAAATACTTGCTACAAACAAATATGAACTACCGAATTACTGCATAATTGGTGGTGGCAATAAATCTAATTTTATGCTTATCTTTGATAAACAACCCCAAAGAAATTCTTTCTATATCGAAGTTGCCGACCGATGCAATAAATGGTACTCTGTATTATAAAAATAAACGAAAACACGTCAGAGACATAATAATAATAGGCGAAAGAATAATAATAGGCGAAAGACCAGCAATCTTTGGGCTTTCTTCACAAAACTTGATGTAAATTATGCTACTTGTAATTTATACAAGTTGACATTATCTTTCAAAACCACCTCTTAACTAGATCTGAAATAAGGAAAAGAGTTGAAAATGTAAGAAAAAGGGATGTTTTCATAATGATTCTTCATTAATTTTGCTTTGAATGATAAAAGTGACCAATTCGAGTTGCAAAGATAAACGAACTAAGGTTTGGGTGATTCATACAAATATTAATAACAAGCAACCTAAACAGTGATCACGTCACTCTTTAATTTCACTGAAATCATAAAGGAACGTTCACGTTTCACAACGTGATCTAGAAATCACGGTATCGCTCATCTCTAGATACTACGAACTGCAATAGACGTAGTCGGCCATGTATCGCATCATTTATGTTATATTGAAAACAGCAAAGAATAGTTATTTATAATACAAGTGCAGAAGGCATTGATATTCTTCCACGAGTTCAAAATTCAAAAACGAGCCACGAAGTGGCGAGTTTTTGAATGAACGAGTGGTAGAATGAGCCTTCTGTACGAGTATTATACATTATTTTCTCTAATTCATTGCATTTTCATTGAAATTAATGAAATATTTCCATAAATATCATTTAGTGATTTTTGCATTGAAAAATGTTGGTTGGCAGAACTGATTTCTTTAAGGCAAATTGATGAATTAACAGATAAAGCCGTGGCGGAAAGTTCGGAGTACCAACATATAATAATGAAATATAACCATGAAAACTGTGCGTTTCTGATATATTCTCGAACGATTTTGTTCTACAAGATGTGGAAGAATGAACGGAATAACCACAGAATTAGAGAAAAGATATTTTTGCTTCTCAACATAGCTGTCAAAATCAAATAGTCTATATTTGTAGTACAAAATTTGTTCTCACAAAAAAATAGAAGAAATAAATTTCAGCAAAGAGTATGGCATCCTCGCTGACGTCTATGCATACTTTCAATCAGATTGTTGAAGTAGCCTTGATCAATTTTTCTCCAAAGTTGCGGTAAAAGCCGTCTGACTTCTTGAAGTGTATCTGGAGGTGATTATTGAGTATACAAAGCTCTTTGTAGCTGATCCCAAACGTGTTCAATCAGTTCATGACTAAAGAAACTGTAAGATACCATGGATTTTCAGTACTTCATTGAGAATTCTCGCACGATATAGTGCTGCCTGGCCCTCGAAATTCAAACCTTGTTTAATTTATCACAGCAAAACAAAGATTATTGAGGAAGGATCTTCATACCTACTATTGTTTGTAAGACATCTTGTTGGGCAACCCTGAATCTTTAGAACCAACAGAGACAAAGTCAAAAAGTGTTTTTAGACAAATTTTGACCTCAGATTGAACTTAGGTTGAATATCTTTCATAATCACATCTAATAAGACACTTGGTTTCAGACCACAAAGCCTGTAATATTTTATAATCACCATAATTTCCATAAACTTTCCATTTTTTGTGGAATTTGTTTTCACAAATAAGCATACTCAAATCATATTTTATTTATAACAACAAAACAAAGATTAATGAGGAAGGATTTTCGTACATACTTTTGGATTATTTCAATAACCTACGATACTTTGAATTTTCATACATGGGATTTTTGTTGATCCAGCTTTAAATTTTGGATTTTGGCGTCCTAGGCGACCTCCTACCCTGCCTACCTTTCACCGACGGCCCTGGAAATAACCTTATTCAAACCATGTATTATTTATCACAACAAAACAAAGATTATTGAGGAAGGATTTTCATACCTACTATTGGATTATTCCAACAACCTGCGTTATTAAAGCAGATAGCGGAAAATAAATGCAGAGAAACCCCTCTAATCAATTTAATAAAACATATTTCCTCAGCACGAATAATCATGAAATATCATGAAAAGAATTTGTGATTTCTACACACCTCCTTAATTATACCATTCCATCGAGAACTGCTCTAAGGTTGAGCCAATAAAATTCTCATTGTTCATAACACTGAAACCAGCAAACAGAAAAATAATTGAATTAGTAAAATGTCAAATTCACCGTTATTCATGAGTTTTCGCAACATATTTTTTTATGCCGGGTTCTGGAATTCGAATCCAACTAAAATTTACAACCTTTATGGCTATTTGGTATTGATAAATAATTTTTATTTCATGACGGCATTCATTCTTCTGACGAAAAATTCTAAGGACCTTTCGGATTTCGGCTTCAACTTTAGTTCAACATTGACACTAGTTGTCACATTACTGAAAATTTCGATTTCGAGAACCACCAAATTTCAAAAAATTATTTCCGAAATATTGAAGAACGATGAGTATCTGAACAGTGTATCTCTGGATATTATCCGTAAAAAATACCTGCACCATACTAGTGTTCCGTTTAAGATTGTCAATTTATATGAGAAGACTATGGGTGGCACTTTGATTTGCAATTTTCTGCTATCTTTGTTTCTTTACCTGAAAAATAGAAGTGCAGAACCATCTATCGAGAAACCTTTCGCTTTTAATTTTTGGATACCTTTTGACGAACAGAAATATTACCTAATGGCGCATATTTATTTGAATCTTGTTGCCCTTTCGGTAGGTTTTATCGTGATTTCTGGTGATTTTTTAGTATTGGCACCGGTTTTGTACATCAATTGTAGAATAAAAACACTTAAGTTTGTTCTGAGGAATCCAAGTTTGTTCCTCGATAAAAATGATCCATCCAGAGAGAACTATTTCAATTTGGTAAGGACTTGCGTTTCGGAACATCAGGCTATAATTAGGTGCGTATTCATAAATTCTATAATTCTCATTTTTTTTATTCAATAAGTATACGGAAAAAACGCATCTTCATAAACTAGAGATTTAGTTTCAGAAGACGACGACATCTTTGTCGAAAGGATTCGTTGAATGTTTATGAAGATTTTGTGTATTAGTGTATGGTTGCTTTAACTACACTATTTTATAATAGATAATTACTGAATACTCATTATTTTTTTTGTAGGGATCGAGAGATATTCAACTCTATTATGATGTTCATTACCTTATGTGATTTTTTATTCCATTCTACTCAAATCGCAGGGCTTTTAGTGTCCGTTGTAGCAGTAAGTGATAATTAGTATTTTTCGTTTGATGAACATTCAAAAAAAGATGTAAAATTGCTTCATTCGATAATAACATTCAAATATTCCTGAAATTGAAGAGTTATTTTGAATGCATACTCATTTATTGACATGTTCTGGTAGACTGCAAATAATGAACGAAGAATCCCTGAGTATTCTATTAGGTATAGAATTGTAATGAATGTGAATGATAATTCGCAATAACTACAGGCTCATTGGAAGGATATTCAACAAATTCCCGTTTCTATCTCAGTAGAGTGAACGCAAACGAAGTCGTTGTCACCCCTCACATTTATTAGGCATTAATTCCTTCATCCTGGCTTAAGATAAACACCCCAGGGTGGTTGGCACTGTCGATATCCCACGATAAAACAACTAGGTTCCAATTCCAAGAGATTTGTACAGGATGTCAAAGCAATAAAAATTTAGTCGTAAAAACTCTAGGGAGTATTAAATGGCCCAAAACTTAGAACATGAAAATCTGTTTTATTCGGAGGGACCACCAGCGGTACGTTTTTGAATTTTAGGCGGGTGCTAACGGTACAACCCCATGTCAATAGTACATAACATGGGGTGGAACCAATAATCTAGGTACATAAGGACAATCACTCTGATTGGACGAAAGGAAAAAGAAGATAGACCCTTAGAAAAATTTGGTAGAAGGAGGGTGACGATTATTCAACTATAAAAACAATAGTTTGCAATTCGGTAGACAGTTAGAGTTAGAGTTCAAGTGGAAGTTCGGGTTCGGTTCGGAAGTTGGGACCAAAAGGGGAATTCGGCCCTGAGTTAAAGTTCGATTCTAAGTTGAATAAAGTTCAAGTCGGTTTTCGGGAACGGTTTTCAGGAAAGGTACAAATAGGGAATTTGTTGAAAGGTTTATTTGAACAGTGATTGTGATATCCAGGGTAAGGATATTTAATTTAATCTTATATATATTGTTGTTTGATGATTTTTCTCCTTATAAAAGATTAACCAAAATAGTCCAAGATTGTCGAGTGTTATAATTTTTTCTTATTTATACTCTTAAGGTGTTTGCCATAGGCTAGTAATGTGCAAATTTTATTAACTGTATTTTCTCATTAATTATTTCAATCCATTATTAAACTTTGTTATTCAAGAATACTTGGTCTCATTCAGTGAAACACCTCCTAGAAAAAAATCAAATATAAGACTTATCCTAGTGCATAAGCCGGACGCACGAAAGGTTCTTTTATAAAAGAGAAATTGTGTTAATTTCAAAATAACTGTACTGGCCGGAACTATAGAAAGCCGCTCTTCTAATAAGTTCCTTTTTTTTTAAACATTAACACCCAACTACAGGCAAGATTATTACAGAATGGTCAAAATTTGACTAGAGGTTCCGTAAATACAGCCGAAGTTTTGATTAACTTTCAATTTTAAAACTTCAGAAAAGATCGCTTTGCATTTGGATTTGGAATGAAAATTTGAAGCCATGTGCTGATAGCGGAACTAGAACGATAAAAAATCCAAGAAGAGAATTGAAAAGAATTTACGTAGATAATATTTCCGAGATCACAAAGCAGACGCGGTAGAGATTTTGAAAATTAACATAAAAAATTCAGGCCATGTTTTGAATTTTATTTTGATCGTGTAACTAGAACTATAGATAATTCAAGATGAGAATCTGAAGAAAATCACTTAATAAAGGGTTTTTCAATAAGATATTTCATTTTGATGTAAAAAAACTAGTATATTTCAAGAACAACTAATGGATGTTTATTTCATTGTAAAGAGGAAGGTATGACAATAAATATGCAAAAGAATATGTGCCAAATGGCCGCTATGGTTTCGGTTGCACCACCATATACTTCACATGAACTTTTCCAAGGATGATAACTTGTAATAAACTGGCCTGTAGTTGGGTGTTAATGTTTAAAAAAAGGGAACTTATTAGAAGAGCGGCTTTCTATAGTTCCGGCCAGTCCAGTTATTTTGAAATTAACACAATTTCCCTTTTATGAAAGAACCTTTCGTGCGTCCGGCTTATGCACTAGGATAAGTCTTATATTTGATCTTTTTCTAGGAGGTGTTCCACTGAATGAGACCAACTATTATTGAATAACAAAGTTTAATAATGGATTGAAATAATTAATGAGAAAATACAGTCAATAAAATTTGCACATTAGTAGCCTATGGCAAACACCTTAAGAGTAAATAAGAAAAAATTATAACACTCGACAATCTTGGACTATTTTGGTAAATCTTTTATAAGGAGAAAAATAATCAAACAACATATATAAGATTAAAATAAATATCCTTACCCTGGATATCACAATCACTGTTCAAATAAACCTTTCAACAAATTCCCTATTTGTACCTTTCCTGAAACCGTTTCCGCAAACCGACTTGAACTTGATTCAACTTATCTTATCTCAACTTCCGAACCGAACCCGAACTTCCACTTGAACCCCAACTCTAACTCTAACTGTCTACCGAATTGAAAACTATTGTTTTTATAGTTGAATAATTGTCACCCTCCTTCTACCAAATTTTTCTAAGCGTCTATCTTCTTTTTCCTTTCGTCCAATCAGAGTGATTGTCCTTATGTACCTAGATTATTGGTTCCACCCCATGTTATGTACTATTGACATGGGGTTGTACCGTTAGCACCGCCTAAAATTGGGAACCATTATGGACGCACCACCGTTGGTGGTCCCTCCGAATAGAACAGATTTTTATGTTCGAAGTTTTGGGCCATTTAAACTTCCCTAGTGTTTTTACAACTACATTTTTATTGCTTTGACATCCTGTACAAATCTTTTGAAATTGGAACCTAGTTGTTTTATCGTGGGATATCGACAGTGTCAACCACCCTGGGGTGTTTATCTTAAGCCAGGATGAAGGACTTAATGCCTAATAAATGTGAGGGGTGACAACGACTTCGTTTGCGTTCACTCTACTGGGATAGAACCGGGAATTTGTTGAATATCCCTTCAATGAGCCTGTACTAATTGTAAATTATTATTCACATTCATTACAAACTTAAAAAAATTTCAATTTTTAATGTCTAGAATCGATTGTGAAAGCATAAACTTCTTTCACTTGAATCACAAAACATCGTAACATTTGCACTAGTAATGCCCGCCACTCACGAGCCGTTTTTTCGAGCGTTTGGAAGCAGGCGTCCAAGTGGCTTGCGTCCAAATGGTAGCTAGTCTACACAGACTGCCATCGAAACCTGCCACTCGAGAGGTTGTTTTATTGAGTATCCAGGTGGGATTTCAGATGATCATAGACAGCTGGCAATTTATCAGGTAGCGTACCGAATTCTTGTGCAAAATGAAAGAATTTTTGATAGGTTTCATCGAAATATTTAGGCAGACAACCTGTCGATGGAAAATAAAAAGTTCAGCATACGCAAACAGGAATATCAAAAATAAAATTACAGAATGAAAGAGTAGATGTAAATTTCTATTTGACCGATATCGTTTTCCATCGTTATTGACATTGAAATAAACATTCATTAATTTCTCTTAAAATATACGCGTTTTCTTTAATATCGAAGTGACAGCTCTTTTTGGAAAACAACTTCAGTATAACAACTGATATTTTAGCTAATTTTATTTCAAATTAGCTAATAACATTTATAGTTTCCGACATATTTTTTGACTTACGGATTCTTCATTCGATACGTAAACAGAAAATTAATTAATTAATCATATATCATCCAATTCCAATTTATAGTGAAAAACGTATGTTATATCGTTGACAATGAGATAACTCAAAAAAGGGCATTTTGAGTAATCGCAGCATACCACTTGAAAACTGATTATTGAGCATGCCATCAGGTGGTTCTTAAAATTTGAAACTCTGTGGTACTCAGAATAAGAGAGATAGACCAAACATATGTTATATATTCGAAATCAGGGGAATAAGAGCTAGTCAAATATAGGAAAATATACAGGGTGCTCCATTTGAAAAAATGAGGTTGAAATCAATATGTTGTCCACTCTGTATATATTTCGTTTTGAGAAATTATTTTAAAAAACACTAGTCAATTTCGTGAAACTTTTATAGAAAACATATTTTTGTTCCTCTTTTAGTAGTAAAGTTAAAGGGGGGGTCAAATTATGGTGAAAAACCCGGTACATATAATAATAATAATAATAATAATAATAATATTTTATTTAATCCTTTAAGACACTACATGGTGTATAGGACAGGTCACAATAAGAAAACTAAACAACTAAGAAGTCACATAAATACTCATTTACAGAATAGAAACCTTTTTTTAAGAGGAGGTTCTTGATTTCTTTTTTGAACAATTTTGAATTCAAAGACTTCACAGATGGTGGCAAATGATTGTATAACTTAATACTTCGGTACAATGGAGAGCATTCAAATTTATGAGTCCTATGTTTAGGTAATAGAAAAATTTGCGTATTTCTAGTTACATAATTATGATGACTTGATAATTTCATCCATTTGTCTTCATTTTCCTTTGCGTACAGTAAGCATTTGAAAATGTATATCGAGGGTAGGGTTAAGATTCCATTCCCAATAAAGACTGGCTTACAAGACGCTAACATATTGAGGTTGAATATTGTACGTAATACTCGTTTCTGAGCTACAAAAACTCTGGAGAAGTCGGGGCTACTTCCCCAGAGCAAAATGTTATAAGACAGATGGCTATATATATATTCAAATCAATCAAATTTGAAGTAAATTAAGAACGACATTCAGAATGAACGAATTAAATTTAAACTAGTAAGAATAAATCAAGCAATGATATGAAAAAAAAAGGTTCAATTTCATATTTTATTTTCAGAGCGAATCTGTGTCCGATGTGGTTAATCTTTTACCTTTAGCATGTGGAACATTAGTCTTCTTTCAGCTATTTATCGTTTACTGGCATGGGCAAATACTGATAGAGGAGGTGAGTGAATAATCTTTTTCGGTTACAATTTCCATTTTCATAGATTCAAAAGTATTGCATCACCTTATACACATACGAAGGAATTTTTCAATATCAACAATTTTTTTTGGGTGTTGTTATGAATCGTTCTGAATCGTAACATATTTTTCGCAAAAAACAGATGGTTAGTGCGAATATTTTGAATGTGAAAGCAGTTGAATTTTACGAATTTGACAACCAAAATGAGACGCAAGTGAGATTCACCGAAATTTCAACTCTGGATTATACAGAGTGATTATAATTAATATTCAAATGTCAGCTACAAATAATGGCCAAAAACTCTTTATTTCAAAGGGCATCCCTTGAAAAACTATTCAGCTATTAGATTATTATTATTAGGATTAGAAAAACCTGATAAAGATAGTTTCGAAATTAATTATTATGTTCAATAAGATGAAGAAATACTGGGTGTGCTATTTGAAATAAGAAAGTTTTTGGCCATAACTTGTAGTTAATGTTTGAACATTAATTATGAATTTTTTCTGCATAGAAAAAGCCACTATGTCTACTTGGAAAAAAAATCTGCATTGTAACTGATTTCTTCATTAATTACGAATTAGAAGAACTTCATATTTTCAATTTTTCGCCATTTTCTCGTAAATGGTGCTCCTAAGGATGGAGTGATCTGAAACAACTCATCATTATTCGAGTGAGCGATTCCGATTTCGAATTCATATACAGGGTGTTACGATGAAAAAAGTGTAACTCTGGTCTATATATTTGTTTTAGAACACCCTTTATATAGGGTGTTTTTTTTCTAGGTATATAACTTTAAGTTGGCATTTCTGTTCAAGATAGCTACTGATCTGAAAGCTGCCAAGTGATTTATTCTCAGTTTGGTTTGTCAATTCATCATAAATAGACTCACGCCTGAACAACGCTTGCAAATAGTGCAATTTTATTTCGAAAATAATGGTTCTGTGCGGAATACGTATCTCGCAATACGTCCATTAGCGATGAATCGCACTTCTGGTTGAATGGCTACGTCAACAAACAAAACTGCCGCATTTGGAGTGAAGCTAATCCTCAAGTGTATGTCGAAACACCATTACATCCAGAAAAACTGACTGTTTGGTGCGCTTTATGGGCTGGTGGCATCATTAGTCCGTACTTCTTCAAAAACGATGATGGCTTAAACGTTACAGTCAATGGTGATCGGTATAGAGCCATGATTACTAACTTTTTCATTCCTGAATTGAACAACCATGATGTCCAGGAGCTGTGGTTCCAACAAGACGGCGCAACATGTCACACAGCTCGTGCCACAATCGATTTATTGAAAGACACGTTTGGTGACCACCCAATTTCACGTTTTAGACCTGTGAATTGGCCTCCAAGATCTTGTGATTTAACACCGCTAGACTACTTTCTGTGGGGATATGTAAATTAATTGGTCTATGCGGATAAGCCACAAACCCTTGACCATTTGGAAGACAACATTCGCCGTGTTATTGCCGATATACGGCCACAAATGTTGGAGGAAGTCATCGAAAATTGGACGTCCAGATTGGACTACATCCGAGCCAGCCGTGGCGGTCATTTGCCAGAAATCATATCTGAAATGTAATGCCACAAGATTATCTTGCGGATAAATAAAATTCATGTCAATCGAATAATCAATCATTGTTTTATTGCAATTTAAAGTTCTATAGCTCTAAAAAACACTCTTTATATGAAAATGATTTAAAATTGTGTTTTACTACCCTTTATACATCACAAAAAAGATTTTCAACACATCTTCATTTACTCCCTCAAGATGAGATCCGCGTCTGGGGTGGGACACCCGGTTTATTGTCACTAATATCCAAATAATTGAAAACTACGCAAAAGGCCTACGAATGTATCAATAAAGCCATAAAGATTATAATCAGAAGCTATTCCTCATCTGTCATACCATCTTTCTATAATTACTCAGAACTACACTGCGCAAAAATATTAACGCACATTCTGAAAATCTCAATTTTAATGGAAGTTAACTCTACATTAACTTTATAACTTATTTTTTATGTTCTCTCGGGAAGGTTTTGAACGAAACAAGACACATTAAATGGAAGAAAAAATCAGAATTTCACCGAATCTTATATGAAAGAAGAGAAATGAACAATTTTCAAAATACTGGAATGCTGATAAGTGATTTAATACTTGGTATTTCCACCCCTTGCGTTAATTACAGCTCGGCAACGACGGTTCATACTCAAAATGAGTGATCTTAAAATGTTCTGATCTAATCCTTTCCAGATTTCTCTGAGTTGGATTCCTAAGTCATGAAGAGTAGCTGGATGATTCTCTGAACTTCTCAGCCTTCTATTGAGGTTGTCCCATACCTGCTCAATCGGATTGAGATCTGGACTTCTTGCTGGCCATTCCATTCGAGAGACTTCAACCTCTTCAAGGTACTCCTGAACGATGCGCGCACGATGGGGTCTGGCATTATCGTCCATAAAAATGATGAATATGAATTTTCACCAATGTATGGGGCAAATGGCACTACATGCTCTTCAAGAATATATATACCTATCAGCATTCATAGCTCCATTATCAACGACCACTAGGTCTGTGCGAGCAGTCAAAGATATTCCACCCCATACCATAATCGATCCTCCCCCGGAACCAGTAGTATTCAGGAAATTTCACTGAGCATATCTTTCATGTGGACGTCTGTATACAAGGGAACGTCGATCACAATGGTAGAGGCAGAATCTAGACTCATCTGTGAAGAGAACTCTTTCCCAATCAGCCTCTTCCCAATGGAGATGCTCTCTCGCAAAATCCAAACGCGCCCTTCGATGGGCTGGAGTAAGAGCTGGGCTTCTTGCCGCGACACGAGGCCTTGAATCATATTCTCTGAGGCGATTTCTTATTGTCTGAGTGCTAATTTGCACCCCATGAGTTTGCTCAAGCTGCTTTTGAAGGAGGCGAGCGGTTGCAAACCATTGTCTCAACGAAGAAACTCTCAAGTAACGTTCTTGAATGGCAGTTGTTACCCGTGGTCTACCCTGTCCTGGTATTCGGACATTCATTCCTGTCTCCCTGAATCGCTGCAACATTCTGGACACACTTGTATGGGAAACTCCAAATGTTTCTGCAATTCTTGTGTATGTCCACCCTTCTTCTCGCAAAACTACCGCTTGGGCACATTCCTCTTGGGTCAAATTGCGTGTTTCGCGTTGCATAGCGATTGAATGTAGAAAATCAAACGAAAGAAAAACTATTGATCAATAGAATTGATCGAGAACAACTGATTTCAGAATGGAGCCAATACATTCAAAATCTGATAATCTCATCTTTTTTTATTCCTGCTGGGAAAAAACATCTGTATTGAAGAAAAACGTCGAAAGTGGATAAAACAATATGCATGCATAATTCTGATAAAAATAATTATCATTGAGAACACCTTCAGTTGTAGAATAAATTTGAGATTTCCATAATGTGCGTTAATTTTTTTGCGCAGTGTATAACTTAGAAACTTTTTCTGCAATGATTATGTTTATTGAATCCTGCACTGTAATTGATATAGCGCTTCACTTCAAAGAATATCGGTGACGTAGTAATTAATTTAATACAGTTTTCTTCTAATTAAAAAAGATATTTTTGCAACTGCCAATTAATCCTTGTTCTAAGAATAGGAAGCAAGATTTGAAACAAATTACAAATTGCGTCTTCATGGTTACAAATTGGTAACAAAAATAATTTTTTATGTTACTTATTTTTGTTATTTTGGCTTTTTCTTTTCTTCATCTTAATTCATTAGCTCTTCATATTCGCTATAGTTCAAGTTTTTATACCTACTTTAATTCGGCAAATTTTTTGATTGAATTATCAATCATATAATTACAAATTAGCACACAAAACAATTAGAAAGCACGTTATACATCCTTGTAACATGTACAAGCTCCAAGCTTAGGTTTTACAAGGTCTCAAAATAAAATATATAATAATTGTTAGATTCATAATAAAAATTGTTATTGATATTGTTATTATCAAATCACTTGAAACGTAGAGGATGTATCGAACGAGATTCACGTGTTTAAACAAATTCTTTATAAAGGGTGTTTTTTTTAGAGCTATAGAACTTTAAATTGCAATAAAACAACGATAGATAATTCGATTGAAATGAATTTCATTTATCCGCAAGATAATCTTGTGGCACTACATTTCAAATATGATTTCTGGCATATAACACGGCGAATGTTGTCTTCCAAATGGTCAAGGGCTTGTGGCTTATCCGCATAGACCAATGACTTTACATAGCCCCATAGAAAGTAGTCTAGCGATGTTAAATGACAAGATCTTGGAGGCCAATTCACAGGTCCAAAACGTGAAATTAGGCGGTCACCAAACGTGTCTTTCAATAAATCGATTGTGGCACGAGCTGTGTGACATGTTGCGCCGTCTTGTTGGAACCACAGCTCCTGGACATCATGGTTGTTCAATTCAGGAATGAAAAAGTTCGTAATCATGGCTCTATACCGATCACCATTGATTGTAACGTTCTGGTCATCATCGTTTCTGAAGAAGTACGGACCAATTATTCCACCAGCCCATAAATCGGACCAAACAGTCAGTTTTTCTGGATGTAACGGTGTTTAGACATACATTTGAGGATTAGCTTCACTCCAAATGCGGCAATTTTGTTTGTTGACGTAGCCATTCAACCAGAAGTGTGCTTCATCGCTCAATAAAATAAAATGGACGTGGTGGGCGATACGTATTCCGCACAGAACCATTATTTTCGAAATAAAATTGCACTAGTTGCAAGCGTTGTTCAGGCGTAAGTCTATTCATGATGAATTGCCAAATTAAACTGAGAATAAATCACTTGACAGCTGTTGAATCGGTCGCCATCTTGAACAGAAATGCCAACTTAAAGTTATATACCTCGAAAAAAAACACCCGTTACCTACACTTAGTGCGGATCATAATATACTTATATCTTTTCATCTAGCTTAGTTAATTCATTCAATGAATTCTCGAAATTAATGCTCAATAAAACATTCTTTCAGAGCGGTACCATTTCTTCTGCGATTTTTCAGGGTGACTGGGATGAAGCGGATCAAAAAACGAAAAAAATACTTATCACCATGATGACGAGATCTGTTCAACCATTGAGTTTGACGGTTGGTCCCTTCTTTGTGGTCAATTTGGAACTTTTTCTGAAGGTAGGTAAAGATAACTGAATAAGTAATTATTGTTGTAAAATATATGAATGATAATATACTCAATTTTTTTCAGATTACTAAAACTGTCTACTCATTAACCACTCTTTTCTTCTAAACTAGAGACGAATAGATTCGACCTTGCAGAAATACTTGAAATACAAATTGAGAATCATGCATTTATTATTATTTATTGATTGCACATTCAGGTTGATGGATTAATTAAAGGAATTCAATCATTACCTACTATATCTATCGCATTTAATTCAAGTTAACACTGAAGATTCAATAATTCTAAAAAAATTATTGATTATGTATAATAGAAGTTGCCTTATGTTATCAACTATCACAAAGAGCTGAGGAAGTTTTCATTCAATTTTTCAAAAATATTTCATGTACAAAAATGTTCATTCTCAACTAATTTCGAATTCATAAAAAAACATAACAATGTTTGATATCGAATGAAATGAAAATCAATAATCTAAAAAGCCCTCTCCTAGGATTACCTATGAACAGATTGTGATAAATATCTGACTAAAATACAGACCCATTTGAATAATTGTGGACACACAGTATTTGAATATCCATTAGGTATTCCAAAGAACTTTTTGCTCGTATTGAAGCCGGGTATGTAATGAAACTCTATGAGCTATTAGTGATCATATCGCTATGTAGATGTTTAGGCTTATGCCGTCGATCTAGACTCTAGACTGGAGCTATATCAGCGAAAGGTAAATCTTAGGTGATCATCCCAAACATCCTTCAAAGGATAATGAATATTATCCATAAGTGGTTCACTAGGAAAGATATTATGTCTCTCAGTGGCGTACCCAGACATAAGCCTTAGGAGGGGGATAAAGAAAAAAAAATTCAAATTTTCCTTCTTTTGAAGAAGTTTTGCAAAGAGTTTTGCTTACTCATAATAAGATTGTGGTGTAATGTGCAGCAGTAGCTCGGTACATTTTCTTTTCCACTACGATGGGCTAAACTTCATGAACAAAATAATCCACTACCAAAATTTCCAATAAAAATATTTCTCATAGCCCCCCTTTAAAATGTTCGGAGGATGTTTTTAATGTAAACGTTAAAATCATTCTTCAGCAATATTTACTCAAAAAACTAACCAAAAAGATGTAAAATTGTACCAACCGTAAGAACAAAAAATGAAATTGTGAAATTGTGAAAACCTGTGAGAGATAACACGTTTCGGTGGTACTCCAAGATTAGTCGATTTATTCAGAGTGTTTTATCGTAAGATAATTTCATTTTCTGTTCTATGTGACTTACAAACTTCCACAATTTTTGATCGTACATAATTTGTATTGATTCCTTCAGGTATTATCTGTTGATATTGCTTTGGTTTGAATTATATTGTTTATTTTGAATCCTCGTTACCTCGGTTTTTAATTGATTCAGGCCTGACGCTCTGCATATGTTGCTTGAGATAATCTCGAGCACATTCTAAAGGGAGCCATACCCGATCTGACTTATTGTTTATTTTCACCTGTGTTTTTGATCCTCTGTTTTCTTTCATCCTATTCTCATCCTAGGCCCACCTTGTACGTTTATTTAAGTCTCACCGATCGGCCTCGGCTGAGTGAAGAGTGTATCCTTTGTTTTTCATCCTTTTTTTTTTTTTATTATTCGGAGTTCGATCATCCTAATAATGTCCAGCCAGCAAAGCAATAATCCCCGTCCGCTTCGGAGTAAGACAGGTGTAGCGGAGTCCCAAACCACTGGTTCATCGAATCAGTTGGACATAGTTTTGTCCAGATTGTCTATCCTTGACGGTATCGCTAGAGATATTGCTGAAATTAAGCAAGCACAGAAAGAGCTTTCAGATAAACTGAGCAGCTGTGTAAGAAGTGTAGAGGCACATGGCAAAATGTTGAAGCAGCATGCATCATCATTGCAGCAATTCAGTGGTGAGCTCATTGTCCTTAAAGCTTCCCATTCAGTTCTGAGGGAGGACGTTTCGGGGTTGAAGAATCAGTTGGGGTCAGTTGATGTTGTGGCGTTGGAGAAAGCTAGCCTTATATTGAAGAGTGAAGTGTTGACCTTGAAGGATATTGCTGGTTCTTCCATCTCGGCAGCGGCGGCTGGAGCCGATGGTTCTTTATTGTACGTTAATCCAGTCGAGTTACTGGATCGTGTTAAGCGAGCTAACAATCTCATTGTCCGAAATGTTCCTGAGTCAGTAGATGTTACAACAGATAAAGCTTTAATTCTTGATATTATTTCGAAGATCAGGGACGGCTCACCCAGCGATGTGATCTCTACCAGAAGACTCGGTAATTTGCGACAGGGGGCGCCCAGACTGGTTAAGGTGGAGTTTTCGAACCCGGCGGTACCTGCCAATATCTTACGTCATAGACGGGTCCTTGCTGCCTTTGAGAACTACAGGAGGATTTCAATAGATGATGATAAGACGCCACTTCAAATTAAGCAGCTTCAGGACCTTCGCAAGGAGCTTGAAAGAAAACGTTCTTCTGGGGAGACTGACCTGACTATTAAATACAGAAAGGGAATCCCTTCGATAATCAAAATACCGTCCTCAAAAAATTGAAGTCTAACTTGATTACGTTGCCACTCATTTATACGAATCTTGTTTCTATGAACTCGAAATTCGAAGAGTTATCTGTCTTCGCTTGTGATCGTGTTGGAATCGCCTGTTGGAATCAATTAACGCATGATTTTGTTGGAGCTGCGTCGGTGAGCGTGTTCAAGAATGGGTTCGACATCTGGTGGACAAGAGTTCTTGAATAAAGTCAAACATATTTTCAAATATCGGATGTTTCAGTATGTGTTGTTTTTCCTGAATTGTTTTGGTGTTATTTTTTCACATTAGGTTTTATTTTGTTAAGAGTTTTATAGTTTTATACTCAACTCTGTATCCAATGTAATAATAATAATAATAATAATAATAAAACTGTTGAAAGGGGCAAAAATTCATTATTTTCAAAAAAAATATATCTCGAAAACGGTAAGACTTTTATAATGGGAATTTTGTCATAGCAGGTGGGTTATTCTTTGATCTACATTCTCCATCGGTTTGACGTGGTCTTTACGGGACACCCTGTATAAGGTTGTAACACATAATGGATATTCCTCCTGGGGGGGATATATCCCCCTTATCCCCCCCCCCTTTGGGTACGCTACTGATGTCTCTATACCAACAGAAGATAATCGTTGTAGGTACACAGGGTACGGTGTACAGGGCCTTATCTAGGGTGTGACAAAGGTGGCACTTGCCACGGGCGCTATGTCCGCAGGGGCGCCCAAAAATATGAAAGAAAAAAATAGTGGAGCACCAGTCGAAATAATTCGAAAGATCAAAATTAGGTTTTTATATAAATATACAGAGTGGCCACTTTTTTAATGGGATTGTATTGGTAACTTTAAAAACATAAGAGTTAGAAGGTCGGTCAAATGGAGAAAAAGTTGCATGCATAGAAGCATTATCAAGCAGTCCAAACAAATCGAGATTATCAGGGCCGGTTATTGAGATATAAGAAAAATAAATTTTGTCATTTCGATTTTTCTTATTTTCCCACTTTATTTCAAATATTATCAAAAAATGTTACAGGAATTTTTTATTCGACAGTGAATTATCCTCAATTTGAGGTAATCAGATTTCGTATCCAACGTTTCGTACTCTCTGGGCCACCTTCAACCTCATTTTTTTCAATACGGACCTGCATATTTCAGTACACCTTTCGAAATAACTTTTAACGCTGAATTCAACTATATATCATACAATGTCATCCAAAATAGATTTTCAGGTGATTTTGACTGTTATCCAAATTTACTGGTGTGTATGTAAGAAAAAACAAGTCTATCAACGATATCAATGTTCTGAACCAATTTCAATTGTACCCAGAAAAAAAATCGAGAACTAGTGATTCCTCGCGAGAAGATTGAGAATGTATTGGAAGGTACTCAAGGAGACAAAACAAGCAAATGTATAAGAAGTATGGGTTCCAGAACCGTGAAGTGCATTTTACCTAATGGTGGACATTTCGAACACTTACTTCATTAATTTTCATTTACTTCCGAATAATCATTTGATTTTTCTTTCATTAAATGATACTTTTGTTAAATTATTATGAATTGAAATATGTAAATGATTATTACTGGTTTCTTGCTTTGATTCTGATATGTTCCATTAAGTCCAAGATGGTAAGTTGATTTTTTTATCGAAATGTATTGCATGTTGTCAATTAAACTAAAGGAACTTAAATGTAATACAGATCCGACCCAAAGAAAATTGGATAAGGGTCAAAATTACCTGAAAATCAACTTTGAATGACATTGTATGATATATCGTTGAATTCAGCGTTAGAAGTTATTTTGAAAAGTGTCATAAAATATGCAGGTCCGTATTGAAAAAAATGAGGTTGAGGGTGGCCCAGAGAGTACGAAACGTTGGATACGAAATCTGATTACGCCAAATAGAGGATAATTTACTGTCGAATAAGACTTTAATGGGATTGAATTTACCAATACAATCCCATTAAAAAAGTGGCCACCCTGTATACACCTCGCAACGAGCGATGCCGAGGAATCTGGAAACAATTCAAAAATATTTCTAGCTTACTAAGCCCAAAATAATTACAAGATCATCAAAACTTCAATTTAAGGTAAGTAATAATATAAATATGGCTATGTTCAAGCGTGCCGTAATCTAGTGATGAATATACTGAGTGCTCCAAAACGCACAGGTGGAAAACGGAATTCTGATACTGGGGTTCTTAGTAATTTCGCCCGAGGAATCGAATAGGCCTATCAGATTTTGGACACAAAGGGGCTTTTTTTTTATTTATTTTTATTTATTATTTTTTATTGCTTTTGATCGATTGTGAGCTCGCGCGGCACCCATTTTGCACACAGCTTTCTCATGTAAAAATATTCCTGAATGATATGATGTATACGTTCAGATGATATCTTCACAATGTCTGTTATCTCGATCAACTTCACTTTACGGTCATTCAAAATTATTTTGTGAACTTTTTTGATTAATATTACAATTAGAATAGTTTTATGCACTTTTGCAACGAACTGCAAAGCAGAGAGGTCATTTTCAACTTTGAAGCGAATTTTATCGTGTTTGTGATCTAGCATGTTTCAAGATCAAGAGTGTTTGAATTATCTTGCCATTTTGTGCATTGAAGCTGAGTTATTGCAAAAATTCGTGGAAAAAAGGCAAGAAGAAAATCTTCATTAAATTGATGATAAAAACTGTAATTGCGGTGTTATCTGAAAATCTTTTGAATGTTATGTAGAATACTATTGAATAAACACTCTGAAACAATAGATTGGTTCATTTCCAGATAGTCAAGTGTCTTAAGCAACTCCTGCGAAAATCACGTGTCAAATTTTTTTTTTTAAATCTCTTTACTCAGAGTGGCGGCAAATTGTTTTTGGCCTAGGGGAGGAAATGAGTCTAATCCGGCCCTGGGTGTAGTGATTGGTTTAGGTATTTGTTCACAAAATAAGAGGACATATTTATATTGAGGGGATTCTTTTTCATGAGTACTATCCAGAATTCTTATGAAAGCAAACAACAAGAACTTGACTTAAACTGAAAAAGTTATAAAACAAGGCGCAGAAAAACCATTTAGATATTTTTGAGATATTTTGATTTCTTATAATTGAACATTTGATGGATTGAAATGAGCTAACTAATGAATAGAACTCAAGATAGATAAGGTTATGCCTTATTGATCGCCAACCTCAACTAAAGAATGCACTTAGATGGATGGATGGTGGACAAGAATAAGAATTGACAACTTGAAACGGTCACAAAATTCGTGAACTTTTTGTGGAGCAGTATATTACTACCCCAGTTTCACATTGGAATAATTTTATAATTTTCATTTGAGGTGCTCGATACCCTTCTAAGAAAAAAACTTGGAGATATTTCATCTCTAATTAGATTAATTTTTATTTCAATAAATATGCTGCGAAGATTCCTAGGTCCTTTAGTGTGAGATACAATGCCACACCCAAAGTAAAGAAGTTTTGGACTCCAAACCACAGGTGGAAATGCTACTTGGCAACATATCAAATGAACTGGCCATACTGAACGATGCTCTGAAAAAATTGTAATTGTATATTGTTATTTTAACATAATTGAATAATTTCAAGAACTCAAAATCATATATCATATTTAATTCAAACTAATAACTTAATATTAACCTCTACTTGAGAAGTACTGCTAATTTGTAGATAGATGCAAGAACAAATTTAAACTAATAACTTAGTATTAACTTAGAAAGTACAGATAATTTGTAGATATTGTAAGAAAAAGTAGTGAAAAAATAACAAGTTTCTGCAGAAATATTGTGAATATAGCAAATTAATTTATTCTACAGCCAGAATGATATTCTGAAACGTATAAATAAATGAAAGATCCAAAAATGATTGCGTGGCCCCTTTTAGACCAATTGAGATTTTGAATCATGACAATTCTTAGAACGAACTTATCATATGTGAGATCTTCCTTAAGTTCCAGTCTAGATCCCAAAACTGAATATACACTGCTCAACAATTGATAGGGATCACTTACTTGTTCTAAATTTATTTCTGAAATATTCGCACCAAGATTATAAATTTAGTCAGATATCAGAGTATTTTCAGTTGATAATATGGTTCACTTGAGAAAAGAATGAAAAAATGGAAAGTTGGAGAGAAAAAAAGACTTCATTAGGAACACTCAGAATTCTGTGTTTGAATAACATAAAAATTTTATGATGAAACCACAAGAAGGCTGAAGTTTCGGTTAAGCTAGTACCTAGTTGGTCCCCCACGAGCTCGTCTCAAGCATTCTACCCTACGATGCATACTTTCGATCAAACGATTTATAAAATTTTGGGGCAAATTCGTCCAAATATCCCGTAAAGCGTTAGAAAGGTCCTCCAGGTTATTGATCGGTTGTTCTAAGGTTGACAATTGTCTAGACATCTCAGACCAGACATGTTCGATGCAATTCATGTCTGGAGAGCGAGCTGGCCATTCCATCCTATCAATAGCATGAGTTTCTAGCGCTTCATTAACCAGACGACTACGGTGTGGACGGGCATTATCGTCAATTAAAATGAAATTCTCGCCCACGGCAGCCGCAAACGAAACAATTATGGGTTCAATAATCATATCGTGATATCTCTGGCTGGTCATGGTGGTGTTCTGCAGAACAACCAACTCTGTGCGTTGGTTCAAACAAATGCCTCCCCATACACATATAGAACCTCCCCCAAAAGCTGTTGTGGGTACCATAAACTGTTCTGCATACCTTCGACCTCTTTCCCTCCAAGCAAGAATACGTCCATCGGAGTTGACCAAACGAAATCTAGACTCATCCGTAAATAAACATCGGCTCCAATCTTCAAGTGTCCAATTGCGGTGCTCCTCAGCCCATCTTGGGCAGCTGTTGTACTGCGCTGCCGACCTCCCCCATGAACATAAGCTACTGAGTCGTTTTGGATGAACCTATTCCAAGCCCGACTAACGACACTTTGCGAAACATTCAACCGCCGGGACACTTCTCGCTGGGACAAACCTTCCTGTATCCACCGTATGATTTGGTCCAGTTGCACAGGAGCCAAACGTCATCTCGGCATGACTGATAAGCTGATATTGTTCTCATTTCTTCAATTATTGTCACCTTATGTGTTTGAACGAGAGAAAAAAACAGATTTAATAACAAATACCACATTGCTTTTCACTCCACCTGTAACAGCCTACAGATAATAATCGATTTTGTGAACAAGAGCCGATGAAGTGAGGAAGACTTTGATATAATCAACTCAAAACATCTTACTTTTTCCTTAGAGAACATATAATGTACAGATATTCACGAGATAACTTGAAAAAAATACAAATGAAGAGAAGTTCATAAGTGATCCCTAGCAATTGTTGATCAGTGTAATTGAACATTGTATCCAGTCATAGTTATAGTCATGCTAATCTTCTCTAAAAGATTCAGTGGGGACAACATGAACTGAAATACGTTCAATCAAATTTAAAAATCAACTCCAGCCAAGAAAAATGAAGAAGATTGAATTCCGAAACAAGCTTATTCAAATCATGTATTATTGATAACAGCAAAACAAAAATTATTGAGGAAGTATTTTCGTACCTACTATTGGATTATTCCAACAACCTGCGTTATTAAAGCAGATTGGGGGACATAAATAACTAATTGCAGAAAAATCCGTCTTATCAATTCAATAAAACATATTTTCTTAGCACGAAATATCATGAAAAGAATTTGTGATTTTCAGACGAACCTCCCTAATTATACCATACCATACCATACCATTATTATACCTACCATCGAGAACTGCTGTAAGGTTGGGCCAATAAATCTCTTACAGCTCATAACACAGAAACCAGCGAACAGATAAAGAATTGAATTAGTAAAATGTCAAATTCGCCGTTATTCACAAGTTTTCGCAATCAATTTTTTTATGCGGGGTTCTGGAATTCGAATCCAACTAAAACTACTAACCTTTATGGCTATTTGATTTTGATCAATTATCTTTATATCCTGACGATATACATTCTTCTGACGAAAAATTCTAAAGACCTTCCGGATTTCGGGTTCAACTTTGGTGCAACATTGACTCTAGTTGTCACATTTCTGAAAATTTTGATTTCAAGAACACCCAAGTTCCAAAAAATTATTTCCGAAATGTTGATGAACGATGAATATCTGAGCAGTGTATCTCTGGATATTATTCGAAAAAATTACCTGCATCATACACGTCATCCGTATAAGATTATCAATTTATATAAGAAGACTATGGGTGGCACTTTGATTTGCAATATTCTGATATCTTTGTTCATTTACCTGAAAAATAGAGGTGCAGAACCATCTATCGAAAAACCCTTCGCTTTTAATTTTTGGATGCCTTTTGACGAACAGAAGTATTACCTAATGGCGCATATTTATTTGAATTTTGTTGCCATTTCGGTAGGTTTTATCGTGATTTCTAGTGATTTTTTAGTGTTGGCACCGGTTTTGTACCTCAATTGTCGAATAAAAACACTTAAGTTTGTTCTGAGGAATCCAAGTTTGTTCCTTGATAAAAATGATCCATCCAGAGAGAACTATTTCAATTTGGTAAGGACTTGCGTTTTGGAACATCAGGCTATAATCAGGTGCGTATTCATATATTCTATAATTCTTATTATTCTTTATTCAATTAGTATACGGAAAAAACGAATCTTTATAAACTTGAGATTTAGTTTCAAATGATGACGACATCTTTGTCGAAAGGTTTCTTTGAATGTTTATGAAGATTCTGTGTATTAGTGTATGGTTTCTATAACTACACTATTTTTCAGTCTTTAATTTTTTTTAATATATTTAATGAATTGATACTCAATGTTTATTTTTGTAGGGATCGACAGATATTCAACTCGATTATGATGTTCATTACCTTATGTGATTTTCTATTCCATTCTACACAAATCGCAGGGTTTTTAGTGTCCGTTGTAGCAGTAAGTGATAATTAGTATTTTTTGTTTGATTTCACAAAAAGATGTAAATTGATTCATTTGATAATAACATACAAATATCCCTGAAAGGAAGAGTCATTTTGTCATTTTGAATGTCAATAAATGAGTATTTATTGACATGTTCTGGTAGACTAGGAATAATGAACGAATAATCTCTATTCTATTTGGTATAGAATGGTCAAAATCTGACTTGAGGTTTCGTAAATACAGCCGAAATTTTGATTTACTTTCAATTTCAAAATTTCAAAAAAGAACGATTTGCATTTGGATTTAGAATGAAAATTTGAAACCATGTGCTGATAGCGGAACTAGAACGATAAAAAACCCAAGAAGAGAATCGAAAAGAATTTACGTAAATAATATTTCCGAGATAACAAAGCAGACGTGGTAGAGATTTTGAAAATTAACATAAAAAATGCAGGCCATGTTTTGAATTTTATTTTGTTCGTGTAACCGGAACTATAGATTATTCAAGATGAGAATCTGAAGAAAATTACCTAGTAATAGGTTTTCCAATAAGATATTTCATTTTGAAGTAAAAAACCAGTATATTTCATTGTAAAGAAGAAGGTATGACGATAAATATGCAAAAGGATATCTGCCAAATGGGCGCTATGGCTACAGTTGCACCACTATAAATATAGGGTGTTTATTTTAGAGCTATAGAATTTTGAATTGCAATAAAACAACGATGGATTATTCGATTGACATGAATTTTATTCATCCGCAAGATATCTTGTGGCATTACATTTTAAATATGATTTCTGGCATATGACCGCCACTGCTGGCTCGGATGTAGTCCAATCTGGACGTCCAATTTTCGATGACTTTTTCCAACATTTGTGGCCGTATATCGGCAATAACACGGCGAATGTTGTCTTCCAAATGGTCAAGGGTTTGTGGCTTATCCGCATAGACCAATGACTTCACATAGCCCCACAGAAAGTAGTCTAGCGGTGTTAAATCACAAGATCTTGAAGGCCAATTCACAGGTCCAAAACGCGAAATTAGGCGGTCACCAAACGTATCTTTCAATAAATCGATTGTGGCACGAGATGTGTGACATGTCACATGCACCGTCTTGTTGGAACCACAGCTACACAGCTCCTGGACATCATGGTTGTTCAATTCAGAAATGAAAAAGTTAGTAATCATGGCTCTATACCGATCACCATTGACTGTAACGTTCTGGCCATTATCGTTTTTGAAGAAGTACTGACCAATGATTCCACCAGACCATAAAGCGCACCAAACAGTCAGTTTTTCTGGATGTAACGGTGAGGATTAGCTTCACTCCAAATGCGGCAGTTTTGTTTGTTGACGTAGTCATTCAATCAGAAGTGCGCTTCATCGCTAATGGACGTAGTGCGCGATACGTATTCCGCACACAACCATTATTTTCGAAATGAAATTGCACTATCTGCAAGCGTTGTTCAGGAGTGAGTCCATTCATAAATTGCCAAACCAAACTGAGAATAAATCACTTAACAGCTGTGAATTCCGTCGCCATCTTGAACAGTAATGCCGACTCAAAGTTATATACCTCGAAAAAAAACACCCTATACATTTCATGAAATTTTCCTTTTACCTTGAAAATTTTTTTTTTCAAGGTCTAGAATCGATTGTGAAACATTGGCACAAATTTCTTTCAGGTGGATCCAAAAAAAAAAGTCTAACGGTATCAAATCACAAAAAATTGTAACGGTTGCACAGTAAGGTCAAATCACTTGACCATGGTGTTGCAGCCCAAAAACCGCACCAAAAATGAAACGTTGGGGATAGAAAGATCTTTCAACAATCATTCTTGGAATTTCAGAAGCCCGAATGCAAAAATTCTGCTTATTAACTTATCCTCTGAGCTGAAAATGGGCCTCATCCCAGAAAATCATTTTTCGATGAAAATCCGGATCCGGATTTTGATTAATTTCAAGGACCCAATTTTCGAATTGAATGTACGACTTTTCTGATGATCGACCGGCTTGAGTTCTTTTGTTATCAGTGGGCTGAAATTATAATTTTTTTTCTTTTTTGATATTTTCGTAAAAACTGCAGAATTTAAAATTATCCGTTTGACCTATCTCGCTTGTTTCGAACTACACAAGCCAGGTACGGCAGAATCGAATATCCCGTATCTGGCTCATATCGTTTTTGAAGAAATGTACAAGTACCAAATGATTTCGAATTATACTAGGCGGATTGATTTTCATCAAAAAATCAACTTCAGTAATTTGGTTTATTTTCATCTGGGAGGCTACGTTAATAAGCATAATTGTCGCATATAAAGCACCAAAAATCCGAGCATCCCTGTACATATGTATATTCAAATCAATCAAATTTGGAGTCAATTCAGAACCAGATTCAGAATGAACGAATTAAATTGAATATTTCCCTCCTGTCAAAAATTCTATGTATATGGAGAACAATTATCGAAAATTATAGCGATAATTGCATTGTAGGAAGCGAAACAGCACTGCGATAATTGTTCTGTTCATAGATGCATAGTTTCTATGCATTTTACACAGTTGCACCTTCGGTGTCGGGCTCTTTCTCCAAAACTGAAAATGAACTCTTGCAGTTTTCATGACAACACGCTGTCATACAAAATTATCGGTAATTTTGATGCACTTGTGCAATTACTTACGACTATTTCCCTCGTCGTAATTTGCACCAATCAGAAACGCGCAATTTTGAATTACAAATGGTTTCTAGGTGGAAAAACTGTTTGGCAGGACCTGTCAGCAGTTTATTCGCGTTTACCCGCGGCAAAACTTGACAGTTGTTGTCACCAAAAATTACAATACCTTTGAAAACAAACGTAATTATTATTTCCAAGGACACCAGAATTAAACCTTATCTGCAAATGGATAATGAGCACTACTCCAACATCATAAACACCCTTAGAAGTGACGCCTCAGAACCTCCAGCTAAAAAGCAGAAAACAGAAGATCCTGCAGTCACTCCTCCCGCTTCTCACTCAACAGATTACATTAATTATGTACCTATACTCCACATCTTCAATGAATCAACAAAAGTTTCAAACAATACCCCTACCGTGTACCAAAATTGCAATTTATATTTTAATTGTACCATAAATAATTAAATTTGTAGTATTTTGGATGAAATAAAATTGAGTATCTGTTTTTCAGTTTTCAAATTAATACCTATACATGCAGAATAATCTGTTACTCAGGAAATAGTCTTGTCAAATACCATTCGGGCATCTAATTTTTCCTGTGAAAAAAATCGAAAAAACACATTGCAAAGTAATATTTTTTGACAAAAAGCATTCGTGCAGGTGCAAAAATCCTCGTCTTCGACTCGGATTTTTGTTGCCACCAGCACTCATGCTTCTTGTCAAAATATTACTTAGCAACGTGTTTTTTCGATTCTTTTCGGAAAAATTAGATGCCCTTATGATATTACTTACGAAAATACCTTGTCGAAATAAATCAAGCACTAAAATGAAAAAAGGTACATATCATATTTTATTTTCAGAGCGAAACTGTGTCCAATGCGGTTAATATTTTCAATTTAGCCTGTACAACATTCGTCTTCTTTCAGCTATTAATCGTTTACTGGCATGGGCAAATACTGATAGAGGAGGTGAGTAAATAGTCTCAAGAAGTTTTGTATGTGAAAGCAGTTGAATTTTACGATTTTGACTGCCAACATAAGTCGTAAGTGAAAGTTACCGAAATTTTCAATTCTGGATTGTACAGTGCATCCCATTTTGGGTGAGACAGCCAGGTTTCTCGCTCGTTATTTAAGATAGAGCCTTGCGGTTTTCACGTTCCTGTCCTACTTTTTTGTGAAACTCAAGTTGGTCTAATCAGATTTTGCATAACTGTTTCCGTTCAAGAGATACAGGGCGATTTTGGAAATTGATACTTCTCGGACCCCTCCTTTATCTCCGAAGTTATTAAAAATAATGCTGAGGTAAAAACTACGTCTGAATCGGAATTTTGCGTAGAATCCAGTGGCGTACTAAATTTTTTTTTCGGGGTATGGTTTTGAAGATTCAACACAAACCTATATTTTTTTTAATGGAACACCATGTATATAATTACTTCGTTGAATTCGTTATTTTTTTCCCTTCAAAATGATGTATGATACCATGTAGGTAGGATGTTCAAAAATGTTGAAAAAACACTAAAACATCAAATAATGATGATTTTTTGCTAATGGGCAATGGATTTCCCATATAAAAGAAGAATCAATACTAATAATAATAATTTATAGCGATGACAGCTAGATCAGATTGGTTTTTTCCCTCCAATGCCTACTTGATAAAACAATGCTCCCAAATGCATAGAAGCCATAATAAAAACAAGGATGTTTGTATCATCAATGGCCTACTACTTTTAAAAATCAAAAGTAATAATCCTCTCATTGAAACATAGGAAATTCATGGCCCATTTACAAAAAATCATCATTATTTGATGTTTTAGTGTTTTTTTGAGATTTTTGAACATCCTTCCTATATAGTGTCATACATCATTTTGAAGGGAAAAAAATAACGAATTCAACGAGGTAACGATATATAGGGTGTTCCATTGAAAAAATTATAGGTTTGTGTTGAATCTTCAAAACCATACCCCGGAAAAAAATATTGAGTACGCCACTGGATTCTACGCAAAATTCTGATTCTTACGTAGTTTTTACCTCAGCATTGTTTCTAATAACTTCGGAGATAAAGGAGGGGTCCGAAAAGTATCAATTTTCAAAATCACCCTGTATCTCTTGAACGGAAACAGTTATGCAAAATCTGATTAGACCAACTTGAGTTTCACGAAAAAGTAGGACAGGAACGTGAAAACCGCAAGGCTCTATCTTAAATAACAAGCGAGAAACCTGGCTGTCTCACCCAAAATGGGATGCACTGTACATAGTGATCATAATTAATATTCAAACGCCAACTACAAATAATGGCCAAAGTCTTTTTCATTTCAAAGGGCATCCCTTGAAAAACTATTCTGCTATTCAGTTTAGGAGTAGAAAAACCTGATGAAGATAGTTTTGAAATTAATTTTTATATTCAATAAGATGAAAAAAATACTAGGTGTGCCATTTGAAATGAGAAAACATTTGGCCATAACTTGTAGTTAATGTTTGAATATTAATTATGATCGCTCTGTATAAACCAGAATTGATTTTTTTTTCAGCATAGAAGAAGCCAATATGTCTACTCGAAAAAAATTGTTTGTATCGTCGTCGTAACTGATCTCTTCATTAGTTTCCAATCAAAAAACTTCATATTTTTATTTTTTCACCATTTTTTCATGAATGGTGCTTCTAAGGATGAAGTAATCTGAAGAAACCCATTATTATTTGAGTAAGCGATTCCATTTTCGATTTCATATAAAGAGTGTTACGATGAAAAAAGTGTAACTTTGGTCCATATATAGATATGAGTAAGGGGTGGGTCACCCGGTATGTAGTCACGAATATCCAAATATGTAATTGAAAACTACGCAAAAGGCCTACGTTCGTAGGCCTTTTGCCTATGGTTATAATCGTAGGCTATTCCTCATCTGTCATACCATAATTCCATAATTGCCAAATATGTATTATTTTTCATTTCATTTTTGTTACTTTTTCGTTTTTTCTTCCTCATTTCATTTCATTAGTTACTCATATTCGCTATAATTCGAGTTTTTATACCTATTTTAATTAGGCAAATTGTTTGTATGATTGAAATTAACAATCATATAATTATAAATTAGCACATAAAACAATTGAAAAGAAGGTTATCCATCCTTGTAACATGTACAAGCTCCAAGCTTAGGTTGAACAGGGTCTCAGAATCAAATATATAATAATTGTATAATTCCTAATATCTATTGTTATTGATATTATTATCATCAAATCACTTGAAACGTCGAGGTAGTTTCGAACGAGTTTCACGTGTTTAAAAAAATCCCTTATACCTACACTCAGTTCGGATCATAAAAAACTAATATTTCTTCATCTAGCTTAGTTAATTCATTCAATGAGTTCTGTAAATTAATGCTCAATAAAACATTTTTTCAGAGTGGTACCATTTCTACTGCAATTTTCCAGGGTGACTGGGATGAAGCGGATCAGAAAACTAAAAAAATACTCATCACTATGATGACGAGATCTGTTAAACCATTGAGTTTAACGGTTGGACCTTTCTTTGTTGTCAATTTGGAACTTTTTCTGAAGGTGGGTAAAGATAACTGAATAAGTATATATTATTGCAAAATATATGAATAACATATACTCAATTTTTTCAGATTACCAAAACAGTCTACTCAATAACCACTCTTTTTTTCAAAACTAGAGATGAATAGATTCGACCTTGCAGAAATACTTGAAATACAAATTGAGAACCATATATTTATTATAATTTATTGATTGCACATTGAGGTTGATAGATTAATTAAAGAAATTCAATCAGTACCTACTTTATTTATTGAATTTAATTCAGTCTCAATCACTCAGATGAAATTTCGATTGTAAGTAATAAAAACTGCATTATGTTCAAGGCCTTATCAATGGTGTGGCAAAGGTGGCTCCCGCCACAGGCGCAAGGTCCACAGGGGCGCCCAAAAATATTTAAAAAAATATTGCAGCACCAGGCGAAATATTTCCAAAGATCACAACTCTGTTCTCATGTATACGCTTCGCAACAAGCGATGCCCAGGAATCTGGAAATATTTAAAATATTTTCAGCCTTCCCAGAAATTTGCGTACTGAGCCCAAACTAATCACAAGATCAGCAAAACGAAAATATATTACTCCAATTATGAACAAAAAAATATTATAAGAAAAAAAATATTAGATGAAGAAAAACTCTTTGAATAATAATAATAATTCAAGTTGACACACCATATCTGAATATACACTATTCAAAAAAACTTGTTGCTTTTATTGAAGCCGGGTATGTAATGAAAGTCTATGTGCTATTAGTGATAATATTGCTTTGTCGATGTTTAGGCTTATGCCGTCGATCTAGACTGGAGCTATATCAGCAAAAGGTAAATCTTAGGTGATCATCCCAAACATCCTTCAAATTGATAAGTGGTTCACTAGGGAAGATATGTATCTATATCTACAAAAGATAATCAAAGTACCATTCACTAAAAGTTTCATGAGATGAGCTATCCAGCCAGTGGAGCAAAATATCTGGGAGTAGTCAAGTCATGAAGACGTAAATTTAAGTTGCAGTTCAATTCTACGATGGCTCTGTGTCTCGGGTAAAGGTCGGAGATAGGCAGTCAGAGAGGTTTAGAACAACAGAGGGATTAGACAGGGATGCTGCATTTCCCCAACATTGTTCAAAATATACCTGAACGAAGTCCTGAAGAATTGGAGGAGAGCCTGCAATGGGATGAGAATACCACTGACCGATGATATGAGTACGACACTATACGTTGCATTTCGCTGACGACCAGGTAGTAGAGGCTCAGGACGCAGAGAATCTGGGCTTTATGGCCAGAAGGTTATTTGCAGAATATGTGAGGTGAGGTTTGTCGGTCAACAGAAAGAAGACGCAGTATCTGTGTACTGGAGGCGATAGTGTAGAAGATCTTCAAGTCGACTAGCACACTCGTATCAGCTCATGTAAAGAATACACCTACCTTGGAGCAAAAATAGATAAAGGTGGTCGAACAGAAAAAGAGATATAAAATCTTATCGTGAAAAGAAGGCAGGTCATCGGATGTCTGAATTCTATATGGTGGGCTAAACAAATATCTAGAAAGCGAAAGCAACAGATATTAGATGCCGTATTCAAAAGTATAGTGCTCTATGGCTGCGAGACATGGCAGATGGATAAAAATCTATAACGTTCCGTCTGATGATCCTGGAGATGGATCACTGGCGTAGATCAGCTGGTAGGTCGAGATTGGGACGAGTGAGAAACAAAGAATTAAGGAAGATCATGGGAGTAGAAAGCACGGTAGTGGATGAGGTACAGAGAAGGCACTTAGTATGGTACGGCCATGTAGAAAGGATGCAGGAAGATCGTATTCCGAAAATGGACCTATAATGGATTCCAGCAGAGAAAAGGAAAAGAGGGCGACTTAAACAAACATGGATTGAAGGAGTGCACAAAGCGATGTCTGAACGAAACCTTCAGTCAGGAGACTGGAAGGATAGAAGAGGATGTAAGCTGGGAATCGGAAGGCGTAGAACACTATAGAACCGATTTAAAGGGTTTTTCACGAATTATTGTACATACTTTCAGGGCAGATGCAGGACATTTTGGTGAGTCTGAATAAGTGCTCGAAACATGTCCTAACTATATTCGTTTGAGAGATACAGGCTGTTTTATGTATTACATCAAAAACTCTCAATCGGCATAACTTTTGAACGTCTGCATGGATCTTCATGAAAATTTGAGGGAATGAGTATAGGCAAATGCCTAATATTCGCACTTGATGACTTGTCGATAGCGCAGGTCCGGACTGAGAAAATTATAGTCTTTATTTCACATCTTGTGAAACACCCTGTACATCGAATTTTCAAAAAGTGAAATTTTCCTCAGAATCTACAATGGATACTCTTTCAAACAAGCTCATTTGAAATAATGACACACTTCGCATCAATATTTTATGAGCTATTAAATATCAGGATATTTCGATTCATAGTAAACGCGGACCTGAATCAAAGGTGAAAGCCTGTATCATTAGTGAAACACCCTGTATATATAGTTCCATTCATAGGGTTAGGACCATTGAAATCAGGTGACCATTTTGGACGAAGCCAACGTTTCGTCTATATATTTAGACTTCATCAAGGCTACAGAGAGAAAAACAGAATAAGTAGGTATAAGTTGAAGTGACAAATATGTATAAATAAAAGGTAACAGATTCGAAGTTTAAAGAACTCCTTAACAAGTTCATCTAGTCCTATAAAGGTGAGTCTAAGAACAGAGACTATTCGAACTGTAACAGTAATACTTTGTTGAATATACACGGTGAGTCAATAGTGCTCGCTCGGTCGATAACTCTTAAAATGTTGTCGTAGAAGAATGATTAAAATTTTGACGGAATCGACAGTTCTCAGCGCATAAAATTTAATTAATTTGGAATTTGCATGCTGGTCTGAAAGTGCTGAGAACGATACCACCCTGTTTATTTTAAACGATTCTGATTTCGAAATACACTACTCATCATTCAGCTGTAATACTTTTTGACGTAGGCTGCTTTTTTCAGAAAATTTCATGTTTATAATAGTTTGAACTGAAGATCATATCTTAAAAACCGTTCAAGATAATTGTATGATTTTTTTTAGATTCCTGAATCGTTTTCACGTTTTCTGAAAATTTACAGATCAATCTGCATGAGGTCCAAAAGACACCGTGATTTTACCTTAAAACAATGCCAATAAGTCCAAATAAGTTCAAATGGCCTGCCCTGATTTTCTTGTCTGACTGCTACCCTAGTGGAAAGTCTTCATTTTTTGTGAATTGATGTGAACTCCAAACGCACTGGCTATATTCTACGGTCATAAAACCTCAAATAGTATAGTACCCTGTCGAGTTGCCAGCAAATCACTAGCCAACATAAACTCACCCACTAACGAAAGCAAGCCTGCCTTTCGAACTACTCCCACGAAATCCTTTTGGATCTACCGCTCCTCCACTTTTTTTGAGGTGGAAGCGGAAAGCACCACATATTATAAACTCTACAAATGTCCAAAAATATGCCGAAGGCTTTGAAATGAGAGACTCTGGGCTGCTGGACGTCCTAATATCGCTAATCATGCCTTCAGATATTATGCTTTAGTGACTCTGTAAGCTCAGAGATGACGCTATGGGTTTTCGCTCCACACTACTTCGGTCCCGGCGGATTAAAAGGGGTCGTTGCGTTGCAACAGGGTCACCTCTCCAGGAAGATGTGGGAGGGTGTGTCTTGGGCAGAGATCGCTGGATAGCCCAACTGATGACATTAAACCCCCGAGAGACCTTGTAACTTGGCCTGAGAAAGACTCTCCAAAATGCCTAAAAATAAAATCCATAACCTAAAGTACAACATACTAGCCCTTAGTGCTTAGTATGGTGGAATGGCAAATACATGTCACTGCTATCATTGTCTGTACATCGATGGATGTAAAACTTTCATAGGGACTGGAACTGGAATATACTGTAGTAATTCTGGAGTCAGTGACTAGCTGGGTATTGAGATATAGCTTGCGCAGGGCCGTCGTTAGCCAAACTACCACCCTAGACAGAAACACAATTTGCCGCCCTAATAGAAGCTTATTCTGCAGAATGCTTAAAATTAATACATATTGGATAATCGGGGTCCAGTGCCGGCTCTAGCGTTTCTGCCGCCCCGGCTAAAATACACTTGCAGGTTTGGAGTTTTGTACTGAGCAAAAGAGAAGGGGAGGTTTGGTTGGATTGGTGAATTTGTAGTCATGGATTTAGTGTGGACAACTCCACACTTCTCTTCTGAAAATTTATGAAATATTTTAAGAAAATAAATAATGTATTTTTTTTAGATTATTTGGATGATTTAGGAAAAGTAGAATGTCTTCTTCTTCTACATATTTTAAGCCGGTGGCTGTAGTTCCCAATTATTTATGCCTCTTGGGAGATTGACGTCCACGAGTCCTTCCACCGTTTAGGAGGTCTTCCCAGCGGTCGAAGTGTTCCTGGATTTCCATCCCTTACTATTCTGGCAATTCTTTCTTCATCCATCCTTTCCACGTAGAATGTAATAAACAAAAAACGTGCTCAAATGAATTCTTATCAATTGCGTAGGAATGGGGGTAATTATATATAATCAAACCCCCCAAGACTTCTCTGAAATATAAAATTCCAAAATTTCCGCACAGACGAAGAACGAAAATTATACAAAATGAACTATTAATCATTTAACTTTTCTTTGAAATCGACACGTCAGTAAAAAATCGGCCCCTTTCAAAAGTTTTATGTGTTTATTATCCCTTTCAAGATAATTACTTTCATTGCACTACGAGCACTTCCATGTCCGAGTTTTATTATTTTCCTTTATCTATCCATTTTGTGGGCGTCGCCCCTTGTTTTGCCATCTGCAATTTTTGCATTCGTCATCGGTATGCACTCACCTGTTGTTCATCTTTCAATACATTTCAACACTTCCTTTTTCAATTAAACTAAAACTAATTTTTTTCTAACAAAATGTATTCCTTTCTGATTCAATTCACAACAATTCGAGTTGAATATTTCTCGTAGACATTAAATAAATTCACATCAACAATTGATTATAAGGTCCAAACATCAACTTAGGACAAGTAAATCTAATATCAAATATTAAACATCGACATTATATCACACATAAAACATATGAATGAAGATTTAATGGAAGTGAGGGGATATATCGGAATTTTAATATCAGTTAAACACAGTAAAAAAATGAGGTGAATTACTAAAATCTAGATAATCAGGCTTATGACAGTCAGTATCTTCTTCTGAAAGGATCCTTCATGTACTGTCCTCTATCGGTTTCCTCCTTGATGATGCAGAAGTAACTGTATACGATCATCCACATATAAAGGTAGACAACTGAAATATAAATTTGACATGAATAACTGAAGAGGATAGACACTACAAACTGGACTATCTGGCAAAAGTTTGCTAGAAAATAAGCATCTGTATGCTGAATATTCATATTGAATCAAGTTGTAAATTATTCATTCTCCAAAATGAAAGGATTTGTTAATGCTTGTTGAATGTATTATTGGTTTATTATTTTCGATATATTTTCTCTAGTCCAAAATAATATTGTTAACCTTTTTATTAATTGAATGAAGAAAAGAAGAATGATCATACTAGAATGATTAGGGTTTAGAATTTGATGAAGTATTTGCAAAATTGATGGCAAAATTGTACCGATTATTTTATGAAATATTATAATAGGGGCATGAAGTACATAAATGAACTTCTATGTGAAAGACCCATCGAAATGTCGACTCATAAATATTCCAAATCTCTTTATTCAAAATAAGGTATAGAATGAATGCAATAAAACTATTTCTGTTTGAGGAAGAGAAAGAAAAAATAATAGAGCTTTAAAGCCTTTGAATCTCTAAGCTGAAAATATAGGGTGTTTTTTTCGAGGTATATCATTAAGTTGGCATTACTGTTCAAGATGGCGACTGATTTAACAGCTGTCGAGTGATTTATTCTCAGTTTGGTTTGGAAATTCATCATGAATAGACTCATGCCTGAACAACGCTTGCAAATAGTGCAATTTTATTTAGAAAATAATGGTTCTGTGCGGAATACGTATCGCGCACTACGTCTATTTTATTTTGTTTAGCGATGAAGCGTACTTCTGGTTGAATGGCTACGTCAACAAACAAAACTGCCGCATTTGGAGTGAAATTAATCCTCAAGTGTATGTCGAAACACCGTTACATCCAGAAAAACTGACTGTTTGGTACGCTTTATGGGCTGGTGGAATCATTGGTCCGTACTTTTTCAAAAACGATGATGGCCAGAACGTTACAGTCAATGGTGATCGGTATAGAGCCATGAATTACTAACATTTTCATTCCTGAATTGAACAACCATGATGTCCAGGAGCTGTGGTTCCAACAAGACGGCGCAACAAGTCACACAGCTCGTGCCACAATCGATTTATTGAAAGACACGTTTGGTGACCGCCTAATTTCACGTTTTGGGCCTGTGAATTGGCCTCCAAGATCTTGTGATTTAACACCGCTAGACTACTTTCTCTGGGGCTATGTAAAGTCATTGGTCTATGCGGATAAGCCACAAACCCTTGACCATTTGGAAGACAACATTCGCTGTGTTATTGACGATATACGGCCACAAATGTTGGAAAAAGTCATTGAAAATTGGACATCCAGATTGGATTACATCCGAGCCAGCCCTGGCAGTCATATGCCAGAAACAATATTCAAAATGTAATGCCACAAGATTATCTTGCGGATAAATAAAATTCATGTCAATCGAATAATCCATCGTTGTTTTATTGCAATTTAAACTTCTATAGCTCTAAAAAAAACACCCTTTATAAAGTCTTAAGTTAATTTCATCAGGCTTGTTTATCAGCTAACAAACAAGACAAAAACTCTTCAACTCGTTCAAGTTTTCAGATTCGGAAGAAATGTCTAAGAATATAAATCTAGATAAGCATATCAAAACCTTTATACTTACTGAAAGAAAGTGTTCCTAATATTAACCATAGCCAACCATTGAAATGGTCACCATCAACTAAAAATGATATACCAGTGTAAAGGACGGAAACTAAAATTCCAAAAGCAAGCATAATTCCTAGCACAACCCAGGGTATCATCAGGTACATATTCCTCTGAAAAATAAATTAAATTAGTCTATTGATTAACGTGTGATAGTTTGAAGATATTCGCAGCATACTTTGTTTGATATAAAAAAAAAAAAGTTATTTTCAATCAAGAAAATTATTTTCATACACGATTTTTCTATGGTCTAGTTTAATCTATGATTTTTGTCCAGTAGGTTATTGTCCGTGGTTAAAACTTAAGAAGAGTTTATAGAGCAAGTAACTAAAACGTAACGTTATAATGTACGTTAAAATATAAGTGCCATTTTTTTAATCACACTTTTTTTGAATAATGAAACTTAATCTCTCAAATCCAGGTAAAATCAGGTTATATCACATACAATGATGTATTCAAATGGAGATTGCAGTATTAACTGCGAAAATTGAGATATATTGTGATATTTCTATTAATTTTTTTATGTTCCAAAAATCCAAAAAAACCTACCTTAACAGCTCCAATCATCAGTACGATAGAAATTACAATTGTCATGCAGAAATTGATGATTATTATGATGTCAACTGAAAAAAAAAATAAAATTCGTAAGTTATTGAAATGGTATTTTGCTGGCGTGCTCTTATATTTTTCTAACAGCGTAGAAGATTTTAAGCAATTCTACGAATATAAATCGAAAAGAAGTTCTCGAAATAGAGAGACAAAAACAGAAGATGAAAATATCGAAAATTTCGAAAAACTTGAATGAAGAAATTAAAAACTCCAAAAATACTATTGTATTTAAGAAAAAGCTTAAAAACTTCCTTTGGAGAAATATTGTTACAGAATTGAAGATTTTTTTGAAGATTTTGTAATTTTGTAGAATTGAAGATTTTTTTCTTCAAATTTATTCTTTTGTAATTGTATTTGATATTTTGCATAAACACCATGTCATTTGTTCGGTAATAAAGTTTGTTATTCTTATTATTATCGAAGTATTCTAGAAAAATATGAAACGAGCACTACAAAAATTCCTCAAGTACCTATCCATTGCGAAGGTATAAATAAGATCAAATTATAATAGAAATTATTTATGCATTTTTGTGAAAAATACTTACCAACTGATTTCGGAAGCCAGTCAAAAACTATAGTTTTGAATATCACATTAACGCATAAAAGAACAACTATTCCTGCAATGGCCAGTATCTGAAAAATATTTTGTATAATTAAACTTAAAACTTAAATTAGATTAACAATCATAAATACTTAAGTAATTAGTTTTATTTTATATCTTCAATGAGGTATTCAGTGGATTTATTGTTTTCACATTGATAGAATTTAGTCTCAGAATTTTACAAAAGTGAAACCATGACCATATAGTGATATTTTCAGTGGAAAGTAATATGTCTAGAATCATAATATCACCAAAATAAAAAGTTTCAAGGTTTTGTATTTTGTTCAAAGAAAATGCTATGACAATTTTGACAATGTTGGAATTTTTACCACTCATGAATATCCGATAACAAATTTACCAGTTTTGAACTCTGAAGATTTCAAGCAGTATGTTTGATGCATTATTATGAAATATTAATATATTTTTCCATTTAAATTATCGTGTCTCGACAACTTAGCCATTGAAACAAAAATTCTATGTTGAAAGATGCACATGATATGAACATATGAATAATGAGATTCTCTTTCATAATTGTATACCTAATTTAACTATAAAAATCTGAAAACTTACAATTCCTGCAACACCAGCAACTAGAGTTCCGGTCCTAAGTGATCCGCAGAAACAAAATGAGTCCCTTTTCAAACAACTCATTTTGATGTAGGATTATCAACCTGCAAATGGAATTATAAATCAGTAAACAGAGAAATTTTCATCAAATTTTACCTAAAATATTTTTCAAAATCTCAACTACTTATATCGAATAAGCTAACGAAAATATTCGGTATTTCTTTTCGAATATTCTTCTTAAATTTTCTATCGTCCAGATAACGCTATCTATGGGAAATTTATCATTAATATATATATAATCTGGTTATTCTGACTAAGGGTTTACCAATAAGAGGACCCATTTTTACGGGAATTAAAACAGTATATTATTTGAAGAGAAATCGATAGATATTATTATTCATTTCATTGTAAAGAGGAAGGTAAACCTTAAAAAACATTAATCAATTTTAATGGTTTTTCAAACCTATGTTTTCAATGTGACTCCAGCTTGAAGATTTCTGAAACTACCAAAATCTACCAATAGATTTTACAGAAATGTGAGAAAACTACTAATAAAGTTACACTGGAGAATGTTTCAGTCTCTCGACGCTCGAGGAATCCCCTTATTTAGTCTAGGCGCGCCCGAGATTGCAGAAATAACGGGTGGTTTTTTCGAGATATATAACTTTAAGTTGGCATTACTGTTCAAGATGGCGACCGATTTAACAGCTGTCAAGTGGTTTTTTTCTCAGTTTGGTTTGGCAATTCATCATGAATAGACTCACGCCTGATCAACGCTTGCAAATAGTGCAATTTTATTTCGAAAATAATGGTTCTGTGTGGAATACGTATCGCACACTACGTCCATTTTATTTTGTTTAGCGATGAAGCGCACTTCTGGTTGAATGGCTACGTCAACAAAAAAAACTGCCGCATTTGGAGTGGAGCTAATTCTCAAGTGTATGTCGAAACACAGTTACATCCAGAAGAACTGACTGTTTGGTGCGTTTTATGGGCTGGTGGAATCATTGGTCCGTACTTCTTCAAAAACGATGATGGCCAGAACGTTACAGTCAATGGTGATCGGTATAGAGCCATGATTACTAACATTTTCATTCCTGAATTGAACAACCATGATGTCCAGGAGCTGTGATTCCAACAAGACGGCGCAACATGTCACACAGCTCGTGCCACAATCGATTTATTGAAAGACACGTTTGGTGACCGCCTAATTTCACGTTTTGGACCTGTGAATTGGCCTCCAAGATCTTGTGATTTAACACCGCTATACTACTTTCTGTGGGGCTATGTGGGGTCATTGGTCTATGCGGATAAGCCACAAACCCTTGACCATTTGGAAGACAACATTCGCCGTGTTATTGCCGATATACGGCCACAAATGTTGGAAAAAGTCATCGAAAATTGGACGTCCAGATTGGACTACATCCGAGCCAACCGTGGCGGTCATATGCCAGAAATCATATTTATAATGTAATGCCACAAGATTATCTTGCGGATTAATAAAATTCATGTCAATCGAATAATCCATCGTTGTTTTATTGCAATTTAAAGTTCTATAGCTGTAAAAAGACACCCTTTACAATTCAAAGGTGTCCAAAAAAGAACGCTCTGTACAGTACTCTGAGTATTGATCTAAATCAACATCTTATTTCATTTGTTCATAAGACAGGCCATCAACCTATAAATCACGTAAATCACGTCCATATGTCTTTTATTTTTAGTCTGGCCGCCGAGTTATTCTGATGATTCATATAATATAAACACCTAATGGACATTGAAAATGTCGACTGAACGAACTTGGCCCAGTTCTGTTTAAATTTGTTGGAGTTTACGAGCACTTTGGGAGAATGGCGTGGCTTAAGATCGGAAATGCCAAGCCATTTCGGCAAAAGTAACCTGAAAGTTAATCGCCTGTCGATTTCAGTTAGGAGGGAGTGAATCAGGTATACAGGGTGTCCGGGAAAATATGGGAAATCTCTCGGATTCAGATAAAACATAAAAAAATAAGATGACAAGTTATCATCATTTGACATGAACAGTAGTAGGGACCTCTTAAAATACTGCCTGACGTCATTTAAGATGCCGTATCTCCGTGGGAGGGCCGCTAGGAAAAAAATGATGGGAACTTGTCATCTTATTTTTCATGTTTTATCTGAATCAGAGAGATTTCCCACATTTTCTCGGACACCCTGTATATATTTACATTCAAAAACAAAATTTTGAAACATTTGAAATTGACGGACTTAAATCTGACAAAATTCAAATGGACTTTTCGCGATTATGCAACCAAATATTAATAACCAAACATCCCTAATTTTCGTATTCCGAATCGGGTACTAAATAATTTGTTTTGAGTTTGTGAAGAATCATTGGATATTAAAATCGAATAAAGTGTTATCCATTTTCATTTTTCCGAAAGTATACGTAAATAAAACACAGTTTTATTCAGAATATCAAATATTCATACCCGTAACTCGTAAGGTGGGGTCTACCAGACCCTAGCGCATTTATTTTTCTCTATAGCTCAAATCTTTTTTGATCGATGGCGCTATCTGTCCCTGCACCTTTCAGTCAATGTGTTCTGCAATACAGTGTTACACATCTGCCTATATTTTTAGTAAGCACGATTCTGTTGATAGTTTTTCTTCGCTTGGGGTATGTCAGACCCCACCTTACCAATAGTGTAATTATTTTGTGCTAGAAGTTGTCTGATTTTGGAAGTTGCAATGGCGAGTTATCATGAAAACGAAGAAAACAGGTGATCCACAGTTTGAAGAATGGGCACCAAAAAATTTGGATGCTCTGGAAAGTGATTTCCGTCGATGATGATTTTTACCGTCGAGAAAGCGAAGTGTACAGACTTCGTTGTTCGGATATACCAACAAAATGACATTAGCATCGCATGTCTCCAAAGATAGAAAAGCCAATGTAAATGAGGCAAAGAAGCCAAAACCAAGGGCGGAATTGATGCGTTGGATAAAAAATGTACTGTCTACGGGTGCAAAGGGCGTTCCAGACGATGGCCAATGACGGTATTCTATGAAATTCTGTAGGTTTCCTCAGTGAATGCTTCCATCATTTTCTCTTCTCTTCCTAATAATCCGCAAGTTTCGAGATATAAGTACATTAAATCTCTGGCCAGGCAATTTGTTCTTCCTCACATGGAAAGAATGAGAAAATAAGCGCCTTCCTAGGAGTCTGAAACAGAACATTCTTTCTATTCTGGAAGGGACGTTCCGGAAGCTGAAGGAATAATATCTCATCAATTAGAAAAGAGGTGTGCCAAGGGTCCATGTAAGCAAAACAAAACAAACAAAGGTATCATGTGGTGTTTGGCATCTTCCAGTATGTGGCACCTGTGCGCGAACCGTCTGCGAAGATTGCTTAGAAGAACGCTTGTAGTTTTCTAGTACATATCACAGAAATGTCAGTCCTTTCGGCTCTTCAGTAATATTGGAGAGTATACTTTATGTTAAAAATTTAGGGGAAATCATATTTAATTTTCTCTTTTTCACGTTCTTTCATTAGCAATGTTTATGTTTTTTGAATTAAATTATTAATTATATGAGAGTGTTGTCCATTTTTTTCACACTATCGGTTCAATTATGATTCAAACTTGATTAAGAATCTTTTAAGAACGCAATAAGTTAATGTGAAAACATATATTTTAAGGAATTGAGGTTGGGGTCTGGCTGACCCCATCTTTCCAAAGAGGTTCCAGAAACTGTACCATACCAGTTACGGGTTAAAAATAATGTTTAGATCATGTCGTTATGTGTGGAATTTGAATAACCTTCGCGTGGTCCCTGGTCTTACAGAATTTGATCTTGTGATGTAATATTAGATGATTCGCCAGCACATTCCGGCCAATATCTCATCAATAAATTGACAGATGTTGATTTTCAGATCTTCGATAGTGAGAAATAGTAAGGATGATCGGCATAAACACGATCTTCCCAAAAAAAATTCTAAAGGCGATTAATCACAAGAAAATAGATTGCCAATTCACATCATCCAAACGAGAATTATACGTCCTGGAGAGCTTGTTGCATCATCTTGCTGGACACATCTCTTCTCATTAATTTCAGGCCGAAAATATTGGTAAACATTTGGCTATAGCAAAAAGATTTCACGGTTTTAGTGACAACGGGTCAAATAATCCAACCGACCTCTTCCATACATTGACTGTATGGTCTCTCAGGAGTCACATGAGGATTTTCACTGCTCCATATGCGACAATTTTGATAGTATACCTAATCAACGAATGAAAAATCTGTTTCGTAGTTGAAGAAAATTCGATGGGAAAAATCATCATCCAACCGTTGTTGTTCAAGCACCCAATCGGTATGTGTTCTACGCATTCCATGAGCTGGCCTTAGTTTTTGTCTCAACTGAACCTTATAAGGATAGATATGTCAAACCAGATGCAAAATACGCAATATCGTGCCGTAAGACAGGCCTGAATGTTGTTCGCGCCGAGGAATGGATAAATCTGGATCTTCCTCAACACTTTCACTTACAATGGCAATATTTTCGATCAAGTGTGCATTGCGGTAATGTACGGATTTGAAACCTCAGTAACAAATCCTAGTGTCTTCGAATTTCTTCACTGTGTTACCACTTGTATGCTCAGCAGATCGACAATTATTTTTTCATTTTATTAATTTTTTCTTATTTTGATACCAACAACAATAATTATGGTGATTAAAGAATGCAGTTAAAAAAAAATAATAAAAATTCAGTTTATACATCCTTGTGACTTTTGTATTGTATTTTGGTGTGACGAAATTTGAATTTGAATCATACCTTATTTTGGAATTTTGAAATAATTTAGAATTACCTACGCATTGAATTCTTGAATTATGTCTGATGAAATCGATTTAACACCACCAGAATTACGAGAAATTATATCATGTTGACAATTGACGTGTGTTGAAATTTGATAAAATCGGAAGACAGAGTAGACAACCACTCAACGAAAAATATATAAAAAAAATGAAAATAATGGGAAAATCGGACCTATCAAGCATGCATTTATTATTTTTATATGCTTCATGCTATTCGTTTTATTATTTTTTTCTCATTGGTTGATATAAAGGAAAAATTATTCCAAAGAGGTGATGAAATGTATTATGTGCAAAGTTTTAGGTAATTGCATATTTTTCATAGTTTGAAGGTATAGGTTAATTGAGTAATAATTATGATATTTTTGATTTCAGAATTATCAGAGGACTGAATTGAGTATTACAAAACGATGTCAAAAAACTCATGTCAATAAGTACCTAATTTAATTAATATTTTTACACCCAAATAAGTTTCTTTTTTTTGACGTAACATCAATAACAAAATTCCTAATATCGAAATTTCATTTCTCCTAAATCCAATCTAATTTTTTCCATTTATCACCTCAACTTCCTATCGCCCATCCCACAGTGCCGCCACTGCAATTAATCAATCCGCTGAAATAGATCGTAACAGGAAGGTGATAACAATGTCGAGACCTATTTCGTGCGACCGCTTTCGACGTCTTACGTCGTTCCTCATCCTTAGAAGGTTGAGTTTAAAAATGGGAAGATGGGTGCAGCACCTTATACAATTTCCGGTTGGCATACATATTGGATCGATTGAGGTCAAGCTTGTTTCATTGGGTCACTGCTGTTTTGAATTTTTTCAATCGGATAAGCTCAAAGGTTTCTTATTAGAAATCATCTAGCGAAATAGGGTAGGTATTTATTCCATACTGCCAACTTTTGTTGAGAATTATCATGGAAAACCTTTAGTGGTGAAATTAACTCAAAAAAAAAAAAAATTAGAAATTAATTACTAAGCGTTTAGTGGGTTTTCTGCTTAATTGCAACCTGCATTTGTTGCAATTGAATTACGGGTTTTTCAATACAAGGTTTCATTTTGAATAGGCCGCTATCTGGGCAGCTGTCACTTTTGAAGCTGTCATCTTTGGACATTTGACAATTAAAAACTACTCCATTACTACGAAGCATAGAGTAATGAACATAGATAGAGGAAGTAGACGCCATTTTCACATGTCCCAAACATGGTCAGATTACGTTGTCGAATTGTGATATATTTTCACATCCACAATTTACTATATCAATATGAATGTATGTATATTATATTGAATGAAATATATTTATTAGAGTGATTCCCGATTTAATATGCAAATTTTAATATTTGGAATCCGATATTTTTCCTAATAGTCAAATTTATAATAAACAGAATATTTATACCTGCTGAAATCCAAGGTTTGGCAACTTTTGCTCTCCTGGTGTCAATGGTTGTTTCACGTTGTTTGGCGCGCTTGAAGTTTGTTGTCTGAATTTCTGATATATTTAGGTATTCATTTCAATATATTTTGAGTTATTATGAAACGTTGAATCACTATGGGACATAAGAAGTGCATTCTTTGTGGAGAAACTCGCGAATTGAGTGAAATATCGTATCACTGATATGTTTTCATTTCCGCGCACCTCAAGTCAAATTTGAATGTGCATGTTGGGGAAAAAATTTGCTTATTGAATTTATTTATTTTTATTACTCTGAGCTTCAAAGTATTGAAATTGTCAAAATTTACTACAAAAATGGTGAAAATGTTCTAATCACAGCTCACAAAACTAAAACACATTTGGGTCGTCGTAAAGCACCTTTTCGACCGACTATATAATAATAGTTGAAACAAGTTGAAGATGTGAAGCATCAAAACTGTGTGTATTGCTAAAAAATATTGCTGCTGCAGCCCGTTTGTCGTTTCCTCGTCGATTTGAGGGGAATTAGGACATGACAAATGATTCTTATGACGGAATTAGAAGATTTTGATGTAGACAACGTTCATTTTTAACAAGACATCGCTAGGTGGCACACAAGTAACGAAACAATCCCAATTTTGCAAGAAAAGTATTCTGGCCTTGTTATTTCCCCAAGAGGTGATAAAAATTAGCCACCGAGATCTTGTGATTTAACCCCTGTAGACTTTTTTCTTTGGGACCACGTGGAAGCCAATGCTGCACTATTGATTCAAGACCTTGAAGATGGAATTCGATGAAGTTTTCGAGGACATACAGCCGCAAAAGTATGACAAAAAAGAATATGGTAAAGCAACATAGCCATGCTGGTGAGTGGCTTACATTGTTTTACATCATTAATGGCATATCTTTCTCTTCAGAATGAAATAAGCATCTATCGTTAGTTGTTAGTGAACAGAAATAGTTTTGAAATTATGAAAGAAGAATGAGAACTGCGTTTTTTGAATTAATACCTCAAATTCTAGAAATTATACTTGCTTAAACGCAACAAATTATTTTCTGTGTCTTTATTGAAGTTAATAGTCCTCTTTTGTGTTTTAGTACCTAAATTCATATAAATATGTAATCTGAAACAATTCTAGAACATTCAGTGGCTGAAAATGAACTTGAAATTCTTTCGAAATAGTGCGCTTACACAATGTTATCTCAATATCCAATTTTGTTGATAAAAAAGAAATTCTAAAACTTGAATTAATTTACATTAGGTACACGTTCAAATTATTGCTCCTTTGATCATATCTTTGCGCTCCAGAATGTTGATCTAGTTACTTACCGCCTAGAATCAAATGATAAACAATTGCAACACTCAATAATTAGGATTCGTTGAGAAATTCGACCTTGCACCCAAGTAGTTTTTCACACTAAAACGAACGATTAGAATCCATGCCTACGAAAATATTTGCCTAACGGGCCAATTTAAAAGTCCCCGGTCTACCATAGTCAAACACATTTTTTTGGCTTAATTCAATTTTATTATTCAACATAGTTGCTGTCGAGGGCGATACAGCGATTATATCGATCTTTCAACTTTTCGATATCATTTTTGTGGTACGATTTGTCTTCGCTTCAAAATAGGCCTCAGTTTCGGCGATTACTTCTTCATCGGCGCTAAATTTCTTTCCAGCGAGCATTCTTTTGAGGTCTGAATACGGTGGATGCAGAAGCAATTGGAAGCCCTATTTATGCAATTTTGCCATTGTTTTCATTGATTTGAGAGACGGCGAATTGTCTTGAAGAAACTGCACTTTTTTTTCCTTAAATGGGGCCGTTTTAACGATTTCATCCTCAAACGATCCAATAACACTACATAATAATCGCTGTTGATGGTCTGGCCCTTTTGGAGATAATCAATGAATATTATACCTTGCGCATCCCAGAAAATTGATGCCATAACCTTGCCAGCTGACTGTTGTGTTTTTCCACGCTTTGGATTTGGTTTATCGTGTGCAATCCTCTCAGATGACTGTCGATTGGACACCGGAGTGAATTGATGGAGCCATGTTTCATCCATTGTATCATATCGACGCAAAAATTCAGGTTTATTGGGCTTAAACAGCTTCAAACAATGCTAAGAATCATTAACACGTTGTTGTTTTTGATCGATTGTGAGCTCGCACGGCACCCATGTTGCTTTCTCATGTACAAATATTCGTGAATGATATGATGTACACGTTCCGATGATATTTTCACAATGTCTGCTATCTCGCTCACTTCATTTTACGGCCATTCAAAATTATTTTGTGAACTCTTTTGATTTTTTCGTAGTGACAGCCTCTTTTGGGCGTCCGCTGCGTTCGCCGTCTTTGGTGCTCATTTCACCATGTTTAAACTTAGCATACCAATCAATGATGTTTGATTTTCCTGGTACAGACCCCGTAAACTCTTCATCAATCCAAGATTTTGCTTCAACTTCAAAAGGCAATATTTTATCAGCCCACGAAATTTTTTTGTCTTCTTTCTTCAAATAACAAAAGAAGCTACACTCACAACGCAATATCTCACAAACTAATGGTCGGACTACTGTTAAATTTTGACACGCATAGTTTGAAGTTTGGTTCTAAATGAAAATAATATGGATTTAATACTAGCACCGCCATCTTTTCAATTGGCCTAATGTACTCTTTTATTTGTGCCATTCTGTATAGTTCTTAATCGAAAAACCAAGCTTATGCCAACTTGAAATATACAGTGAAATAAAATTTCATAAAGAAGACAGTAACCTTCCAGAAATTTTGAATGTGATAACTTCGAGTGCACACAATTTTTCGATCACAAAATTGCAACAAAAATAGTTTCGATGGCTCTGGTCATTAGTTGATAAAGGGAGTTTTTTTTTAGAGCTATAGAACTTTAAATTGCAATAAAACAACGATGGATTATTTGATTGACATGAATTTTATTTATCCGCAAGATAATCTTGTGACATAACATTTTGAATATGATTTCAGGCATATGACCTCCACGGCTGGCTCGGATGTAGTCCAATCTGGACGTCCAATTACTTTTCCCAACATTTGTGGCCGTATATCGGCAATAACACTGTTGTCTTCCAAATGGTCAAGGGTTGTGGCTTATCCGCATAGACCAATGACTTTACATAGCCCCACAGAAAGTAGTCTAGCGGTGTTAAATCACAAGATCTTGGAGGCCAATTCACAAATCCAAAACGTGAAATTAGGCGGTTACCAAACGTGTTTTCCAATAAATCGATTGTGGCACGAGCTGTGTGACATGTTGCGCCGTCTTGTTGGAACCACAGCTCCTGGACATCATGGTTGCTCAATTCAGGAATGAAAAAGTTAGTAATCATGGCTCTATACCGATCACCATTGACTGTAAAGTTCTGGCCATCATCGTTTTTGAAGAAGTACGGACCAATGATTCCAACTGCCCATAAAGCGCACCAAACAATCAGTCTTTCTGGATGTAACGGTGTTTCGATATACACTTGAGGATTAGCTCACTCCAAACGCGGCAGTTTTGTTTGTTGACGTAGCCATTCAACCAGAAGTGCGCTTCATCGCTAAACAAAATAAAATGGACGTAGTGCGCGATACATATTCCGCACAGAAACATTATTTTCGAAATAAAATTGCTCTATTTGCAAGCGTTGTTCAGGCGTGAGTCTATTCATGATGATATGCCAAACCAAACTGAGAATAAATCACTTGACAGCTGTCAAATCGGTCGTCATCTTGAACAGTAATGCCAACTTAAAGTTATATACCTCGAAAAAAAAAACACTCGTTAGAAATTCATCCTGGATTGATCGAAAGTAGAAAATTTAATCAAAGGAAAACTGAATTGAAACTGAAATCCATAATGAATTTTCGTCACGTATACTGACAGAAACAATCAAGCGAAATTTTATAATCTTATAATAGGTACATATAACATTCTGAATTGATTCGAAATTGAAATCATTTTCCTTCCAAATACAGCGTTAACATATAAATAATTATTAGACGAAAGTATTTTGTTGTGATTTGTGAAAGACAAATGTACTTTCATTGATTTTATGCAATGAATGCAATAACACTTTCAGTTTAATGATCAGAAATATAAAATTGTGATTAAATCCAATAATGAATTTTGTTGCATTTAAACTCTCAATGATTCAAAGTGGAAATTTTCCGAATTAATATGTAGGATTAAAGTACCTGCAATAAGTATGGTGGGATCAATGTTATTAAAAATAATTATTTTGTGAAATATCCTGATATGACATGACTCATCTCTACATTCTCTACCTATAATAGCTGTTCTGAGTAGGAACAGCAGTATGTAAATTTGTTCTTTATTACTTCCGAAGGCATAGTGTGGGTTTGCACAATATTCGATGAAACATCATAATATGACCTTTAATATCGTATTCGTAAACCTCAGATTAAAATTTTATTATTAACCTATAATTCTGCTTGCTATACTTGACCCTATTTCAAGAATTATGTATACCTAAAAATAATTTTATGGTACACAACTCTGATAAACTAGAATATTCACGATCGATATTTTTAATACTTTTGAATTATTGTAGTTATGATATTAGAGTTTATTTTTTCGCCTAAATCGACGTGGTTGAATAACAATATCAGATAAATGAAATGTGGAAAAAATAATTCGATTTGAGCGAAGTATCGCCGTCATTTAAATATCTATTAATGAATTAAAACAAAAAAAAAATATTAGAAACAATACAATTACCTAAAAAGTTCAGAATTAGCAGAAATGTTTGAGAAATTTTTGACTTTTTCCACTGATTCAAAATTGTAGCCAATTGGACCTGGTCGGGGTAGAATCATTATAGAGACAATTTGAAAAATTCATTCATCTTTCAAGAAAACTACTAGATCCTATATGCATGGAATTTGTGCATTTTAAGTGAAATGCGTAATACCAAGAGAAGAGAATATAGATATACATAATTGGAATTCCATAATGGTACATAGAAAAAAAGGAACTGAAAGGTTTGGATGTAATGAAAAAAATGCATTATTTGAATTGGTTTCAATTTTATTTGTCATAACGACTCGTTGGTTAGTTTTAGAATTTTTCGACTATTTTGAACAGAAACCAATATGTAGCGAAATATTTGAAACATAATTTTCAGAAACGCCCTTTAACTCGAGAACGAATCAAGATATCTATGATCTATAATCTGATATCTTATTATTTTGAAAAAAGAAATTGGGGATCCTTGAAGATTTTTGATCTTTGAAGATTTCTTTCTGAGTCTTTCAGTTCTCAAAATACGTTGAGTGAGCATCAAATTTGGGATACCCTGTAACCCTGTTGATGTCGGAAAAGGAATTGTTGAAATTATATTGATATGGCATTTGTTATCGACAAATAAAATATCAAGACATATCGTTGACAATACTATATAAAAGTAGAAACAGCATGAAACGATTGGATATAGCGAACTAGTCAATATGCATCTATATCGATATTATTATGGGTTTCATATCGTTAAGTTTATACAGGGTTTTTCAATAAAAGTTTTCATTCATCTGGGCCGGTGAACCTTTTGAAGGAGTTATCTTTTGACATTTGACAAGTAAAACTTCGCCATTACTAAAAATGGAAATGTACACTCTTTAAAAACACATTGAAATTGTTAAATCCCCTACAAAATGGAGAAAATTTCGCAGTCACAGTTCGCATAACTAAAGTACTTGTAGTAAGTAAGTTGGAGATGTGAAGAATCAAAACGGTGTGTGTCGTTCAAAAACAATTGGAAATATTGCTATTGTAATGTTGACGATAATGTTGAAATAATTATGGATTCAATATTTTTGATAATTCATTGTTAAAAATCACTTCAAACCACTTTCAGGTATCCAAGTTCTCAAAAACTTCACTTTTACGTTGGAAATTTGTGCAGTAAAACTGTCTGCGCGAAAATTTGAAGTACAGGTCTCAGTTTCGTTTTTAGTGGTGTTTCCGAATATTAAAACAAATTTTCAAAATTCCGATGTACAGGGTGTTGTTTCGAGGATTCAAACGATTCATAATTTTTTGTTAACCCGAACCTGGATTTTCAAGGCGGTTATTAAATGATACGTTTGGGCTCTCGATCAGGAACATATTCGCCAAATATGAAGAAAATATACCGGGTGGTTCGTTTGATATGGCCTCAGAAAGAAACAGCAAAATTCATAAAACACCCTGTATCTCGACTACGAAGACAGTAAGACCCAATAAATGGGGTATCTCCAGAACCGCTTTGGTGCCACCTATGCACCTGTGAAGTATTTCCGTTTCCCAATTAAACACCCTGTATAATTTTCCATCGTTAATAGCATACGTTTCACTTCACAATGAAAAAAAACATCAATCGATTTTTCCCAAAGTTTACTTTTTTTAATCAAAATTAATGGAAAACCCTTCACTATATCAGAACGAATTTTTGCGAATATTTCCCTCCTGTCAAAAATTCGATGTATATGGAGAACAATTATCGAAAATTACAGCGATAATTGCATTGTAGGAAGCGAAACTGCACTGCGATAATTGTTCTGTTCATAGATGCATAGTTTCTATGTATCTTACACAGTTCGAATCTATGGCAATTTAATTCTAAATCAGTTTGACAAGTAATGCAACAGTTTATTCGGGAAATATTCCCCCGAATTACACTCGTGCATCAAAATGACCGGATAATTTCGCATTCCAGCGTGTTTTCTTTGAAAAACTGCATTCGGTCATTTTCATTTTTGGAGAAAGAGCCCTCCACCTTCGGTGTCGGGCTCTTTCTCCAAAAATGAAAATGAACTCATGCAGTTTTTATGACAACACGCTGTCATGCAAAATTATCGGTAATTTTGATGCACTTGTGCAATTACTTACGAATATTGTATAAGTACCCTATGGGTATAGCTAAGTAGTGAGTATGCATCGATATCTAGGTTATTAAGGTTTCCATACCGTTCAATTTATACCAATTAATGGCATGATATGGGTCAACACCAAATTTTAGCAAACGTTCGTTAATTACATACTCTGTTGATTGATGAAACGAATCGTTCACTTAGACATTATCCAAGCAAAAATTTTCATCGAAAACGTTGTAATATGATGTTGCACTGAACTCTGATGAGTAGGCGCATTAGAAATTGTCAACAAATTATTCAATAAACCATGAAATCGTAATTATAGCTATTATGTGAACTTCTGTCTTAACGGGTCAATTTGATTACAAAGTACATTGCAAAGAGTTGGATTGAGCTCCATTAATCTATAAAACACGGCAGGAACTTGTTTATAAATATCTTGAGTTATCAATGTTGAGAAATCGTAGGAATGTGGTGCATATAATGATTCGATTAAAAAACATGTACTGAAAAATAATTAATTGGGAGTAAGTCTTACTTCTTCATTCGAATATTTTCTTGGGTCTTTATTGCCATATCTATACGAACTAGGACATGCGAACCTAATAAACAAGTTGGTATTTGAAAAACTCGAAATTTGGTAACAAACCAAGTTCAAATCGTTCGAAATATAATCTCACTTATTGCAGATACTACAAAGTCAAAAACATACAGTGATTTATTCTTAAAACAAAAAATACAATCAAGTAATCAATTGAAAAAATCAAATAAGAGAAATATTTTTCAAAATTCTTTCTGAAATTCAAACAGTTTACAAAATAAAAGCAATTATTGATTGAAACAATAGTAAGGAAATAATTATGTGGTATTAACATAACCAAGTGATCAATTGGAAAAATCAAAAAAGATGAATATTTTTCGAAAATCTTTCCAAAATTATGACATTCTACAAAATAAAAGCAATTATTGATTGAAACAATTGTAAAAAAATAACTACAAATACAATGAACAAATTAGTTTAGACAGACTAGTGTGATTAGACATGTCAAGGTGAATGAATTGAGCTACCTAGATATGACTTATAATTTTTTATGGTCAGAATTGATTGGAAGATATTGATGTGGACGATGTTTACTATCAACAAGACTGCTCTACGTGCCACATAAGCAATGAAACAATAGCAATTTTGCAAGAAAAGCTTCCTGGCTGTGTTATTTCTCGAAGAACTGATCACCGAAGTCTTGTGATGCAACACCTTTAGACATTTTCATGAAAGATAAGGTCAATGTCAATACTATACATCGATTCAAGACCGTTGAGATGGAATTCGTGAAGTAATCGAACACAGGGCAGCATGTGCAAATTGGTGATGGAAAATTTCATGAAAACGCTATGGTGCTGCAACCATAGCCGTAGCGACTATTTGGCTAATATCGTTTTCTATCGTTAAATACTTTCCTCTTTACAATGAAATGAACATTAATTTCTCTCAAAATATTATTAATTTTTTATTAATATTGAATTGCAAAATTCCATTGGAAAACCCTTCATTACATTCATTTAAAGGTTTTATGGATCTCCAGCAAAAAAAAATTTCCAACAAAAATTGTTTTTTTTGTATTTTAGAAATTCATTTTGAAACAATACAAAGAAGGAAATTGAAATTCTATGAAATTTTTTCGGGAAATATGAGGGATATTCGCTTGTAATTCTGACTTGATTGTCCTGAATTGAGAATTTGAAAACTATAAATCTAGCATCTCTAGATTTTCACAGCAATTTCTTACATGATTTGTATAGATATAGGTACTTGGTGTAACACTAACATGTAACATAATCAAGGAGCCTTTCAGAAAACTAGCTTTTTGTATATCCTATAAGACTGTTAGTTTCGGAGATACAGGGTGATTAATGAAAATTTATTTCTGATATTCATAACTTGAAGATCAGCAGTCCAATTTTGTTCAAAGATTGTTTTGTTCACTTCATACAACCCTTCGAAATGTTTTATGTGATTTGAATATTTCCAGGGCAGAACTTGAATTATTGAGATTTTGTCTTTAGACTTTGAAATCATCATTTTTTGACCGTTTAGAGGAACGTCATTATAATCATAAAAAAATATATAATTCAGTGTAATGAATTTAATTTTCAGAATTCATGTTTCATGTATATTTTCGAAATGTCTTGTTTCTAATTGTTTCTTGTTAATATTCGATGTTTTCAGCTTAGATTTTGAATTTTATAGCTATTTGTTCAACTTTTCTTCATTCTGAAAACCTCCAACACCTACGCAGTGCTACTATTCCGAAAAGAGTGTGTCATGCAAAAAATTTTGAATTCATTACACTGAAATATTATTCTTTCATGACAATAACCATATTTCTCTGAAACGGGAAAAAAATTATCGATTTCGAAGGAAAAAACTCAATAATCGAAGTACAGCCCTGAAAATATTAATTTTACATAGAACATTTTGAAGGGTTGTATGTAGTGAACGAACCCATAAATTTAAACAAAATAGGACTGCTGATTTACAGGTTATGGATATTAGAAATTCATGCCAATTTTCATTAATCACCCTGTTTCTCTGAAACTAGCAACTAGAATACCCAACAAAATACTTTTCTGGGAGTCCTGGATGATCTGAATTCAAGACTAGGCTATGGGCAACCACTCTGTGTAAGTACACAGATTGGATCCTGCATAGTTGCAGGATCCCTATTTTTAAAAGGAAAAACTTCGAAGGAAGACCATACAAGTTATTTGCAACAAAAATGTCATATAAAACATAGTCGAAATGTTGATGGTTATCCTTCAATTTAACATTTCTTGATTTCACGAAATATTTCATAAAAATCAATGATATTTCATTTATCCTCGTAGTTACATCAAATTTGACCACATATCTTGAAACGGCATTAAATTCACTTCAAGATAAGAAATTCTGCGTGCCAAAAATTCTCAATGCGGGGGTGGTAATAAGATGAATATCATGACGTTTCGGAAGTAAACAAAATCGAGTTATATTTTTCCAATGGTTCTATCGATGAAAAATTAATTATTATGAACATGTTTTTTTCACGGAAAGATTTAGTGTGCTTTCGAATGGCATTTCATGTCGAACAAGATAATAACGAAAAGTTGAAATATTCCAAACCTTAATTCGTTCTATCTTGAAGCTCTTTATGATTGAAAATTTAAGAAAATTCAATTGGAAATCATGAATTTATCTGTCGAATCGAAATAATTCAATAGACTAAACTAAGGTTGGCCCTTTTAAAAGAAGACACCTTGTAAAGTTATGAGTTTCATTCGAAAAAACAAATTTGGGTTCGAACCTTTCAGCAATTCAGGCAATTCTAGGGATTCTTATGCATGATTATATTTTCATCTTGTTTTTTTTATTTAGTGCATGGAATTATGAGGGAACTTTTTTTTTTTCTTGTGGGCAAACAGTTTGTGTGAATTTGGAGCTCAATTAATCAGTTTTTACTGCCTTAAGCTCCGGTTTGCAGACGTTATTTTTTTTTAGTGTTATATTTTCTTTGAACATTTATCTGTTATGTCATACTTCTGCAGATAAAGAAATTTATTATTATTATTATTATTTACATTTTCAGCCTTTCATAAGATTTTCAAACGTCAAATTTCTTCAGAAGAAATTAAGATCACTGGCACCAAGTTTATTCGCATATTTTCGACACGTACACGTGTTCCAACAACATAATATTAAATCCAGTTATGGACCAGTGTGCGAAACGCGCTACCTGATAACACGTTCAACAACTCGACCAAATCAATTAAAATCGCCTTGCCAAACTCGGCGATAGACAAATATGCGCATTGTAGGTGAAAGGTCACTCGCAAATCACATCAGCTATAAATAAAACTCACCTTATCAAAACACTCGTCGCGAGATCAGCAAAACGCACAAATAACACACAAAAATAAAACTTTGATTTTCCGCTGGCGAATCGTGGAAAGCCTGGAAAACCGCGGTTGTTCGCGCGTCTGAAAACAGACGTTTGAAATAATATTTTTGCGAACGCGTCCACAGACCGACGCACTCTCGTTCGACTTCGACGTGTGTCGGTTTTCTTGCAACGAACTAGCCATGGTATTGGCGATTGACCATGGAATTGAAATAAGAATGACGTCATTGTTGTTTGAATTTTTCTAGAGGTCATGTTAACGTTTTGTTTCGGGCTCAGCTGCTCTCCGAAGAGTGTTTTTTCTCCTCTGAATGAGTTGATGATTGAATGATGTGGTGGGTAACTCGTAACCATATCGAGCTGTAAAAATTTGTTCTTGATACGTCAGGTGCCCACGTCATACTTGGTGTTGAATTTCTTTTCGCACATGATCAAAGATATTCAGTGTGAATTTAAAACGGGCTTGTGTATCTCACAAGCAAAAAACGCAACAAGTTGATATTTGGTCAATTTTGAGAGTTTTTTATATTTAGTTCAGTTCTCAAAATTTTTTCAGTGAACTTTAGATAAAATTATCAACCTCAAAACAAGCTTCATTTTGTAATGTATAAAAACATAAATTTTTCAAGAATATTTTTCAAATTGTTCGAGTTGAAATTAGAAGTCAAAAATTTTAGTTGCCGTTGATCCTAAAGAACATCCGTTGCTTTATCTAAAATATACTTGTTTCTTTTTAATATCAAAATGAAACCTCTTATTGGTATAGGCGATTGACCATGGAATTGAAATAAAAATGACGTCATTGTTGTTTGAATTTTTCTAAAGATGATGTTAACGTTTTGTTTCGGGCTCACAGCCGCTCAAGTGTGGTTTTTCTCCTCTGAATGAGTTGATGATTGAATGATGTGGTGGGTAACTCGTAACCATATCGAGCTGTAAAAATTTGTTCTTGAAACGTCAGGTGCCCACGTCATACTTGGTGTTGAATTTCTTTTCGCACATGATGAAATTGACGCGTAAATAACATCACAAGCAAATAAACACAACAAGTTGATGTTTGTCCAAATTTGAGCTTTCAAAGTTTTTATTTTCAATTCAATTTTCAATTTTTTTTCAGTTAACTTTAGATAAAATAATTGATTTCAACTAGCAAATTCACTGATTCGTTAAATGCTGGCTCATTAGTTATTAAACAGAGTCAATAGGAAGTATGTTGCTAATTCCTAATTATAAAACATTAAGAACCATTCATCAGCTCATTTTTGAAAGACGAATGAACTCCAATCTACAGTTTACCCAATTTTAAGATATGTTATTTTTTGACGAGTCTCCTTATGCCATAATAACAGCACAGTTTATGAGCCTAGCAATGAAAAGGCAACAATATATTGTTCAGTTAGAATGATAAGCAATTGTTGCAAATTTGATTTATGTTAACTTATTGATTTAAAATTAAATATTAGACTTCAAAATAAATCAATTCTACTGTAACTTGAAAAACCTGAAGAAACGCACTTTTTACATATAATTCAACCTGATTTGTATTACCACCTCTAAGTCTTCTGACTACCTGCATAATATGTCGGTTCATAATGTCAATAAATTTACGTATAGCATCTTGATGAAAATTTCATATAAATTGTTGATGACAAGTTCATTTCTATCTTGAAAATAAACTTGTGCGTTTAAGACCACGAACCAAAAAATAAAATGTTGAAAAGGAATAGTTCTTGATAAAATTGGTAATTTGACAACAAAATTATTCCACAGGATGTTTCAAAATTAAAGTTGATCAACAAACTTCAAATAAACCCTGTGTAGTTAATATTGTAAGCCAGTATTTAACATACAAGAGTGAGTATGCAAGAGGAAATTAATGATTATATCTACAATTCACTGAAAAATTCTAAAAATTGAACTAAGAATGAAAAACTATAAGACCTTGAATTTCTACCAATATCACCTTGTTAAGTTTGTTTTTTGCATGAGACTTTAGTTTTGGATATAAAATAATTCATTGGAGGTGAAAATATCTACATTCACAGAATCTTCAATTTTATTTTATGATGCTTTATCACATCAACAATGATGTTGTCATCATCAGAAACGAAAATTTCCCTATGAAAAATAATTCATAACAAGCTTCATTTTATTATGTATTCTCACAAAATTTGTGAGTTAATAGGCTTCGCCTCAACTCGTGTAAAGTTTATAATAATAATAGTGATAATAACATGACCCTTTATTTTCAAGAACATTTATTATATTGTTCGAATCTAAATGAAAAGTCAAAGAAGTCAGTTGCAATTGATCATAAAGGACATCCATTGATTTCCCTTAAAATTTAGTTCTTTTTTTTCGATATCAAAATGAAACCTCTTATTGGAATAGATATTTGTTTTACTAGGCAGCAAAGTAACAGATTGACTGCCGCGGCTGATATAGTTCATAAACAAGCATAGCGAGGCTAGGAATTCAGCTAAGGCAGTTAATCTACTTTGCTACCGAGTTAAACATATAATTGTTTTCTCTGATTGTTTATTATGGTATATGTTTGATATTATTATATTTGCCAATTATTTCAATTCCCAAAATCTTTTCAATTTGTTGTGAATTGTTGGAATGATGGTTGCTTGCTATGGAAATGTTTATGTCCATAATAATTTTTAGTTTAATTTTTTCCCATCAAGAATAATAATTCTTCTGTCTAGACAGAAAAGCCCTTAATTTGTATGTTTGACTTACCGTCATCTCATTCAAATTAATTAATTCACTTGGACGTTATAAGGTTTACCAAGAAACAATTCATGAAGAATCGAAATGTCCTAAAAATGGAAAATTTTAGGCATATCTAACTTTCAAAAAACTTGAGTTCAGTTATCTCATGCAATATGAAAATTCAATGAAAAAAAGGTGTTTCATACAAAAAATCAAAAGTTTGGTCAGTTATACTTTCTGGTACACCCAGTGTATTTCCAAATAATTTGAGAATTTCAGCACTAATCATACTTGGTTCTTGGTTCTCTTTAATAAATCAAAGCAAATTATTTTTCAGCTGGAATATTGGTAAAATACACAAAAATCATAAAAACCGTTATTTAAATAGATTACCTTCAAATTCACATTCACACGAATTCCTGAAGAAATACTTACCTCTCGCCTCGAGACACAACATGTGATATTTGGAAAACTAGGCACCCACACATTATTCTCTACAAGTCCGTTAATTGTTAAACAAACAGTTTCCGCATTGATGAGTTGGTTGTGAAAGTGAGTTTGCTTGGCCATCGATAAGTTCAGACTTCAATCCTTTGGATTGGAATGAAATTTTCGCCCAGAATTGAGATGCAGAGTAGAGGAAGCTTCAAATAAAATTACGGAAATTGAAATAATCTTTGCAAGCAACCACTTGTCATCTGCAGCTTCAGTGAATTTTGAGACTTTTTCTCCCGATGCTGTTCAGCTATATTTTTGAAATACATTACTCCGAAAACATCTTGAAATTAATTAATTTCGAATTTTTTCGGTCCTCTGATGCACTTTGGGTGGGCTTAACAGGAAAGAAGATCTTTCGTAATCGAATTATAGATATGGAATAGTTATTTTCCATACAAGTGCGGACACTGGTACTTTACCGTACAAAACTGCCGGTCAAGCAGTCGAGTATGCGTGCGGGAATATACAATTCTCACAGTATGAGCAACACATAGTTTTGAAATTGAGGGAGCTATGAAGATTACGCTACTTTTCATAGCTGGGTTTTTTCCCGCACTGTGTGGAAAAGTGACTCTTTGTAACTAAAATTGGTGTGGAAATAGTAATTTACGTAACAAGTCCGGACAATAGGGTTTTTTTGGACGAATAGACAAAATTCCAGGACGAGCGTAAGCGAGTCCTGGAAGTCTGTGAGTCCAAAAAAACCATTTTCGGGCGTGTTACGTACAATATTTTTTCGGCAACCATGTAAAATAAGACCATCGCTGCTGCTTTCCATATTTTATTGCGATTGCGATCTAAAAACATGCAAATTTTTGACAACTAATTTCATATGAACTGTCAGCCGTTATCTCGGTTGCTATGGATTCTATGATTCTTTTCCGGCCTAGTCCGGGAAGTACGTACTTTCCGGACTAGGCCGGGAAATGCTACTTTCTCAGAGAAAAAGCGTCCGGGAAGTGAGCACTTCCCGGACGGTTGCCGAAAAAATAATTGAAAGCTCACGCTTGTAGAATAATTGATATTTTCGTTCAGAATAATGAAAAAACTTTATAAAGCAGAAGGTAATTTCATTCTTCAACTGGATCAATGAAATTTATTCAACTCTTACTGAACCAGCGCGAAGAAGCTTCTTGAATGTTTCAATATTTTCATTAGAAGTGTCTATTCTACTATACCCTGTATAGAAGTTCAGTTCAAATAAGATCACCCTTCAATTTTCTCCATTCCATTTCGATCGAGATAACCGATTAAACATTAAACTAACAACATGACTTCTAACATTTGTCCAGATGCAATCATTAGACTTCCATATTAGTCATGTTGTATGTTACCCATTCTATTTCCCAAGAAGATATCTACCAATTTGGACATACAGTTAGTTGTCATCGACATGGGACATTCGATGAGTACGCAATGGTCATTTATGGAGAGGCGCAGGTTTTTATTCCACATTCCATCGCAATCAAAGTGGTACTCAACTAATAGTCTTGACTGTTCGTTGAACGAATTCGAAGAAATACACTTTATTATTCACGGTTTCTATGGGCGTTCTTTACGCAATTGGATTTTGGTTCATTTTAGTGTTTTCCTATATAATGAGAGGAGTTTCATTTATTTTAATAGTCCGCTATCTGAGCAGCTGTCACCTTTGAAGCTGTCAAATTTTTATATTTGACAAGTTAAAACTGCGTCATTACTAATAAGATGCATAAAAAACCTGGTGTGTCTACTTATACCTGTGAAACTTTCAGACAAAACGGGAGAGTTTTCAGATTTAAACCTACTTGATTTCAAGGGATCGCGGTCTGTTTCAGATGGCGCATACATCGTAAACATTTGACATTTCTCTCAATTCTCGACTCTCGTGAATCAAGAACGTAGATCTTTTTATTCTTGGGGGAAGAAAATCGAAAAAAAAATTTCTGACGGCAACTTTTACTCATATCTGTAATGTTAGAAAAAGAAGTTTGAACCAAATTACTCGAAATAATTGTTTTTATAACTAATTCGGTTTGTTCTTACCTTATGCTGGGTGTTCCCAAATTAGAGTTACGAAGGAAAATGAGAAATTACTTGGATAATTTTGAGAAAAAAAATGTTTCATGAATATGAGCCCACAAACGCTTTGCTTTCAATATACAGGTTGTTTCTGGTGTGTCGTACTTTTTGTGATGCTTGTTTATCAAATATTTATTAATCTTCGCTACAGATTGGGTAAATAAATACCAAAACTTATTATTAATTCATTCATTAGAGTTTACTAGCTGGATCTTCATAATAATTTGGATTTTCCTGAGTATTACTAGAGATTTTTTCTCGAAATCGATAGCAGATACGACAAAACTATATCAAACCAAAAAGTGTAGTACTGGACCCGAGTTTTTTTCTACATTTTTCTAAACTAACAGCCATTCATCAGAATATAGTTTTGGAGGAAGGAAGCAGGCATCCTTCCAGAAAAAATATCACCCTGTAGATTTGCATTCAAAATTAGAATATCACATGGTGAAAACTTTAAACTGGAATATCTATGGCCAATTCAAATTAAATATCTTGTGAAGGGAAGGTTATACGAGAAAAAACTTAAACTTCAACACATGTATCTCAAAACAAAACGTTTGGGGACTCATGTTGTACGACTTTTTTTCCTGAAATGATCCGGAAATCTGCATTTTCATTTGTATCTCCAATTTAGGAACACCGTGTAATTACCCCCAGTATCCCCCCATTTCTACGCTCTTGTCGTGAACTTTGAGTATAGAACAATAATATTTTATATTCTATGGTCAGTCATTATATCCATTCATTTGATTAAAAATTCGATATGAACTGAATTGTAATTTATTGTGAATGTTTGCAGTGTCTAAAATCAGTATTTCCTTTTCAAACGGCACCAGGCAGATAGCGGGAATTCGAAAAATTTTGAAGAGCGCCACCTTACAGAACTCTGGTGAAGCAGCACACCAAAGCAACAGGTGGGTCTCTCAAAAAGTCTGAAACAAAATCGAATCAGTAAACACACCAGGGATTCTATGCATCTTAATTACTAAAAATAAATAAATGACGTTGCACCGATTTTGCACGCTTAAATTCATGTTACGCTACTGGAATTTTCGAACGCTGTAATTTGTATAGAGAGAATTTTCTGAAAGATTTTCTATAGTTATCGAGACTTAAGGAAGGATAGGTACCTTGTTTTAGATTTCAGACATTATTAGTTTAATTTGATTTATCGGCGAGAATTGTGTCGGGATACTCGGTAAGTGTTGACATGAATATCTGCATTCAACAAGTTATAATCTCACCAGGACGAAATAATTAAATTTGAAACAGTAGTTTTTTTTTGAGTCATCCATCTTGTAGAAACGTATTTCAGGTTTGGTAGAATTCTTTTTGTGTCAAATAATGTCAGCAAAACTCCTTCTCAGGTTTATTTGATGATGAATGTAATGATTTCTTTATAATTTCTTGGTTAGAAATCCGAGAAGGAGTTGTAAATTCAGGTAACATATTCTAATATCGTTGTTCATTTTCCCAAAGCACCTTCCGTGGGATTGGAACAACAGAAATCTCTGTTGGGATTGAAAAATGTTAAGAAGTACTTCCTTGAGATAAATAATTTGGAATAGTACGTACGTTAAACCACTTCAGTTCCTGAATCTGAGATAATACCTGGCGTTATTACATCAACTTCGCTGAATGGGAATTGAAGTAAAGGGTGTTTTTTTTGAGGTATATAACTTGAAGTTGGCATTACTGGTCAAGATGGCGACCGATTTAACAGCTGTCAAGTGATTTATTCTCAGTTTGTTTTGGCCATTCATCATGAATAGAGTCACGCCTAAACAACGCTTGCAAATAGTGCCATTTCATTTCGAAAATAATGGTTCTGTGCGGAATACGTATCGCACACTACGTCCATTTTATTTTGTTGAGCGAGGAACCGCACTTCTGGTTGAATGGCTATGTCAACAAACAAAACTGCCGCATTTGGAGTGAAGCTAATCCTCAAGTGTATGTCGAAACACCGTTACATGCAGAAAAACTGACTGTTTGGTGCGCTTTATGGGCTTTATGAGTGGAATCATTGGTCCGTACTTCTTCAAAAACGATGATGGCCAGAACGTTACAGTCAATGGTGATCGGTATAGAGCCATGATTACTAACTTTTCCATTCCTGAATTGAACAACTATGATGTCCAGGAGCTGTGGTTCCAACAAGACGGCGCAACATGTCACACAGCTCGTGCCACAATCGATTTATTGAAAGACACGTTTGGTGACCGCCTAATTTCACGTTTTGGACCTGTGAATTGGCCTCCAAGATCTTGTGATTTAACACCGCTATACTACTTTCTGTGGGGCTATGTAAGGTCATTGGTCTATGCGGATAAGCCACAAACCCTTAACCATTTGGAAGTCAACATTCGCCGTGTTATTGCCGATGTACGGCTACAAATGTTGGAAAAAGTCATCGAAAATTGGACGTCCAGTTTGGACTACATCCGAGCCAGCTGTGGCGGTCATATGCCAGAAATCATATATAAAATGTAATGCCACAATATTATCTTGCGGATAAATAAAATTCATGTCAATCGAATAATCCGTCGTTGTTTTATTGGAATTTAAAATTCTATAGCTCTGAAAAAAACACCCTTTATATGTGTCTCGTGAGGTTTCTTTGGGTGTTCCCCAGGGGCTCAACCTGGGTCATTTTTTATTTTCTTTATTTATTGATGACTTGCCATGTTTCTGGATCTCATGTCATTAAAATTGGGAGAAAGTACAAAAAAGAGTAGTTATTTATTGTAGTATATGTATATTGAAATATTAATTACTAACTAACAATTATTTATTCATAACTGTAATATGCTATTCTTGATTTCTGGGTGTGAATTTCATTCTGATTCTGTCAGCTCTGAGTACTAGATTTGATTTTAGCACAAGAGATTCTGGAGTATCTACAGGTGTTAGCTTAAATTTTCTAAGGACTCCGTATAGAAAAGCTTTGATTTCCAGGTTGGCATATTTTTGACCTGAAAAATTCCAATATAAGAAAAAAAAACTGTGCTTTACGAGGAGCTATATTTTATAGTTATAGCTTCAATATTCAATTTTTTTCTTGAGAGTTCTTCATATTGAGTATTTGAATTTAAAAAGATAACTCACCAATGCAATTCCTTGGACCACCACTAAACGGAATATATGCGAAAGGATGTCTATGTTGACAGTTTTCTGGTAAGAATCTATCGGGATCAAATTTATCAGGAGAAGGAAAAATCTCTGGATTCCTCATGACGTCGTAAATATGTATATGTACGAGTGTTCCTTTTGGGACCAACATTCCCGAATTCAATACAGTGTCTTCATCCGCAATTCTTGAAATGAAAAACACACTTGGATAAAGCCTCAGAGTTTCCTTGATACATCTTTCCATATATTCCATTTTCTGCAGATCATCATAATTTGGATTAGTCGTTTTTCCATCCATTACTTTCATCATTTCATCCACAATGTTGTCCTGTGAATTAGAGCGTAGCAGGTATATACAGAGTCATCAAAAGGATATGCAAACATAACATGCGAAGGACATAACTGGAGTTATGATACCGTTGAAGAACGGTGCTAAAGTGAAATCGTTTGAACAAATCTCTGGTCTGATTGAAATGCAAATGATGAAGATTTAACTCTCGTTGCAGCACTGTCGCTATGACATAGAATACAGGTTGTTCTAAATTGGAAGTACAAAGGAAAATAAGAGATTCCTTCGATAATATTAAGAAAAAAATTCCTGTGAACATAAGCCTGTTAGTGCTTTGTTCTCGAGATACACGGTGATTCTTGAGGTCCTACTAAAACTTTTAATTAATTTATTCATCACAGCTTACCATCTGAATCTTTATAATTACACTGCGCAAAAAAATTAACGCACATTCTGAAAATCTCAATTTCAATGAAAGTTAACTCTACATTGATAGCTCCATTATCAACGACTACTAGGTCTGTGCGAGCAATCAAAGATATTCCACCCCATACCATAATAGATCCTCCCCCGAAACCAGTAGTATTCAGGAAATTGCACTGAGCATATCTTTCATGTGGACGTCTGTATACAAGGGAACGTCGATCACAATGGTAGAGGCAGAATCTAGACTCATCTGTGAAAAGAACTCTTTCCCAATCAGCCTCTCCCCAATGGATATGCTCTCTCGCAAAATCCAAACGCGCCCTTCGATGGGCTGGGGTAAGAGCTGGGCCTCTTGCCGCGACACGAGGCCTTAAATCATATTCTCTGAGGCGATTTCTTATTGTCTGAGTGCTAATTTGCACCCCATGAGTTTGCTCAAGCTGATTTTGAAGGAGGCGAGCGGTTGCGTTGAGTTGTCTCAACGAAGAAACCCTCAAGTGAGTTCTTGAATGGCAGTTGTTACCCGTGGTCTACCCTGTCCTGGTCTTCGGACAATCATACCTGTCTCCCTGAATCGCTGCAACATTCTGGACACACTTGTATGGGAAACTCCAAACCTTTCTGCAATTCTTGTGTATATCCACCCTTCTTCTAGCAAAACTACCGCTTGGGCACATTCCTCTTGGGTCAAATTGCGTGTTTCGCATTGCATAGCGATCGAGTGTAGAAAATCAAACGAAAGAAAAACTATTGATAACTAGAATTGATCGAGAACAACTGATTTCAGAATGGAGCCGATACATTCAAAATCTGATAATCTCATCTTTTTTTATTCCTGCTGGGAAAAAACATCTGTATTGAAGAAAACGTTGAAAGTGGATAACATATGCATGCATAATTCTGATAAAAATAATTATCATTGAGAATACCTCCAGTTGCAGAATAAATTTGAGATTTCCATAATGTGCGTAAATTCTTTTGCGCAGTGTATTTGGATTTTCCTGAGAATTACTAGAGAATATATGGATACTTTTTCCCGTAATCGGTAGGAAATACGACAGAACCACAAAAAATCATAAAGTATAGTACTGGTCAAAAGGTTCTTTTCACGTTTTTCTAAACTGAAGTTCTCGAGTGTGCTCTGTTTCGAACAAATATAACTAAATAAATAAATATAATTGCATTCAAAATTAGCATATCACACGATGAAAACTTTGAATCGAATTTGCCGAAATGCCGAATTTAAGTTGAATATCTTGTGAAGGGAAGATGCTATGAGAAAAAAACTTGAGAAAATCAAACTTCAACACTTTTAATTTTGAAAACAAAGCGTCTGTGAGCCTACATTCATGGTACTTTTTCTCTTGAAATGATCATTTTTGTTAGTATCTCCAATTTAAAAACATAGACTCCATGTGAATGCGCCACTCAAAAATTCATTATTTTATGATATTCCAATAATTAAAAAGACCAACTGCAAGAGTACATGTATATCTTGAAAGAAAAAAGCCAAATAAACCATAAAATATGCGTCAAAAAAGATGAGTGAATTACATGCAATGTATATTCTTCACGTATTTCAATCGAAGCTGATTTTCATCGTAATAAATATTTTTCATAGTATAGAATTTGTTATTTACACACCTGAACTTCAGGATGATTTGCAATCAACATCAGGCAGAAACCTATAGCTGCCGCTGTTGTATCATGACCCTAAAAAACAAAAATTTAGCTCAAACCATATCTGCGAAAAAAATATAAATTCATCAAGATTTCAGAGAAATGACTATGCTCAAGCTCAAGTTCAGTTATGAAGAGCTAAGAATGAATTATTGAAAAAAGCAACAAGAGCAGATGATAAATGAAAATAAATCAAGATGAAATTAATCAACTTCAAGAATCACAGCAAATTTCACACTGTGTTTTATAATTTCCTCTTTCAGCACAAAATATATAAACTAGTAAAAAAAACACGATAACATCAACGAAAAAAAATTGTCGAATATTCAGTGGTGGGATTCGAACGCGGTGCCATCCGGTCCGAAATCAGAATGAAAACTCGGAAACTACGAAAGCTATCACGTAAGGCTCACGCCTGTGATTATATGTTTATACCCTGTAGCTTACAGAATAAACCATATTATTATCCCCGACTTTAGCCTATATGCGTAGGATTTCTCCTCGCCGTCGGCTTCTCACTCCTCGCTAAGAGGAACATTCACTCAATCCCAGATATTTAAAATATCAGAAGGGTAGAGCTCGGTCGTGTCCGGTCCTTGTGGTCCCCCTGGTTCTCGTCGAACTTCTGGTCCCTTTACTCGCGATCCTTGGACCTGTCTGCCGCTTCCTAGGAATTTTCTCACGTTCTTGCAGTACCTAAAAGAACAGCTTTTTGCATTATATTACAAATATACTCACTAAGTCTAGTAGCTTGATATTTCTCTTGAGATTTTTGGGTACTATTCCAGTTGTTGAGATGATAATTGGAATAGTTTTCGTTGATATCATTCCCCACTCACGCTTTATCTGAAATTCGAGGTCCCTATATTTTGATATTTTTTCGACCTCTATTTGACGTATGTTGTTGTTATTTGGTATTGCTACGTCGATGAGTATTGCTGTCTTCTGGTGTTTATCGACTAGCAGTATATCTGGCCTGTTGTGAGGAACTGTTTTATCAGTCAAAACTGTACGATCCCAGTACAGCTTATAGCGTTCGTTTTCCAGGATGGTTTCCGGTCGGTACTTGGAGTATGGCACTTTTTCAGAAAGAATTAGTTTTAATTTGGTTGCCATTTCTTGGTGTAGTATCTTTCCTACTGCATCGTGTCGCTCTTTATATTTATTTCCTGCAAACATTTGACATCCTGTTGTGATATGTTGGATTGTCTCATTCGTTGGACACCCATAATGGCATCGATCGTCAGTAATAGTTCGATCCTTTATGATATGCTTGCAGTAACTTCTCGTTGAGATCACTTGATCTTAGATGGCTAAAAGAAATCCTTCTGTTTCTGGATACATCGCACCTGATGTGAGCCAAAAGTTCGACGCTTCAAAGTCGGGATGATCCTGGTTCACCTCGTTGAAATGTACCCATGTAGGGGCTTTTCTCTCCTTCTTTGCAGTTTTTCTTGAAATGTCTAGTGGTTGTATGACAATTGCTCCTTGTGCAGTTGTAAAGGTGTTGATTCATCTGCTTCACACAGTACTTTGTAGATCTCTGACGTGCCTGATTTGTCTTTGAAGTATATTCGTAGGCATTTAATTTGCCATGGGCAAGTTCCATGATGTCTAGCAGACCTCTGCCTCCTTAATTCCTCGGCAGTGTCGTCCTCTCTATGCTACTTTTCGGATGGTGCTTGTGTGCTTTTATCATCAAGGTTCTCATTTTGCGTTGCAAGTTTTCTATATCTGTTTTGTTCCATGGAATTATACCGAAAGATTATGTTAGAATTGAACATGCATATGTATTGATAGCTCTCGTCATGTTCTCGCTGTTGAGGTTTGTTTTTAAAATTTTGTTGATAATCCTAATGAACTAAGTTGTTAAGTCTATCGTCATTCTTTGATGGTTTATTCGTCGGTTTTGTTTCATTCCTAGGTATTTATAAAAATCGTCCGATTTCATTATTTCTATCTCTTGTCCATTGAAAAGAGCGATTGGTTCATCTTGGATTTTCCTCACACTACGCTCATAGTACGACACTTGTCCAGTCCAAATTTCATTCCCACGTCTTACGAAAATTTTCCACCAGTTTGACCATAATTTGCAAGTGGTTTTTGTTGCCTGTTATAAGTTTTAGATCATCCATTTGTAGCAAATTATTGAGTGCAATAGTATTTCTAGAGCCTTTGACATTGAACCTTTTTCAGTAGCATTCAGTTGCTTAAAAAGGGGCATGGGGTTTGCTTAAGTAACCCCTTCTTTTTATACGTAGAATCGTATATGTATAGTTTTCCATAAACGTCTAATAGTCTATTGCCGTGAATTACCCTGCATATGTATATATTTTACTTTTATATTGTAGTATTTTTCAAATCATGTATATGTTTAAATTATGCCTGGCTATTATTCTGTGATACATTTTAGTCACTTACTCATAGCAGAGTTCGTAACTCCCTTTTTCAATTATAAATGTTTCGAATCATTACGTTCCATAACTTTTGTAAAGCCTTGGTCCCTAAGGATGAAATAGTAATTTACGTAACAAGTCCGGAAAATAGGGTTTTTTTGGACGAATAGACAAAATTCCAGGACGAGCGTAAGCGAGTCCTGGAAGTCTGCGAGTCCAAAAAAACCATTTTCGGGCGTGTTGCGTACAATATTTTTTCGGCAACCATGTAAAATAACACTATCGCTGCTGCTTTACATATTTTATTGCGATTGCGATCAAAAAACATGCAAATTTTTGACAACTAATTTCATATGAACTGTCAGCCGTTATCTCGGTTGCTATGGATTCTATGATTCTTTTCCGGCCTAGTCCGGGAAGTACGTACTTTCCGGACTAGGCCGGGAAATGCTACTTTCTCAGAGAAAAAGCGTCCGGGAAGTGAGCACTTCCCGGACGGTTGCCGAAAAAATTTATTTCCTAAACGTCGGGGAACTTTCATAGCATCAGATTCCCGCTTTTTGATTCCTACACCACCAGTCTATGATTTTTGGTGGAATGTTTCATTCTGATCTGAATTGAACTGTGAATTATTTTGAAGAGTATTGTATTCCTAATGAAGCTTGATGAAGTTGAATCATATGTGGTATTTGACTTTTAACACCATCAATTCTTCAGTTGAAAATGAAGTGAACAGTTATCAATTCGATTGAGATCAGGGGACGTCTGAGAAAGAGAAAAAATCTCTTTATCTGACTTCTGCCCTTTTCGCCAACAGTGGTCTTCCAAAAATCTTTTTCATCACATAATTTTCTATATTGATATGACAATTGAGAATGAAAAAAAAATTAAAAACACAAGTGTGACAAGTGGTTAGTGTTTGTTGATTTGAAGTTTACAAAAAGTGAATCACTTACTTCAAACATGAAAGTGTCAACTTCTTCGCAAATCCCTTCATAATCTATTGATCCATCAAGTGCCCTCGCTTGCAGCAAAACATCAAGAAATGCCAGTCGTCGTCGCTTTGTTTTATTTTGAAGTTTGTCTTCTGATCTTTCATCGGATTGGGAAGAAATTACATCACATTCAAACGAATCCATACGTTTTTTGATTATTGCTCTAGTGAATCCATGCAGAACCTTCAGCTTTTGGGCTTCTGTTCTAGATATGGGGGAGAACCAATAAATAAGTGGTATTTGAAGCCATGGTCTCATCATTCTATGTAGAAATAATTTCTCGATTTCGTGTACCGCCTTTATGTAATTTCTCGAGTGTTCTTCTTGTGTATTCAATTTGTAACCCATAGCAGTTTCTGAAAAATATATATCGATATTACAAGATGAAAAAAAATTGCTAGAAGGCTTTGCGTTTTTCGATCGTTTGCTCACTATTTGGTCGATATAGAAGATATGGGAAATATAAATACCTACTCGTACAATTGTCTCAACTATTGTTTCCCCTATATCTAGCCTAATCAGAACGATCAAGAATATTGTCAACTTTTAACTGTATGTGGGCTTGGAAAATACCTATGATATATACGGCAGCAGTCCAACAATGGGGTGGAACAATAGAAAACCCTCTGGAGGAATACTCCGGATCTTGCTCAGGCAAATAAATTTGTGATGTTTTCACTGAAACATACCTCAGATCTTCTTTTTGTTTAAGGCCCGGAATTTACATTCCCTTCGCCTCTAATTTCATTTCTCCTATTTTCTGCTGTTGTCTGATCGGGAGGCTTTCCTCCCTATTTCATGTCACTTTTTTCTTCTATTTATTTCTTTGAAAGAGGTATTTCCCCTTATCTGTCTTTCTTATTTTGATTTGTATTATCTTTTTTAATTCCTTATTCTCGTGCTCTTTCAGCATCTCTATTGTCTTCTTTCTTTGTTTATTGACTATTTCTTCAATAGTTTCAAATTTCAGTTCTTCTCTGATTTTTTGGTTAGTTATATACCATGGGGCGCCAACCGCTGTTCTTATTACTGAATTTAGCGTACTTTGCAACTGATCATTATTATTGTCCTTCGTATTGTACCAGGTAACTCCTGCATACGTAATGCTTGGTATTAGCACTATTTTTATTACCTTCAGCATGTTGTCTAAGGAAAGTTTACTTCTAGGGTTGAGCAATGGGTACAGTCTGCCGTGCAATTGCCTTGTCTTTTTACTGTTTTCTTCTATCTGTTTGTTAAAATTCATCCTTTCATTCAGTATTACTGCCAGATATTTTGCTTCCTTTTTCCATTCTATCGTCTGGTTTTCTATATTGACGTTTCCTGCTTTCTCTTTTTTTACTGTTGTTCCTCCGAAGTAGATTGCAACTGTTTTCGATGTGTTCACTTTGAATCTCCATTTCTTGAAGTATTCCATCAGTGAACTATACAAGGAAGCTCTTGAAGCTATCACGAGCTGAACTTCAGGTAATTTTGGACTGCTGACAGGATACTGTCGGTGCAAATACCGTTTGTGACGCATGGGCCTAAGTCAGCAGATGAGATCTGCAGGCTCTGTGGAAAGGAGGTAGAAACAACCGAACACATAGTGTGCAAATACCCAGGGGTGACTGGCCTAAAAACCACTCACATTGGAAAGTCAATTCTGGATACTCACGAAGTAATTGCCAAGGCTCCTAAGGATGTCGTCGGCTTCGTTAACAGTATCGACGACCTCCCTGGGTTTGTATGAATAGGTAGGGTTAAGAACAAAATATCAATTTGGTCGCAGTTCCCGGAAGTCTACTGGAGTTTTAACAACCCCAATTCATGGAAATAATAATTATAACTGTATATTAAAATTGAGAAAATTTCGTAGAGGGTTGTCGTACTCTACAGAATAAAATAGTCAACTTAACAACTTTGAAAACTCACCACATATGCTTTTGAGAGTGAATTCCGCAACTATTAGACCGACTTCAATGGGTTCTGAACATTTCGTTGATATCAAATCCACTGTGTTTGCAGTTCCCTCATTGAAAACATTGACAAAATCTTTTAAAATGTTGAAATGAAATGCATTCGTCAAGATTTTTCTTCTTTCCGTCCATTTTTCTCCTGAAAATGATTATTAGCTTAGAGATTTTGAGGAAACATATTCCAAATGGATTATGTGCTTTCTCGTCCTTCAATAAACTTTTGGAGTTCAAATTACAGGGTAAAAATTAATTCATGTAACAAGGTGTTTGTTTAAATTATGCCTGGCTATTATTCTGTGATACATTTTAGTGACTCACTTAAAGTAGAGTTCGTAATTCCCTTTTTCAATTATAAATGTTTCGAATCATTACGTTCCATAACTTTTGTAAAGCCTTGGTCCCTAAGGATGAAAAAATTTATTTCCTTAACGTCGGGGAACTTTCATAGCATCACTTTCCCGCTTTTTGATCCTTACACCACCAGTCTACGATTTTTGGTGAAATGTTTCATATTGATCTGAGTTGAACAGTGAATTATTTCGAAGAGTATTGTATTCCTAATGAAGCCTGATGGAGTTGAATTAAATGTACTATTTGACTTTTAACACCATCAACTCTTCAGTTGGAAATGAAGGTGTTACAGTTGAGTTCTGTCTACCTAAACAACCCTTGTTTATTCGACTAAATTAAATTAATGCTTTGATAAAGTCTAACTAAATATAGCAAAAGTTGGGCTAGTCCAAATAGGTAGCTTGATTTCAATATTTTAACCCTGCAGTTTGAACGACCAAATATCCTTAAGACGGATCACCACCACGTGGCTTTCCACTTATCAATCAAACATTAGGTATAGTATATCCAAAGTCACTTGAACTAGTCTATAAAAATGATTGGCCAGATATTATTGCAACACAGTCATAAACCATAGGCGCACGCTTTTTAAAACCTGCAATTTCTCATTGAATGGAGTAGGCTCTATGACTTCCAGAAAACAGAGAAAGAAACTAAAAAGTCGAAATTTCATGAATTGTAAATAATTGTTCGTTAAGATGGTTTACAAATCCATAAACCAATAAAATTTTCAATTACGAATAATTGATGACATTTCATGAAATGTCAAATTTTGTTATCCAAAATAGAATTTAGTTTCTATGTTTTCAGGAAGTCATAGACTACTCCACTCAGTTAGAAATCTTGGTATTTCCTTAGTTCAAGTTTTTCCTTGATAACCCTTTAATTTTTCGTATTCAGAATATTCAAAGATATAGGTACTTAACCTATTATTATAACTGTCTCGACTGATGGCAGATATGGTGAAACATTTTTATTTTCTATGAAATATTTGATTGATTTTTTGAGCAGCATTCACTGATGAGACATTAAAAAAATTGGAAGAATTAATGAAGCAACCAGAATTAGCTAGTAAAATCTTAGACGGTGCCAGTAGTAGTAGTAGTACTTCACAAAAAGCAACTGACATCACTCACTTGGTAAAACGAAAGAGAAAACCTGAAGAAAACGACGAAGAATCTAATCCATCTAAGACAAAAATCTGGCTACGTAGCTGCTATTTTGAAGTAGCAAATTGGAGAGCCTATTCTACATGATGAAATAACATTGATAAAATCAGAAAATATAATAAAACATTTGTTGGTTGATATATAACACTTAGACCTTTTCTTAATCCACCAAAAATTTTGTCTACACTGGTATGAACATCTTTAGGATGCGAAATCATTTCCTTCAGAACTCGCCGTATCATTACTGACTTTGAAAGTAAATTGAGGAATATATCTGATCGTGAAATATTCATCTTTTTTTACATAAGCCATAGAATTTTGCCAAACATCAGAGTCGAAATCATTAAAAACATCACGAACTAAAACTAAGTAAAAATGCATTTCAATAAAACCGCTATGGACAACACTGGTCTATGCGAATCATTAGGAAGTAATTAATAAGTGATAGATGCAGCCAATGAGTGTAACCAAAAACGCCCCCGAAGTGGAACGGGGAATATTCAGCCAATAAGAAGAATCGAATCGGAACATTCTTGTTTCCAAGACGATTTGCTAAATACCAGGGTTTATTTGAGAGTATTGTTAGCAAAACTTGGACAATCCTTGTATAATTGAAATATTCTGGCTTCCTCTTTGGATATACTATACCTATTTATTTGCCCTCTAGCGCTCTAACGAAGACCAAAGTTTGTACAGTATCTTCTTTCTCTTTACGAATCAATAAGAACCCCATGAAAATCGCTGGTTGTATGGGATAGAATTTATAATTTCGTTTTGAACTGAGCAGTCACGTGGTGGTATTCCCTTTTAATGTTATGAACTCACCACTTGACAGGAGCAACCCCTCTTTCAACCAGTTCTTCAAATTATCATAAACTTCACTTTTAGTTGAATGTTTTTTAGTACTCATGAAAATCTAAAATCAATTTCACCTTAATAAAACAGTTTGCAGAATACATGAATTTATAATTTGAAATAATGAAAAATGGCGCAAATCATATTTATAAATATGGTGTCATGTCTCATATCTTCCACTACATTTCTACGTCAATTAACGACAGCTATTTCACTGACTTTGCTGATGTTTTCTGGAATAACTGTCGAATTTAGGCGAACAGATCGTTCACCATCGTCGGTGGTTCAGCAAGCCATCTTTGAACATGAAATGACCTGTATTAACCTAAGTAAGGCTTTCGATAGTGTAGAGTGTAGACCATGGGTTGAAGCTTAAAAAGCTGCATTACTGTGGTGTGAGAGGAAGGGCACTTGAACTGTTTAAATCTTATTTGTCGAACAGACACCAGGCTGTGAGGCGAAATAGTTCATAGTTCATAGTTTATTTATTTCCCTCAAAAAACCTTACAGGGCATGTCAAAATAATTGTATAGCATACAAGAGTAAAAATAACTTACAAAATATACATATATATATACATGTATAAAACAATTCGACATATAACATATAGAGACATACAGTCTGACCGACTAGAACCGATGAGACATAAACTCATCTATCGAATAAAAGGCATTCCTGGCAAGCAACGACTTGACCATCCTCTTGAAAGCTTCATCTCGAAGTGAGGTGACCCCTTCTGGAAGTTTATTATACATTTTCACTCCGTGGAAAATGTAGTTATTCTGCGTCCTCTTCAGTCGATGCATGGGGATAACAATTTTGTCTCTGGTTCTTGTTTGGTGGTCATGTACAGCGGAGTGCTTCAAAAGGGTGTTCTTATGTTTATGGACATACAGGAGGCACTCGAGAATATGACAGCATGGAGCAGTGAGTATGCCATATCTCTTGAAATACGGCCTGCAGCTGGTCATCCGATCAACCCCAAACATCACTCTTAGGGCATACTTCTGCTTTATGAAGATCCTATCAGCATCGGGAGACGACCCCCAGAGGATTATACCGTAGGTCATTCTTCCATGGAATTGCGTGAAATAGGTGAGAAGCGCTTCTTTCTCAGTCAGTAAGTTCCTGATCTGTCTTATGGAGAATATAGCAGTCGAAAGCTTCTTACATAACTCATTTATATGTTGTGTCCAAGTCAAATTCCCTCCAATTGTTACTCCCAGTAGATTAATATTTTCAATGTTGTGGAATTTTGTAGTTATTACTAATTCCTGTGTTTTGTCCGTATTAACTTTTAACTCATTGTTGTTAAACCATTGAACAGCCCCTTCCATAGAATTAGCTGACTTATTTAGGAGTAACTTTCTATCCTTTGCTCTATTCAGGAATGAGACGTCATCGGCAAAAAGCACCTCTTCATCCGCCGTCACGCCATCCACTAGGTCGTCGATATAAATCAGAAACAAGAAATGGAGAGGTCTGCAGCCTTCAGGAGGTGGAATGTGGTGTGCCTCAGGGCTCGGTTCAAGACCCAGTCTTGTTCATCCTGTTCATCAATGATATTATATATTCGATAACATTCCAGCAGACAAAACATGTGCACTTCCATCCTTAACGAGTCAATGTCTAGATCAAGCTTGCTGAGAAAATAAAAATTAGCGAAGCTAGTGCCCAAAGTTGGTCTCAGTCAACGGTTTGTTCATGGATACTTCAAAAAATTGTTTTCACCAACAAAACGGATGAAGGCTCGAATATTGTATATTTAGGGGTAGAATTCGAGTCAAATCTGAGCTGGAAAAATCACATTACCAAGTTGTGTCGAAAGTTATCGACTTCTACCTTAATGATTAGAAAGATGAGAAAAATTTCCAATGCCAATTTTGCGAGGCTCGTATAGTACTCATCATTCCATAGTTTGGCCATGTATGGCATTATCCTGTGAGGTCAGAGTGCCCCACGTGAAATAAGTCACTTCGTACTTCCTTCAGCTAGAATAAAGAAAACTCAACAAGGACCTATTGCCATAGATTCGAACTGTGTAAGATGCATAGAAACTATGCATCTATGAACAGAACAATTATCGCAGTGCTGTTTCGCTTCCTACAATGCAATTATCGCTGTAATTTTCGATAATTGTTCTCCATATACATAGAATTTTTGACAGGAGGGAAATATTCATTGTAACTTCAGTTCAATTCATTTTGAATTAGGACTTTATTCTCCCCAAGCATGCAAAATCCTAAACTGATATTCTACCTACCTCACAGTCCTCAGGTGACACTATATTAACAGATATAGAGTGCAATATGCGCAGTCTATAGTGCGGATAAAATTCTTTTGCATAATTTCTCAATGATTGATGAATAACATCTGAAAAAAAAAGGAATATAAGATACAAGATATTATGAGTAATTGTGAATATTCGAACTACGTATAGAATCTTGACAAAATATAATTCAAATCGAATGACCGAGATAAAATGTTTTTTTTAACATAAATTCAGATATATGGTAATACAAAAAAAAATTATAACTTTTTCACCGGACTGATGAGGGCCGAAATCCCGAAACACGTGCCTACGATAGGCACTTTCCTTGAGGGATGGAGTTGGCCACCAAGATCTAGTGATTCATCGCCTTTGGATTTTTCGTGGGGTTTTGCGAAGCATTTTGTTTAAAATGATAATCCTCACAATCTAAAAACCAATTTTCGTCAGGGTATTGATGAGATATTACCCGAAATATGCCGGTAACTAAATGAAAATTACCTCAATAACCAAAGTGTAAGACATCCTGCGTAGGACTCTTAAATAATGTTGTATTCCATTCATAATGTCAAAGACTCATTATACTGAAATAAAAATTTGATCGATATTCTAAATCAAAGTTGTAACGAAGTGAAATTCGTTACTAGAATCACCCGGTATAATTTAGCCTAGGTTAAGAATTCAATGATTATTTTATTAGAATCACCTAGTATAATTTACCCAGGTTTAGAATTCAATAATTATTTTATTAGAATCACCCAGTATAATTTGCCCCAGGTTTAGAATTCCATCATTATTCTACCAGTCATCTGAGTGGGTGAAAATAAAATTTTAATTGAGAGCAGTGAAGGTATTTTTCGTCCAATTCAGAAATTTTCATTTGGAATAATTTCTGATTTATTTATTTAATGAAAATATAACGATGCAATTTAAAATATCAGCCTATGTATAAAAACTTCCGTGCGACACCGCTACAGACGTTATCTCTTCAATATGTTCTTTTTTACATGTTGTCGTTCGTTTTTCATATTCACACCGCCGATTTTGAGACTCGAAATTTTCCCCTTCCAACCGAGATTACAAGTGAAGTATTTCGGAAAAGGAGGATGATTCTTGCCGGTGTCTTCGAAGTATCAAGATATTTTCCGATTTACTCCTGTCGGCGTCTTCGAGCTATATATTTTCATAGTTATTGAGCGGATTTTCTTGAGTAACAATTTGAAGTTTAATTTTTAGTTTGCAATATTTCTTTTGAACGTTGGACGTTTTAGTGCCGTATTTTATATTCGTGAATTTGCACTTAGCCCGTACACGAAAAGAATTTGAGTTCGTGTAGTGAAGTGGGAAATTCTTAGGATTGGTAAGAACCGTTTTATTCCTGTCTGTATTATCGGTGACTTTCCTGTGTTCCATCGATACTTTCCGAGTGTGATTTATTTGTAATTTATTTTATTTCTAAGACCCAACTTTCTCAAGTGGAGTTTGTCTGTTCGGTTCCTTATTGCGAGCAACTCTTATTTGGAACTACCAGGCAAAACTCCTTATCTTGGGGAGAGGAGTCGTTTATTTCCGATCTCCGGATCACTGCGGTCTTTAAGGTTAATTACCCTGTCCGGTCCGACTCGAGTCGTTAATTGGTGGATGCGCCGAGGTATACCGTAAGTGAAATTTATTTCTTTGATCTTTCTTTCTCAAGTGGAGTTTGTCTGTCCGGTTCCTTATTGCGAGCAACTCTTATTTGGAACTACCAGGCAGAACTCCTTATCTTGAGGAGAGGGGTCGCTAATTTCCGATCTCCGGATCACTGCGGTGTTTTGGGCTAATTACCCTGTCCGGTCTGACTCGAGTCGTGAATTGGTGGATGCGCCACAGTATACCCTGAGTGAAATTTATTTCTTAGATCTTTCTTTCTCAAGTGGAGTTTGTCTGTCCGGTTCCTTATTGCGAGCAACTCTTATTTGGAACTACCAGGCAGAACTCCTTATCTTGAGGAGAGGGGTCGCTAATTTCCGATCTCCGGATCACAGCAGTGTTTTGGGCTAATTACCCTGTCCGGTCTGACTCGAGTCGTGAATTGGTGGATGCGCCACAGTATACCCTGAGTGAAATTTATTTCTTAGATCTTTCTTTCTCAAGTGGAGTTTGTCTGTCCGGTTCCTTATTGCGAGCAACTCTTATTTGGAACTACCAGGCAGAACTCCTTATCTTGAGGAGAGGGGTCGCTAATTTCCGATCTCCGGATCACTGCGGTGTTTTGGGCTAATTACCCTGTCCGGTCTGACTCGAGTCGTGAATTGGTGGATGCGCCACAGTATACCCTGAGTGAAATTTATTTCTTAGATCTTTCTTTCTCAAGTGGAGTTTGTCTGTCCGGTTCCTTATTGCGAGCAACTCTTATTTGGAACTACCAGGCAGAACTCCTTATCTTGAGGAGAGGGGTCGCTAATTTCCGATCTCCGGATCACTGCGGTATTTTGGGCTAATTACCCTGTCCGGTCTGACTCGAGTCGTGAATTGGTGGATGCGCCGAAGTATACCCTGAGTGAAATTTATTTCTTAGATCTTTCTTTCTCAAGTGGAGTTTGTCTGTCCGGTTCCTTATTGCGAGCAACTCTTATTTGGAACTACCAGGCAGAACTCCTTATCTTGAGGAGAGGGGTCGCTAATTTCCGATCTCCGAATCACAGCAGTGTTTTGGGCTAATTACCCTGTCCGGTCTGACTCGAGTCGTGAATTGGTGGATGCGCCACAGTATTCCCTGAGTGAAATTTATTTCTTAGATCTTTCTTTCTCAAGTGGAGTTTGTCTGTCCGGTTCCTTATTGCGAGCAACTCTTATTTGGAGCTACCAGGCAGAACTCCTTATCTTGAGGAGAGGGCTCGCTAATTTCCGATCTCCGGATCACAGCAACCTTTTCGGCGAATTACCCTGTCCGGTCTGACTCGAGTCTGGAATTGGTGGATGCGCCAGAGTATACCCCGAACGAAATTTATTTCTGAGATTTATTTTGGTGGATGCGCCGACAAATACCCTGATTGGAATCTGTTCCTAAGACCCAACTTTCTCAGGTGGAATCCGTGTGTCGGGTCCCTTATTGCGAGCAACTCTTATTTGGGACCACCAGACGGAATTCCTCATCTTGTGGAGAGGGGTCGCGTATTTCCGATTCACTGATCACCGTGGTCATTTCGGTGAGTCACCCTGCCCAGTCTGACTTAATATCAATTTTTGGTGGATGCGCCGATACAAGACCTGATTCGAAGATATTGTTCAGGCTTGCTGTTTCTAATAAAGAGGTATCGAACCGGACCGTACGGAACACAGGATAGGTAGTCATATCTGACTTATTAGACTGCATTTCACACGCCAATCTGCATGCTTTCCACGCTTGTCCGCACTTAACCGTTTTTATCATCGCTCAATTTGCTTGCTCACTGCTTACTCATTTCTGCTGCTTGATATACGCCACCTGCTCACCTCGCTTAGTTCTCGTTCCGTACCGTGTTGCATTGTAAATATTTGCTTTTGGTGTTTAGTAGCCTTTTGCATTATTGTATATATAGGATAGTATTGTATATAATTTGGTGTTGTACATAAGGGAACGGATATTGTTAAATATAGTGTGTTTCGTCAGGGTGTCTTTTATTTATCTCATAGACATTTACTGCCATTGAAGCGAAATAAATCACCACTGGTCAATCGCTCTTACCTTAGATTAAATCGAACCCTTCTCCAACTGTTTAAAAGCTACCCAGGGTCGATAATAGTGAGCGACGTAAGGAATTGCGACCTTATAAAACCTATCGCAATTGGCGCCCGAGGTAATATAGGAGAGAAATAGTAAACAATCATCAATTCGAAGAAAGTCGCCGTCACAAAGTGTTTTTATTTACTTCCACTTTCAGAACCACAAGTTCGATAACCCTTTATTATAAATATTTTTACAAGCGACCACAAATTGAAAAACATTTTTTTGTTAAATAATATAATATAATACAATATGTTTATTCAGAAAAAATTTGTGTATAGGTGAATAAATAATATATCACGCAAAAGGCAAGCCTTGAAAGCCAGAACAATCAATTGAGTTATATCTACATAAGAAGATATATGAAAATAAAAAACAAAGTAACAATTTTATCTGTAATCAACAAGAAATATAGTTCGCAAAAGACAGATAACATAAATATTATAAGACAATATAATATGACAAGGTTGGTGTGAAAGAACATGAACAATAAACATTCTTAACCCCTTAACGCTACCAACAAAAGCTGAACTCTCCCAAAAAAGAAAATTCGGGCGCAAGCAAACCCAGACAGAAAAGAGAGGTACCCTCTACATTCAGTAGTTGTGTGTATGTATTAGGTGTTTTTTTCGAGGTATATAACTTTAAGTTGGCATTACTGTTCGAGATGGCGACTTATTTAACAGCTGTCAAGTGATTTATTCTCAGTTTGGTTTGGCAATTCATCATGAATAGACTCACGCCTGAACAACTCTTGCAAATAGTGCAATTTTATTTCGAAAATAATGGTTCTGTGCGGAATACGTATCGCGCACTACGTCCATTTCATTTTGTTTAGCGATGAAGCGCACTTCTGGTTGAATGGCTACGTCAACAAACAAAACTGTCGCATTTGGAGTGAAGCTAATCCTCAAGTGTATGTCGAAACACCGTTACATCCAGAAAAACTGACTGTTTGGTGCGCTTTATGGGCTGGTGGAATCATTGGTCCGTACTTCTTCAAAAACGATGATGGCCAGAACGTTACAGTCAATGGTGATCGGTATAGAGCCATGATTACTAACTTTTTCATTCCTGAATTGAACAACCATGATGTCCAAGAGCTGTGGTTCCAACAAGACGGCGCAACATGTCACACAGCTCGTGCCACAATCGATTTATTGAGAAACACGTTTGATGACCGCCTAATTTCACGTTTTGGACCTGTGAATTGGCCTCCAAGATTTTGTGATTTAACACCGCTAGACTACTTTCTGTGGGGCTATGTAAAGTCATTGGTCTATGCGGATAAGCCACAAACCCTTGACCATTAGGAAGACAATATTCGCCATGTTATTGCCGATATACGGCTACAAATGTTGGAAAAAGTCATCGAAAAATTGGACGTCCAGATTGGACTACATCCGAACCAGCCGTGGCGGTCATATGCCAGAAATCATATTTAAAATGTAATGCCACAAGATTATCTTGCGGATAAATAAAATTCATGTCAATCGAATAATCCATCGTTGTTTTATTGCACTTCAAAGTTCTATAGCTCTAAAAAAAACACCCTTTACATATTATCAACGTCAACTCACTGGTGTACCCACAATCTAGGTTTTCCAGCCAACCCCTTCCTTAGTCTGGATTTAAAGAGCTTGAAGGTATTTATGCTCTTGAATTCTGGAGGGATTCGAGAATGAAATCTGGATGCCAGATACGAGTGGCACTTCTGGTTGATGTCAATGAATTGGATATTGATATTACACATTTTGAAATATTTTCCAATATGATGATAATACAGGCATTTTGAGTAGCCACCATGACAAACATCAATCAACAATTAATAATTTTTTCTTTTAAGACGAGGCTCGAAGATGCTATTCTAACGTGTATTATTGCAATAATACCGATGTTAAGCTAGGTTAGGGCTGCCATAAATGTTGGAACATCGACCGGGACAAGTGGCACAAAAATAGGTTAAAATACCACACAAAAATTAAAACCTCATCTGAAAGGAATTCATTCAATAATAATCCAGGATTTCTAGTAATATTGACTTTTTTGCACTTGGTAGTTGAATTATAACACATTCCCCAATAAAATAAGATTTATACAGACATATCCACTGAAATAATTTATAAAGAACAAAAATAATAACAACTCGCAGTAAAAACAATACAAAGTCGCAACAATAAACAAGTAGGTATGGTACCCTCATTTTTAGGCTTGATCCTCGGTGCCATTTTTTTTAGCCCATTTATATATTTCAAAGTTTTGGCCTATTCAATTAATTTTTTTCTCACATAAACATAAAATTCTTCGTTTGCCATTTTATACTGTAAGTTGTTCATCGTTCGACCCTTTCAGAAAATATCGAAAAATATTTGAAAATTTTAAGACCAATAGACTGCAAAGAAATTGACATCATATCGGCGGAAGTGGAAGCAGTATTGTGAAGTATGTGCAGTGGACAACCGATAGTTATGATGCTTTGGAAAAAAAATCACTAATGAAAAAAACTCGCCTCTATTTTACTTCGAAGTAAGTACCTATTTGTGTTATCCGCACTGACAGTGAAAATATTTTATATGGAAATATCAAAGTCCTCTAAGGATTCAATACAAAATAAAGTGATTGTATACGACGATTTATTTGGCCATGTGTCCAATTTTAATAATTTTATTATCAATCCTTCAGTTTCAGAAAAATAATGTTTGAGCAACGGAAACAGCATTTCAGCTTTATGATTACTGGAATCCGTTGAGATTCCATGAAAACAAATTTTGTCTCACCTACTCAATATAAGGAAATATGAATTCCAAAACGGTCAAATTACTGACCGGGACAATTGAATAACTGACCGGGACACGGGAACTCAATGGTCCAAACCGGGACATGTCCCGGCGTACCGGGACGTATGGCAGCCCTAAGCTAGGTTGACATGGGTAGTGCATTGCGTTCGATGATTTCACGCCTTTTTCACAGGCGACGAAACGACGTATATTCGTATCTCCAGAACCTATTTCGCAAATTTATGTTGTTTCTTCGTCGACACAAAGGGATGCCGACCAGCCCTGATGACTGCACATGTCCTTCTGCGTCAATCTAGATATTTATGACTATGATGAGGCTCCTTTTTGATGGGAATTAACTTTGTCGGTATTCCTGCCTGTTGTTTATGACCGAATTAAATCTCATTCCGAATTTCTAAACATGTGATTTTTGTTGATCAATCGCAAAACGTTTGTGGCTCTATTTTCATAGGACTTCTTTCATCCAAGGAATCTCGCTTTTTCGTTTTCTCTTGCCGTTAATATTTTCACAAAAGTTTTTGTCTGAGAATACTTTTATATAGTAAGGCTATATGCAGGGTATCCCGGGAAGAATTCGACAAATGGATACATAAATGGAGGTCATCATGGAGGAATCATATAAAGATCGCCATTTGCTATATACAGGGTGATGTTAATCTCATAAGTGAAATTTCACAGTTCAATAACTCTTTAACTATTCGACCGAATAATTTCAAATTTTGAAGAGTAGTCACTCTACTATCGCCTTCCTTCAATATTTCTGAAATCGCGAACAAATAAGATCCGGACTTTTTCTATTCTATTCTATTAACTCCGCTGTACCAGTCCCAAGCCTGGGGTCTCATCACTCAAGAGATGAGAAAGGAGGAGGGGGAGGAGTAACAACCTCGTTAAAAAACCTGAGTTCATCTGGCCCGGGTGATAGCACTCTGTGAGGGCTCCTACCTAGGATACAGGTAAACCGGTCAACGGCAGACAGGCCAGTTGAGATATTGCATTTCAAGTAGTCTGAAAGGCGGAAGAACCACAACTATAGGGAAGATTGATCTCTCGAGTTACGGAAATAACAATCAATCTAGTGGAAAACAACCATGAACAAAAATATCTGGTCCTCCAAGCCTGGGGGTTGGGGCGATGGGCCTGCTACCCATCACCTTTAAAAAAAAATCTACAAGCAAAAAATTCTAATCGAATGCCTCGGAAACGGACGGATTTACATCGGAAACGACATAAGCTTAGAAAAAGGACAACGATTTGTGGAACATGGAACGTACAGGGTCTATCTAGGAAGGTCAATGAAGTTGTGAGTGAGCTCAAACACTTGAGGGTCGATGTCGCTGTATTGACGGAGACAAAGAAGAAGGGCAGAGGATCGGAGAGCTGGGGTGACTATGACCACTTTTTTAGTGGAGTATCCAAAGATCAACGGGCGAAACGTGGAGTTTCGATTTTGGTCCACAAAAGATATAGGAAACTGATATCTAATTGGGAGCCTATTAACGAGAGGCTCATTAAGATCAACCTTATATTAAACGGATACCGAGTCACAGTATTGGGTGTTTATGCTCTAAATGAAGATGAAACAGTCAAGGAAAAAGACGACTTCTTCGAACAACTACATCAGGAGATAGGAAAAATCGGAACATCCAGAGAACTTATTATATTAGGAGACTTCAATGCAAGGGTTGGGAGAAAGAAAGGAAACCACGTCGTTGGAGGATTCGGTGAATCAACAGAAAATGATAATGGCAAAAGGTTAATATCGGTATGTGAACAAAACCAGCTAAAAATCTTGAATGGATTCTTCCAACACCGAGACATCCATAAGTTCACATGGACTCAAAATACGAAAAACCTGAAAAGTATCATTGATTATGTGATTACACGACAGAACTCCCGATTAATCTACGAGGACGTGAGGGTGAACAGAGGCATCTCTTGTGGAAGCGATCATTATTTTTTAAAGACCAGAATTACTGCCCCTTATGACAAGAAACTAAGCAAATCCCCTTCAGATTCCCAAAATGATACAGAATACGAAGTGCTATCGCCTATCCGATACAACTTGGAAGGATTCGATCACGAAAGCATCAAACTCCTATATAAACAGCGATTGGACACAAAATTGAACATTGAATATTTTGACACCATTGAGGAAGAATACCACCACTTAAAATCTTGCTTACACTCAGCGGCATCGGAAGCATTAGGCACTCGAAACCAACAGAGCAAACGAAGAAAACCATACTGGTGGGATGATGAAATAGAAGGTGAGATAGAGGCGAAACGAAGAGAATACCAGAAATACCTAAGTTCTGGAAAGGCTAATGACAGAGAAAGATACAAAATTCAACAGAAAAAGGTTAGGTATATGATCGCAAAGAAAAAGAATGATAAGTGGGAGAACACATGCCAGCGACTAAATGCCTACCTCGGGGGGAAAAGGAGTACTGAAAGCTGGAGAGTACTGAAGAAAATGAGGAACGACACAACTAAGGAAATCATTTCACCTATAACACCTAATGAATGGAAACAACATTTCGCTGACATGCTCAATGAAGATAGGCAAGAATTCACAACAACAGGCTATGCAGATGTTAACATAACAACTCAAGGAACACCAGTTACGATAAATACAAGAGAAGTTGAAGATGTATGTCGACAGTTGAAAAATGGTAGATCTCCCGGACCTGGTAACATCCCTGCTGAATTGATAAAGTATGGATCGGACAAACTGTATGAGAGGCTGAGAAATCTCTTTCAAAGGTATATAAACGAGTCAGCGGTGCCCAGTGAATGGAACACATCTTACATCACAACTATTCATAAAAAAGGCGACAAGAGTAGATGTGACAATTACCGTGGTATATCCGTCTCGAATACCTTGAGCAGGACCTACGGAAGAATCCTCAAAAAGCGGATAGAGGAAGAATACAGTCAAATGGAGGCAGAAGAACAGGCCGGTTTTAGAGCGGGCAGATCAACGATTGATCATCTTTTTACAGTCACTCAGTTCATTGAGAAGAAACTGTCCTTCAATCAAGAAGTACATTTGCTCTTTGTCGACCTTAAAAAAGCATACGATAGTGTACCGTTGGCGAAACTTTGGGAGATCTTGCAAGAAAGCAACATCAATGTGGAAGTACTCAAAGCTGTCAAATCGCTGTACGAGAATTATGGAGCGAAAGTTAAATTAGGAAATAAGCTCACTTCGAGATTCAGCGTGTCAAAAGGATTGAAGCAGGGATGCTGTTTGTCACCTTCATTATTCAAAATATACCTGGAACGAGCACTTAAGGTTTGGAAAAGCAAATGCCACAATATGGGTACTCCATTGGATGAGGAAACAACACTCTACACGCTTTCGTTTGCGGACGATCAAATTGTGATAGCCCAGGATGTAGATGACCTGAACTACATGACGCGCAAATTAGTAGAGGAGTATGCCAAATGGGGCCTGGAGGTGAACATCCAAAAGACACAATACTTGTGCATTGGTGGTGGTCGGCAGAGCTCTGATCCGGACCTGACTTTGTCTAGCTCTCAATCAATAAAACAGTGCAAGGCCTACAAATATCTGGGATTAAGAATATCGGAGGATGGAGTTCTCGATGAATCGATACGAGAAAGGAATACCCTCGGCAGGAGGGCGATATCGATGCTCAATGGTGTTTTATGGGATAAAAATATATCCAAAGAAAATAAAAAAAGGATTTACAACACAATTGTTAAGAGCATTGTAACATACAGCTCGGAAGTATGGCCAATAAAGGCTAAAACTGAAAAAATGCTCATGGCTACCGAGATGGACTTCTGGAGAAGATCGGCGGGCAGATCAAGAATGGAAAGAATTCGTAATGAAAGAATAAGAGAGATAATGGGTGTCAAAAGTAACATCGTGAATGACATCCGAACTAAACAGCTCATATGGTTTGGCCATGTACAGAGGATGCCGGACAATAGAATTCCGAAGAAAATCTTTAAATGGACCCCACAAGGACGTAGAAGAAGAGGAAGACCTAGAAAAAGTTGGAGGGAAGGCGTCGACAAAGAGATGAGAGACACCGACCTAGGCGAAGAACTGTGGAGAGACCGGGCCGAATGGCGATTAGAAATCGGAAGACGTCGGAGAACGTTTTGACCCGATACTTATATATACTTTTTCTATTTTCGGAAATATTGGATCACCCTGTACGTGCACTTTTCTCGAATTCGTAACCACAAATAATTAATTCATAGAGAAAATTCATAAACCAACACTGTGTGGAAAGTTGGTCCAGCACCTTTTGATTTTCGAAAAAAAAAAAATCGAAAATCCAAATGTGTTGGGCCAACTTTACTCACATCGAAAAATTGTGCTACACCCATGTAGAGGTAGGTATTCCGTAGAAATCTCAACAAGAAATTAATCAAAAACAAAAAAATTAGAAAAAGTTGAACCAGTTTTGGTCTTTTTTGACCGAGAATTGTTTTATACACTTTGATGTCTTGGATTTGTACACATATTTCAATCGAAAATTCCTGACGTCAAAGGAAATACTTTTTTCTTTTACCATTTTTCCGAATCGGCTCGGTTAAAAAAATATGAGCTGTTGAAAATCCATAAAAAAAATGTTATTTTCAGTTATATCTCGAAAATGGAATGGAATTGGTGGAGATGAATATGGTTTTTACTGACATGATGAATCTTTTCCGAACATGAAATTCCATCAAAGTCCGGTATACTAAGTGAGAAAAAAAACGAATCGAAAGAAATAGTAAAGAAAAAAGTGTTTCTTTCGACCTCGGTTCAAATATATGTACCAGCAAAGACTCACCCTGTATAGTTGGGCTATATACATATTTCTGCTGACTGATGTCTGTCAGATTTTCAAACAATTTACTGATAACTGATTTCCATCCTTTGAAGAAGAAGTAGAGTTATTTCTGAAAATCTGATCAGAACAAGACAACTGCACAAATGTAGCAAAAGTATCTGAAGCAATTTTCGCCGGAGAAAATACGAAAGTGCAGGACTAACTTTCTTCAATTTCTTTTACGGAAATGTCAGGGGCACAACTTCCCATAAGTGCAGCACAATTTTTTCACATATTTTCATAAGAAAAATCGAAATAGAGATGTGCTGGGATAAGTTTTTTTTTCTAATTTTTGAGTATTCCTGTGAAACCCAGAAAATTTATGACATAGACATAGGTGCTGGCCTGGCTTTTAATTGAATTTTGTGATATTCAGTACATGTACCTAAAATTTATCTCATCCGTTGAAACCCAATAAACATGTTTTGGGAAATATTTCCAAAATTGTGTGTAACAAAAAAAAATGTAATAAAGTATTACAAACCTAGTACAGAACAATTCAGTAAAAAAAAATCGAAAATTACCCTTGCCTTCTTCCACTATGGTCGCTCAAAGACCACGAAACACGTTAAATATCTAACATGTTTGAAGCTAGGTTGACATGGGTAGTGCATTGCGTTCAATGATTTTACGCCTTATTCACAGGCGACGAAACGACGTATATTTTGCAAATTTATGTTGTTTCTTCATCGGCACAAAGGGATGCCGACCAGCCCTGATGACTGCACATGTCTTTCTGCGTCAATCTAGATATTTATGACAATGATGCGGCTCCTTTTTGATGGGAATTAACTTTGTGGGTATTTCTGCCTGTTGTTTATGACCGAATTAAATCTCATTCCGAATTTCTAAACATGTGATTTCTGTTGATCAATGGCAAAACGTTTGTGGCTCTATTTTCATAGGACTTTTTTCATCCAAGGAATCTCGCTTTTTCGTTTTCTCTTGCCGTTAATATTTTCACAGAAGTTTTTGTCTGAGAATATTTTTATATAGTTAGGCTATATGCAGGGTATCCCGGGAAGAATGCGACAAAAGGATACATAAATGGAGGTCATCATATCAAGATCGCCATTTGCTATATACAGGTTGATGTTAATCTCATAAGTGACATTTCACAGTTCAATAACTCTTTAACTAATCGACCGAATAATTTCAAATTTTGAAGAGTAGTCACTCTACTATCGCCTTCCTTCAATATTTCTGAAATCGGGAACAAATCAGATCCGGACTTTTTCTATTTTTGGAAATATTGGATCACCCTGTATGTGCTTTATGATTTTATCTCGAATTTATAACCACAAATAATTAATTCATTGAGAAAATTCAAAAATCATTATTGCCACTGTCATACAGGGTGATCAATAAACATTGACTTATGAGTGGAATTTCATTGTGCGATAAACTTATCAGTAGAATTAAATTCGAAATTTGCAGATCGCAATTCCCGACGTCAAAGGAAATACCTTTTTCCTTTACCATTTTTCCGAATCGGCTCGGTTGAAAAGATATGGGCTGTTGGAAATCGGTGGAAAAAATTGAATTTTTAGTTATATCTTGCAAATGGAATGGAATCGGGCATGTACAAGCAAAGATTGCCATCCTTTGAAGAAAAAGTAGAGAGTTATTTCTAAAAATCTGACCAGAACAAGGCAACTGCACAAATGTAGCAAAAGTATCAGAAGCAATTTTGGCCGAAGAAAAACGAAAGTGCACGACTAACTTTCTTCAATTTTTTTTTTACGAAAATGTCAAGGGCACAACTTTCCATAAGTGCAGCACAAAATCGAAATACAGATGTGCTGAGATGAGTTTTTTTTCTAATTTTTGAGTATTCCTGTGAAAGACAGAAAATTTATGACTTCGGTGCTAGCCTGGCTTTTAATTGAATTCTGTGATATTTAGTATATGTACTAAAAATTTATTTCATCCGTTGAAACCCAATAAACATATTTTGGGAAATAGTTTCAAAGTCGTATGTAACAAAAAAAAAGTAACAAAGTATCACAAACCTAGTACAGCACAATTCAGTAAAAAAAATCGAAAATATCCCTTGTCTCCTTCCACTATAGTCGCTCAAAGACCACGAAACACGTTTAATATCTAACATGTTTGATATCCCATTTTACGTTCGTGCCGCCTTCGAAACCGTCCGTTTCGAGAATAGTTTCACAACTCCTCCGTTGACACGAGTCGACCTCCACACATAACCAACCTCGCTTGTGCTTCACTACCCGTGTCAACTAGGATAAATCGTTCATTTCGTGAATATCTGCACGACTCTTCCGTTGACACGGGTCGTTTTCCATGTATTCTTGAACCACAGCTGTGATCCACTAGCCCAGGGCCCCCGCAACCGCGCGTGCAACGCGTGCACCGCACGCAGGCGCCACTCTAAAAGGGCGCCAAAACCTCTTATAGACCGCATGAAGAACCGATGGACCAAAGGTTTTCGAAAAAGATTCTTTCAAATTTTTCAACAATTTTTTTTTCCAAACTTCTTTCTTGCAATTAATACATGTTTCCGAACGTCGCAATCGGCATGAAATAGCCAGATATTGGTTTACAAAAACGCATACTCGATGCTAATCCTAGGGCATTTTTTGCGCTATGTGCTGCACACAGCTTAAATTTAACTGAAAATGATGCTGCTAAGGTTTCAAATAAAACAGTGGACTCTTTTGATATTGTTAAAGAACTTTATATATATTTCTCTTCATCCACAAAAATATTGGAATGTTATAAAAAAGCATGATCCTCAGTTACGTCTAAAACCCCTAAGTGATACTAAATGGTCAAGTAGAATTGATGCTAAAGTTTCATTTTATTCAAATATGTCATAGCCTTTTAGAAAAACTTGCGGGAGCTGGAAAACTAGCGGCTATTCTTGAGATAGATCAAGGTTTTTCTCCATTATATACTGTAAGACGAAAGTGTAAACCAAAATTGTTCGATTATGAACAGACGGAAGATCCAAAAATCGCTTTTAAAATAAATTTTTTTTAGAAAATTATTGATCAAACACTAAGTTCCTTAAATAGTAGATAACGTTAACGTTTTTTGATTTATTTGTGATATTCTTAAATTAAATGACAAATATCTATTGAAATGCTGTCATGCTCTTCAACAAAAGCTTACTGATGACAGGAAAAAAAGAGACTGACGTGAAAGAAAATGATTCATTCAACGAGATAAAAGCCCTAAGATTGTTTTCATTATCTGAAGCGAAAATCCTCTTGAAATTCTACAATATATTTTTGAAAATAATCTAACTTCTTCTCTACCGAATCTTAGTATTGCCTCAAGAATCCTCCTCACTTTACCTGTGTCCTGTGTCTGTTGCTTCTGGTGAGAGATCATTCACTGAATTAAAAATTTTTAAAAACTATTTGAAGTCTACCAAGAAAGATTTTCATCGATTGGCAATCTTAGATATAGAGCAAGAGATACTCGATAAAATTGATTGATTGATAATATAAAAAAATTTGCAGCATTCAAATCTAGAAAAACATCCATTCAATTTCTGGATTGATCCTAATTATTATTATGCCTTTATGAATAATTTATAGGAGAATACAGCTTAAGTTTTGAAACACATTTGAAATGTATTATGTTACAAATAACACCATAAAGTTCTTAAGGCAATGAAGGTTGCTGATAGATTTTCAACCATTCTACACTAAATTCTCAACAAAATTAAAAAAAAAAAATTTCCGATTATACAGTAGTACTTTTCTCCACCTCCCCCCTTTAAGGGGCGCCAAAATATGTTCCGCACGCGGGCGTTGATGTCCCTTACGGGGGCCCTGCACTAGCCATGTCAACCTAGCTTAAGTGACACTAACCTGCGGTTTTAACGAGGACATGCATGTTTCCAAAAAGAGTGGTAGTATCCTTCGGATATTGAAACTTCAACATGTGTTTCAAAATTCTGTAATGTTTGTAACACCATTTTACTAGGATCAATAGTAAACCACACAAAAACGCAATAAACAAATTTGACGAAATCATTTCGATTCGGAATGAACCGGACTATGTATTACAATAAGTATCACCCTACAATCAATGAGTATATTTCCTCTGGAATAAATTGTTGAGATAAGAGTCACTATATTATTTATATCATAGTTGTGAAAAACATAAACAAATAGAGATAACATATATAGAGAGTGCTCTCACATCGATCGAACTTATTTGAATGGCACTAATGGTAGGTAAAAGTTACAATTGCCACAAAATTCTGTGACAAAAAAGTCATTGCTTCATTCTTTCGCATAAATCAATGAAAAAAAAATTGGGTTCAGTAACAATTTAAATAGTCGTAGGGTTCAAAACGAGTTACTCTTAATGTTTCAAACAAGATTTTATGCTAATATTTTCAAATACATATAATACTGAAAAATTGCGGGTGTAACCAATTAGATGCAATTTTGAATAAATTTATTTCTGCAATTTTTTGTGAGTCATTTATAATCTTCAGTTTTCATAATGGGCTTTCGAATATCCCTCTATCTGAGCAGCTGTCAATTTCCAATCTGTCATATTTCGACATTTGGCCAGTAAAAACTAAAAAATTACTGAGAAGGAATGAGACATGCTAGGAATTCAGCAAAGGCAGTCAACCTACTTTGCTGCCGATTTTTGAACATATACTTTTTTCTCCGATTGTTTTTAATGATATAGGTATTTAGGATATTGTATTTGCAAATTATTACAATTACTACAGTCTTTTTTTTCCTGTAGTGATAAATTAAAACGAAATTTGATAGAAATTGCGATTATTGGAATGATTGGTTGCTATGGAAATGTATATGTTCATAATTATAGTTTGACAACTTATGAAATATCTGACAGTTTCTCGGAAAATATCGAATATATTCATATTATCGACGGTGATAGCGCCTCAGAAGTAAAGGTGTTCTTTTTAGAGCTATAGAACTTTAAATTGCAATAAAACAACGATGGATTATTCGATTGAGATGAATTTTGTTTATCCGCAAGAATATGTTGTGGCATTACATTCGAACTATGATTTCTGGTATATGCCCGCCACGGCTGGCTCGGATGTAGTCCAATCTGGACGTCCAATTTTCGATGACTTTTTCCAACATTTGTGGCTGTATATCGGCAATAATACGGCGAATGTTGTCTTCCAAATGGTCAAGGGTTTGTGGGTTATCCGCATAGACCAATTACTTAATTACATAGCCCCACAGAAAGTAGTCTAGCGGTGTTAAATCACAAGATCTTGGAGACCAATTCACAGGTCCAAAACGTGAAATTAGGCGGTCACCAAACGTGTCTTTCAATAAATCGATTGTGGCACGAGCTGTGTGACTTCTTGTTGGAACCACAGCTCCTGGACATCATGGTTGTTCAATTCAGGAATGAAAAAGTTAGTAATCATGGCTCTATACCGATCACCATTGACTGTTACGTTCTGGCCATCATCGTTTTTGGAGAAGTACGAACCAATGATTCCACCAGCCCATAAAGTGCACCAAAAAGTCAGTTTTTCTGGATGTAACGGTGTTTCGACATACACTTGAGGATTAACTTCACTCCAAATGCGGCATTTTTGTTTGTTGACGTAGCCATTCAACCAGAAGTGTGTTTCATCGCTAAACAAAATAAAATGGACGTAGTGGGCGATACGTATTCCGCACAGAAATAAAATTGCACTATTTGCAAGCGTTGTTCAGGCGTGAGTCTATTCATGATGAATTGCCAAACCAAACTGAGAATGAATCACTTGACAGCTGTTGAATCGGTCGCCATCTTGAACAGTAATGCCAACTTAAAGTTATATACCTCGAAAAAAACACCCGTTACTTACCCTCAAGAAATAAGGGAGGTGGTAAAAAATATTGATTGTCAGAAAATGTCAAGTGTTTTATTTCCATTGAGAATAATCATTTTTCTGCCTATAGGCAGGAAAGTCGTTACTTTGCTGCCTAAGCATGCAACTGGAAAAGTAATACTTTGCTGATTGATATGTGTCTGCAAAATTAATATTTGCTCATGTTACATCGTTGACGTCTGAACAACTGTCTCGATCACCTGATGATGGCAAGTTACCTTGCCGAAATACATAGTGCACATTTGCTTCAAATCGGAAAAAAAATCCATCCATAAAGTGTTACTGTTTGGTGGGGTTTTCGGGCTGGTGGTGAAATTGGAACTTACTATACTGAATATGAGGCTGGTTACGGTGAATAGATTGCGTTACTGAGTAACGATTAATAATTTTTTATTGTCGAAATTAGTAGATATCGATGTGAACGACATTTATCTTCAATAAGACGGCGTACAAGCAACGAAACAATCGCAATTCTACAAGAAAAGAAGTGATCACAATTCCTCATCAAGTTCTTGTTATTTAACAACTTTAGCCTTTTTTCATCGGTGTCATGTAAAGAATAAGGTCTATGTCAATGCTCCACAATCCATTCAAGACTTTAAAGATGGAATTCGTGAAGTTATCGAGAACATACAGTCACAAATGAGCGAAATGGTCATGGAAAATCTTATGAAAAGGATATGGTACTGCAGCCGTAGTCGTGGCGGCCATTTGGCTGATATCGTTGAAATTAAATCCTTGAATCACAGTCAATTCAAAAATGTGGTCAAAACCTTACTACTTCAGGGTACCTATTATATATATTCTATTATAGTGTCCAAGAATAGCTCTCCGATGTATTTGTGTGATTTCCGATCTGTTAATATCTGGTTTATCTACGATTATGCATTTTTATTTATTTTTTCTCTGACTTGTCCTACACATTTTGGAATGTTTTGAAGGATCAATATGTTATTTTCATTATTATTTCCCTTTACAACATAAGAAACATCTTTTGACTTCTCTCACAATTTACTCGTTAGATATTGTTACATCAAAATAGAAACTCTTATTTCTCATTGGAAAACTGTGTCAAAAAAATTTTTTGTGAATGTAGCAGAATATTCAGTAGAGAATTTCAATAACGGGGAGACATCCTTATATTTTCTTGGTGACTCAGATAGTGCTCCGACTACAAACACTGATAAATAATTTTTATGTCTGGAATTAGGAATTATTGATGTGGACGAGGTTTATTTTCAAGAAGACGGCGCTGACGCAACGAAACAATCAGAATTTTGCAAGAAAAGTTTTCAGGACGTGTTATTTCTTGAAGAGGTCATCACAATTGGCCACCGAGATTTTTCGATTTAACACCTTTATGCTTTTTTCTTTGGGGCTAATGCTAGAGTTAGGGCGGTTCAACTGTCTGTTCAACATCACCTTCTGACGGTAAGTTCAATTGAAATTCGTCCCTCTCAAAACGGAAGTTAACTTGTTTCTATAAAATCTCCCAAAATTCTTCGTTTCTGAGTTAAACCGGGGTGTAAATTTTCATTCATTTTCTTAGCTTTTTTCCATTAATTGTGATACAATTTGAAGGAACATCCAAGTCAACTCTTTATTAAATACTGAAATCACGCCGAACTGAGAATGGGGTATTAAATCGAATTCTATGATTTTAGGCAACACAAAGTTGGCATGTTTAAGTGAGTGGACTATAAGTAAACGCAACTTTGTGTTGCCTAACATCGGAGAATATGACTTAGTACCGCATTCTCAGTCCAGTGTAATTTCAGTATCTGATACAAAGTGCAATAGTGCGACACTTCGCAAAGTAGATTTTGCTTGACCATCTGTTATTTTATTTAGGAGCTGCAGATGGTAATGTGCTAGTTGAGGATTTATGGGAGTAATCACCTCTATTTTTGAATAATAATTCCTTTGATTTTTGTAAAAATTTTTTGAAGTCGAAGTGGCCAACCAAGATATAAGGGTGTTTTTGATACCCTCTAATGATTATTCTGATAAATTCACAACAAATTCTCTCTGCCTTGTCAACAGCTTTCCAATAAGAGGTTCCATTTTGATAAAAAAAACGAGTATATTGTAGGAGACGTCGAAAGATGTTCCTTTCATTGTAATGAGGAAGGTATACAATTAAGAATGGAAAACGATATCGGCCAGATGGCTATCCATCATATCCTTATTCCTTTTCATGAAGTTTTCGGAGACCAGTTCGCACAATAGGGATGTTGTCTATATTTTGAAATTGCTTTCAAGTTGTAGGAAAAATATAGAAAGTATTAATAAAAAATATGTAAATAAAAAAAGTTTTCAAAATTCCCGCTGAAACGCTCCATTCTGTCACGGTATTATGGTGACGTCACTGCATAATAAGAGTCACCACCATAGACAAACTTAATAGTTTATCTATGGTCACCACGTGCTTACGGTCTGTCGAACTGATCTGATATCTGCTGATATTGACAGTCAAGAAGGTTTGATTATATCATCTGACATTCTAAACCATAGATGAACTAGTTCTAGATAAGATTAGTTTGTCTATGTTCTGAATATTCCAGTGCTATGACGTCAAAATGCCATGATTGGCGTTCGCAGTCACGTGCTAGTCGATAAGAATTAACACAATTTAAATCAATTTTATTAGATTGATCTCGAGAAATAAGATAATGAAAATGTTATTTAGGTATTTTAAAAACGGCCTTTAATGTGGAAAACCTAAATTCATCGGATTTTATTATATGACGCAACAATTATATTTATTATAATGAATGAAGAATTGAGGCAAAGCCTATGAAACTCAAAAAAAAATAAATTGAGATCACCTCTCCAAAAAAAGATGGCCTGGAAACTTTTCTTGCAAATTTGCCATTGTTTAGTTGTTTGTTTTTGTAGAAAATATTCGCAAAAAATTCGAAATTATTGTTATTATCATGGCCCATTCATGTTTGAAAATCATTTTCGACATGTGTTGTGGGTATTGGAGTTGTGTAGTAGTGGTAATAATAGATACTGGATTATGTTGTTCATTCAATAGGAAGATTCATGTAGTAAAACAAAATAAATGTCATTTGACTTGATTATATATTTTTGTCATTCATTCACGAATAATAGAATAATAAATCATAGTTTTCCATTTTTTACAGATCAGTTATCGGTCTTCTTTGCTGCAGGAATCGGTCCCTGAGCTAACTGAGGTGGTACCCCAAGTCTTGGATTCCGCACCTGCAAAAACATTCTCATGAGTAGGCAACGTACGTTCATTTGAATTCGTGGTCAAAAGTGCTTTGGAGAAATTAGAGCTGCTTTTCTGTGATAACAAGAAGCGTTTAGCTTGGACCATATAGTTTCCAGAACCGAAATACTTATGTAAACAAATGTTTTGTCCAGTTCGATTTTCGACTTTCTTGTGCTAATAACTCCTCGATTCATAAAAATATTTTCCTCTAACTTGAGAATTTCATTGGTGAGTTTGCTTGAATCGATAAAATATGAAGTTTCGGAAAACTTTCGGTCTAGGAATTTCAAAAATCAGGTGAAAATTCTCATTTGGCGTAAAACAAGTTGAGAACTTATGCGAAAAATAAAAGTAAGAAATATGAGACTTCCATTGAATCCTTAACCATACAAAAACATAATTTGAATTAAAAGAGCTGCTGGAAGTGACCACCTCTCTGCTTTAAACATTTTTCACATCTTTTTGTGATGCCTTTGAAGACATTATCCAATGTATGAGGTGGATTGTTTATTTCTTCAACCTTTTCGATAATTCGGTCCTTCAATTTGATTAAATCATGTATAGGTACTCGAAAATTACTATATTTTAAACGACGCCACAAAAAAAAAAAACTAAAAGGTGTGAGGTCGCAAGACCGTGAAGAAAATTCATGCTCAATGTTCAAACTGATAGGCCGATCTTGAAAAACATTCCTTTAACCCTATCAGTCATGGCGTACACTACAGTGTACACATATTTCTACTGATTTTCGTTGATCCCCCTTTCCTTCTCTAGCTCGTGTTTATTGTGTATACTGCAGTGCTATATACATCATAGCCCTGCAGTATACACAAAGAACACGAGCTAGAGAAGGAAAGGGGGATCAACGAAAATCAGTGGAAATATGTGTACACTGTAGTGTACGCCACGACTGAAAGGGTTTTAAAAGGCTGAAGATATCATCGACCACTCTTTCTTCCACGTTGCCGGTTCAATGGAAAACACTTAAGCATCGTTAAACAGTGCTTTGGAAACATTTGTAAACAATCCTGAATTCCGTTAGACTTATTTTAAGATATTTCCATTCGCTTTCAATCTTCTGTCGTTGTCTGAAGTAAGATTCGTTCATTTTTATTATTTTTCAAAACTCTCCTTACAGATTCGAAAATACAAATTCCAAATATAACTGTTTCAAGTGAAATGGAAAAATTACCAGATAATGCTGTGGTACAAGTTGAGCGCTACTTGTATAGTCACAGAAAATGAACTCTAATTTCTCACAGCATTTTGACCACGAATTTTAATGAACGCACGTTATAAGTTTAACTAGGTTTCAATTTTTTTTGATGATTATTCATTTTTTGAATTTTGTAGAATAAAGTCAATAAAGGTTTATGATATTCAGTTGTTGACTAACTTACTTTTACCAACGAGTCAATAACTTTCATGTCTTTAGCCATATTATTTTCAATTATAGAAGACGTTCTTGCACCCTGCGATTCAATAATCTGTAATTTTTTATTGAATTAAATGAGATCATTTATTTGATATACCTATCATTCGGAATATTTTTCAGTTTTATGATGATTTTATTGGAGAAAGTTGGGATTGAGAATGGGTACAAAAACTATAGAATCAATTACAAATTTTCAGTACCTACCTCAGAAAAGTCAGGAAGTGACCCCCGTTTAGAGTCATCTGCTTTTGTATCTTGAGCAGAAACTGCACACTGTAATTATTAAAAATTCAATAGTCAGAAACGAATTACATAGTACATTGGGTTTCAAATTAGATTGGATCACAAAGTAAGAATAGTTTTTTATATACAGGGTGAGTCTTTGACTTGTACATTCATGTATAGTAGATTCTTGAGGTCAAAAGGAACACTTTTTTCCTTTGCCATTTCATTAGATTCGGCTTCGATGAAGAAATATAGCCATTTTGAATTCTCAAAATGAGCTATGCTATCCTTGGAATCCTGTACACTAAAGATTTCCAACCATAAGGAAAATTCCTATCAGAATACATGTGAACTAAAGGGTGTTTTTTTTTCGAGGTATTTAACTTTAAATTGGCATTACTGTTCAAGATGGCGACCGATTTAACAGCTGTCAAGTGATTCATTCTCAGTTTGGTTTGGCAATTCATCATGAATAGACTCACGCCTGAATAACGCTTGCAAATAGTGAAATTTTATTTCGAAAATAATGGTTCTGTGCGGAATACGTATCGCGCACTACGTCCATTTTATTTTGTTTAGCGATGAAGCGCACTTCTGGTTGAATGGCTACGTTAACAAACAAAACTGTCGCATTTAGAGTGAAGCTAATCCTCAAGTGTATGTCGAAACACCGTTACATCCAGAAAAACTGACTGTTTGGTGCGCTTTATGTGCTGGTGGAATCATTGGTCCGTACTTCTTCAAAAATGATGTTGGCCAGAACGTTACAGTCAATGGTGATCGATATGATCGGTATAGAGCCATGATTACTAACTTTTTCATTCCTGAATTGAACAACCATGATGTCCAGGAGCTGTGGTTCCAACAAGACGGCGCAACATGTCACACAGCTCGTGCCACAACCGATTTATGGAAAGACACGTTTGGTGACCGCCTAATTTCACGTTTTGGACCTGTGAATGGCCTCCAAGATCTTGTGATTTAACACCGCTAGACTACTTTATGTGGGGCTATGTAAAGTCATTGGTCTATGCGGATAAGCCACAAACCCTTGACCATTTGGAAGACAACATTCGCCGTGTTATTGCCGATATACGGCCACAAACGTTGGAAAAAGTCATCGAAAATTGGACGTCCAGATTGGACTACATCCGAGCCAGCCGTGGCGGTCATATGCCAGAAATCATATTAAAAATGTAATGCCACAAGATTATCTTGCGGATAAATAAAATAATCCATCGTTGTTTTATTGCAATTTAAAGTTCTATAGCTCTAAAAAAAACACCTTTATATAACCAAAACAATATATCTGTAAGTTCCTCAACAAACTTACCACTGCAACTAAAAGAAGTACTACGATGGAAAACGATGTGAGCTTCATTTTGATAGTGCTACTGTTTTCAAATTGTATGTTTTTCCTTAAATACCTAAATTTTGCACGAGAACATTAATTTGAAATCAACATAAGAAGTTTATTTGATAGGGAAAACGTGATTGAAATAATGAAAGAATCTGAATACCCATAAAGTGTAATGTTATTCAATATGGGAAAAAGAAGATATCAGGTGATATCCAATTCTTAATTTCGAAATTTTGGTTCATCATTGTAATTCTGCTGGTTACAGTATATGTTTAATTTTTCATTTTTTTTATCAAATCCTCTTCAGACGCAGTTCTTATTGTAAGGATTGAGTCAGTTTTTCTACAAAAACTTTCCCATCATTAAAACAGGCATATTTAACCTTATTTATACTATTTACTTCCCTAGCTTTTTTAGAAATACATTTTTGGGAGAAATATAAATATAAATCACTTGATCAGTTGATATACCAATATTTTTCGTTTTCAAACCGTTGTTTTTATTTTTCAGCATGATAAAATCTTTCATTTCAATTTTTGATGGAAACACTACGACGTGTTCTGGTATTTTTTCTGCTCATTTTGAAACACTAAATATCTTTTTCAGTAGCAGTGATACCAATTTTTTTTACATAACAACTTAGATCTTTTTTTCATGTATTTTTATTTAGTCTTAGTCCACTATTGATGATATTATTTCTCAGAACGTCTCGTTTAATAGTTGTCTCTTGGTTTTTCAGAATGTCTACCACTTTTCTTAACCCATTAATGTCCAAGGGGTCGTTAACGACTCATGGATTAGGAATAACTCTATCACAGTGCAAGTGGTAGATGGTGCGACTTTTGCATTGGTATAAACAAACTATGCTTCCTTCATCGTTTTCCCATTCACTCGCTACGCACAGAAGCATATGTTTCTAGGTGCTTGTAAACACCGACGAAAGTGAGAAAAGTGATCAGGTGTACAAATTATTATTGGTGAGTAGCTTCCATGTCATTAATAATATAATAATATATTTATTGATCCCTTAAGACATACAAAATGCATAGGATAAGTCAATTGGAAAAAAAGAAAAATGAATTTTCTGAAACTAATTCTACAAACAAAAAACTTAATTAAGATGTGACAACATACTTGTCATCCAGATACTCCTTAACACTATAATAACATTTGTTATGTAAAATACATTTGATAGTTTTTGTAAATTTTATTTTATTGAGCAACTTAACAGTATTAGGCAGATGATTGAATAATGTTATGGCCTGATATACTGGGGAAGTTTCATATTTGGCTGTTGTATGTGATGGAATGTACAAAGTAGCATTATTTCTGGTAGAGTAACCATGAAAACTGGATAATGTTACCATTAAGTGTTCATGTTCCTTGATATAGGCTAAACATCTATAAATATATAGAGAAGGTAGCTTTAAAATCTTATGTTGACGAAAGAAAGGCCTACAGGAATCAAATCCTTTTTTGTTTCATTTTTACTTTAGCTCTGTTAGATGTTCTTGTAAAAAAATGTTTTTATTCGATTTAGTTTGTGGATGACAAGCCATTTTTGTCTGATGGGTCGTCAACATCTATTGAACTATTCATATTTCTGATTTTTTTCAGGAAGAGTGACTGAACTTCTACAGGAAGTGGATAATTTGGATATCAATGATCCACCAATTCTTCCTGATGAAATATATACATATAACTTCCCCTGCAAATAATGGCAAAACTACAGACTGTGATTCAGGAGACAAGGAGGACACATATTCTGCTAGATTGAGCTGCCGACAGCTTAGAGCAGAAGTAGAACTCATGATTTGTAGAGAAAAAATGTTATCATAGGCATAAAATGAAACCTAGGAGGGCTTCTTCCTTTTATACTACTTTGAATGGACCTCTATTGATAATCTGCCACCAAGCAAGATGCTCGCTTTTTAAAAATACAACAACTAAGGCATGTGGAAGTCGTGAATTTTCACTACATGATAATTGTTTTGACGAATTTCATGAATTTGAATAATTTTTCGTTCTTTTTTCACTTCAAATCATATGAATAAAAAAAAATATTATAAACTTTTTTTCATCTTGTAAGTGCCCAAGGGGTCGTTAATGACCCATGGTCTAAACCATAAATTACAAGTCAAAGTTTTTTTTTAACATTTTTCTAGGTCATATTCAATCATTTTCTGACAAAACCTTTATCATTATGAAACGAGTTCATAGTTCTGGGCATTATTGGGTTAAGTTGAGATTTCCTGCTCTTATTGCTTGAATTTCTTGCTTCATCTACTTGTTCTCCTTTTCAATTGTTGCGCCTATTTCTTCAGTATTTTTTCATTTTGTTTTACTAGTGTATCTAATTCGTTTTAAATATTCCAGGGTTTATTTCGACCAACATTTTTCTCGGCGAGTTTTTCTTGTTTTGCTCATCATCACTTTCCTCTTCACTGTCTTCTTCCTCAGACTCTTTATTTCTTCTGGTTGACTAGCATTAATTCTTTGTCTCGCAGACAGGTGCATTGTTCCGTAGCGTGGTACCTACCAAGACATTCTCCATTGCAGCGAACTTTGGAAAGAGTTTTACCCACGGCAAGCTATGCATTTTTGGAGTTTTTTTTTGCTTCAATTCTTATATAAAGCAAATGTACGTCTATTGAATCCAAGCTGTTTACACCTGTTATCAGACTTGTCATATGTTTAATCTCATATACTATTCTCAGCTAATTTTTGTTTGATTATAATTACAATTGATAATGATTCACATAGTGTTTTTTTGAGTAAAAAGTCAAAAATCAAATCACTTCAATTATAGCGAATTACACTACTTCCACCAACTCAAACTTTTTAAATATAGAGAAAAAAACTTATAGTTTCGAGAGTCGAAATGATCGTGACTAACTTCGAACGTTTCAGATTAGGTATTATGAATTATTGCGACAACTGTCATAACTGTTACAATTGACACCTGATTGACCGTATTGATTTTAGGGAATGCCCACTCGCGTGAAGAATTGATATTATATTTATTTATTTGGAGATCAGATTAATAATTTTTTAAATGGCTGACGAGAACGAGAAACCCTGTAGACAAGGAATTTTGCTCACATTGCTGAAGTGTATCTCTGAAATGATTGAACAGTTATGTGGAAAGGTTATCGAGGGTCAAATTACAAAGCAAGGAAAAAGAATATTGGACATGCCCTCAGGAGAAACGCTAACCGTGGACCCGTGTTTCGGGCTTTCGGCCCTCATCAGTACGGTGAAAAAAGGTTAGATGAGCAACACTTGAAGAAAAACAACAAAAAAACGGAGTCCACAACAGAAGCCAGCCGTCCATTTGTGGTTTCCGCAGGAAGACCTAATGGGTTTTCGGGCAACAACCAACATCACCACGTGGTAAGCCATAGCTACCTGCGTGAAAACCTAGTCCTGGTACAGATATGTGAAGAGGTTATCGAGGGTCAAATTGCAAAGCAAGAAAAGAGAATATTGAACATGCTCTCAGGAGAAGGTTTTCACGCAGGTAGCTATAGCTTCCCACGTGGTGATGTTGGTTGTTGCCCGAAAACCCATTGGGTCTTCCTGCGGAAACCACAAATGAACGGCTGGCTTCTGTTGTGGACTCCGTTTGTTTGTTGTTTCTCTTCAAGTGTTGCTCACCTAACACTTTTCCACCGTACTGATGAGGGCCGAATGCCCGAAACACGTGTCTTCGGTTAGCGCTTCTCCTGAGGACATGTCCAATATTCTTTTTCCTTGCTTTGATTAAACAGATTTTCTCGACTTGTAGCTATTTCTGGGCCCCTTGTCATTGAAATTGGATGAAAGAAAAAGAAAAGTCCTTTGCAAGATGATATATTGAAATATTAATTAATTACTAACTAACAACTTATGGCTGTTCTATACTATTCCTGGTTTCTGGGTGTGAACTTTACTCTGATTCCATTCGTTCTGAGTACTAGATTCGCCTTAAGCACTATACTCTGCTGAGTATCTATAGGCGTAAGTTTAAATTTTCTGAGGACTCCGGAGAGAAATGCTTTGATTTGCAGGAAGGCATATTTTTGACCTGAAAAATTTCAAAATATAAAATTTTTTCACATTATTTAATTCATATTGTTCGGAATAAAAGCGCAAAATTTATATTTCATTTTAAAGTTTCAGGTTTCCCTATATCGACTTAATTGTGACAAGAAGTTCGAATCTGTAGAGAGTGGGTATTTCATATTTAAAAAAAAAGATTGTTGAGGTCAAACGAAACACTTTTTTGCTTTATCATTGTTCGATTCGACCTAGATGAGGAGATATAGCAATTTCAAAGTTTCATAGTGAGCTATGCCACCCCTAGAAACCTATACAATGAAGTTTTTCCAACTTCCAATTTTTTGAATTTCACAGATAGTTTTTTTATCAAATTAATCGAATTGTATGAGGAAATATGGTGAATACTTTTATGTTTGAAATGGTCAAATTACTCTTAAGAGTTGGGTTCTTTGAATTTCTGGTGTTTTTATGGAATGTAATGGTCATAATCGAAGACTTGGATGGAATTTTGTGTTGGGAGAAGACTCATCACATCAATGGAAAACTATAATCCTAAAATAATTCCTTCAGAAAAATAATTTTTTTTCCTGAATTTTCAATAGGCTGTATTTTTTCATCTGAGCCTAATCGGAAAAACTGGTAAACAAAAAAATTGTATATTTGATCTCGGGATTATCCCTTCGAAATATATGAACCGGGTTTTTCACCATAATTTGACCCCCCCTTTAACTTTGTTACTAGAAGAGGTACAAAAAAATTGTTACTACAAAAGTTTCAGGAAATCGACTAATGTTTTTTAAAATGATTTCACAAAACGAAATATATATAGAGTGGGCAACATATTGATAGCAACTTCATTTTTTCAAATGGAGCACCCTGTATATTTTTCTATATTTGACTAGCTCTTTCCCCTGATTTCGAATATATAGAATATGTTTGGCTTATTTCTCTTATTCTTAGTACCACAGAGTTTCAAATTCTAAGAACCACCTGGCAAAAGTAATCAATTTTCAAGTGGAAGGCTGCGAGAACTCAAAATGCCCTTTTTGAGTTATCTCGTTGGCAACGATATGACATACGTGTTTCACTATAAATTGGAATTGGATCATTTGGACGCAACTCTATATATTCTCTCCTTGTAGCTTTCTTATTTTATAAAGCGAAAATATTTCAAATTTTTCCGCTTCTGTGTAGTGCATATTCGATGAATAATTTTATTCAATGACAAACGTATGTTATATATCGTAGCCAACGAGAGAACTCAAAAAAAAGCATTTTGAATATCGCAGCCAATAAGTAGCCGAATGCAACTTGCTCTCAAAACTATTGAAAATTGTTGCGGGGAAGAGGGGCTTATTGTCAACCCCTCGAAAACATCAATAATTCCGTTCACTAGAAGAAGGAATCTCGACCTCAGAGCTCTGGTCTTAAATGGTCAGACTCTGCACTTCTCTAGTGAGTGTAAATATCTAGGTGTTACCCTGGACAGTAAACTGAACTGGGGGAAACATATAGATAAGACTCTTTCCAGAGCCACGGCGGCTATGTGGGCATGCAAAAGACTCTTTGGAAAGACATGGGGAGTGAAACCGAAAATGGTACTGTGGTTATACACAGCGGTGGTACGCCCTATTGTCACCTATGCATCTCTAGCATGGTGGACAAAAACCGAGGAGGTCACCACACGCATCAGGTTGCAGAAAATGCAAAGGCTGGCGTGTATTGGTGTCACAGGAGCTATGCGCACAGCTCCTACGGCAGCGCTGGAGGTCATACTAGACTTGCCTCCCTTACACCTACATGTGAGGAAATGTAGCCTGCTCGAAGCAATAAGGATTTCCCATAATGGAAAGCTCCTTCCTGGGAACTGGGTTGGACATATGAGGATACTGAATCAACTAGATTCAAACCTCCTCGCAAAACCATCAGATATTATGCCAACCACCTACGATTTTGAAACGCCCTTTGAAACGGTTATAAATGACCGTCATAGTGCAATAAGTTTCATAAATCGTCTGGACAAAAAGTCATCCATATGGTTTACAGATGGATAAAACAGAGAAGGGCACCGGCATTGGGATATATGGACCTAGACTGAGGATCTCTAAAGCCCTGGGAAGTGAGCCCTCGATTCTACAGACCGAGATAATGGCTGTTTATGTATGCGCACAGGAGTGTCTCAAAATGAACCTCAAAGGGGCGCATATCTACATCACCACGGACAGCAAACCACGCTGAGATCCCTGGAATCGTGCTGTCAGGGGTCTCTGCTGACTTGGGAGTGCCGTAACACCATAAAGCAACTGGCCAGAGGAAATAAGGTGACTCTACTATGGGTACCAGGGCACTGTGGGGTTGAAGGAAATGAGAGAGCGGACGAGCTTGCAAAAAGTGCATCAAGGTTAAGACCTGCTGGACCTGAGCCTTTCTGTGGGATAGGAAAAGACCAATACAAAGCTGCGGTCCAGCTATGGGAGTTGAACAGTAGGACAATCCACTGGACTAACACTCCTAGACTTGCTCAGGCAAAGAAATTCGTGAAGATTTCACCTACTTACACCAGAAAACTCCTGAAGCTGTCACGAGCGGAGCTTCGGGTGATGGTGGGACTGCTGACGGGGCACTGTCGGTATAAACATCATTTGTACCGTATGGGTAAGTCAGCAGACGAGATTTGCAGACTCTGTGGATCGGAAGTAGAAACGGCTGAACACTTGATATGCAAGTGTCCAGAGCTGGCTGGCCTAAGAACCATTCACATGGGCAAGCCGGTCCTGGATACCAGAGAGGTAATGGCCAAGGCCCCTAGGGAGGTTGTCAATTTTATTAACGTCGTTGACGACCTCCCTGGGTTTCTATGAATGAGTAGGGTAGTGAACAAAAGATCTGCATGGTCGCAGTTCCCGGAAGGCTTGCCGAAGCAAAACGACCCCAGTTCAAATAATAATAATAATCGCAGCCTTCCAATTGAAAACAATTACTTAGCTTGCCAGGTGGTTCTTAGAATTTGAAACTCTGTGGTACTCAGAATAAGAGATAAAGGCCAAACATATGTTATATATTCGAAATAAGGGGAAAAAGGGCTAGTCAAATATAGAAAAATATACAGGGTGTTATATTTGACAAAATGAAGTTGCAATCAATATGTTGCCCACTCTGTATATATTTCGTTATGTGAAATCATTTTGAAAAACACTAGTCGATTTCGTGAAATTTTTGTAGAAAACATTTTTTTGTACCTCTCCTAGTAACAAAGTTAGAGGGGGGTCAAATTATGGTGAAAAACCCGGTACAAGTCCAATACTCAACCCAAATATGAATGCAACAGGTAAAATATTAATATTTTCATATTAAATATATAAGTGATTTCCAAAAAACACATATTCCAGTTTCAGAGTATAATAGAAAATACAGAAATTGAACTCATTGATCTAGAAACATTTAGATATGGAAAATTCAAACCTGATAGAATCACAAATACTAATTTTTTTTTACTTCATTTGGATAATATTATGATAATATACTATATATGCAGGGAAGGCCACGGTCGATAGTTCCATAGACATAAATTTATACTCAGAACAGAACGTGAATTTCATTGCAATTCGGTTTATTAGGTAGAAATCTCTGCTCAATTTAAAATATTTTCAGCACTGCAGTGTTAACACAATTTTCAAGTATGTAATCATACTGCTTTGCGTCTGCCAGCGTTCAATAAGGTGCCTTCTATTTCTTTTGTTTGTCATCTTGGGTTGAGTTATGCGGTACTGATGATCCCTAACAAGGGTGAAACAGGTATATCGCTGCTCTCCCTTGATGACATGCATTCTTCTAGGGTTACTTTCGATTATGATTCCTACGTAATATCGTGGAAATCTTTTGTTTGACAATGGTTATGTTGATGGCATTTTTGCTGATACATTAACCAGATAGATAATTAATATCGTATGATATCATTACATACTTGGAAATTGTACTCCTTTTTCTTTTTGTAAGTATTTGATTTCAAAAAGATAACTCACCAATACAATTTCTTGGACCAGCACTAAACGGAATATAAGCAAAAGGATGTCTATGTTGACAGTTTTCTGGTAAGAATCTATCGGGATCGAATGTATCAGGAGAAGGAAAAATATCTGGATTCCTCATGACGTCGTAAATATGTATGTTGACGTGTGTTCCTTTTGGCACCAACATTCCCGAATTCAATATAGTATCTTCATCCGCAACTCTTGAAATGAAATACACACTTGGATAAAGCCTCAGAGTTTCCTTAATACATCTTTCCATATATTCCAGCTTTTGTAAATCATCATAAGTTGGACTAGACGTTCTTCCATCCATAACTTTCATCATTTCATCCATAATGTTGTCCTGAGAGTAAGGGTTTATCAGGTATGTGAAGGGTTTTGAAAATGTTTATAATACTCTATGATTTTGATGGTTGGATATGCGTGAGATGCATAGAAAACCTGGTGTGTCTACTTATACCTGTGAAACTTTCAGACAAAACGGGAGATTTTTCAGATTTATACCTACTTGATTTCGAGAGATCGCAGTCTGTTTCAGATGGCGCATACATCGTTTACATTTGACATTTCTCTCAATTTTCGACTCATGTGAACCAAGGGCGTAGATATTTTTTTCTTGGGGGGGGATAATCGAAAAATAAATTTTTGACGACAACTTTTACTCATATCTGTAATGTTAAAAAAAGAAGTTTGATAATGAAATTTGAACCAAATTACTCGAAATAATTTTTTTCATTACTAATTCGGTTGTTCTTACCTTATACTGGGTGTTCTCAAATAAGAGTTACGAAGGAAAATCAGAAATTACTTGGATAATTTTGAGAAAAAAAAGTTTCATGAATATGAGCACACAAACGCTTTGCTTTCAATATACAGGTTGTTTCTAGTGTGTCTTACTTTTTGTGATGCTTATATCAGATTATCAAATATTCATTAATCTTCGCTACAGATTGGGTAAATAAATACCAAAGATTCATTAGAGTTTACTAGCTAGATCTTTAAAATAGTTTGGATGTTCCTGAGGATTACTAGAGATTTTTTCTCGAAATCGATAGCAGATACGACACAACTATAACAAACCAAAAGTGTAGTACTGGACCAGAGACTTTTTCTCCTTTTTTCTAAACTAACAGCGATTCACCAAAATATAGTTTTGGAGGAAGGAAGCAGGCATCCTTCCAGAAAAAATATCACCCTGTAGATTTGCATTCAAAATCAGCATATCACATGGTGAAAACTTTAAACTGAAATATCTATGGGCAATTCAAATTAAATATCTTGTGAAGGGAAGGTTATACGAGAAAAAACTTAAACTTTAACACATGTTTTTCAGAACAAAATGTTTGGGGACTCATATTATAGGACTTTTTTTCTTAAAATGATCCGGAAATCTGTCATTTTCATTTGTATCTCCAATTTAGGAACACCGTGTAATTACCCCCAGTATCCCCCCAGTTCTACGCTCTTGTCGTGAACTTTGAGTATAGAACAATAATATTTTATATTCTATGGTCTGTCATTATATTCCATTCATTTGAGTAAAAATTCGATATGAACTGAATTGTAATTTATTGTGAATGTTTGCATTGTCTAAAATCAGTATTTCCTATTTAAAGGGCACCTGGCAGAGAGCGGGAATTCGGAAAATTTTTGAAGAGCGCCCCTTACAGAACTCTGGTGAAGCAGAACACCAAAGCAACAGGTGGGTCTCTCAAAAAGTCTGAAACAAAATCAAATCAGTAAACACACCAGGTATTCTATGCATCTCAGATATGCGTCAGATGTCGAAGATTCCAGCTTAAGATGTCTAAAACACTGGTGCTCACTTACTCTTGCAAAACCTCAAGATTAAAGAATCGACTCCTGAAGGGAACAGCCTTAATGGATTTTAATGATAGATATTGATCCCTTTTCACTTGATTTCCGCATTGTTCCTATAGCCGTCATCACGTCATCTTTCCGAAAGCAAACTTGGAAAGTGAAATCGATATTATAATAGAAAATTGTCTCTCATAAAAACATAACCTTCAAGAAGGACCCACAGAACATACAGCTCTCAAGAAAAGGAGCAACTCGTCCAGCAGAGAATACTAACGTTACCAAACTGATACCTATCAGTAGTGGAGCTACTTACCCTATCGAAATTTCTGCTTAAAGCGTATTTATCAATCAAAATCCAATCAGTGAACAGACCAGTATTCTAGACATCTTAATTCAGCTTCATCAGATGAAAAGTCAAGGTGTTTGAGAGGTCTCTGCCTTTCTATGCACTTTTTACTTATTATTAGGTCATTTGGAGGAATATCTCAGTTTCACACAGATTTCACGGTTATATTTCAATATTATATGTTGGTACTGGAAACTCTCCTATCACAGATTTATCTATAATCTGTCAAACTTGTAAAACAGAAAATAGTTCTCCCAACCAACATTTTTCAATCCAAAAATCACTGAACGATATTCATGGAAATATACATAAATTTCAATAGAAATTCAATTAATTAGAAGAAATTATGTATAATACTCGTGCAGAAGGCTCATTCTTACACTCCAATTCATTTAAAAACTCGCCACTTTGTGCCTCGATTCTGGATTTTGAAGTCGTGTGAAAAATATCAAAGCCTTCTGAATTCGTATTATGAATTACTATACACACCTGAACTTCAGGATGATTTGCTATCAACATCAGGCAGAAACCTATGGCTGCCGCTGTTGTATCATGACCCTAAAAACAAAAATTGAGCTCAAACCATGTTTACAGACGATTAAACATAAATTGAACAGCAACATTAATATCAATTCATCACAATTTCAGAGAAATGACTTCATTCAAGTTCAAGTTATGAGGTACGAGGCGTGTATTTAAAGTAAGGTCTCCAAGGTCATTGCATCGCCGCAAGTAGCGCTAGATGAAATCCGGCAACACTGTTGTATACGTTAGGCCCCCCTTCCACCAATCGACACCTGGTGGAGCTCATTAGGACGCTCAGTCTTGACGTAGCAGCCATTTGCAATAGAAGTGGCGGTTGTCGCTTCCGCCAGGTGCAAGTTACGTTCAGTCATTAGGTTTTTGTACTCAAAAAAAACTCCACCTATAGAAATTCATCGTCAATTGGAGGAAGTGTATAGTGAGAAATGTATGGACGTGAAAAACGTTCGGAAATGGTGTAGAGAATTTTCTGCTGGCCGACTAAACGTTCACGACGAGGAGCGCAGTGGCAGCCTTCACACTCGGACGAAACAGTGCGGAAAGTTGAGGCACTTGTGCTGAAAGATCGCAGGTTGACTCTCAATGAGTTGGCCCTAAAACTCCAAGATGTGTGAAGTAGAGACTGTATTCATTCAATTTTGGTGAATAACCTGCAATACCGAAAATTGTCGGCCAGGTGGGTCCCGAAAATGCTCACCCCAGAGCACAAAGTCAAACGTGTCTAATGTGCCCAAGACTTTCTCGCCAGTTTTGAAGAGGAAGGGGAAGAATTTCTTGATTCAATCCCCTAGTGACTTCCACATGTTTCCTGCTCTTAAAAAACATCTAGGAGGAATGAAATTTGCGAACGATGAAGAAATTCATGAAGCGGTCATTTCGTTCTTGCGCGATACGGCGGGATCTTGGTTCGAGGAGGGGATCAAAAGTTTGTCGTACGAATGAAGAAGCTCATCGAAGTGAATGGCGATTACGTAGGAAAATAGCTTAGATTTCAAGCTTTACAGCAATGTACAAAACTTAGTAAATAAATGTTATTTAATGTGAAAAAAAATAAAAAAAATCCAGTGGATTCAAATCCGGGGATCGCGGTGGCCACAGTATGGGTCCTAATCGCCCAATTCACCTGTCGGGGAATGTGTTGCTGAGGTGCTCGCGAACCCGCCGAGCGTAGGCGATTAGGACCCATACTGTGGCCACCGCGATCCCCGGATTTGAATCCACTGGATTTTTTTTATTGGGGATGTTTAAAGGACAAAGTGTATGCAAAACCAATAAGAAGCGAGGAAGAATTGCGTGAACGCGTATTCGACGCAGCCCGGACCATATCGGAAATTAGTTTAAGAAAATTGAATCGTAATTTTATAAAACGGTGTCATTTATGCATTAGAGTCCGAGGGAAACAGTTTGAACATTTACTGTAAGTAAGATTTAAGAATTAAATAAATAATCGAAAGTTAAGTCTGTTTTTAATTAATTTACCTTTTTTTTTCAATAATATTCCTTTTTCGCTTCCCCTAATCCATCTTTTTCCCTATTGTGACTTTAACAAATAATAACAAAGCCCGGTATCAAATGTAATGTCATAGCAAGCGGCAAAATTACCTGATAGCGGGGTTCCTAGTTTCAACTTAGTTAAGTAGGGCATCGGTAAAATGATGAAAATACCTAGTTTTATGGGCATAAGATTCGTGTATTGTACCATTTCTAAATCTGTCTAAAATGCCCAATTTTTTGATGTTACTTGCTCGTTCTGTTTCAAGGATTTTTTTTTCACAGCAGGTGTCCAAAGTCGAAGTTCTCGTTTTGCTAGCAATTGAAATCAAGATTTATCCATTAATTTACGGAAATCCACATAACTTTTTGACAGAATCATACTCATGTCATCTTAAATAACTATTTAAGATTCCATTACAACAAAAAAAATAAGCTTCGAGAGCTTTCCAGCAGAATTCTGACCCTGACAATGTTAAAAAAGGTGAAAATTCACTAAAAAACGTAATTTGGTAATAACTCGAAAACCATGCAACTTTTACTGGGGTCATGTTAGGCTGGTTAGGTCCCTCTTTAGCTGACCTACCTCCGGTGTCACTGTGACGTGCCACTTATGGGACACCCTGTATGAACTCAACGGGGGGAATAACATTTTTTTTAATTATTAATTTCGATTGTGCCAATACGTAGTAATATGAAAATGTTTGCGTTTTGGACTAAGAAGATACAGAACTTGATCATGTACCTACGTGGAAACCTCAAATTCATCAAAACTGAAGATTTGCAAATTACAAGCTATATATTTTATTATTTCAGTGGATTCTTCGTTTGAAAAGAGGGAGGTAACTTAAGTAAACCCTATACCTGAAATAAAAACCTCAAAAGTTATCGAGGAAGAATTTGAAATGAGGAAAAACCGCAATTTTTAACTGAGTGGAAGTAGTGTGTGTTTTCCGTGAAAAATAGGTAGACCTAAAGAAACTAGAAGTCGACACTAAATTTGACAATTCATGAACGATAATTGATTGTTCACAGGTATTGTTGAGAATCCATAGGGTCTTAAAATTTAAAATTATGAATAATTTCTCTTTTTATACGTAAAATCGTATATGTATAGTTTTTCAAATAGTCTATTGCCGTGAATTACGTTGCATAGGTATATATTTTACTTTTATATTGTAGTATTTTTCAACTCATGTATATGTTTATGTTTAAATTATGCCTGGCAATTATTCTGTGATATATTTTAGTCACTCACTTATAGTAGAGTTCGTAATTCCCTTTTTCAATCATAAATGTTTCGAATCATTACGTTCTATAACTTTGGAATTAAAGTCGAGGAATAATATCCTCCAAAAATTAGCAGGATCTTCATGGGGTGCTGATGCCAACACTCTTCGTACAGCAGCTTTGGCCTTGGTTTTTTCTGCTGCTGAATACTGTTGTTCTGTTTGGTTTAATAGTGCTCATGTTCATAAAATTGATGCACAGCTTAATGTTTCTATGAGAATTATTAGTGGGACTATTAGATCTACTCCTTTAGTTTGGTTACCGGTGCTATCACATATAGTTCCACCTCATATTCGTAGACAGGTTGCAGTCAAGAAATCTTGGGATAAATTTCATTTCTACCCGAACTCATTTCCTATTTTATCCTATTTCCCAGATTCTAGAACTGCTAGATTGAAATCACGCAAACCTTTATGGACTAACACCTTCCTTGAATTCAATGAAAGCGACAAGGAAATTTGGCGTTCGGGATGGACTTCTTCTAACGTTTTCAACAAAAGTCTTATTGTTGATCCCTCAGAAAAAGTTCTAGGTTTCAATCTTCCTAGGAAAATTTGGTGTTTTTTGAATAGACTTTGAACTGGTCATGGTCGTTGTAATAGTACCCTCTTCAAATGGCGTTCTATTGATAGCCCACTATGTGAGTGTGGTGTAGAAGAGACCATTGACCACTTGGTGAATGATTGTCCGATTTATAAATTTCATGATGGTTTCCAAGCTATCCATTCAGTTTCAGATTCTTTTTTAGAATGGGTAGTTAACTTCAAATCGATATAATGAAAACTAATATTTAGTACTCCTTTCTGCTTCTTTTCTTTTTGTTTTAGGATCCAATTGGAAATTATAGAGTCGTCAACCGAAAAGAGAGGATGAAGGAAATTTTGTTTTGGTTGAAGAGGAAGTCCTTCAATATAAATTATGTCAGCTTATTCTGTAAACGTTTACACAAACCAGTCACTACACCGATACGGGGAGACAGAGTTTTTGCTGAGGTTTTTATCTGTTCTCTTGTATCATACGTTGAAATGTATGATGCCCCGTTACATTTCCTCTGCTAATATTGAGATTCATCGACACATATGCTTGATTGTTTGAAATTAATATTTTGATTGCTCTTTCTCAAAAGAATATATATATATATATATATATATATATATATATATATATATATATATATATATATATAACTTTTGTGAAGCCTTGGCCCCTAAGGATGAAAAAATTTATTTCCGAAACGTCGGGGAACTTTCATAGCATCAATTTCCCGCTTTTTGACCCTTACACCACCAGTCTATGATTTTTGGTGGAATGTTTCATTCTGATTTGAGATGAACTGTGAATTATTTCGAAGAGTATTGTATTCCTAATGAAGCTTGATGAAGTTGAATCATATGTGGTATTTGATTTTTAACACCATCAACTATTCAGTTGAAAATGAAGTGAACAGTTATCAATTCGATTGAGATCAGGGGACGACAGAGGAAGAGGAAAAATCTCTTTATCTGACTTTTACCCTTTTCGCCAACAGTGGTCTTCCAAAAATCTTTTACATCACATAATTTTCTATATTGATATGGCAATTGAAATTGAAAGAAAAATTAAAAACGTAAGTGTAGGTATGAAGAAAAAAAATTACGATTTTCAAGTGTATATAAATATCAAAAGATATTACTTATCTGGTTATTGTTTCGGCAAAAATGCCATGCCCATAACCATTATCAAAACAGGAGATTGCCACGTTATAACGTAAGAATCAGAATCGAAAGTAACCCAAGGAGAATGCACGCCATCGAAGGAGAGTAGCGATATACCGGTTTCACCCTTGTTAGGGATCATCAGTACCGCATAACTCAACCCAAGATGACGAAAAAACGAAATAGCAGGCACCCTCTTGAACTCTGGCAGATGCAAAGCAGTATGATTACTGCGATGCGCCACCCAGCGGACAAAAACCTAACTACTTCCTCCACGGGTTCCTCGAAGAAGTAGATTTCCACGTCAATTAGGAAAATCTTCTGTTTATTTCATCCTTAGCGACGTACAGCGCGAAATATAATAAATACATATAGCTGACACTTGGTAATGAATGAAGGAAAAAGGAAAAAAGTACGATTTCCAAGTGTATATAAATATCAAAAGGTATTACTTATCTGGTTAATGTTTCGGCAAAAATTGTATTTATTAGTGTTAGTGACAAGTGGTTAGTGTTTGTTGATTTGAAGTTCACTAAAAGTAAATCACTTACTTCGAACATGAAAGTGTCTACTTCTTCGCAAATCCCTTCATAATCTATCGATCCATCAATTGCTCTCGCTTGCAGCAAAACATCAAGAAGTACCAGTCGTCGTCGCCTCGTTTTATTTTGAAGTTTTCCTTCTGATTTTTCATCCGATTGCAAAGAAAGTACATCACTTTCAAACGAATCCATCCGTTCTTTGATTATTGCCTTGGTGAATCCATGGAGAATCTTCAGAAGTTGGGCTTCTCTTCTAGATGCGGAGGTGAACCAATAAATAAGCGGTATGTGAAGCCACGCTCTTATCATTCGGTAATTGAATGATTTCTCGATTTCGTGTAAGGCTTTTATGTAATTTTTCGAGTGTACTTCTTGAGTATTTAATTTGTAACCCATAGCAGTTTCTGGGAATAATATATCGAAATTACAATATGAAAACAAATGGGTATAGACTGCTTTCCATTCAATGGTTTCGATTACAATTTGTTCCATATCAGGAAGAAGATATACAGGGTGGCCATTTGAAAACGAAACAGACGAGATTACAGACGAAATAAAGTTTTTCGATAGAAATGCTCGGACAGGTCGATTTCTGTTTCGAGGGGGACAACTTAAGATGTAGGTTACGGACGCATAGCGCTTCAACCCTTGCTACTACAACCCTCACCCCCAAATTTTGAATAGGGAAGATGGGGTGAGTGATACCTCATTTGAAAGGTATTTTTATACTGATTTCAGCACAGTAATTGTTTTTTCATTTTATGCATTAGTTCTCGAAATATTCTTAACTAAGTATTTGAAAATGAAGTGGTGTTTTCATGGCACTTGTAGTGTTTTGTGAAAAATCGACATTTTGAGCTTCAAAACAACCATGACTGTGGCTTCCTTCCTAGTTAGGAAGGAAGCCACAGTCATCAGTTCTCGAAATATTCATGCGTTAGTTAGTTAACTAACGCATGAATATTTCGAGAACTAATGCATTAAATGAAAAAACAATTACTGTGCTGAAATCAGTATAAAAATACCTTTAAATTGAGGTGTCACTCACCCCATCTTCCCTATTCAAAAATTGGGGGTGGGGGTTATAGCAGCAAGGGTTGAAGCGCTATGCGTCCGTAACCTACATCTTAAGTTGTCCCCCTCGAAACAGAAATCGACCTGTTCGAGCATTTCTATCGAAAAACTTTATTTCGTCTGTAATCTCGTCTGTTTCGTTTTCAAATGGCCACCCTGTATTATAATTTTCCTACAAACGTGTGCTTTCAACCGTTTTTTCCACACGTAATTTGAGTCCCAAAGGTTCAGGGGAAAGCCACTGCTAATTCTTTTCTTTTTCGGAAAAAAAAGAGAGTATTTTCTTTCACGCAAATATCAAAAATTCAATTCTCTATTCACCGGACGTTCAATCAACGCCAATGATGAATAACTATGGTGATGACATGCAGAAATACGTCTACCATTCATGTGAGAACGAATAATCAAATCAAATTTGATTTCAGAGTAATAAATATAAATAGAGGGAACATATGTCATTTTCAGTAAGCAAATTTTGTCCCCAACATGAACTATCAAATTAGACATGAAGCGCGAGGAAATGAAAATATATCAGTGATACGATATTTCACTCAATTTGCGAGTTTCTCCACAAACAACGCTCTTCTTATGTCCCATAGTGAATTATCATATCAATTCAGAATATATTGAGATGAATACCTGAATATATCAGAAATTCAGAAAAAACTTCAAGTGAGCCAACCGACGTAAAACAAGGGATGATACTAGGAGGGCAATAGTTGCCAATCCTTGGATTTCAGCAGTTAGATATAGAAAAAAGTAAATATTCTTCATCTTCTTGGCGTGCCCTATCCGTTCCGGACGTTGGCAATCAACATGGCAAGTTTTATATTGTTCGCTGCGTTTCTAAAAAGTTGTATGGATGTAAATATTCTGCATACTTTAAATTCGACAATTAGGAAAAATATTCGAATCCAAATATTCAAATTTGCTTATTTAATTGAATATTTCCCTCCTGTCAAAAATTCTATGTATATGGAGAACAATTATCGAAACTTACAGCGATAATTGCTGTTCATAGATGCATAGTTTCTATGCATCTTACACAGTTCGAATCTATGGCAATTCCATTCTACATCATTTTGGCAAGTGATGTAACAGTTTATTCGGGAAATATTCCCTCAAATTACACTCGTGCATCAAAATGACCGGATAATTTCGCATTCCAGCGTGTTTTCTTTGAAAGAACCCTCCACCTTCGGTCTTTCTCCAAAAATGAAAATGAACTCATGCAGTTTTTATGACAACACGCTGTCATGCAAAATTATCGGTAATTTTGATGCACTTGTGCAATTACTTACGAGAATCAGTCAAATAAATATATATTTTTCATTTAATATAATAAACATTCATAAACATAAATATGAAATTGTGGATTTGAAAATATACCACAATCCTAGAACGTAATCTAACAATGTTGGGGACATGTAAAAATTGCGTATGCTTCCTCTTTCTATGTTTATTACTCTAAGGTGTACCTACTTGTCGTAATATCATGTTGCTAAGTTTGTCTTGTTGAGTTATGTTGCCTAGTGATGAAGGACAGTCAATTAATAGTAAGGTTAGTTGTGAATTTGTGTTGAAAAATAAATACTCAATAATCGTATTTCGAAGCCTGTTTTCATTTTCTACCATCAAAGTCAAAACAAAAATATATGAGAAGCAATGTTCTCATTTCGTTTATTGGTGTTCTACTGAAAAGTGGCACCCAGAAAAGGAGGAAGTGTTTTCAGCTCATTTTTTTGAAATATCTACAATTTTTAAAGCGATCGGCAGTTTCGTGGGGGAAAGTATCTCTTGTAGAACCTCCCCATCAAACCAAGTAGCTTGACATTTCAACCAACTACTTGAGTTGAAAACCAAGCTCGTGAAAAATTACATACTTGAGCTTGACTTGACTTGATTTTAGGTAATTATTGCTTGACTTGATATCAAGCTACTTGATATTACTTGAGCTAGATATGCACGCGTCGCATGGCATATATTTCTGCAATCTCGTGCGCGCTTAGACTAAATAAGGGGATTCTTCGAGTGCCCAGAGACTGAAGCATTCGCCAGTGTGACTATTTCAGTAGTTTTCGCACATTTTTATGAAATCTATTTCTAGATTTTGGTAGTTCAAAAATATTTTTCCAAACATAGCCAAGGATTTTTATCAACGCCAGCATTTTCAGCTCCTGTTGGAAGACAATTTTCCAGATCTGCTCTTACAGTTATAAAAACTCGCAATTCAACAAAACATCGCAGAACAGAAGGCAATACTTAATAGTCAACTTTACATGTTGAAATTACAGTGATAAAAAAGTTGATGATGAATAATCAATCTCACTTGTTGAAATTTCTTCGATAAAAATACAATCCAATATACAATACAACACAAAACACAATATACAATACACACATAACAACAAATCAGAAAACAAACACACCACAATTTAGTTGGACTAGCCCGTTCCATTCCTCACAGTTTCCGGTAAGTGGTTGTTAAACACAACACTCCTAATAATAATTATTATTATTATTATTACAATTGAATACAGAGTAGAGGCTTTCAAGCCTATGAAACTCACCAAAAAAATAATCATATACATACACATCATTGAATAAACAACCAAATAACAGAATCAATATACTAAAATTAAAAAGAAAACTAAATAACAGAAATTAAAATTCCCAGAGAGTAAAGAGCACAACAAAATTTAATTAACACCGACACACTTCACTCAAAGTTAACCTATATTATTAGCATTGGATGTTTTTTTTTGCCGTGATAGAAGCCAGATTCGTGTACAAGATTGTCCATTCCTCGAAGAGAGCTACAAGCTCCCTGATGAAGAAGCACCAAGAGAAGAAACGATGGAGGGTTCGCCATTTATATATTTAATTGTGATATTCTTTTCACCTTTATCCAACCGATTTTTGAGTTCTTCACGAGTTCGGTTGAGTTTTTCAACTTGCTCGCGTGATTTATCATCAGAAATATGGTAATTCTTCAGGGCAGGATTATCTAAGATCAATCTTCTACTTTTCAGCACTTTGAGGGGTGTATGAAAATTGCTGAAGCATACCTTAACTGGTCGACGGTTATTACTAGCTCTACCGATCCTGGTAACTGAAACAACAGTATCACATGCGGAATTATCGATAGCATTCAAGATTCCTTTAACCACCTCGACGTCATCAGCATCATTGCCCTCAGGGATGTTCTTAACTATGATATTGTAGGATCTCTTAAGCCTTTCCAAGATTTCTCTCGAACTAACAGCATCAGAACTACCTGAAGCAACACCACTCACAGAGTTTTTCGCAGTGACAACCATATTGCCAATTTCTCCAATCTTTGACTTCAAGGATGAGATTTCACTCAAAACAGAATTGTTAGTTGTGTGCAAATCTGTTATACTCCGCTGACACTCGGAAATAGCGGAATCATGCTCACGCAGTAAACTGGAATTTCTCTCGACCTGTTCGGAACATTTCTTTATCTGTTCACATAGGTCAGTTTGAGAATTTTTTATTAATTCGATGTCTTCAGCGATTTTATCAAGCTTTGAAAGTTTTTTGATTATCAACGCCAAGGGATCCGACATACTAGCTTTTTCAGCAGCAGAAACGCCACCAGAATTACAAGAGTAGCTACGCAACTTTCTCACCGTATTCCGACACGAGGGGCAAGAAAACCCTTCCGACTCCGACTTGTATTCTATGTCCTTCAGGTTGACACAATTTCCATGATAAGTTCTATTACAAGTAGAGCACACAAGTTTATTTTCTTTAGTTCCCACGTTTTTGAAGCAAGTTGGACATGAAACAGGCATTTTGAGTAAATTCGCTGATGTTCGGATATAGATAGACAGGGAAAAAACACTTTTCACTTTCTGAGGCCGACCAGAAAGACTTCGATCAGACAAACACAGGTAGGCCTAGGAAAAAGCAAGGTAACCCCACAAAGGAAAATAACAAAGGAAGTTATAATACAAAAATATTTACATCAATCGAATTTATGTTCAGCTAGAAAATGGAAAAACATTAACGTGTATGTTCTCCCTTAATAACCGGGCCTCGATATGCTTATCAGAAAACGCAGATGACTGGGTACAGATGGATATTATTTACGTTGCACTTACTAGTAAAAAATGAAATTGAGTTGTTTATAATTAATAATCAAAAGCAATAAATTGAAACATATCACCTCAGAACAACTCTGAAACTCACAGGAACACCCTTATCTGTCACCTGAATACAGTAAATCAACAAATTTTCAATGAATCACTCAAAAAAATCACAATAATACTGCACAATCCAAAAGTACGTGTATGTGTCACGATTTCAACGGGATGATTCGATTGAATTGAATTGAAACCTTTTCTGGCAACATTAAGTCTTCTGAACGGTGTCTTGAAGGCAGCTCGGTTGCGAGTGAAGTACTGATGTTGGTCTCCACATAACTGATAATTTGCTCTTTTTTTATGCAAGTAAATACAACATTCGAATATATTTTGTGAGCAGAAAGTGAGTATCGCGTACTCGACAGGGTTGAAAGTCAGGTTGTTGGAACAAAACCACCTCTCAGACCATTGGCGACATGTTTCGATTTTATTCTGAAATCTTCTTCAGGGCTCCAAAATAAATTACAAGATTTTTTAAAACACTTATAAATAAACTATGTTGGAATATACAATGGGACATTAAAATTGTACAATAATTGAATAAATAATTACATAAATATCTGAACAATCCAATGCTAAAAAAAATTTTTTAAAAACGAATAGTGAGAGAAACATTCAAAATAATTCAGCTCAGCATACAGGTACTCGATGATTTTACATTAAAAAGGGAAAATAATTACTTACAGTCTATTTTGCGGTTTTTTTGTCAGAAACATCGAATATATGAAATAAATAATACTTTTTGACACCATCAAATTAGAATTTAACGAAAGAACTGATAAATCGGGAACATACCACTCCGATACTACATAATATGCTATAAGTAAATAATGACTAATGTTTATATCTACATAAATGACATTGACATTCAATTTGAATAATTAGTTCAAGTTATTTTTTCTTTTATCTATCTATCTCATCAACAAAATAAAAGAAAAAATAACTAATGATGAACTAATTATTCAAATTGAATGCCAATGTCATTTATGTAGATATAAACATTAGTCATTATTTACTTATAGCATATTATGTAGTATCGGAGTGGTATGTTCCCGATTTATCAGTTCTTCCGTTAAATTCTAATTTGATGGTCGAAAAATATTATTTTTCTACATTCATGTAAAAAGCAGAACTTTATTGTACTATATTTAGTGGAAAAAGAAGTTCTTTATTGCACTAGTGCAATAAAGTTTTTATTGCACTCATCTGTCATTCTACTTCAACGTGCTGTCATCATGACAAACATAAACGTTCAAACCCACTACATATTTATCAGATATGCTGTGAGATTGGCAATACGTTTCAAACAGTTACATATTTTATATTATTCTGTATTAATGTTAGCAGCCACGTGATGAGAGGGGAGAGGTATACGCTGTTGCAAACCATTATACAGGGGAAAATACAGGGTAAAAGAAGTATAGGAAGAAGACGCATCTCCTGGTTGAACAACCTAAGGCAGTGGTACAACAGTAGCTCTGTTGAATTAGATCCGCAACTTCAAGGGTAAAAATCGCCATGATGATAGCCAACCTTCTTAAAAGAGACGGCACATAAAGAAGAAGAATGTTAGCAGCCAGAGATAAAAAAACAATGCCTTCTCGAGAATAACTCCTTTTCAAAACTGATCCGATTTGTAACCGTCTACCTCCATAGAGCAAACTGTCTGTACTGCCGCAGGCCGCACCTCAATAAATCATTTTTTGCTTTTCTCATGAACGTAAAAAAATATTGTATGCAACTCGTGCAAAAATTATTTATTGCACTCGACGTGTTGTCCAACTCGGCCTAACGGCCTCGTCGGACAATTTCACGGAGTACAATTAACATTCACTTTTTGCACTTGTTGCATAAATAACTATCATTTCATAGATATATTTCATGGTTCTGACAAAAAAAACCGCAAAATAGACTGTAAGTAATTATTTTTTCTTTTTAATGTGAAATCATCGAGTATCTGTATGTTGAGCTGAATTATTTTCAATGTTTCTCTCACTATTCGTTGTATTGCATTGTATTGTTCAGATATTCATGTAATTATTTATTCAATTGTTGTACAATTGTGATGTCACATTGTATATTCCAACATAGTTTATTTATAAGTGTTTTAAAAAATCTTGTAATTTATTTTGAAGCCCTGAAGAAGATTTCAGAATAAAATCGAAACATGTCGGCAATGGTCTGAGACCTCAACCCTGTCAAGTAAATAGTTCATCAGTGGAAAAGGTCTCAAACCAAAAACTCATCCATTTTACCTTTCGGTGTTTGGAATTCAAGTACTTCATGAATACTTGACGTGATATTGAAAAACTACTACTTAAAATCAAGTCAAGATCAAGCCAAATAGCTTGAAAATCACGCCAAGCCGTGGATCCCTACTCTTGTAGTAGCACTTATTGGAAAAATAACTATATCTCCACAATTGCTTCCCCTATATCTGACTCATCAGAACGAATTAAAATAATGTCAACTTTGAACTGTATATTTAGATGAATCGAAAAACAGAAAAGAACAGTCAACATTTCAATTTTGCAAACTTACCACATATGCTTTTAAGAGTGAATTCTGTAACTATTGAGCTGACTTCAATTGGTTCTGAACATTTCGTGGATATTATATCCACCGTTTCTTCAGTTTTTTTATTGAAAAGATGAACAAAATCCTTCAAAATGTTGAAATGAAATGCATTCGTCAAGATTTTTCTTCTTTTTGTCCACTTTTCCCCTGAAAATAATCAGCTCAGAGATTTTGAACATATCCTTAATAGGAATAATGTGCTTTCACGTTCTTGTGTAAACTTGTTGAAGTTAAAATTACAAAGTTGGATTTTATTTATTCAATATAAGGTGTTACAGTTAATTCATCTCTACCCGATCAACTTATCTTTACTCGACTACATGAATCTGCATTGCTACTGTTTAACTAAAATAGGCGAAATGTTTGGCTAATTCATGTGTTCATTTTTGTTGAATTTATATTCTGAGTGTTTTATAGGTTTCACCTCGACTTCTTTCTGTACATAAATGAATGAATAAATAAATTCATATTGGCCACCCGGTTTCAATAGTTCTAACACTGTAATTTGAACTTCAACATATTTTGTTAGGCACTCACCATTTGAAATCAGTAACCCCTCTTTCAACCAGTTCTTCAAAATATCATAAAGTTCACTTTTTCTTGAATGCTTTTTAGTACTCATGAAAATCTAAAAATAATTTCCACCTTGATTAAATAATTTGCAATATGCATGAATTAGAATGTAAGAACAAGAATAATGGCACAAATAATATTTATGAAGATGGTGTCAACTTTCATTTCTATGATATCAACGAAGCGTTTTTGTTCTTGATCAGTGGTTGGCAAGTGCGACACACTTTTCGAGCACAGCTGGACATGGAACATGAACAAATGTTCACGCAAATTAGTGATAAATGACAACAATCCCTTTTGACATCTTCAACCCTTTGGCGAGTCTTTCTTGAGCCAAATGTCGTAGTTGGGATTACGGTGTTTCGTCCCGAAATCACTGGTAGACTCTTCAGTTGACCTATCCGGCGATCTCTGCCCAAGACACCGTTTCACACCATCGTGAAGAGGTAACTCTACACAATTTGTGGGATTCTTTATGGACCCACCGATGCTTTACTAGAGAATGACGCGAAGCCAGCAATGCCACCTCTCGGGCATGCAGTGTTACTACAACTTCATCGCTTTAAACCATTCCATGGACATTTTTATGTTTTCTGAAACAACTGCTGAATTCAGTCGACCAAAACGTTCAGTATTTCAGCGATTCTTCGACCACGTTAAAAGTCTATATGCCATATTTTAAACTGTTGTTGTCGATGGGGCATAAAAGCAAAACATATTTATTCGACGCAGACGTTAAGCACGAAAATCTGGAGTATTGGTTTTCCTATAAGCGAACATACTGGGACAACTCTGCGTCGGCTACCGAGGTTTACATAAATGAATACATGAAAATTCTATCGGTCTGCTAGACATCACAGAATTTGCTCGTGTGTAAATAGAATGCTTGCCAAAAAAAGCAACAAAACCTGCACAAGGAGCAAGTATCATAAAGGGTGTTTTTTTTAGAGCTGTAGAACTTTAAACTGCAATAAAACAACGAAGGATTATTCGATTGACATGAATTTTATTTATCCGCAAGATAATCTTGTGGCATTACATTTTAAATATGATTTCTGGCATATGACCGCCACGGCTGGCTCGGATGTAGTCCAATCTGGACGTCGAATTTTCGATGACTTTTTCCAACATTTGTGGCCGTATATCGGCAATAACACGGCGAATGTTGTCTTCCAAATGGTCAAGGGTTTGTGGCTTATCCGCATAGACCAATGACCTTACATAGCCCCACAGAAAGTAGTCTAGCGGTGTTAAATCACAAGATCTTGGAGGCCAATTCACAGGTCAAAAACGTGAAATTAGGCGGTCTCCAAACGTGTCTTCCAATAAATCGATTGTGGCACGAGCTGTGTGACATGTTGCGCCGTCTTGTTGGAACTACAGCTCCTGGACATCATGATTGTTCAATTCAGGAATGAAGTACGGACCAATGATTTCACCAGCCCATAAAGCGCACCAAACAGTCAGTTTTTCTGGATGTAACAGTGTTTCGACATACACTTGAGGATTAGCTTCACTCCAAATACGGCAGTTTTGTTTGTTGACGTAGCCATTCAACCAGAAGTGCGCTTCATCGCTAAACAAAATAAAATGGACGTAATGCGCGATACGTATTCCGCACTTGTGATTTAACACCGCTAGACTACTTTCGGTGGGGCTATGTAAGGTCATTGGTCTATGCGGATAAGCCACAAACCCTTGACCATTTGGAAGACAACATTCGCCGTGTTATTGCCGATATACGGCCACAAATGTTGGCAAAAGTCATCGAAAATTGGACGTCCAGATTGGACTACATCCGAGCCAGCCGTGGCGGTCATATGCCAGAAGTCATATTTAAAATATAATGCCGCAAGATTATCTTGCGGATAAATGAAATTTATGTCAATCGAATCATCCATCGTTGTTTTATTGCAATTTGAAGTTCTATAGCTCTAAAAAAACACCCTTTTTAATAAGTAATGGGAATTACCGAATGAAATTTAATTGAGACAGAAACAACAGAAAAAAGAAAATGATCAACTTCAAAATCCCTGAAAGTTGCCGCATTATGCATTATAGGTATTCATGAATATATAAACCTACCTCACAGTCCTCAGGTGACAAAATATTAATAGACATATAAGTAAATAAGCGTATTCTATAGTGCGGATATAATCCTTTTGCAAAATTTCTTAGTGTTTGATGATTAACATCTGAAAACAAGGTATATCAGTAACATAATAGTAACGATGCAATGGTTTAATGGTGTTGAATTTCGTTTTTCCGAAATGATTTTGAAAATAATAAATCATTATTCAATATGGGGTTGCTCAAGTGGGTTTTCCTAAGCTGAAAGGTCGAGAGTTCGAGCCCTGGATCGAAAAAAAGGTCCGTCAACCATTCGCTGTTGGGTAAAAGTGAACAAGTGTCTATGCTATCCATGGTAAATTCACGTCAAAAATTGGGCAAGAATGGATTCTTCAGAAAAAATAATAAACTTAAATTGAATTTTATTTTAGTTCTTAGTCTTAATAACTTTATTATTACTTTATTCCAGCAGATGTTTGACTTCACTTGAAATTTTGTTAATAAATCAAACCTTGAAAAACTAGCGCCTTCTACTACGAGAGTCAGATAGAAAAAATCCCAAACTTCATTACAATGTTGCCAGTAGTTTCGGCAAAATCTCAACAAATGTGTAACCTTTTTTTTCTCCAATGCCCTTATCTTGAATACGGATGGCATAACGAAAATTTCTTATTAATCAAACACCAGTTTTTTTTTTTGTTATTTACTTATCCTAGAGACGCGGTCGCTTTTTTTTTAAACACCCTATATATCAAATATTTTTTCCCGAACAGAATTTTATGACAAAACTGAATTGTTAGTAGCAACTATGACAAACATCAATCAAGAATTAGTAGATAACTTTTTTTATATCATAATTCAGACAAAGCACGAAAACATCATTTTATCTTAATTATTTGTACAGGGTGGCCAAATTTCGATGTTTTAGCACTACAACTTTCAAACCAGAGGATACTGATACCCTACTCTGGTTTTTTTTTTCTGAGAAACTAACAAGACTAGTAGATATTCATTTTTGGCCACCTTCTTTTGTTTTCGAGTCATAAGCGAAAATTGGAAAAATGGCGATATCGAAAAACATTCATATCTCCGCTATTACTGACGATAGAGCTTAGAAATTGAAATATTATACCGGCACTTTTTAACGTATAATCCAGTGGCGTTCTTGTCTTTTCGAAAGGGTTTTTAATCACGAAGCTATGACCAAATTTCTGTGCCATTTTTTTAAAGCTTAATCTTTCCTGATTTCAAAAATATATAACATAGTAGGGTTTTTATCAATATAAATAATAGAAAATGGTCAAAAACCTTTTTTTTTTGAAAGTCTCAATATTTTTATGGTTTCAACTGTTGATGAGCACAGAAAAATTGAGTTTTCTATAACAAGAGCAGTGTCTTTCCGTCAATTTGATTATTTCTATGATTGTAACTAATTCCTACAAAATTCGAATCTAGATATATTTAAAAAAAAATTTTTACCCAAAAACGGATTTGGAAATAACGAAAAGATCCACTGGATCGAATGTTTCAATGGAAAGAGTTGAAATGAGATGGATTGATCAGAAGATTATTTTATAGTTCCCCACGAACTACAATTACGGAGGGAACAAACAAGAAATAATATTTAACTTAATAATGACAACCATTGCACAATGCACAGTCTTCTTGATACTTCGCACCGAATTCAATAGATGAATATTTGAAACTGTGTTCAAGCAACCTAGGAAATTTTCTCATAGTTCATTTATATTTTCGTAACTATTTTTATAAAATATATCTAGATTCGAATTTTGTAGAAATTAGTAAAAAGCATAGAAATGATCAGATTGACGGAAGGACACTGCTCTTGATATAGGAAGCTGAATTTTTCTGTGCTCATCAACAGTTGAAACCATAAAAATATTGAGACTCTTAGGTAAAAAAATGTTTTTGACCATTTTCTACTATTTATATTAATACAAACCATACAATGTTATATATTTTTGAAATCAGGAAAAATTATGATAAGTTTTCAAAAAATGTCACAGAAATGTTGTGTTCCATTTGAAAAAACATAACTTCTTGTCATAGCTTCGTAATTAAAAACCTTGTTAAAAATACTAGCACGCCACTAGATTCTACGTAAAAAAGTGCCCGTATAATGTTTTAATTTCAGCGCTCTATCATCAGTATTAGCGGAGATATAAATGTTTTTCGATATCGCCATTTTTCCAATTTTCGGTTATAACTCGAAAACAAAAAAGTTGGCCAGAAATGAATTCTATTTTGATTAGTTTCTCCTCTGATTTAAAAGTTGTAGAGCTAAAAGATCGGAATTTGCCCACCCTGTACAGTGTTCTCATCATACTTATACAAACCATAACATGTCATGATAATTCACAATTCATTTTTATTTATTCGTTTTGTTTCTGTATACATTTAAATCTATAAGTTTGTAATTCCTTGTTAAATTCCAGAAAGAAAATTTCACATTGAGTAATAACCCTAGTTGTAGTTGGAACCCTAAATAATATAAATAAAAAAAGAAGATGTGAGCCACACTTACCTACGCGTTTAGTAAGGACATTCATGTTTCCAAAAATAAGAGTAGTATCTTCGGGATATGGAAACTTCAACATGTGTTTCATATTTCTGTAATGTTTGTAACACCATTTTACTAGGATCAATAGTAAACCACACAAAAACGCAATAAACAAATTTGACGAAATCATTTGGAATGAGTCTAGATGAAATCAATAAGTATCTCTCCTTTTGAATAAATTATTGACATAAAAATCTCTTCAATATAATAATTATAATATAACATAAACAAATAGTCATAACATTGATAAAGAGTGCTCTCACACCGATCGGACTTAACTCAACAAGCAAGCAAAGTCTCCCCTTGCCTACGTTTTTCAACAATTCGCATAAAGTCATGAATGTTCATCCCAGTGTCCATCAGATAAAAGGAAACTTGAAGGTTATAGTAAAGTAATAGTAGTATAAAAAAAGTAATAGTTATTGATTGTAATCAATAATTACATGACTTGTCAATCGTGTAGGTACATGTAAAAGTGTAATCACAGTAATAGAACAACAAGAGAAAAAACACCATAAAACTATTTACATTTAAAATCAATTGAACAAAGAAAAAAAATTAATTTAAAGTATCCAATTAAGAGGTAATGGTACCACGTGCGTTTGAGCGCATCTGTCAAAGTTTACCTATTCAGCTCCCTCCAGCCCCTCTGAGATGCCATCACTTTTCAGGTTGAGTGGAGCAATCTCAAACGTTCTTCTGATTTTCCGTCCTTTTCTACCACATGTAAGAATTCAGATACGTTTGACGGCATTCAATTCTTACTCGCCAGCCAATGAAATCGCAGCGAACTGTACGAACGGTTGTTCGAACATTTGGCAATGCAGCAAATTCGAGCTCGAAAGACAGGTACAGAGATGATATTAGGTATCTTTCTAGGACGGATTGACCAGATGTTTTGAAAGAAATAACTCGCTTTTTATGATGGGCAATAAAATCGATTTTAGAGAGGGTTGCGAAGTTGTGAGAAATATCAGTTAGGATCGACTATTATCTGATGGGTTCGAGAAAAAATGTATATGCTAAATTTGTTCAGATTCCTTTATTCTTACGAAAATTAATTTGATTCAAAAACGTATTTAGTGGAATAATAAAAAAAATCAAAACAAATGCACCGAAACTTTTCACATAAGCGGGTCACATTCATTGAGCAAAATATTGATTTTGCTCATTATGGTTAGCCAAATCAAAATGAACCATCAATATGATGGTCATCCAAATATGATATCGGATGAATGATGGAACATGGGCATTTATGACCAATATTCATTTCAAGTCAGTTGTTATATCGTAGTGATCAACATGCTGAATATTACGATTCATTCATATTGAAGGCAAAAAAAAAGTACTAAATTTTCAAAAATTCTTATTTTCACAAACTGCCTTCGTACAAAAAACAGTTGTTATATCGCATTGATTCTCCATGTTCAGGATTACGATCCATGAATTTTGAAGGCAAAAAAAATAACTAACATTTTTAGAAATTCTTATTTTAAGAAATTGCTTACGTACAAAAATAGGTTGTTATGTCGCGATATCGCATTGATTCTCCATACTCAGGCAATAATTTTGCATAATTTTGAAGGCAAAAAAAAGAATTAACATTTTCAAAAATTTTCATTTCCAGAAATTCACTATGTATAAAAATAAGTTGTTATATAGCAATATCGCATTGATTCTAATATTCAGGACGCTCAGGATTACGATTCATTTTTTGAAGGCAAAAAAAAAATGGAATTATAAAAAATTCTCATTATCAGAAATTGACTACATACAAAAATCAGTTGTTATATCAAAATATCGCATGAATTCTCAATGCTCAGGATTACGATCCAACAATTTTGAAGAGAAAAAAAGGACTCTAATCTCATTTTCAGAAATTGACTATGCAGAATCAAGAAATTTCTAAACAATAATAACATCTTAGTACTGACCTTCAATATTCCCCTATAATTACCAACCAGTTCAACTGAAATATTAATTCTTGTTGTGCATAAAAATAATCACATTTCCATACACTGAAAGATAAATTGGGATTGACTGAATATCTACGGAACAAATTTACATGATTAAAAAAACTAATAGTTGTCATAATTATTAGAATGACCACGTACTAATGAGATTATTCTCGGAAAATATGAAAACTATAAACATGAAATTTGGTAAAAAATCAGTTCTTATATCACTTATTGATCTTTCATACTCAGGATCACGATCCATTAATTTCGAAGGCAAAAAAAGGACTAAAATCTTTTTTGAAAATTCTCATTTTCAGAAATTGACTTCGTACAAAAATCAATTGTTATATCGCAATATCGCATTGATTCTCCTTGCTCAGAATTACGATCCATTTATTTCGAAGGCAATAAAAGATTCTCAAATTTCAAAAAATTCTCATGTTCAGAAATTGACTCACATCGTAACATCGTAGTACTGAACTTCAATATTACCATATAATTATCTACCATTTCAACTGAAATGTTATTTCATGTTGTGCAAGAACATAATCTCTTTCCCATACACTGGAAGATGAATTGGTATTGAATGAATATTTACAAAACAGATTATGCATGATTAAAAAACTAATAGTATCATCATAAGAATGACCATGAACTAATAAGATTCTTCTTGTTTTCCTGTAGAAATCAAATTTGATATTTTTACATGATACTCCCAAAAAGCAAGTAATAGGATCAGAATAAATAAATCCTTGAATCTCTTGTTACCCATATCGAAAAGAATTGACAGCTAACTAAACTGAATAAAGGTATGAACAGACCGACGCGTGACTGCGTGAGCGGGAAAGAAACTTTTGTGGGATGGAAATCAACGGCTTTGAGCAGTAAAACTTCTTCCTCCGAAAAACTGTCATTTTCATACATAATTTTAGATTCATACTAATAATTAGGGTTGCCAGATGTATATGAGGAAAAAACGGGACAAATTTTTATTTTTTATTAGTTCATATTACAAATTACAAAATATAACAAAAAATTACGAAAAGCTTACAGTCCACTTCTTTATATACTTAGCATTTGACGAGACTGCTTTCAACAAAGATTTATTGCTTGACATGGCATCCTTAAATTCCGTGCAACTAGCATTTATATTGACATAAACACACAATTCATATTTTACAGTGTTTACGCCGAGACGATTTCTTTCGTCAGTCCATAGATTTCCCATAACATTGACATGCGCAATATCTATCTACGTAACTACAAAAATACTGTTGGTTGTCACGCGGTTGCGCTAGATATTGCGCGGACGCGCCAGATATTGCGCGAAATTTAAAAACCGGACAATCTTCTGTCCGGTTTAACCAGATTTTTTCGAACGGACAAACATGAAAAAAACCGGACTGTCTGGTCGAAAACCGGACATCTGGCAACCCTACTAATAATCGTGTCTCATTATTCTCGCGTAGGTGTGCATGCTATGCAATCTGCCCGCTGAACGCATCGCTCCCATTCCCGAAGTCCCGCGTCGATCTGTTTAAGGCCCGTTCAAACGTTCGAAAAGAAACGAACAAGCTGGAAATCTTTCTATTCACCAAATACTGTTTACGACTCTAACTGAGAACTGATTCATAACGCAGCAACGTTGCCGGAATTATCAAATTGTAGGTAGTATTGAAGAATCTGGTGATTCATTGCGAATTTATACAGTAGGGGCAGCACTATACGACAGTCGATTATTCTTTTTTATTACGAAGTGATTTCAGCTCTTTTGAAATGTTTTTCTATAGTTTTGCTGGTTGCTACACATTAAAAAAAAAAGAAACCGATAAATCGCGTTTTGACAAGAAAAGTCTTGTTTCGTTTGTGAATCAGGCACCAATTTATCCATATATCAACTTATTTTCAATCTCAATGACAACAGGAGTACCTACCATATTGACCTAGCCTAGACGTACTTTTGTTTACTGCGGTTTTGGCACTTGGGTATTTTCGAGATAATTCATTGATTATTTTGAGAAATTTCATGGAATAGTGGGAACTATAATTCTGAAATATAATTTATGAATGATGAACACTCTTATGTTATGGCACTGGCCAGTCTCCGGCGCCAATAAAAACTCAGCGTCCCTGAACTCTGCTCATTTTGCCTCAGAAAGCGGTGCGGTCCTGCTCCGATGTTAGGCAACACAAAGTTTGCACGTTCAAATGATTGAACTGTGCAGAATATGGGGAAAATGCAATTCTGACAAGAATTGCAATTTGATTAATGTTATCTATGAATGAGTAGATATATAAGTCGAAAAAAATAGTATATGAATATGGGTCAAGATAAATACGAAGACCAAAAGAAGAAAAAAGATAACAATTCATTTGAACTGTGGAGATCTAATGTCTAAAGAGAATCACCCACCTCGTGTTTTCTCTGAAGCAACTCCGTTCAGAGCAGAGGTAAAAATCTTCAATAGTGCGACACTTTGCGAAGCAGCTTTTTTAACAGATGCTTGATCAGGTTTTATTTTGGTGCTGCAGATGATAATGTGCTAGTTAAGGGATTATGGTAGTAATCATCTCTATTTTTTCTCGGGGTATCTACGCCGAATAATAATTCCCTTGAATATTGTTCGTAGTCAGAGCACTATCTTACTCACCAAGATATAAGGGTGTCTCCGAGTTATTGAAACTCTACTGAATATTCCGAATATTCCATTCTAAAAAATGTATTCCGAAGAATTAATCAGCGAAGATACGACGTTGTTGGTGATCGAACGGATCAAGTTCTTGTGCTAATGGAACTTTGAGCGCATTAAGACCTAAATCTTCAATCAAAATACGATGTATTGTCGTTTTTGGACTACCTAATTTCAAGATAGATGAGGAATCAACAAAAGTGAGTTTTCGTTATCACTACGGGCTTCAGAAGCAATCACTAACTTGTTCCCAAGAGCTCAAATTTTCCGCCTGTTCCACTATTGTCGGCTTTCCATTTTGACTAATAGCGTTGTTGTTAGTTGTTACTTGCCATATTCCAAAAGATAATATTTTCGACAGTGACAGTTGCCCTGCTTCTAATCAGATAAATTAATCAAGAATCAATTCGGACACGAGACAGATGAAGGGCTTCTCTAAAAAGAATCTTCATTGGAAAACACTATCATACAACTACTTATGGTCTCCAATGAGCGCTTGAATGAGCGATAGCCCAATAGTTCCTCTCGATTTTCAGATTCTACATATTCTAAAACGTGAACTTTGAGACCAATTGTTTTGAAACGGTTCAGGTTTATAGTTCAAACAGAAAACAAAACAAGTACTTCTAGGAGTCCTCATTACTACCAGATATGCAAAACCTTCTTTCGTAATAGATAAAATCCTGGAAAATTTCAAACCCATTTTCGCTTGAAGAAAGACAACCATCAAAGTTCCATATTTCATTATTATTATGGTTTACTTTGTTGTTCATTCAATAGGAATATACATTCAGGAAGAAAAAATAAATAAATATTGAGTTGATTGTATATTTTTGTCATTTATCCATAAACATTATAATTAATCATCGTTTCTCTTTTTTTATAGCGGCTGTCAAACATTTCATTTGAAAGAATTCTTATTGCATTGTTGACATTGATTGAAGGGGTTCACAATTGGCCACCGATATTTTGTCATTTAACACTTAACAATTTTATTTTAGGCCACATGGTAGGTAAAGTTTATGTTTATGCCAAAGATTCACAATTGATTCAAGACCTTGAAGATGGAATTTGTGAAGTAATCGAGGATATACAGCCACAAATGTGCGAATTGGTCATGAAAAATTCTATGAAAAGGATATAAGGCTGCAATAGTAGCTGTGGCGGCCATTTGGCTGATATCGTTTTCCATCGTTAAGGCATAGTATGATATAATTTATTGATTCTTTTGGATGAAAATTTTATGTATAGGACATGTTATATATAATCAATTTCGACGGCATTTCGCGCTTGATAAACAAAAATCACAAGTGTAGAAATTTGAAGTACCGAATGAAATTTGATTTAGCCAGCAACAACAGGAAGGAATACCGACAAATTCAATTAAAATAAGAAAATATCAAAGGTGTCGCATTATGTATTATATTCATAAAAATTTACATGTTCTGTAATCCTCTCATAGTGCTGTTCACGAGTTATTGACACTAAAAAAAAACATAAGCACTCATCAGTCTTGTCGGCGTTCGCTTCTCTAAACGTTGCCGAATTTTATTGTCACTTGGGGCGGCTGTGAATTATTTATCTTTTTAATTCTTCGATCAGAATGTTGATTCCCCAGAATGTTGATTCCTCAGAATTAAATGCAAAATATAATAATAATAATATGGTTTATTCTGTAAGCTACAGGATATAAACATATAATCACAGAGGCGTGAGCCTGTACGTGACATATACGGAAAACGATTTGATTTTATCATTTGCAACTTATCCTTCTTAAGAAATACATATAAAAATTTTATTATTTCATACAACATTCCATTATTCCATATTACTTATAATATTTTTCACTTTCATATCAAATTAACTAGTGTTGGGCGTAGGCGCATTCGAATTTGAAATAATGGTTCATCCGCATAATTCGATTGATTTACTCGATAATCTCAAAGAAAAACAAAATGTTCAAACTTTTTATAAAGTCAAAACTGAGCAGAAGAACCTGAAATCGCAAGGTCCGCTCTAGAGGGGCGGCAAAAAATGGAGGACGGCATTATCTATATTTTCCGAGAAATCTGGATTCCTGGATGAATGGATTATACAGGGTGTTTCATTGGGAAACGGAAATACTTCACAGGTGCATAGGTGGCACCAAGGCGATTCTGGAGATACCCCATTTATTGAGTCGTACTGTCTTCGTAGCCGAGATACAGGGTGTTTTATGGATTTGTCCCGTTTCTTTCTGAGGCCGTATCAAACGAACCACCTGGTATATTTGCAATCATGCAAATCATGCAATAACCGCCTTGAAAATCCAGGTCCGGGTTAACAAAAAATTATGAATCGTTTGAATCTTCGAAACAACACCCTGTACATCGGAATTCTCGAAATTTGTTTTAATATTCGGAAACACCACTAAAACCTAAACTGAGACGTGTACTTCAAGTTTTCGCGCAGACAGTTTTACTGCACAAATTTTCAATGTAAAAGTGTAGTTTTTGAGAACTTGGATACCTGAAAGTGGTTTGAAGTGACTTTTAACAATGAATTATCAAAAACATTGAATCCATTATTATTTCAACAATACTTTGTAATTCATTTTCACCTGGAATATTTGGAAAATGTTTTACCAGTTTTGCACCATGATGAGAATGTGAACACTGCTGACATGTACTTTCAGCACGATGGTGCATCGCCACATTATAGGCTAATCATTGGAGAAAAATAGAAGAGGCTAGCCAGAAAATGAAAAACATTCCAAATGTGATGAGGAAAGCAGTTTCGAGCCATTTTTGTAGTTATTGTTCTAATTATTTTGTTATTATGTTTTTTTGTTCATAAATGTTTCAAAATATACGATATCAACCTAATGCAAATGCAACTCAATTCTCAATAAATAGAAACTGAAATACTTAGTATACAGCTATAAAAAAGAAAACCAATGTGAAAATGAATTACAAAGTAATGTTGAAATAATTATGGATTCAATATTTTTGAATATTTCCCTCCTGTCAAAAATTCTATGTATATGGAGAACAATTATCGAAAATTACAGCGATAATTGCATTGTAGGAAGCGAAACAGCACTGCGATAATTGTTCTGTTCATAGATGCTTAGTTTCTATGCATCTTACACAGTTCGAATCTATGGCAATTCCATTCTACATCAGTTTGACAAGTGATGTAACAGTTTAGGCTGGTTCAACTCTCTATTCAACATCACCTTCTGACGGTAAGTTCAATTGAAATTCGTCCCTCTCAAAACAGAGTTCAACCGGGGTGTAAATTTTCATTGGGACACTCTGTATAAATTTTTAATCACTTACTTTTTCATAGCTTTTTTCCATTAATCGTGATTCAACCTGAAGGAACATTCAAGTCAACTCTTTATTAAATACTGAAATTACGTCGAACTGAGAATGGGGTACTAAATCGAAGTCTATGATTTTAGGCAACACAAAGTTGGCATGTTTAAGTGAGTGGACTATAAGTTCACGCAACTTTGTGTTGCCTAACATCGGAGAATTTGACTTAGTACCGCAATCTCAGTCCAATGTATCTGATACAAGGTGCAATAGTGCGACACTTCGCAAAGTAGCTTTTTTATAAGTTGCTTGATCATCTGTTATTTAGGAGCTGCAGATGGTAATGTGCTAGTTGAGGATTTATGGGAGTAATCACCTCTATTTTTGAATAATAATTCCTTTGTTTTTGTAACATTTGTTTGAAGTCGAAGTGGCCAACCAAGATAAAAGGGTGTTTTTGATATCCTCAAATGATTAATCTGATAAATTCACAACAAATTCTCTCTGCCTTGTCAACAGCTTTCCGAAAAGAGATTCCATTTTGATATAAAGAAACGAGTATATTGTAGGAGACAACGAAAGATGTTCCTTTCATTGTAATGAGGAAGGTATACAGTTAACTATGGAAAACGGTATCGGCCAGATGGCTATCCATCATATCCTTATTCCTTTTCGTGTAATTTTCGGAGACCAGTTCGCACAATAGGGATATTGCCTATATTTTGAAATTGCTTTCAAGTTGTAGGAAACATATAGAAAGTATTAATAAAAAAAATGTTGATGAAAAAAGTTTTCAAAATTCCCGCTGAAACGCTCCATTCTGTCACGGTATTAAGGTGATGTCACTGCATAATAGAGTCACCACCATAGACGAACTTACTAGTTTATCTATGGTCACCACGTGCTAACGGTCTGTCAAACTGAACTGATATCTGCTGATATTGACAGTCAAGTAGGTTTGATTATATCATCTGACATTCTAAACCATAGATGAACTAGTTCTAGAAAATGGACAATTCAAGGATATCGGGTATGGTAGTCAAACTCTATATGATCTATCTCATTTATTGTACCATCCTAGCTTTCGGTCATCATTGTGACCATCTTCAGAGAGCTGAAATATACATTCAGTAAGACAAAAATATAACAACAGACATAACCTAAAACACTCACATCAATTCGAGATGTTGAGGAGTTCATATTTAAAAATGCTTCAATAGTCTGATTATTAATCTGGAAACTACGATTTTTCATTCGATGAAATCTATCAAAAAAATCTTGTCATATCAGATTGACACAATGTTTAAGAATAAGGAATAACCTCAACCTTGAGTTGAAACGCCATCGAAAGATGACATTTCACTCTTCTTCTTTATGGCATGAACTAGATAAGTGTAAATTGGATTAAGTCTACATGAATCAGTCATAATATTGAGGTTGTTACAGCAATGAATTTCAACTGTCTCAGGGAAGGAACGTTTATACCTATTTTTTTCTTTTTTGGCTGTAATAGGTTCTTCAAAATTCATCACATGTAATGTGTCGTGTACATGTTCAGACAGACCACAAGTCTGTTTTCCTTCCTATAGTCCTTCTGGTGTTCTCCAATGCGTGTCTCTAAATTTCTGCCTGCCTGGCCATCATAGAAACGATCACAGTCATTACACCTAATTTTGTAAACTATATTAGTGTTTTTTTTCTAGTCTCTACTCCATCCTTCGCCCTTGTAAACACTGTGTTACCAACAGTGAACGGCGTCCTCTTGACTATTCTCAACTCAAAATCACCATGGGGTCTCCCAAACAGATTACAAATACTCCGAGTCAGATTGCTATACAGGGTGAGTCTTTGACTTGTACATATATTTTAACCGAAGGTTCTTGAGGTCAAAAGAAACACTTTTTTCATTTACCATTTTTTCCGCTTCGGCCCTGTTAAAAAGATATAGACATTTTAAATTTTCAAAATGAGCTAATTCACCCCTGAAAACCGGAACACTGGAACACTGAAGTTTTCTCAAGCATAAGATATACCTCTTGAACCTTGGAAATAAGCTACTAAATTAGAAAAACCATCATAAACTCACGTTTAACATTCCATTTGTTGAACAAAGTAGTGTTTATAATCAAATAAATGAGTTATTCCAATTTCGTTGACGCTAAAGATTAAATATTCTTCTCTGTATTTCTATTTCATTTTCGATAAATATAACGAATTGAGCTCGCTACCACCCATATTAGCTCTGATACTCATATCCATTCATTCATTATATTTCATTTATATGATATCGTTGTTTATTTTTCGTGCAAGAATTAACCTTAAAATCTCAAATAAATAATATTGATCTGTGAAAGTTCTAACACAGACTATAGTAATCTGTGGTTGTAAGTTTGACTTTCAAATTTCGAGTGATGCCAAATATAAACACACCAGTTCGGTTCGAATAATCTATGTTCTAACCTAAAATTTTCATTTACAGTTTACACTGTTATTGTTATAAGATATTTGTTATGAAATGAAGCATTTGATTTGTTCCAACTATCTCATAAAAATATTGAAATGCATCAATATTTTTGAAACCATCAGTATGAAAATATGGAAATATGTAAAATATTCTGGCTCTGTAATCAATGGAAAATATTAGACTCCACTTGTAATCAAATTTGTTGTTAATGTGTACCTACATTATAGCCAACTTTACTACTTAATTCATCTTGATTTTGGCATTGAAAATAAATGAGAAGTATTCAATGTAAATATCCACAATAGAATATTTGGTTCCTTTCAACTCACCTAATTTGTTTTCACATTAAAACAATTATGGCCCTCTTGGAAGTATGTCAATCATATGCTCTTAGGATGAATTTATGGAATAGCAAAAGAATAAAAGTATTCAATCTCAATCACATGAAAATTTGTCTAGTATGTACCTAGTCCTAGTGGTATGTTTCGATGTGAGTTTGAATGAGCCGAAGAAGAATACAGTATTGTTCGATAGCAGCAGTCTTTAGTGGGATATCTTTTCAAAAAGAATGTTGATTTTAGTGAAGTATCTTTTTATTATCAGAGCTGTGCCAAAGCTCAGTGATTTTTAATCAAATCGAGGAGTTGAGGTGAGCTTATTCAAATAACTTCATTTTCAAACTAAGTTGGCTAGTACTTCAATTCTTAAATCTGAGACATGACTTCATAGTAAATATTCATTTCTGTGGTTTTTTTTCCTCAATAGAACAGAGTTGCATTCAGCCAAAGTACCCAATTTTTTGAATTTCACAGATAATTTTTTTTTTTTAAGATCAAGTTATTCGAAAACGGCGCTTTGTACGAGAAAATATGAAGAATACTTTTATTTTTCAAATTAGCCAAATATTCTTCAATGAACGTTCAATTTATTATTAAGAGTTGGTTTCTTCGAATTTCTGGTATTTTTATGGTATGTTATGTTCATAACAAAGAAACAGAAGAATGTGTATGGAATCTGGTGTTCGGAGAAGATGTATCACATCAAAAAAAAGCTATATTTCAAAAATCATTTCCTTCGATACAACCATTTACGAGATATAGCCGAAAATCACATTTTTTTAACGATTTTCAACAGCCTGTATCTTTTTAACCGGGCCGAATCGGAAAAAATGGTGAAGGAAAAAAGTATTTCTTTTGACCTCAGGAACCTTCGGTTTAAATATATGTACAAGTCAAAGACTCACCCTGTATAATGGTAGAGAGCAATACATCACATTTTTATCATTATTAAGGTCGTTTCCTCCATGGTCAGTGGCTGTCCTAACCATGGATTCATGGGGTGTACTATAAAGAAGCCTGTTGATAAGTCTCCTCGGGTACGAATTAGAATTCCAGATTAATAATCAGATCATTAAAGCATTTTTAACTATTAATTCCTCGACATCTCGAACTGATGTGAGTGTTTTAGGTCAGGTTTGTTGTTGTTTTTGTCTTACTGATTGTATATTTCAGCTTCCTGAACATTGGGTCAGTCTGATATGACAAGCGATTTTGATGAAATAATTTTGAGAGATAATGCTGAATGAAAAATCGTAGTTTCCAGATTAATGATCAGACCATTGAAGCATTTTTAACTATTAACTCCTCAACATCTCGAATTGATGTGAGTGTTTTAGGTCATGTCTATTGTTATATTTTTGTCTTACTGAATGTATATTTCAGCTCCTTGAAGATGGTCACAATGATGACCGAAAGCTAAGATGGTACAATAAATGAGATAGATCATATAGAGACTACCATACCCGATATCCTTGAATTGTCAATTTTACTGTAGTCGATATTAATAAGTTGTTAGTTCTAGAAAAGATTAGCCTGTCTATTGAACTCGAGAAATAAGATAATGAAAATGCTATTCAAGTATTTTAAAAACGTAACGTGAAGAACCTAAATTCATTGGATTTCATTCTATGACGCAGCAATTATATTTATTAAAATTGATGAAGAGTTAAGGCAAAGTCTATGAAACTCAAAAAAAATTAATACATTCCATACGCAAAAAATATATGAAAATGAGAAAAAAATCTATGCCTCTGTGCATTCAAATGGCTTATGCAAACCCAAAAAGATTATACCCTCACAGGCATTACCTGACGACAAAATTAAAAATTTTGCTGACAGTCTCTGGTTCTTAGTCATTTCAACTTTTGCGACGCAGTTTATGGTCCATGTTTGATAAGAGAGTACTGTAAGACGATACAGAAGGTACAGAGATCATGTCTGAGGTTTATATATGGAATCCGGAAGTTCGAACCAGTCATTCACAAGCTCAAGGTCTGTAACTGGCTGGATATGGAAAAACGTAGAAGGATGTTCATACTTTGAATCTCAGACACCGTGGTCTCCTCTCCGCGCTCACCCATTCTACAACCACTTTCACCAGGTCGTTCACGTAAAGTATTTTTTCTCTCTATAATGATTTACCTCTTCCTCTGAAATTTTTTTTTTTTTATACGCATCTCTCGGGAAAAGACTGAGCTTATAACGCCCTTTCAAGCGCCCCGAGATGAATTTAGAAGAAATCGGTTTGTGCGTGTCTTAAACTGCTGTAAGTTGTAACCAAGGGGGAATACATCTTGAGGTAGGGTATTCCATAGCTTTGCAGTTCGGTAAAGAAAAGCCTTCTGATACACGGATGTCCTAGCTGTAGAAAGATGCACGACAAACTGGTGACTATTATCGGCTAGCCTTGTTCGTCGATCAAATTGAGCCCCTGGAGGAATCATGGAGGCAATGGCAGCAGAACACCTTCCGTGGTAGTATCTGTAAAAAAGGCATAAGTCTCCAACCTTCCTACGGTGATCGAGACTATGAAGGTTGGCAGTTAACGTTGGATCGTCTATTAGGCGCACTGCTCTTTTTTGAATGGAATCAAGTAGGAATAACGAGTGCTTAGGAGCTGAACCCCAAGCATGAGAGCAATATTCCATAGCTGGACGCACTTGAGCCTTATAAAGTAATAAAAGCTGTTTTGGAGTGAACAATTTCCTCGCACGAAATAGATAGCTAAGCTTCTGTGCAGCTGACTTGGCAACTGAGCAGACGTGCTCATGCCAGGTTGCATTTGGACTGATATTGATCCCTAGAAGCTTAAGTCCATTGGTTGGTTTTATTGTTTTATTGTCCATTATTAGTTGGGTTGCAACTGTCGATGTTTTTCTTGTGAGCAGAGTAGCCTGGGTCTTAGAGGCATTGAATTCAACCAGATTGTCAGAACCCCATTGTAGAATAACTTCTAAATCTTCGTTGATTGTCACAGCTTGAGCTATTCTTTGGGAACTGGATGTTGACGCTGATACAGGCTTCTTGTTTGTCGTGGACGCTATAAGAGTGCTGTCATCTGCAAAGCTTAAAATCTGATTCTTGGTTGAATTTGAAAGGTCATTAATATGCATTAGGAACAGACTCGGGGACAAGATTGAGCCCTGAGGTACACCGGCGTTGACGGAATGAAGTGCAGACTCCGCACCATCGACCACAACACAAAGTTGTCTCTCGTGGAGGAAACTTCCGAGCCAGCTGCAAAGTCCTTCCGGGAGACCGTAAGATGGAAGCTTAGATAGTAATGCTCTGTGCTATACACGATCGAAGGTCTTGGATATGTCTAGGGCAACTGCAATTGATTCCCCATGCTTTTCTATAGCGTTTGTCCAATTCCTTTAATTTATATAAATTCAGAAAGTCATACACACAACTTTAGCTGACGAGTTCACTTTAGGCATAGGTCCTGAGCTATGTGGACGCAGGCTTGATCTCCGATGTTTTTTTTTTCTCTTCAAATTCTTTGTTCAAGTTCAATGTACAAGAGGGAATTTTTATTTCAATGTATCCAACTATACGCTCAGTGCTGGAATTTTTCTCTTTATTCTAGGTGAACTTTTGGGAGCTTACATATAAACAGTCTTTTTGTAGTAAGTCTCCTTTTTGCAGATAAAATTATAGGATGTATTATATATATAATTTTATTTTTTGATAAAAATAAAATTATTTATTTTTATAATATCTGCAAATAAAGTTTATTATTATTATATTATTATTATTATTTATGTGAAGTAAGCAACGCTTTCTCAGCTGAATATCTGCGCGGCGTTGCCAAACTTACAAATAATCCATAGCAACGCTTTTCGTTTAAATTAGCAATTATTCTTATTATCATGTCACATTTATGTTCATTTTCATCATTTTCGTCATGTGTTGTGAATATTGGAGTCGTGTAATAGTAGTAGATACTAGATTATGTTGTTCATTCAATGGGAAGATTCATATAGTAAAAAAAAATAAATGACATTTGACTTGATTATATATTTTTGTCATTCATTCACGAAAAATAAAATAAATCATAGTTTTCCATTTTTTACAGATCAGTTATCGGTCTTCTTTGCTGCAGGAATCGGTCCCTGAGCTAACTGAGGTGGTACCCCAAGTCTTGGATTCCGCACCTGCAAAAACATTCTCATGAGTAGGCAACGTACGTTCATTTGAATTCGTGGTCAAAAGTGCTTTGGAGAAATTAGAGCTGCTTTTCTGTGACTACAAAAAGCGCTTAGCTGGGACCATTTAGTTTCCAGAATCGTAGTACATATGTAAACAAATGTATGTGGCAAAACATCCAGTTCAATTTGTGCAAAATTACAAAAACATAATTTGAATTGAAAGAGCTGCTGGAAATAACCACCTCTCTGCTTCAAACATTTTTCACATCTTTTTGTGATGCCTTTGAAGACATTATCCAATGTATGAGGTGGATTGTTTATTTCTTCAACCTTTTCGATAATTCGATCCTTCAATTTGATTAAATCAAGTATAGGTACTTGAAAATTACTATATTTCAAACGACGCCACAAAAAAAAAATAAAAGATGTGAGGTCGCGAGACCGTGAAGGAAATTCATGCTCAATGTTCAAACTGACTAATAGCGCACCAAACCCCAACTTTTTGTGAATGAAGGGGTGTTTCAATAAAATATTTTTCTGGTTCTTCACTTCTTCACGTCTCAAGTCTTTTGAGTTGAGATGCCCAGAAAAGTGAAACTAGGTTTCATTGAAAAAAAACCTTCTTGAGGTTATTACTAAATTTATTCAGGAGCCATCCTATGAGTATAATCAACCTCTTGGACCTTTTGGTAGCAATACTTCTTAGAGCTTCTTCCAAGATATCTTCGACCGTACTAATCAAGTCTGGTGTCATTTTTGTTTGTCGACCACTTCCACTCTTTCTTCCACGTTGCCGGTTTAATAGGAAACTCTTAAGCACTGTTAAACCATAGTATAAGGAAAGGATAATAAGCCAACCGCCGTTTGACGGCAAGGAAATAGTCACCAAAGGTCGCTACCGTAGTTGGATTTGGATTTGGAGAAGTAACTCGATAATAGATAGCGCTGAATCATGAGCTATAGATGGCGCAGAAATAATACGATAATTCATTCAGTGGCGTGGTTGAAAAGGGGTCGCATGACATTGCCAACAATTTTTATGTTACTATTAAGTTATCACAAATACACGCCACTGGCGTAAATGCTTATTACAGAGCAGAAAAATATCAAAATATAGAAATCTTCTATATTTCAAATATTTTAGTTCTTCAAAATAACACCGATTTTTTCAGAGGGGTCCACTTTACGGACCAATTTTTGACAGTAAAATTCGAGTAGAACGTGAATACAACTAGATGGCGCTCAACATCAACAAAATCGAAAAAAGCATTACACTGGCTTACTATCCTTTCCTTATACTATGGTTAAACAGAGCTTTGGAAACATTTATAAACAATCCTGAATTATTTTAAGATATTTCCATTCGCCTTCAATCTTCTGCCGTTTTCTGAAGTAAGATTCGTTCATTTTTTATTATTTTTCAAAACTCTCCTCACAGATTCGAAAATACAAATTCCAAATATAACTGTTTCAAGTGAAATGGAAAAATTACCAGATAATGCTGTGGTACAAGCTAAGAGCTACTTGAAGTCACAGAAAATGTACTCTAATTTCTCACAGCATTCTGACCACGAATTTTAATAAACGCACGTTATAAGTAGAACTAGGTTTCAATTTTTTTAGATGATTATTCATTTTTTGAATTTTGCAGAATAAAATCAAATTTATGATATTCAGTAGTTGACTAACTCACCTTTACCAACGAGTCAATAACTTTCATGTCTTTAGCCATATTATTTTCAATTATAGAAGATGTTCTTGCACCCTGTGATTCAATAATCTGTAATTTTTTATTGAATAAATATAATATAAATTAAATAAGATCATTTATTTGATATAGGTACCTATCATTCGGAATATTTTTCAGTTTGATGATGATTTTATAGAAAAGTGTTGGGATTGAGAATAGGAACAAAAGCTATAAAATTAATTATAAATTTTCAGTACCTCAGAAAAGTCAGGAAGTGACTCCCGTTTAGAGTCATCTGCTTTTGTATCCTGAGCAGAAACTGCACACTGTAATTATTAAAAATTCAATAGTCAGAAACGAATTACATAGTACATTTGGTTTCAAATTAGATTGGATCACAAAGTAAGAATAGTTTTTTATATACAGGGTGAGTCTTTGACTTGTACATACAGTAGATTCTTGAGGTCAAAAGGAACACTTTTTTCCTTTACCATTTTATTAGATTCGGCTTCGATAAAAAAATATAGCCATTTTAAATTCTCAAAATGAGCTATGCCATCCCTGGAATCCTGTACACTAAAGTTTTTTCAACCATAAGGAAAATTCCTATCAGAATACAGGTCAACTCTATGTACCTTGAAAAATTCTGTGTTCAGAGATATTTACGCTGTTAAGTTTTAAGGTTATATTATACCTACATGAGCTTGTTTACTAAATAATCATCTTGAATATTTGAAGAAACTAAAAAAAAAAATTGAATTTTCATACCTTATTCCAAGAAATTTAATATAATTGAGTACTACTTCCTTAAAAAATTGTGATGATACACAACTAAATTACTGTGTAGAATTCATTCAGACCAAAACATTTCTTTCATTAAATGGAAAAAATTTGCGTTATAACATTTATCCCATAAAGAAAAATTTTGATTTACATCACTCAGTTGAATATTTCTGAAGCTATCAGTATGAAAATGTGGATATGAATCGAAAGAATATTATGACTATGTATTCAACATATGATGTATAAGTTGCGATTAAATTGGTTCTAAAGGGTTTTTTTAGAGCTATAGAACTTTAAATTGCAATAATACAACGATGGAATATTCGATTGACATGAATTTTATTTATCCGCAAGATAATCTTGCGGCATTATATTGTAAATATGATTTTTGGCAAATGACCGCCACGGCTGGCTCGGATCTAGTCCAATCTGGATGGCCAATTTTCGATGACTTTTTCAAACATTTGTGGCCGTATATCGGCAATAACACGGCGAATGATGTCTTCCAAATGGTCAAGGGTTTGTGGCTTATCCGCATAGACCAATGACTTAACATAGCCCCACAGAAAGTAGTCTAGCGGTTTTAAATCACAAGATCTTGGAGGTCAATTCACAGGTCCAAAACGTGAAATTAGGCGGTCACCAAAGGTTTCTTTCAATAAATCGATTGTGGCACGAGCTGTGTTACATGTTGCGCCGTCTTGTTGGAACCACAGCTCCTGGACATCATGGTTGTTCAATTCAGGAAAGAAAAAGTTGGTAATCATGGCTCTATACCGATCACCATTGACTGTAAAGTTCTGGCCATCATCGTTTTTGAAGACCAATGATTCCACCAGCCCATAAAGCGCACCAAACAGTCAGTTTTTCTGGATGTAACGGTCTTTCGACATACACTTGAGGATTATCTTCACTTCAAACGCGGTAGTTTTGTTTGTTGACGTAGCCATTCAACCAGAAGTGCGCTTCGTCGCTAATGGACGTAGTGCGCGATACGTATTTCGCACAGGACTATTATTTTCGAGATAAAATTGCACTATTTGCAAGCGCTATTCAGGCGTGAGTCTATTCATGATAAATTGCCAAACCAAACTGAGAATAAATACCTTAACAGCTGGTAAATCAGTGGCCATCTTGAACAGTAATGCCAGCATAAAGTTATATACCTCGAAAAAAAACACCCTATATATTTCAATATGTAGTGATAGGTTTCAATATAAGCTGAAGAAGAAAACAGTTATGTTTGGTAGCAGCAATTGTTTCATGGATTTTCAACAGCTTGTATCTTTCCAACCGAGGCGAAGTGGGAAAAATGGGAAAGAAAAAAAGTATTTCTTTTGACCTCAGGAACCTACCGTTGAAATATATATAGTCAAAAACTTACCCTGAATATGATTCAATATTTATTGTTATTTAGTTTTATTCACTTTCATTACGCTTTTACTTTCAGCAACGTTCAAGCCAATTTTATATTAATTTTTTCGTTCCAGAGTTTTTCTCCGGTATTATAAAAGCTTTTCGGATGAAATTTTGTATGAAAATGCAATCCTTTCATTTCCAAGGATATATATCAATAAAACAATATCAATATTACTCACTATATCAAAAATTAATAACAAAATAAATATGAAATTGAAAACATGTGTTGCTACAATGATAAGAGGAAGGGCTAATGATTATCCGATCTAGCATGCTACTATTGCTACTTGACCTAAAGATCTATTGTGCATTGCTACAATGATACTAAGTAAAATAATTTTTGCCTGTCGAGTCATCATGTGTTGCTTTGATACAATGATATTGAATAATAGCTTATTATTGCATTAGGAGGGGAAATGTCACTTTTCATGGCGAGCCTGTGTTTACCCGTCGAAAGTAGTGATGTAGTTACTTTCTATAACCTTTGTAAAATTTTGTAAATGTGCGTGAAATGTGAACATTATCAAAAACATAGTAGATCATAAAAATGAGAAAATCATAAACTAGAGATCTGCCTGAATATTGGGTATATCATAAAGTTTATAGCATCAGATACACTGTGTGTTAAGTCATGCTAGCTATTATTCTGTTCTGAAGAATCTAGCTTATAATGATTTAATGTCTCATTTGTTATCAATGAATCTTTATTTTTTGAAGCGAATATATATAACCAAAACAATACATATATCTGTAAGTTCCTCAACAAACTTACCACTGCAACTACAAGGAGTACTACGATGGAAAACGATGTGAGCTTCATTTTGATAGTGCTACTGTTTTCAAATTGGATGTTTTTCTTTAAATACCCAAATTTTGCACGAGAACATTAATTTGAAATCCACATGAGAAGTTTATTTGATAGTGAAAACGTGATTGAAATAATGAAAGAATCTGAATACCCATAAAGTGTATTGTTATTTAATATGGGAAAAAGAACTTAATTTGTTCAAGACGTCTTCAGCTGATATCCAATTCTTAATTTCGAAATTTTGGTTCATCATTGTAATTCTGCTGGTTACAGTATATGTGTAATTTTTCATTTTTTTTGTCAAATCCTCTTCAGACGCAGTTCTTATTGTAAGTCAGTTTTTCTACAAAAACTTTCCCATCATTAAAACAGGCTTATTTAACCTAATTTATATTTTTTACTTCCCTAGCTTTTTGAGAAATAGACTTTAGGGCGAAATATTCTAGTTACTATAATTCACTTGATCAGTTGATAGACCTATTTTTTTCACACCGTTGTTCTTATATTTCAGCATGATAAGTTCTTTCATTTCAATTTTTGATGAAATAACCTCTACGAGTTCTGGTTTTTTATGCTCCTTTTGAAACACTTAATATCTTTTTCAGTAGCAGTGATACCCATTTTTTTTACATAACAACTTAGATCTTTTTTTATGTATTTTTATTAAGTCCTAGTCCACTTTTGATGATATTATTCCTCAGAACGTCTCGTTTGATAAAGGGTGTTTTTTTTAGAGCTATAGAACTTTAAATTGCAATAAAACAACGATGGATAATTCGATTGACATGAATTTTATTTATCCGCAAGATAATCTTGTGGCATTATATTTCAAATATGATTTCTGGCATATGACCACCACGGCTGGCTCGGATGTAGTCCAATCTGGACGTCCAATTTTCGATGACTTTTTCCAACATTTGTGGCCGTTTATCGGCAATAACACGGCGAATGTTGTCTTCCAAATAGTCAAGGGTTTGTGGCTTATCCGCAAAGACCAATGACTTTACATAGCCCCACAGAAAGTAGTCTAGCGGTGTTGAATCACAAGATCTTGGAGGCAAATTCACAGGTCCAAAACGTGAAATTAGGCGGTCACCAAACGTGTCTTTCAATAAATCGATTGTGGCATGAGCTGTGTGACATGTTGCGCCGTCTTGTTGGAACCACAGCTCCTGGAAATCATGGTGTTCAATTCAGGAATGAAAAAGGTAGTAATCATGGCTCTATACCGATCATCATTGACTGTAACGTTCTGGCCATCATCGTTTTCGAAGAAGTAGGGACCAATGATTCCACCAGCCCATAAAGCGCACAAAACAGTCAGTTTTTCTGGATATAACGCTGTTTCGACATACACTTGAGGATTAGCTTCACTCCAAATGCGGCAGTTTTGTTTGTTCACGTAGCTTTTCAACCGGAAGTGCGCCTCATCGTTTTCCGCACAGAACCATTATTTTCGATATATTTCTTTACCAGGACTAGGTTTTCACGCAGGTAGCTATAGCTTCCCACGTAGTGATGTTGGTTGTTGCCCGAAAACCCATTGGGTCTTCCTGCGGAAACCACAAATGAACGGCTGGCTTCTGTTGTGGACTCCGTTTGTTTGTTGTTTCTCTTCAAGTGTTGCTCACCTAACACTTTTCCACCGTACTGATGAGGGCCGAATGCTCGAAACACGTGTCTTCGGTTAGCGCTTCTCCTGAGGACATGTCCAATATTCTTTTTCCTTGCTTTGATTAAACAGATTTTCTCGACTTGTAGCTATTTCTGGGCCCCTTGTCATTGAAATTGGATGAAAGAAAAAGAAAAGTCCTTTGCAAGATGATATATTGAAATATTAATTAATTACTAACTAACAACTTATGGCTGTTCTATACTATTCCTGGTTTCTGGGTGTGAACTTTACTCTGATTCCATTCGTTCTGAGTACTAGATTCGCCTTAAGCACTATACTCTGCTGAGTATCTATAGGCGTAAGTTTAAATTTTCTGAGGACTCCGGAGAGAAATGCTTTGATTTGCAGAAAGGCATATTTTTGACCTGAAAAATTCCAATATATAAAATTTTTTCACATTATTTACCAGTAATTCATATTATTCGGAATAAACTAGCAAAATTCATATGTCATTTTAAGATTTTAGGATTCCCTATATCGACTTAATTGTGAGAAGAAGTTCGAAGCTGTAGAGGGTGGGTATTTCATATTTAAAAAAAAAGATTGTTGAGGTCAAACGAAACACTTTTTTGCTTTATCATTCTTCGATTCGACCTAGATGAGGAGATATATCAATTTTAAAGTTTCATAGTGAGCTATGCCACCCCTAGAAACCTATACAATGAAGTTTCTTCAACTTCCAATTTTTTGAATTTCACAGATAGTTATTTTCATCAATTTACTTGAATTGTATGACAAAATATGGTGAATACTTTTATTTTTTGAAATGGTCAAATTACTCTTAAGAGTTGGGTTCTTTGAATTTCTCGTGTTTTTATGGAATGTAATGGACATAATCGAAGACTTGGATGGAATTTTGTGTTGGGAGAAGACTCATCACATCAATGAAAAACTATAATTCAAAAATCATTCCTTCAGAAAAATAGATTTTTTTCCTGGATTTTCAATAGGCTGTATTTTTCAACTGAGCCTAATCGGAAAAACTAGTAAAGAAAAAAATTGTTTCATTTGATCTCAGGAATATTCCTTCAAAATATATGTACAAGTCCAATACTCAGCCCAAATATGAATCCAACAGGTAAAATATTAATATTTTCATATTAAATATATGAGTAATTTCCAAAAAACACATATTCCAGTTTCAGCAGACAGCAAACAGAAGATTTCCAAGAGATTACGTAGGAATCATAATCGGAAATAACCCAAGGAGAATGCATGTCATCAAGGGAGAGTAGCGATATACTGATTTCATCCTTGTTAGGGATCATCAGTACCGCACAACTCAACCCAAGATGACAAAAAAAAAGAAATAGTAGGCACCTTATTGAACGCTGGTAGACGCAAAGCAGTATGATTACATACTTGGAAATTGTACTTCTTTTTCTTTTTGTATTTTCTCCATTCATTACCAAGTATCAGCCATTTGATTTATTATATTTCGCGCTGTACGTCGCTTGGACTGAAAAACAGAAGATTTTCCTAGTTGGCGTGGAAATCTTCTTTTCGCAGTACCCGTGGAGGAAGTAGTTAGGTTTTTGTCCGCTGGGTGGCGCATCGCAGTAATCATACTGCTTTGCGTCTGCCAGCGTTCAATAAGGTGCCTTCTATTTCTTTTGTTGGTCATCTTGGGTTGAGTTATGCAGTACTGATGATCCCTAACAAGGGTGAAACCGGTATATCGCTACTCTCCCTTGATGACATGCATTCTCCTTGGGTTACTTTCGATTATGATTAATACGTAATATCGTGGAAATCTTCTGTTTGACAATGGTTATGTTGATGGCATTTTTGCTGATACATTAACCAGATAGATAATAAATATCGTATGATATTATTACATACTTGGAAATTGTACTCCTTTTTCTTTTTGTAAGTATTTGATTTCAAAAAGATAACTCACCAATACAATTTCTTGGACCAGCACTAAACGGAATATAAGCGAAAGGATGTCTATGTTGACAGTTTTCTGGCAAGAATCTATCAGGATCGAATGTATCAGGTGAAGGAAAAATCTCTGGATTCCTCATGACGTCGTAAATATGTATTTGGACGTGTGTTCCTTTTGGCACCAACATTCCCGAATTCAATACAGTATCTTTATCCGCAACTCTCGAAATGAAATACACACTTGGATAAAGCCTCAGAGTTTCCTTAATACACCTTTCCATATATTCCAGCTTTTGTAGATCATCATAAGTTGGACTAGACGTTCTTCCATCCATAACTTTCATCATTTCATCCATAATGTTGTCCTGTGAGTAAGGGTTCATTAGGTATGTGAAGGGTTTTGAAAATGTACATAATACTCTATGATTTTGATGATTTGACATGCCTCAGATGTCGAAGCTTCCAGCTTAAGATGTCTAAAACACCGGTGTGCTCACTAACTCTTGCAAAACCTCAAGATTGAAAAACCGACTTCTGAAGGGACCAGCCTCCATGGATTTTAATGATAGATATTGATCCCTTTTTTACTTGATTTCCGCACTGTTTCTTATAGCGATCCTCACCTCTTTCTGATGTAAATCTGAATAAATTTCCCATATATTGAAGAATTGTATTTTCATCAATATTTCCATTCCTTCAAATAACTGCTCTATTTTCACTTTCCAAATTAGGCGAAGCAAACTTCGAAAGTGAAATCGATATTTTAATAGAAAGTTGTCTCTCATCAAAACATAACCTTCAAGAAAGACCCACAGAACATATTGCTCTCAAGAATAGGAGCAATCCGTCCAGCAGAGAATACTACCAAACTGATACCTATCAGTAGCGGAGCTACGTACTCTATCAATATTTCTGCTTAAAGCGCATTTATCATTCAAAATCCAATCAGTGAACAGACCAGTATTCTAGACATCTTAAATCTTAATCCAGCTTCATCAGATGAACCAGTCAAGGTGTTTGAAGTGACCTCTCCCTCTCTATGCACTTTCTAACCATCATTTGGAGGAATATCTCAGTTTCACACAGATTTCACGGTTACATTTCAATATTATATGTTGGTACTCGAAACTCTCCCGTCACAGATTTATCTGTTACATAGGCCAACACACATTTTGGTGCTTGCGATTTTTTAACTGTTCCTGAGTAATTTTTGGATGCAGAATGTAAAAAAGTTCTCAGATTTTGTCTATCAGATCTAGTTTTTGAGTTTTTAAAAAAAATTGTGTATATAATTTACGTTATAACTGTTATAATATATAATATTACTATTGACAGTTAAAGAAAAACAAAGACACATGGATTTAAGTATTTATTGCAAAAACTTAATTTACATAATTACATTAGTCACTAATCACATAAAAATTATCTTTTATACGATTTTCTAGAATGGAGTTTGCTAGGGCAGTCTCGCTGAAGGCTCCAGCAGTAGTCCGCCATCATGTGGCTATCCCATCGTCCTTGATAACGATCTTCCATAGTTTTAATATCCTGGTGGAATCTTTCCCCCTGTTCTTCACTACAATCACCTAAGTTTTCTGGAAAACGATCTAGGTGGCTGTGGAGGTAGTGAACTTTTATACTCATGTTACAGCCGAGAATATTAAAATTTGAAAGCATAGTTTCCACTAATTCTACGTAATTCTCTGCTTTATGATTGCCAAGAAAATTTTGTACTACTTGAACAAATGAACTCCAAGCGTTAGATTCAGTCTCGTTCATTGATGTGGTGAATTGTGGGTCTTTAACAAGTTGCCTTATTTGAGGACCATCAAATATACCAGCTTTTAGTTTTTCCGTGCTAATGCCAGGAAATTTACGTGACAAATACCCAAAACAATTTCCATCTCGATTTAAGGCCTTCACAAATTGCTTCATTAGGCCTAGCTTGATATGCAAGGGCGGAAGTAAGATTTTTTCTCTTGAAACCAAAGGTTCGTTGATCACGTTTTGTATTCCTTGAATCATGACATCTCTTGAAGGCCAATTTTTGTTAACCCAGTGCTCATTTTTAGCTCTGCTGTCCCAAAGGCACAAAAAACAAGGATATTTTGTATAACCACTCTGCTGTCCAAGGAGGACGTTAACCATTTTTAAATCAACACAAAATGACCACTGATGTTCTTCGTATTTAATTTTTCTCAAAACTAATGCTATTGTTTCATATTCTTCCTTCATAGTAGTAGAATGACCAATAGGAATTGAGCCATATTTGTTACCGTTATGTAAAAGAACACATTTTAAACTACGTTTTGAACTGTCAATAAAAAGGCGCCAATCATCTGGAGTGTATTCAGGCAAACCCATTTTTTCTAAGAGCCCTTTTATATTGTTACAGAATACCAAGTCATTTTCCTGAGTGAAAAAAGGCAGCAGATCCTTATCTCTTTTACGATAAAATGTAATATTAGTACCTCGACAAAGTAGATTTTTTTCTTTTAATCTGGATGCAAGTAATTCAGCGGATTCCTTTGAGAGATTCAGGGGTAGGATTCTGTAACTTTCGTTATCATAGCAAACGAAAGCGATAACGTTACGAAGCGAAGCTAAGCGAAGCGAATGCGGTATTCTGTAAGCGTCTTTTTCTTTATCGTTTCGTTATCTTTACGCTTTTAGTTTCGTTGTCGGAGCTTACCGACTTTACACGAAGGAACATTGGCAACGTTGCAAATAAGTAGATATTTAAGCTACTGTAGGATTCTGCAGGTTTTGACATATGAGGTACCTGAGATAATCTCTAATAAGAGCAATGAGATAAGAGTCCCTTTTATGGACTCTAGCTGTAATGTCCTTTGAATAATCCACAGTATTTAACTTGAGTATTGTCAGAAATTATATTTTGATTTATGACTCTCATTGGAAGTTACTTAACAAAGGGTTTCATACCATTTTAAACTGTTTAGTTTATCATTAAGAATGAATTAGCTAATTGAATACAGCACCTGAATGCAAATATTGAGTATTACAAAAAGTCTTATTTGAGCACTGGAAGAAATTCGAAATGGAACCTCGTTCAATGGATTATAATTTAAAACCTTCATTCTTATTCCAGTTACAAAACCTACCCATACTACAAAATAAGTTCGGGGAGTCAACTAATAGTGTGTATAGCTATAAAGAAATATTCATCATGTTTTCAATGATTCTGATCATCGACGAGGAAATCTCAAGAAGAGTTCGTCTAACTCTTACAAGAGAGGAGAATAGATTTCTTCGAGATAGAAGTGATCCATTTAACTTAACGGATGAGAGATTCATAGACGTTTTCCGTTTGTCGAAACATTTAGTTCACGTTCTATTCGATGAATTGAAACCATTTATGGATAATTATTGGAGGAACACGAGAACGCCATTTGAACTGCGAATATTGATAACTCTGAGATTTTTTGCCAGTGGAAATTACCAAATTGGACAAGAATATTTGCTAGCAGTAAGTCAACCCATGGTCAGTCGTTGTGTTAGTGAAGTGACTAAATTGATTAACCATGTATTCCAAGGAAGAATTAAATTCCCTAATGATTCTGAGAAGACCCAAAATAAAGGGAAATTTTTTGAAAAATGTGGAATACCAGGAATAATTGGAGCAATCGACTGTACACACATAAAAATCTTGAAGCCATCAGAATTTTTGAACAGAAAAGCACTTGAAGATATTTCGAAATTAAAAAGGAACCTTATCTGTCGAATCAATTGGGTACTCCGCTTTCACGCATAAAAGTTGTCCTACTCCATCGTTCTTCTTTTTCTTCTTCTTTTCTTGAAGATAACTTTCATAACGCAATTTTTCAATAATTAATAGAATGAATTTCAAACTTAATATTAAGAATTGTGATATTGTGAAGCAAAACATTCAAAATTATAACCTCGAAATCGAAATCATTCAAGTGTCATAATATGACGCTTAAGACTTGGTCACGTGGTAAAAGTAAACCAATCAAAAACGCCGTCGGACTTTTCGTAATGACAACGAACCCTAAAATGTTTCGTTATCGTCATGAGGTCGTTCTTTGCTTCGGCAAACACGACTATTGCCGAATCCCTTTACAGAATACCGAACCGAGCAAAACTGTCGTTTCGCCACGTTTTCGCTTCGCCTTGCCGTTACAGAATCCCACCACAGGTCTCTTATAAGATCGTTTAGTGGTGGGATTCTGTAACGGCAAAGCGAAGCGAAAACGTGACGAAACGACAGTTTTGCTCGGTTCGGTATTCTGTAAAGGGATTCGGCAATAGTCGTGTTTGCCGAAGCAAAGAACGACCTCATGACGATAACGAAACATTTTAGGTTTCGTTGTCATTACGAAAAGTCCGACGACGTTTTTGATTGGTTTACTTTTACCACGTGACCAAGTCTTAAGCGTCTTATTATGACACTTGAATGATTTCGAGGTTATAATTTTGAATGTTTTGCTTCACAATATCACAATTCTCAATATTAAGTTTGAAATTCATTCTATTAATTATTGAAAAATTGCGTTATGAAAGTTATCTTCAAGAAGAGAAGAAGAAAAAGAAGAACGATGGAGTAGGACAACTTTTATGCCTGAAAGTGGAGTACCCAATTGATTCGACAGATAAGGTTCCTTTTTAATTTCGAAATATCTTCAAGTGCTTTTCTCTGTTGAACGAGGTTCCAGTCAGATTTTCTTCGAGTGCTTAACATTTGTTTTTTGTGATCATTAAGAATAGCATCAAGCTCTGAAGGTAAATTATTCCTGGTATTCCACATTTTTCAAAAAAATTCCCTTTATTTTGGGTCTTCTCAGAATCATTAGGGAATTTAATTCTTCCTTGGAATACATGGTTAATCAATTTAGTCACTTCACTAACACAACGACTGACCATGGGTTGACTTATTGCTAGCAAATATTCTTGTCCAATACCGCGTTGGTAATTTCCACTGGCAAAAAATCTCAGAGTTATCAATATTCGCTGTTCAAATGGCGTTCTCGTGTTCCTCCAATAATTATTCATAAATGGTTTCAATTCATCGAATAGAACGTGAACTAAATGTTTCGACAAACGGAAAACGTCTATGAATCTCTCATCCGTTAAGTTAAATGGATCACTTCTATCTCGAAGAAATCTATTCTCCTCTCTTGTAAGAGTTAGACGAACTCTTCTTGAAATTTCCTCGTCGATGATCTGAATCATTGAAAACATGATGCATATTTCTTTATACCTATACACACTATTAGTTGACTCCCCGAACTTATTTTGTAGTATGGGTAGGTTTTGTAACTGGAATAAGAATGAAAGTTTTAAATTATAATCCACTGAACGAGGTTCCATTTCGAATTTCTTCCAATGCTCAAATAAGACTTTTTGTAATACTCAATATTTGCATTCAGGTGCTGTATTAAATTAGCTAATTCATTCTTAATGATAAACTAAACAGTTTAAAATGGTATGAAACTCTTTGTTAAGTAACTTCCAATGAGAGTCATAAATCAAAATATAATTTCTGACAATACTCAAGTTAAATACTGTGTATTATTCAAAGGACATTACAGGTAGAGTCCATAAAAGGGACTCTTATCTCATTGCACTTATTAGGGATTATCTCAGGTACCTCGTATGTCAAAACCTGCAGAATCCTACAGTAGCTTAAATATCTACTTATTTGCAACGTTGCCAATGTTCCTTCGTGTAAAGTCGGTAAGCTCCGACAACGAAACTAAAAGCGTAAAGATAACGAAACGATAACGAAAAAGACGCTTACAGAATACCGCATTCGATTCGCTTAGCTTCGCTTCGTAACGTTATCGCTTTCGTTTGCTATGATAACGAAAGTTACAGAATCCTACCCTAGTTCTTCTTGATTGAAACACTGCGGAGTTGCTAAATCTGCTTCAAAATCGCTGTCATTTTCTGATTGAATTCTTTTAACTTCGTCAGACGTTGATGTTTCTGTATCATCTTCTGTCAGTTCGGGTAGAATGCTGAATGATGGAACGGGTATTTCTTCCGAATGCACTACAGGCCTTCTTGCAGAATCTAGATCAGGATATGTCCATTTGTGTCTATTGTATTGAGTAGTTCCTAGTATAGGAACATTGGGTCAGGGACAATTCCAGGTATCCATTTGGCTAATTAGATTCTGGGAAATTTCTATTTTGACGATTAAGTACATATTTATCTCTTTATTTGTTGTCCTTTATCAGAAAAAAATATATCATTTAACCTGTAACGTGTATCTCAAAAACTAGAACTGATAGAAAAAATCTGGTGGCATTTTTGGAATCAGCACATTAAAAACATCTAAAATCAGATGTTAGATTTCTGGCACCAAATTTTTTTTTTTCATTTTGTTGGCCTGTGTTATCTGTCGAACTTGTAATACAGAAAACAGTTCTCCCAACCAACATTTTTCAATCCAAAAACGATATTCATGGAAATATACATAAATTTCAATAGAAATTCAATTAATTGGAAAAAAATTATGTATAATACTCGTACAGAAGGTCATTCTTACACTCCAATTCATTTAAAAACTCTCCACTTTGTGTCTCGATTCTGGATGTTGAAGTCGTGGAAGAATATCAAAGCCTTTCTGAATTCATATTATAAATAACTATACACACCTGAACTTCAGGATGATTTGCTATCAACATCAGGCAGAAACCTATAGCAGCCGCTGTTGTATCATGACCCTAAAAACAAAAATTGAGCTCAAACCATGTTTTCAGAAGATTAAACATAAATTGAACAGCAACATTAATATCAATTCATCACAATTTCAGAGAAATGACTTCATTTCAAAGACTACTTCACTCAATTAGAAATTGCGATTTTTACTTGGTTCAAGTTTCACCTCGTTAACTCTTAAAGTTTCCATTTTAGGCATGGGTTTGCTTAAGTAACCCCCTCTTTTTATACGTAGAATCGTGTATGTATAGTTTTCCATAAACGTCTAATAGTCTAATTGCCGTGAATTACCCTGCATATGTATATATTTTACTTTTATATTGTAGTATTTTTCAAATCATGTATATGTTTATGTTCAAATTATGCCTGTCTACTATTCTGTGATATATTTTAGTCACTTATAGTAGAGTTCGTAATTCCCTTTTTCAATCATAAATATTTCGAATCATTACGTCTCATAACTTTTGTGAAGCCTTGGCCCCTAAGGATGAAAAATTTATTTCCGAAACGTCGGGGAACTTTCATAGCATCAATTTCCCGCTGTTTGATCCTTACACCATCAGTCTATGATTTTTGGTGGAATGTTGAGATGAACTGTGAATTATTTTGAAGAGTATTGTATTCCTAATGAAACTTGATGAAGTTGAATCATATGTGATATTTGACTTTTAACACCATCAACTCTTCAGTTGAAAATGAAGTGAACAGTTATCAATTCGATTGAGATCAAGGGACGACTGAGGAAGAGGAAAAATCTCTTTATCTAACTTTTGCCCTTTTCGCCAACAGTGGTCTTTTAAAAGTCTTTTTCATCACATAATTTTCTATATTGATATGACAATTGAAATTGAAAAAAAAAATTAAAAACACAAGTGTTAGTAAAAAGTGATTAGTGTTTGTTGATTCGAAGTTCACTAAAAGTGAATCACTTACTTCGAACATGAAAGTGTCTACTTCTTCGCAAATCCCTTCATAATCTATCGATCCATCAATTGCTCTCGTTTGCAGCAAAACATCAAGAAGTACTAGTCGTCGTCGCCTCGTTTTATTTTGAAGTTTTCCTTCTGATTTTTCATCTGATTGCAAAGAAAGTACATCACATTCGAACGAATCCATCCGTTCTTTGATTATTGCCTTGGTGAATCCATGGAGAATCTTCAGAAGTTGGGCTTCTCTTCTAGATGTGGAGTTGAACCAATAAATAAGCGGTATGTGAAGCCACGGTCTCATCATTCGGTAATTAAATAATAACTCAATTTCGTGTAAGGCTTTTATGTAATCTTTCGAGTGTTCTTCTTGAGTATTTAATTTATAACCCATAGCAGTTTCTGGGAATAATATATCAAAATTACAACATGAAAACAAATGGGTAGACTGCTTTCCATTCGATGGTTTTGATTACTATTTGTTCGATATCAGGAAGAAGATACGAGGCGTGTATTTAAAGTAAGGTCTCCAAGGCCATTGTATCGCCGCAAGTAGCGCTAGATGAAATCCGGAAACATAGTTGTACGTTAGGCCCCCCTCCACCAGTCGACACCTAGTGGAGCTCATTAGGATGCTCAGTCTTGAGTGTCTTGACGTAGCAGCCATTTGCAATGGAAGTGCCGGTTGTCGCTCCCGCCACGTGCGAGTTACGTTCAGTCATTAAGTTTTTGCACTTAAAAAAAGTCCACCTATAGAAATTCATCGTCAATTGGAAGAAGTGTATGGTGAGAAATGTATGGACGTGAAAAACGTTCGAAAATGGTGTAGAGAATTTTTTGCTGGCCGACTAAACGTTCACGACGAGGAGCGCAGCGGCAGGCCGTCACACTCGGACGAAACAGTGCGGAAAGTTGAGGCGCTTGTGCTGAAAGATCGCAGGTTGACTCTCAATGAGTTAGGCGAAAAACTCCAAGATGTGTGCAGTAGAGACTCTATTCATTCAATTTTGGTGAATAACGATGAAAAAGTTCATGAAGCGGTCATTTCGTTCTTGCGCGAGGCAGCGGGATCGTGGTTCGAGGAGGAGATACAAAAGTTTGCCGATGAATGAGGAAGCTCATCGAAGTGAATGGCGATTACGTAGAAAAATAGCTTAGATTTCAAGCTTTACAGCAATGTACAAAACTTGGTAAATAAATGTTATTTAATGTGAAAAAAATAAATGGAGACCTTACTTCAAATACACGCCTCGTATATTATAATTTTCCTACAAACGTGTGCTTTCATCCGTTTTCCCGCACATATTTTGAGTCTCAAGGTTCAAGAGAAAGCCACTGCTAATTCTTTTCCACATGCATTTGCGTTCGGAAAAAATAGAGGGGATTTTGTCGCACACAAATATTGAAAATTCAATTCTCTATGCACCGGACGTTCAATCAACGACAATGATGAATAACTATATGGTATAGACATGCAGAAATACGTCATTCATGTGAGAACAATTAATCAATTCAAATTTGATTTCAATCTAATGAAAGCGACAAGGAAATTTGGCGTTCGGAATGGACTTCTTCTAACGTCTTCAACAAAAGTCTTATCGTTGATTCTACAGAAAAAATTCTAGGTTTCAATCTTCCTAGGAAAATTTAAATCGACTTAGGACTGGTCATGGTCTTTGTAATAGTACCCTCTTCAAATGGCATTCTATTGATAGCCCACTATGTGAGTGTGGTGTAGAAGAGACCATTGACCACTTGGTGAATAATTGTCCCATTTATAAATTTCATGGTGGTTTCCATGCTATCCATTCAGTTTCAGATTCTTTTCTAGAATGGGTCGCTAACTAACGCAAATCGATATAATGAAAACTAATATTAAGTATCCCTTCCTGCTTCCTTTTTTTTGTTTTAGAATACAATTGGAAATTATAGAGTCGTCAACCGAAAAGAGATGATGAAGAAAATTTTGTTTTAGTTGAAGAGGAAGTCCTTCAATATAAATATTCGAATTTGACATGAAGCGCGCGGAAATGAAAACATATCAGTGATACGATATTTCACTCAATTCGCGAGTTTCTCCACAAACAACGCACTTCTTGTGTCACATAGTATATTATCGTTTCATATGTAAAAGCAAGTGTATTCGAATTTCTGTTCAATAAAGTCCTTTATTATTATTACATCAATTCAAAATATATTGAGATGAATACCTGAATATATCAGAAATTCAGAAAAAAACTTCAAGCGAGCCAACCGACGTAAAACAAGGGATGTTACTAGGAGGGCAATAGTTGCCAAACTTTGGATTTCAGGAGGTAGATACAGAAAAATAGTATATTGTGCAACATGTGGAGAAAGTCCTCCTAGTAACATCCCTTGTTTTACGTCGGTTGGCTCGCTTGAAGTTTTTTTATGAATTTCTGATATATTCAGGTAGTCATCTCAATATATTTTGAATTGATATAATAATAATAATAATAAAGGACTTTATTGAACAGAAATTCGAATACACTTACTTTTACATATAAAACGATAATATACTATGTGACATAAGAAGTGCGTTGTTTGTGGAGAAACTCGCGAATTGAGTGAAATATCGTATCACTGATATGTTTTCATTTCCGCGCGCTTCATGTCAAATTCGATAGTTCATGTTGGGGACAAAATTTGCTCACTGAAAATGACGTATGTTCCCTCTATTTATGTTTATTACTCTGAAATATATATGCACTACACAATAAAACTGCTAAAAATCAAGTAGCTTGATATGATTCAAGTACTTGATAAATGAATACTTGACGTGATATTGAAAAACTACTACTTGACTTGAGCTTGACTTGAAATCAAATCAAGCTTAAGCCAAGTAGCTTGAAAATCACCCCAAGCCGTGGTAGCACTTGTTGGAAAAATAACTATATCCCCACAATTGCTTCCCCTATATCTGGCTCATCAGAACGAATTAGAATAATGTCAACTTTGAACTGTATATTTAGAATAATCGAAAAACAGAAAAGAACAGTCAACATTTCAATTTTGCAAACTTACCACATATGCTTTTAAGAGTGAATTCTGTAACTATTGAGCTGACTTCAATTGGTTCTGAACATTTCGTGGATATTATATTCACCGTTTCTTCAGTTTTTTCATTGAAAAGATGAACAAAATCCTTCAAAATGTTGAAATGAAATGCATTCGTCAAGATTTTTCTTCTTTTTGTCCACTTTTCCCCTGAAAATAATCAGCTCAGAAAGTTTGTCGAACATATCCTAAATAGAAATAATGTGCTTGTTGAAGTTCAAATCACAGAGTTAGATTTTATTAATTCAATATAAGGTGTTACAGTTAATTTATCTCTACCCGATCAACTTATCTTTACTCCACTACATGAATCTGCATTGCTACTGTTTAACCAAAATAGGTGAAATATTGGGCCAATTCCTAAGTGTTTTTTCCAAGGTCGTTGAAAGAGTGGTAATGAATCGTATGACTAATTACCTAAACAAGTACAATTTATTTTCTAATTTTCAGCACGGTTTTAGAGCTAAGAAATCTACTCTAACCGCTGCTCTTCACTTTTTTGATCATATTCATCGCTCTTTGGATGGGGGACTTCGCGTATGTGGTATATTCTTTGACCTCACAAGAGCTTTTAATTGTATTGCGCCACAGTTTATCATCAGTAAATTGGGTGTCAGGGGGAATTTTTCGGATTGGATTTCAAGCTGTTTATCGAATCGAACCATGTCTGTAAAAGTTCTTGAGACATTTTCAGACAAATATGAAACTGAGTTAGGAGCTCCTCAGGGTTCTGTTTTGGGACCGCTACTGTTCATTCTCTTCATTGATGAGTTGCCCTGTCACATTGTTGATGAGTGCTTGGTCATTTTTGTTGATGATACTTCTGTGGAGGTCTCGGCGCCGAGCCGGGTTGAGCTTCTGAATCGCTGTGGAATTATAGTTGCAACCTTCGTACATTGGTGTCAAACTAATGCTCTAATTGTCAATATGTCTAAGACAGAATCAGTCATATTCGAAATAAGGAATTTTCCGGCAGAGCCATTTCAGCTACAATATCAGAACATGGAGTTGAAATAAAGCGATTCATAAAGTTTTTGGGTTTATAAGTTGATAAGAACTTGGGATGGTGGGAACATGTGGATCATGTTTGCAGGAAAGACTCACTTCCCTTTGATGCGATTTTAAATGTATATTATAGTTTATGGTACAGCCATATAGCCTATAATAATAATAATATTTCTGAACTTCTAATGATTTGTAGTTACATAACATAAACTATACAAATTAAGTGAAATGACGTCACAATTTAAGTTTTACATTGCTTTTCCAAAATATTCCTGGAGACTATAAGGTTCTAATCGAATAAGTAGATTTTTTACTTTGATTTGGAATTTTTTATATTGTAAAATGCCTTTTATCTCGTTTGGTAATTTATTGAAAGCTCTTATACTCATGTACGTTTGACTTTTTTCAGTTAATGTTAATCTATGTGTTGGGAAAATTATGTCTAAAGTTCTTGTATTATGATATATGAATTTATATTTTCGCTTGTGAATTTGCTCCTATTTTCATGTAAAATCATTTAACATTCGAACAAGTAAAGACCATGCACTGTTAGAATATTTTTTGATCTAAATTTTCCTCTGCATGATTCCCTAAATCCCAATTTGTATATTATTCGAATTGCTCTCTTCTGTAGTAAAAATATTCTTTCCAGATTCTCATTTGTTCCCCAGAAAATGATTCCATATTTGTAGGTGGCCTCAAAGTTCCCAAAATATACTACTCTTAAGGTGTTCTCATTCATATACTCTGTGATCGATCTCAGTGCATAACAATTTTTACTTAATATTTTTTATATTATTTCTGTGTGTTGACGCCAATTCAGAAATTGATCGATGTAAACGCCAAGAAACTTGACATATTCCGATAGTTGTAAATTATTATTCGATAAGGTTACTGAATCTGACTTCAGTTTCTGTGATCTGTTTGTATCAAAAAGAATAAGTTTAGTTTTATTCTCATTAAGGATCAAATTGTTTTGGTCAAACCATGTCTTTGATTTTAAGAAAATTTGGTTTGCTCGTCTTGTTAGTTCTTCAAATTCTTCTACACCAGTTAATAAATTTGTGTCATCAACGAAATTGACCATGTTACCTTCATTATCTTGGATTATGTTACCTAGATCATTAAGATATACTAGGAATAGTAAGGTACTAATGACACTTCCTTGATCAATTCCATACAAACTGTACCTATATAAAAACCAGTAGGGATAACTTTTGACTGACTAGAAAACTAGAAGAGCTATTGATATACAGGGTGTCCCATAAGTGGCACGTCACAGTGACACCGGAGGTAGGTCAGCTAAAGAGGGACCTAACCAGCCTAACATGACCCCAGTAAAAGTTGCATGGTTTTCGAGTTAGTACCAAATTACGTTTTTTAGTGAATTTTCACCTTTTTTAACATTGTCAGGGTCAGAATTCTGCTGGAAAGCTCTCGAAGCTTCTTTTTTTTGTTGTAATGGAATCTTAAATAGTTATTTAAGATGACATGAGTATGATTCTGTCAAAAAGTTATGTGGATTTCCGTAAATTAATGGATAAATCTTGATTTCAATTGCTAGCAAAACGAGAACTTCGACTTTGGACACCTGCTGTGAAAAAAAAATCCTTGAAACAAAACGAGCAAGTAACATCAAAAAATTGGGCATTTTAGACAGATTTAGAAATGGTACAATACACGAATCTTATGCCCATAAAACTAGGTATTTTCATCATTTTATCGATGCCCTACTTAACTAAGTTGAAACTAGGAACCCCGCTATCAGGTAATTTTGCCGCTTGCTATGACATTACATTTGATACCGGGCTTTGTTATTATTTGTTAAAGTCACAATAGGGAAAAAGATGGATTAGGGGAAGCGAAAAAGGAATATTATTGAAAAAAAAGGTAAATTAATCAAAAAAAGACTTAACTTTCGATTATTTATTTAATTCTTAAATCTAACTTACAGTAAATGTTCAAACTGTTTCCCTCGGACTCTAATGCATAAATGACACCGTTTTATAAAATTACGATTCAATTTTCTTAAACTAATTTCCGATATGGTCCGGGCTGCGTCGAATACGCGTTCACGCAATTCTTCCTCGCTTCTTATTGGTTTTGCATACACTTTGTCCTTTAAACATCCCCAATAAAAAAAATCCAGTGGATTCAAATCCGGGGATCGCGGTGGCCACAGTATGGGTCCTAATCGCCCAACCCACCTGTCGGGGAATGTGTTGCTGAGGTGCTCGCGAACCCGCCGAGCGTAGACCCATACTGTGGTCACCGCGATCCCCGGATTTGAATCCACTGGATTTTTTTTATTGGGGATGTTTAAAGGACAAAGTGTATGCAAAACCAATAAGAAGCGAGGAAGAATTGCGTGAACGCGTATTCGACGCAGCCCGGACCATATCGGAAATTAGTTTAAGAAAATTGAATCGTAATTTTATAAAACGGTGTCATTTATGCATTAGAGTCCGAGGGAAACAGTTTGAACATTTACTTTAAGTTAGATTTAAGAATTTAATAAATAATCGAAAGTTAAGTCTGTTTTTAATAAATTTTCCTTTTTTTTCAATAATATTCCTTTTTCGCTTCCCCTAATCCATCTTTTTCCCTATTGTGACTACAACAAATAATAACAAAGCCCGGTATCAAATGTAATGTCATAGCAAGCGGCAAAATTACCTGATAGCGGGGTTCCTAGTTTCAACTTAGTTAAGTAGGGCATCGGTAAAATGATGAAAATACCTAGTTTTATGGGCATAAGATTCGTGTATTGTACCATTTCTAAATCTGTCTAAAATGCCCAATTTTTTTATGTTACTTGCTCGTTTTGTTTCAAGGATTTTTTTTTTCACAGCAGGTGTCCAAAGTCGAAGTTCTCGTTTTGCTAGCAATTGAAATCAAGATTTATCCATTAATTTACGGAAATCCACATAACTTTTTGACAGAATCATACTCATGTCATCTTAAATAACTATTTAAGATTCCATTACAACAACAAAAATAAGCTTCGAGAGCTTTCCAGCAGAATTCTGACCCTGACAATGTTAAAAAAGGTGAAAATTCACTAAAAAACGTAATTTGGTAATAACTCGAAAACCATGCAACTTTTACTGGGGTCATGTTAGGCTGGTTAGGTCCCTCTTTAGCTGACCTACCTCCGGTGTCACTGTGACGTGCCACTTATGGGACACCCTGTATATAAGTCAATATGGCGTCAAGTGAAGATGAGCAGAGCGATGGCGGAAGCGTTAAAAGCCAAAAAATCAATAATACAGCAGAAAATAATTATAAATGCTGTTACAAGAAAGTGTGTACAATCATGGTGTGCATAAATTGTGATGGTATATATCATGGTTCTTGCGTCAAGAAGAGAAACATCAAAGTTATCAGTGGAAGATACGTCGAATGTTGTGACAAGATCCCTGAAAAACTGAAAAAAAACTAGCAAGGAAGAAATTCTAGAGCTCAAAGTAGAATATTTGAGCAAATTGTTAGCAGAGATACAAGAAATGAACAATATCCTGAAAGAAAACAACCAAATTTTGAAAGAAAACAATAAATTATTACAACAACAGATAAGTATCAGAGAAGAAAAAGTACCATAAAAACTGATAAACAATATTCAAATGTCGTCAAGGCATCTTATCAAAGAGAAAATGTCATCACGGATAAAATAGTTCCCAAAATAGTAGTTCAAATGTCAGACAAACTCAACCACAATGACAGAGAAGTTAACCTCAATATTAATCGACAACAACAACACAATAAAAATGTATTAAGCCCAAAATTATCTACTATACGCAAGATAGGTCCACAACCGCCAAACACTAATACTGAAAACACCAATAAAGAACAAGAACCAGAATTTACAGAAGTACGTAAAAAAAACACTACACAAAGAAAAGGATAGGAACAGGGGTTGTGTCAGATGATACGATGAAATCAGGTTTCTCTGGCCCTGAAAGGAAAGTATGGCTAAATATATACAGAGTAAATAATCATGTAACCACCGATATGGTAAAAAATCACATCAAAAAACAGCCTGGTTTCGAAAATGAGGATGTCACTGTAACCGAATTACAAACAAAACAGGGACAACTCAAAAGTTTTTGTGTAACAGCACCTTTAATCAAAAAAGACAACATGTATGAACCCTCATTTTGGCCTCCAAACGTAGGAATTCGAAGATTTAAATTTTGAGATCTACAAAAAATCAAACGGTGGAAGTTTTTTTGTACAATAAACAATAATGAACAAGAAAAAACAGACAAACAAAAAAGTAAATACAAAAAAACCAATATCAGTGTTATACACCAGAACATACAATCTATAGGAAATGCAATCAACAAACTAGAGTACGGACTCAACGAACATGAAGAATGTAAAATATTGTGTATAACAGAACATTGGAAGTCACATGAACAACTGATGGGCTTACCAATACAGGATTTCAACATAATAGGAAGCTTTTGCAGACCTGAAAAAAGTCATGGTGGAGTAGCTTTTTACTTTCATAAAACACTCAAGGGCAAATCTAGAATAAAATTACAGAAACTCTCTGAATGTGGTGAAATCGAGTGCGCAGCTGGAGAATGGATAAGAAAAAATGGCAACATAATAGTTTTATCAATATATAGACCACCAAATGGAAACTTACAAACATTTTTTTCAAAAATGGAACGAATTTTGATCAAGATTCTTCAGGAAAAAAAGGAAGTAATTATAGCTGGTGATTTTAATATTGAATTATTAAGAACAAACAAGGATGGATCAGACCTAACAAACCTTATGAAATCTTTCAACATCAGGCCAACGATAAGTCAAGATACAAGAGTTACAAATAGGTCAAGCTCTTGTATTGATAAAATCTCCACCAATATCCAACACTATGAAAGTTATGTTTTCGATTTACATGTATCTGATCACAAAGCACAGAAAATCAGTTTCACTCTTGATAATGCAGTACCTAATAACGTCTGTTTTCGTAGATTCTCGGACAAAAGGAAAAAACCACATTCATGGAACAACTATCTGATCAAAATTGGGATCTTGTACGAGAGATAGACAAAAGAAATGTAAATAAGCAATGGGATATCTTCATGTCTAAATTCACTGATGTATTCAATGAAAATTTTCCTAAAAAACCATCTATCAATAGGAAACATGTAAACAATTTCAGAACGCCAGAAATTGATGAAATAAAAAACAAATTAGATATCCTTTTGATCTTGAACACACAGAGTCAACAACATATGGAGCTATATAAAAATACAAAAAAGAAATATGACAATGCATTGAAGCAACAAAGAATAAAAACTTATGAAGAAAGAATGAGAAAATCAGATAACAAAAGCAAAACTATGGGGCAAATCTGTAAGGAACTAACTAGAACAACAAGAAACATACAAAATTGTCAAATACAAGGAACACCAGAAGAAATAGTTGAAAATTTCAATATACACTTCAGTAATGTAGTAACCACCCTCTTAAATAATCTAACTCCAACTCAAGTAGATTATTCACACATTAGAAATATTGATAAATCTTTTTATTTAAAGCTAACCACACCTTCTGAAATAAAAAACCTGAGTAAATCTATAAAAAATAAATTCAGCAGCGGCGATGACGAAATCCCCATCATAATAACTAAACTTTCAATACCAGCAGTCAGCGAAATTCTATCATACATAATCAATAACTCTTTTAGATATGGCATAAGTATTTCCAGAGTCCCTGAAACTTGCATTAATAAAACCAATCTTAAAAGAAGGCAATCCAGAAGAATTAAACAACTATAGACCAATAAGCTTGTTACCAGCATTCAGCAGAATTTTTGAAATGCTCATGTCTGTACGATTGATGGAATTTTTCAAGGAAAATAATCTGTTTTCCCACACCCAGCATGGATATCTGCATGGACATTCTACACAAACAGCAATCTTTCAGTTTGTACAATATGTTTTAGAATTACTGGAAAACAGGAATATGGCTTTAGGTATATTCCTCGACCTTTCTAAAGCCTATGACTCACTAGACAGAGAACATCTTCTTAGGAAATTGGAATTATATGGTATTAGAGGAAATACAAACAAATGGCTCAAGTCCTATATTTCCAACAGAAAGCAGAGAGTTTCCATCACACAAAACAATATCCAGACTAAATCAAACCTATTAATGAGAACCATAGGAATTGATCAAGGAAGTGTCATTAGTACCTTACTATTCCTAGTATATCTTAATGATCTAGGTAACATAATCCAAGATAATGAAGGTAACATGGTCAATTTCGGTCAATGGTAATGTTTCCGTTCAAGAGATACAGGGTGATTTTGGAAATTGAGACTTTTCGGACACCTCCTTTATCTCCGAAGTTATTAGAAATAATGCTGAGGTAAAAACTACGTCTGAACCAGAATTCTGTGAAGAATCCAGTAGCGTACTCAATTTTTTTTCAGGGTATGGTTTTGAAGATTCAACACATTTGTGAATGTTCTTAAATAGATGACTTTTCCTATACATATAATGTCTCACAGGATCAAGAAATATTATTATCATTATTAATTCATATTGGCCGCCCGGTTTCGATAGTTCTAATACTGTAATTTGAACATCAACATATCCTATTATGCACTCACCATTTGAAATCAATAACCCCTCTTTCAACCAGTTCTTCAAAATATCATAAAGTTCACTTTTACTCGAATGTTTTTTAGTACTCATGAAAATCTAAAAATCATTTCAACCTTGATTAAATAATTTGCAATATGCATGAATTAGAATGTGAGAACAAGAATAATGGCAGAAATAACATTTATAAAGATGGTGTTAATTTTCATTACTATGATATCAACGATGCGTTGTTGTTCTTGATCAGCGGTTGGCAAGCGCGACACACTTTTCGAGCACAGCTGGACATGGAAAATGAACAGATGTTCACGCAAATTAGTGATAACTGACAACAATCCCTTTTGACATCTTCAACCCTTTGGCGAGTCTTTCTTGAGCCAAATGTCTTAGTTGGGATAACGGTGTTTCGTCCCGAAATCTCTGGTAGACTCCTCAGTTGACCTATCCGGCGATCTCTGCCCAAGACACACCGTCTCACACCATCGTGAAGAGGTAACTCTACACAATTTGTAGAATTCTTTATGGACCCACCGATGCCTTACTAGAGAGTGACGCGGAGCCAGCAATGCCACCTCTCGGGCATGCAGTGTTACTACAACTCCATCGCTTAAGACCATTCCGTAGACATTTTTATGTTTTCTGAAACAACTGCCGAATTCAGTTGACGAAAACGTTCAGGATTTCAGCGATTAAAACTCTATATGCCATCTTTTAAACTGTTGTTGTCGATGGAGCATAAAGGCAGAAACATTCTCTTTTGACGCAGACCAAGCCGACGTTAAGCAAGAAAATCTGGAGCACTGGTTTTCCTATGAGCGGACATATTAGAACAACTCTGCGTCGGCTATCGAGGTCATTCATGCGTTTACATAAATGAATACATGAAAATTCTATCGATCTGCTAGACATCACAGCATTTGCTCATGTGCAAATAGAATGCTTGCGAAAATACTTCAAAGATAAAACAAGTACGTAAGAGGTCTACCAAACATTGTTTGAAGCAGACAAATCAACACCTTCACACATGCACAAGGAGCAAGTATCATACAACCATCAGTCTACGAGAAAACTTCAGAGATCAAGCAAGTATATCAAAGGTCTGCAAAACATTATGTAAAGCAGACGAATCAACACCATTAAAACTGTATAAAGACCATATTTCTTAACACCACCAGAAAAACTAGGAAGAACTGCAAAGATTATTTTTATTATTATCCCGACTTTTGCCTAAACGCGTAGGATTTCTCCTCGCCGTCGGGTTCTCACTCCCTGCTAAGAGGAACATTCGCTCACTCCCAGATATTTAAAATACCAGAAGGGTAGAACTCGGTCGTATCCGGTCCTTGTGATCCCTCTGGTTCTCGTCGAACTTCTGGTCCCTTTACACGTGATCCTTGGACCTGTCCTTCGCTTCCTAGGAATTTTCTCACCGTCTTTGCAGTACCTAAAAGAACAGCTTTTTGTATTATATTACATATATACTCACTAAGTCCCAGTTGCTTGATGTTCCTCTTGAGATTTTTAGGCACTATTCCAGTTGTTGAGATGATAATTGGAATAGTTTTCGTTGATATCATTCCCCACTGACGCTTTATCTGAAATTCGAGGTCCTATATTTTGAAATATTTTCGACCTCTTTTTGACGCATGTTGTTGTTATTTGGTATTGCTACGTCGATGAGTATTGCTGTCTTTTGATGTTTACCGACTAGCAGTATATCTGGCCTGTTGTGAGCGACTGTTTTATCATTCAAGACTATACGATCCCAATATAGCTAATAGCGTTCATTTTCCAGGATGGTTTCCGGTTGGTACCTGTAGTATGGTACTTTTTCGGAATGAATTAATTTCAATTTGGTTGCCATTTCTTGGTGTAGTATCTTTCCTACTGCATCTTGTCTCTCTTTATAATCATTTCCTGCAATAATTTGACATCCTCCCGTGATATGTTGGATTGTCTTATTCGTTGGACACCCATAACGGCATCGATCGTCAGTAATAGTTCGATCCTTTATGATATGCTTGCTCATTATTATCACATCAGATACAGAGTTGAGTATATTACTATAGAACTCTTAATAAACAAAAACTTCAATTAAACCATAATAAGAAAAATAACATCAATGCAATTTGAGAAAAACAATAAATACTGAAATATCCAACATATGAAAATATAATTAACTCTATTCAAGAACTTTTGACCCTCAGATGTCGAACCTATTCTTGAACACGTTCACCGACGGAGCTCCAACAACATCATGTGTAAGTTGGTTCCAACAGGCGAAAACTCGGTTGATCAGAAAATTTTCACGGGATCTCCTATGGAATCTTTCCCGCGCCAATTTCAAGTTATGCCCTCTTAAATGATTGGAATTCAACTCAAAGAGATAGAGAGAGAAGCCGCAGGATAATTTCGAAATTGAAACTTCGAGGTATTGACTCACATCAGGCCCGATTTATCCAGAAACTAGGTAGTTTTGACGGAAACATATGTTGAGTAATGCAAAGTACAAAATGAGATTCAATTGGGACAGAAACAACAGAAAGGAAGGAATTGATCAACTTCAAAATCCATAAAAGTTGCCGCATTATGCATTATAAAGGGTGTTTTTTTAGAGCTATAGAAATTTAAATTGCAATAAAACAACGATTAATTTTCGATTGACATGAATTTTATTCATCCGCAAGATAATCTTGTGACATTACATTTAAAATATGATTTCTGGCATATGACCGCCACGGCTGGCTCGGATGTAGTCCAATCTGGACGTCCAATTTTCGATTACTTTTTCCAACATTTGTGGCCGTATATCGGCAATAACACGGCGAATGTTGTGTTCCAAATGGTCAAGGGTTTGTGGCTTATCCGCATAGACCAATGACTTTACATAGCACCACAGAAAGTAGTCTAGCGGTGTTAAATCACAAGATCTTGGAGGCCAATTCACAGGTCAAAAACGTGAAATTAGGCGATCAATAAACGTGTCTTTCAATGAATCGATTGTCGCACGAGCTGTGTGACATGTTGCGCCGTCTTGTTGGAACCACAGCTCCTGAACATCATGGTTGTTCAATTCAGGAATGAAAAAGTTAGTAATCATGGCTCTTTACCGATCACCATTGACTGCAACTTTCTGGCCATCATCGTTTTTGAAGAAGTCCGGACCAATGATTCCACCAGCCCATAAAGCGCACCAAACAGTCAGTTTTTCTGGATATAACGGTGTTTCGACATACACTTGAGGATTAGCTTCACTCCGAATGCGGCAATTTTGTTTGTTGACGTAGCCATTCACCAAAAATGCGCTTCATCGCTGAACAAAATAAAATGGACGTAGTGCGCGATACGTATTCCGCACAGAACCATTATTTTCGAAATGAAATTGCACTATTTGCAAGCGTTGATTGGGCGTGAGTGTATTCATGATGAATTGCCAAACCAAACTGAGAATAAATCACTGGATAGCTGTTAAATCGGTCGCCATCTTGAACAGTAATGCCAACTTAAAGTTATATACCTCGAAAAAAAACACCCGTTAGGTATTCATAAATATATAAACCTACCTCACAGTCCTCAGGTGACAAAATATTAATAGCCATATAATTAAATACGCGTAGTCTATAATGCGGATATAATCCTTTTGCAAAATTTCTTAGTGTTTGATGAGTAACATCTGAAAACAAGGTATATCAGTAACATAGTAACGATGCAATGGTTTAATGGTGTTGAATTTCGTTTTTCCGAAATGATTTTGAAAATAATAAATCATTATTTAATATGGGGTTGCTCAAGTGGGTTCTCCTAAGCTGAAGGTCGGGTGTTCGAGCCCTTGATCGGAAAAAAAGGTCCATCAACCATTCGCTGTTGGGTAAAAAGTGAACAAGTCTATGCTATCCATGATAAATTCACGTCAAAAATTGGGCAAGAATGGATTCTTCAGAAAATATAATAGGCTGTATTCGTGAAAACGACTTTAATTGAATTTTATTTTAGTTCTTAGTCTTAATTACTTTATCATTACTTTATACTAGCAGATGGTTGACTTCACTTGAAATTTTGTTAATAAATCAAACCTCAAAGAACTAGCGCCTTCTTCGAGAGTCAGATAGAAAAAATTCCAAATTTCATTACAATGTTGCCAGTAGTTTCGGCAAAATTTTAACAAATGTGTAATTTTTTTTTCTCCAATGCCCTTTATCTTGAATACGGATGGCATAACGAAAATTTCTTATTAGGCAAACACCAATTTTTTTTGTTATTTACTTATCCTAGAGACGCGGTCGTTTTTTTTTGAGACACCCTATATGTATATCAAATATTTTTTCCCGAACATAATTTGATGATAATACAGAATTGTTAGTAGCCGCTATGACAAACATTAATCAAAAATAATTATATAACTTTTTTTTATATTTCAGACAAAGCACAAAAACATCATTTTAACGTATAATGTTGTAATAATACTGAATTTAACTTTTTCTTGATTATTTTTACAGGGTGGCCAAATTTCGATGTTTTAGCACTACAACTTTCAAACCAGAGGAGATAGACAAAATCTGATATCCTATTCTCGTTTCCTTTTTCTGAGAAACTAACAAGACTAGTAGATATTCATTTTTGGCCACCTTGTTTTGTTTTAGAGTCATAAGCGAAAATTGGAAAAATAGCGATATCGAAAAACATTCATATCTCCGCTATTACTGACGATAGAGCTTTGAAATGGAAACATTATACAGGCACTTTTTTATGTATAATCCAGTGGCGTTCTTGTCTTTTCGAAAGGGTTTTTAATTACGAAGTTATGACCAAATTTCTGTGCCATTTTTTTAAAGCTTAATCTTTCCTGATTTCAAAAATATTTATATAACATCGTATGGTTTTTATCAATATAAATATTAGAAAATGGTCAAAAACCTTTTTTTTTTTCTGAGAGTCTCAATATTTTTATGGTTTCAATTGTTGATGAGCACAGAAAAAATTGAGCTTCCTTTAACAAGAGTAGGGTTCTTCCGTCAATTTGATTATTTCCATGATTTTAACTAATTCCTAATCTAGATTTATTTTATAAAATGGATTTGGAAATAACGAAAAAATCGACAGGATCGAATGTTTCAATGGAAAGTGATATGGATTCATCAGAAGATTATTTCCATAAATCTCCAGGATGAATACGCACAAGTACCGATCCATTTCAAATTGAATATGAAACACCGCATAATTGAATTCAACAATTTAATTACGAAGGTAACAAACAAGAAATAATATTTAACTTAATAATGACAATAATTGCACAATGTACAGTCTTCTCGATTCAATTCACCGAATTCAATAGATAAATATTTGAAACTGTGTTCAAGCAACTTAGGAAATTTTCTCCGAGTTCATTCATATTTTCGTAACTATTTTTATAATATATATATATATATATATATATATATATATATATATATATATATATATATATATATATATATATATATATTGTCTCCAGATAACAGTCGTACTATAAATATCGATTTAATATTCGATTTTTTCGAATTCCCTCAATAGATTCACGATATATATATATTTTTTTTTCTTTTTCACCATTCTAGGGTTAGGCCATTGAGAGTGCCGGGTAAGTTAGTTTTACCAAGGCATTTCTCAGTTGCTCGTAAGAAACCTACGCACGATCCGTGTGGTCAAGTGTTTGTTCAACAAGGTTAGTCAAATTAATATAGTGTTGGAAAGTTGATAGACCATTTTCATATTTTTACAAAAGAATAGGTACTATAGTTTTTTTTTTTATTTTCAGTTGAATTTTTGTTTCTGAAAATACCGGCAATTAGACGAACAAGTCGCAGAACACGTAATGCTGCAAGTCAAAGAAATACAAGAGCAAGTCAAACTGATGAGCAACGTGAAACGCGGAATGAAGTTGAACGGAATCGATGGAACCAGAACCAACAAAATAGAAGTGTTGCGTTCAACCCCTATAGAGTTGCATTTAATTATAACAAAGAAATTGACTACAGTACACTGGATATTGTTGCTATTGGACCAATGAACGTGGTTTTTCAATATTGCAAGGCATTTTAGTTTAAAAATGAAATCTTGAAAATTCATGTTTTCCACATGGCCAGTTATATGTCGCCTGTTCCAGTGTCGGAATACCAACAACACTATTTATATACGCGCCAGAAAATAAAACTAAGAATATTGTGCATCATAAAGCATAAGAATAATAAACGCTTGGTTTTTGGAATAATTTTGATTTATTAATATTCCAACAGCAATACTTAATAAAGAAATTAACTCAATTCAGATAAAAAGGTAACAGATATTTCTTGATTATAGGGCGGTACGAAGTTCGCCGGGTCAGCTAGTATATATATAGATTCGAATTTTGTAGAAGTTAGTAAAAAGCATAGAAATAATCAGATTGACGGAAGGACTTTGCTCTTGATATAGGAAGCTCAATTTTTCTGTGCTCATCAACAGTTGAAACCATAGATGGCCAGAAATGAATTCTATTTTGATTAGTTTCTCCTCTGATTTAAAAGTTGTAGAGCTAAAAGATCGGAATTTGCCCACCCTGTACAGTGTTCTCATCATTATACAAACCATAACATGTCATGATAATTCACAATTCATTTTTATTTATTCGTTTTGTTTCTGTATACATTTATATCTATTAGTTTGTAATTCCTTGTTAAATTTCACAAAATAATTTGACATTGGGTATTAACCCTAGTTGTAGTTGGAACCCTAAATAATATAAATAAAAAAAGACGATGTGAGCCACACTTACCTACGGGTGTAGTAAGGACATTCATGTTTCCAAAAATAAGAGTAGTATCTTCGGGATATGGAAACTTCAACATGTGTTTCATATTTCTGTAATGTTTGTAACACCATTTTACTAGGATCAATAGTAAACCACAGAAAAACGCAAATAACAAATTTGACGAAATCATTTGGAATGAGTCTAGACGAAATCAATAAGTATCTCTCCTTTTGAATAAATTATTGACATAAAAATCTCTTCAATATAATAATTATAATATAACATAAACAAATAGTCATAACATTGATAAAGCGTGCTCTCACACCGATCGGACCATGGGCGCCCGCAGGGGGGGGCCAGGGGGGGCCATGGCCCCCCCTGAGATTTTGATTGCCTCATTTTTCAGCTCAACACCCTCACTATAACCTTCTCAATCCAAAGGGCAAGGAAAAACGGAAAGTAATGGATTCACAACAATTTTTCGGTTTTCAATGACAATCATGGACGCCTTATCCTTTTTCAATAATTTTCATTTTGCCCCCCCTGAGAAAAATTTCTGCGGGCGCCCATGGATCGGACTTAACTCAACAAGCAAGCAAAGTCTCCCCTTGCCTACGTTTCTCAACAATTCGCATAAAGTCATGAATTTTCATCACTTTGATCAGCGACCCAATCAGATAAAATGAAACTTGAAGGTTATAGTAAAGTAATAGTAGTATGAAAAAAGTAATAGTAATTGATTGTAATCAATAATTACATGACTTGTCAATCGTGTAGGTACATGTAAAAGTGTAATCACAGTAATAGAACAACAAGAGAAAAAACATCATAAAACTATTTACATTCAAAATCAATTGAACAAAGAAAAAAAATTCATTTAAAGTATCCAATTAAGATTAAAGGAACTCTTTCACCGACTGCAATTCATTCCTAATCAGATCATCCTTTACCCTCCTGTTGAACTGTTGCTGTGTAAGACATTTTATATTTTCTGACAAGTGATTATACAATTCAACCCACCATGAATCCACAAATTGTTGGGTATACTTTTTTGTATACGAAGGAGTTGAAAACTGATTTCTAAACCTTGTGTTTTTGTCATAGATCCATTTCTACAATATTTAACGTTGTTACTGTATACTTATTTAAGGGTCTCCCCGATATTAACCGAAGAAATAGTGAGAATCAATTGTGCTATGAAGCTTTCTTTGCATTAATCATCCACTTTCATATTCAGTATTACTCTTTCTTCACGCTTTCTTTTGTAGAATAACAAGTCTAGTTGCGTCAGAAGGCAAACCCCCAACTAGTATTCCATATATTTAAACGCTATGTACCAAAGCGAAGTGAGCTGTCGACATGACTTCAGGAAAGGAGACATATTTGAGCCTTCTGAGTGAGTATATTGACCTGAAAACTCTCTTGCAGGTATTTTGTATATGTTTCATCTCTCAGCCAGTCAAGTCGCGCATCAATCTCGACTACCAAGAAACTGACTGTTTCTTTATCTACCCGGCAGAAACTCAACGATTGAGTTTTGCCTGAGCCTGAATTTGTTCGCCACAAATCATTTTTGAACATTCTTCAGAACGTTCCTCTTCAACCTCTCACGTTTCTCCTAGGATCTCGCACATATCAACACAGACTTATCATCACAATATAAACACTCGTACAGGTATATGTAGATGATAAAAATATTGGGACCCAATACAGAACCTTGAGGCACCCCATACTTACAGCAAATTGTTATGATAATATAAGTATGCAAGAAATACAAATACTTCATTTCATCTAAATTGACAACTGTCATCACTACTAATCATATAACTAAGATGTCTAAAATTCAGGTGTATGAACTGATTAGCTTTTGTTTTGCCAATTTTGAGAATATTAGATAAGCTTCGTTATGTCAACTGTAGGTAGCGCTATCAACAAATTAAGATTCTTGTTATTTATTATTTACGAGGTTTGTGCCATTATGTACCTATATGTATATTTTTCATTATAGTTATGATCTATGGAAGTAATTCTTGTAAGTGAAATACCAATAAACTCTCTCTATTACAAATATTCGAATTCATTCCAGTAAACGTTTCGTGTTTTGTTTCACGACTTTGCTCGATCATACTCGATTACACATCGCTTTTGATTGGTCACTATCGGGTTTTAATTAATGTATCCAATCAAAATCAACGGAAATGACAAGTATGACATTGCGGCGGCCCCACGAACTAAAATTAATATTTTCAATTTGGTCGAATGTCATTGCATTCAAAATTTGACGAGTGCATTCACCATGTTTTTAGACATCTTACATATAACCACAGACTACTAGTTACATCACATCTCCCCTTTTGGTTTCTAACATCCTTATTCCTATTAGTCCGGGAGCCAGTAACAGATATACATGACCAAGTTCCTCTCGAACGGTATTTAGTAGAATGCATGAGGTAATAGTAATAAAAAGCCTCGTGAACGTCAGCTGCGACTCTGCTGGGGGGGAGAGCGGCGGCAGCCCCCCAAACGCGAAGAAAAAAAAAATTCAGTCATTTCCTCCCAACTGAAACTTTGTCAAATTTTATCTAACCCAATATCTAGACGAAAGAATACAATCAGCTGGCTATAGCATGGTGGATTATACGTCAGCTGGTGCCTCAAACATGAAAAAAAAAAATTTCAATGACAGCTCTGACAGCGACTCTGATAATGAATCAGAGAGTGCCACACTCGCGAGAAAAGGACTTTCTCCACATGTTGCACAATAATATTTAGTTATATATTACTTCCACTCTCTGATTCAGTATCAGAGTCGCTGTCAGAGCTGTCATTGAAAATATAATACTTTTTCATGTTTGAGGCACCAGCTGACGTATAATCAACCATGCTATAGTTAGCAGATTGTAGTTTTTCATCTAGATATTGGGTTAGCTACAATTTGACAAATTTTCAGTTGGGAGGAAATGACTGAATGTAATTTTTTTTCTTCGTGTTTGGGGGGCTGCCGCCGCTCTCCCCCCCGAGTCGTAGCTGACGTTCACGAGGCTTTTTATTACTATTATCTGATGCATCTCACCAAGTTTCTCTCGAGAGGAAATAATCAGTCAAATTTGCACCTGGCTCCCGGACTATATGAATCTGATTTTCGATTTCTTGGACTTCGACATAATTATTTATAACGACTGCGCCATGTTATGATAATATAAATATGCAAGAAAGACAAATACTTTATTTCATCTTAATTGACAACTGTCATCACTACTAATCATATAACCACAGACTACTAGTTACATCAGACTATAACTCTCTGCCTTCTCCTCTTGAAAATATGATCTTAACAGCTTCCAAATGACTTCCCTGAAGCCATTGAATTTCAATTTCCTAAGAAGAATTTTCAATACGGACACTATTAAGTGATTCGCTTAGGTCAAAATTAAGAATCATTAGGCTTTCACGTCTATCCGGTGCCTCAACTGCCACTGTAAGCATATCAATCAAGGCTATTGTTTTGCTCCTCATTTCCTTTATCCTTCTTCTTCTTATGTTAGGCCTTAGGCCTGCCCTTGACGATCTTTCAAACCTGATGCTCAGTTCTGCAGAAGTAACTGCGATGTAGACTGCCAGCTGTCACGCCATTTCTTGAAGGGACGTCCCTGTGGTCTCTTTCCTAGTGGCTTCACATCCCTCGCTATTCGGGCTAATCTGTAAGGGCCTATTGTGCTAACATGCTGGTTCCACTCTCTCCTTCTCTGTCTTCCCCACCGCACAACATCCTGGACCTTACAGAATTCTCTTATTTGATTATTGGGTATTCTGTCAAGTAGTGTTTTTCCTGCTATCGATCCCAACGCTTTCATTTCTGTTGTCCTCAGAATCCTCTTGGTTTCCGCTGTATCGGCTCTTGCCTAGATATAATACGTCATGATAGGCCTAACACATGCTTTATATTTTTCCTATATCCCATATGGTATTTATTGATCTCTTTTTTTTTTTTTTGAAAAAAATTCAAAATCTGTTTTGAATATCTTAGGTCGTCAAACTAGAGTGATACTGATTGGTCGATAACTGAGCAGTTGTTTATCTCTCTTTTCTTCTTATAAATAGGTAAAACCTCTAAAACCTTGAGTTCTTTTGTATAGACTCCCTTCCTCAAGCACTTGAGCATCAACAGCGCATGAGGCTCGAGCAGGGCAGTGGCCAGCTTCTTCACGAGACCTGAAGACTAATCATAGGCGTCCAACGTGTTCTTTTCCCACATAACTCTGAAGCTCTGCTCACTTATTCTTCGTAAACCTCACTTTTGTCTGGTTGCCAGATTAAAAAGAAAAGAAACCGATAAATCGCGTTTTGACAAGAAAAGTCTTGTTTCGTTTGTGAATCAGGCACCAATTTATCCATATATCAACTTATTTCCAATCTCAATGACAACAGGAGTACCTACCATATTGACCTAGCCTAGACGTACTTTTGTTTACTGCGGTTTTGGCACTTAGGTATTTTCGAGATAATTCATTGATTATTTTAAGAAATTTCATAGAATAGTGTGAACTATAATTCTCAAATATAATTTATGAATGATGGACACTTTTATGTTATGGCACTGAGCAGCCTCCGGCGCCATTGAAAACTCAGCGTCCTTGAACTCTGCTCATTTGGCCTCAGAAAGCGGTGCGGACCTGCTCCGATGTTAGGCAACACAAAGTTTGCAGGTTCAAATGTTTGAACTGTGCAGAATATGGGGAAAAATGCAATTCTGACAAGAAATGGAATTTGATTAATGTTATCTATGAATAAGTAGATATATAAGTCGAAAAAAATAGTATATGAATATGGGTCAAGATAAATACGAAGACCAAAAGAAGAAAAAAGATAACAATTCATTTGAACTGTGGAGATCTAATGTCTAAAGAGAATCACCCACCTCGTGTTTTCTCTGAAGCAACTCCGTTCAGAGCAGAGGTAAAAATCTTCAATAGTGCGACACTTTGCGAAGCAGCTTTTTTAACAGTTGCTTGATTAGGTTTTATTTTGGGGCTGCAGATGATAATGTGCTATTGAAGGGATTATGGTAATAATCATCTCTATTTTTTCTCGGGGTATCTACGCTGAATAATAATTCCCTTGAATTTTGTTCGTAGTCAGAGCACTATCTGACTCACCAAGATATAAAGGTGTCTCCGAGTTATTGAAACTCTACTGAATATTACGGGTGTGAACCTAGCAGACCGTTTCCAGCAGACCATTTGACGGAAACATCCGAACGTGGTCACCAGTGGCGTACTGACAAAAGCCGAAATTTATATTGAAATAACGTTACAACATGCAATAGAGGACATGAGGATTTCGTAGTTGATGATTTTGAAGCGAAACAATGGAATGGTATACAGAAAAATCAATTATAGAATTTATTTCTGGGAATTAATGAAGTTTTCATTCATGTTTATCTACAATTTTCTATTTCAGAAAGTATTTGTCGGAGCATAATCATATTTGGAATGTGAAGTCGTTATACCGATATGAATAACCAGGAAAAAAATCAGAGACTCGCATAGGGATACAGGGGTTGATTTGTCATCCCTTATATCCGAAAATTTTATATATTTATTTATAAATCGGGAACCGTTCGCCGGAGCACAACCATATTTGGCATGCGGAATCGTTATTCTGATGTGATTAACCACTGAAAAAATCAGCGACTCGCATAGGGATACAGGGGTTGATTTGTCATCCCTTATATCCGAAAATTTTATAAGTCGGGAACCGTTCGCCGGAGCACAACCATATTTGGCATGCGGAATCGTTATTCAACTCATTTATTTTATTATAAACACTACTACTTTGTTCAACAAATGGAATGTTAAACGTGAGTTTATGATGGTTTTTCTAATTTAGTAGCTTATTTCCAAGGTTCAAAAGGTATATCTTATGCTTGAGAAAACTTCAGTGTTCCGGTTTTCAGGGGTGAATTAGCTCATTTTGAAAATTTAAAATGGCTATATCTTTTTAACAGGGCCGAATCGGAAAAAATGGTAAATGAAAAAAGTATTTCTTTTGACCTCAGGAACCTTCGGTTAAAATATATGTACAAGTCAAAGACTCACCCTGTATATTCAAATGCATATTTGAGGAATTGAGTTAAAGGGAATATTTTCTGTTTTGCCTACATATTTTCAAGAAAAATTTGTTTATAAACATAAACAAATCCAATATAACCGTAGGTATTTATGAAATATATTTTGCAAATCCCTAACAGCTTTTATGATCTTTTATGACTTATTTCGTACCCAAACCCAACAAAAATGGAATTGAGTATTCGGAGAAAGCGCATTCAACCCAAATCCTTGCATTAACATCTGGTGAAGATAATTTACCTGAGCAACAATTGGTTTTCAGGCTTGTTTCAGCTTGTTCGTTAGTTGTCGGATTTTCAAAAGCGAACATAAATTCAATTTTATTTGTATTGCCAAGGTTATTTTGAAATTGGCAACCAAGGAGCTCTCTTCAGAAAGCATACAAATTGTTGAAAATGTTTTGGATAGGTTTAGTAAATCGAAAAATAAAATGTCGTTTTTAGACGAGAAAAATACTGAATATCAATTCTTCCAAAATATTTGAAAAAATCAGGAAATTTGAATTTTACTGAAATACCTATGTTTCTTAAAATTCGAAAATATTTTAGGCAAAAATAGATGAAAACTTATTATAATTTAGAATTTATTAGTAACAGCCATAGTGTAGTTTTATATTAAAAATTAAAAAATCAATTTACTGTAAATTCACCAATATAACCTTTAAAGAATTACACTGCCCAAAGTTGAAAGTATAGTACTTTGAATGTGTATGAATGAATAATTATTAATTATGTACACGCCACTGACAGAGTCATGCGTATATCGCATAATGTTAGAACGGTCTGTCAGTAAAAAGTAAAAATGATAAGAACATTCCATTATAAAAAGAAAGAGTCTTGTATTACGTTGATATATTATTCAAAGCTGATTAAAATTACTCAAAGACAATTTAAAGAATCCACAGTGTATTATTTGCAAGCCAGTCAAATACATATAATAATAATAATAATAGTTTATTCTGAAAAATCAGTATAAACATTAATCGCTGAGGCGCAAGCCAGTATGCGATATACAAAATTCAAAATATAATACTTTCATACAAAAACCAAAATAATATACTTATTCTAAACAAATCGAAAATGAATGTTCTATCGGCAAATGGACCATTACATCATGTAACCAATGAAAAAAAATCCATAAAACAAGAAAAACGGGTGTCCTATGGGTATTATTGGCGACAAGTTGGTTTATTGTGTTTAAGCGTTGTTTATGTATAAACGAAAGTTCGACATCGTCATGTTCAGAGTCGGACATTTTGTTGAAAGCCAGTGAGTCGTTTTCCTGTGGTTTTCTCACAACGACATTAATAAGAACCATCGAACAATTCAATACTATGAATAAAAATGATTTCACATCATACATGGAAAGATTGGAACATTTATTCAAAGTAAATAACACCGATGAAGAGATCAAGTTGTCCATGCTGATTACTTTGGGAGGTCCAAAATTATATGGTGTCATGAAAAGTCAAGTTTCACCTAAAAAGTCGGAAGACGTCACTTTTGCAGTAGTAACTGAACTATTGAAAAATCATTTCAATGCAGAGAACTCGCAGAAACATTCAATTTCAACAATTGTGTGCAGAAAGCAAATCAGTCAGTAGCGTAGTATGCAGTAGAGCTGAAAGAAATGGCACGCTCATGAAATTTAGGCGAATTCTTAAGAAATGCTCTACCTATCCAAAAACGTTCACTTTCAGAGACGAAATTAACAATTGAAAAAGCAGTGACTATAGCAATAAGTAGTGAAATGGCTGAGTCCCAAGTAAAAACATTCCAGCCAGAAAGTGGAATAAATAAAATACAAGAAGTCAACTAAACATGGAGAAAGCAGTGAGGCAACAACGTCAAAGTTAAAACCATGTTTCAGTTGTGGAGAAAAGTACAACCCTGTAGCCTCTCCTGCTGTTCAATGGACTTGTTTTTCCTGTCAAAAAAAGGTCCATACTTCAAATGTCTGCAAGAATAAAGGCAAGGTGGAAAATGTGGAAGAACAGTCACAAGAGGAAAATTATCAGGGAGAAGATGAATTTTCAGCACATTTGTCATGCAATAGATTGAATTTTTCTGAAAAAGTAGGTATGCCGGCAAATGGGAAGTTTTTGTAAATAGAAATTGATAGTGAAGCTGCTAGATCAGTTATTTCAGAGGTCCAATTTGAGGAAATGTTTCCAAAAGCTTCCATATTGCCTATAAATATAGATTTTAGTGTTGTAACAGGTCAATCAGTAACAGTCTTAGGAAAGTTCAATACAACAAAGATTGTACCTTGTTGCCATTGTTAATAATTCAATGTTTGGTGAAATTTACACCAATAACGGGTAGAGATTGGTTAGATAATCTGTGTCCCAAGTGGCGCAGTAGTGATTGCATTTTAAACAAATAAATGATTGTTTAATATTTATTCAAATGTATATTTCTAATAGTTTCGATGCATATTTGCATGAACATTTTGCACTTTTTCAATGCATAATTATCCAAAGCCTAGTCATGACAATGCCTTAATGGTGATTTTGATATATTTTTTGGTATTCAAGTTGTTAAGGAAAAACCATTTATGTTTCGAAATCAAGCTCTTTTTATTGCGATGAAATTGATGATTTATGTTTTGAATGATGACAACCAAAATAGCATTGCAAAAGCAATAATTTATTTTCGAAAATCCATTGACAATATTGATAACATTCACTGATTTTAGGTCACTTTACCATTACCATTCAAATATAAAAATGCAGAGAAAATAAATAATATACTAGATTCGTAGCCATGAATACATATACAATGTACCAGGTTTTTCACCATAATTTGACCCCCCCCCCTTTAACTTTGTTACTAGATGAGGTACAAGAAAATATTTTGTACAAAAGTTTCACGAAATTTACCAGTGTTTTTTAAAATGATTTCACAAAACGTAATATATATAGAGTGGGCAACATATTCGTAGCAACTTCATTCTTTCAAATAGAAAACCCTGTATATTTCTCTATATTTGACTAGCTCTTTTTCTCCCGATTTCGAATATATAACATATATTTGGCCTTTCTCTCTCATTCTGAGTACCACAGAATTTCAAATGCTAAGAACCACCTGGCAAAAGTGATCAATTTTCAAGTGGAAGGCTGCGATAACTCAAAATGCCCCTTTTGAGTTATCTCGTTGGGAACGATATGACCTACGTTTTTCACTATAAATTGGAATTGGATCATTTGGATGCAACTCCATATATTCTCTCCTTCTAGCTTTCTTATTTTATTGTTCTCCACATAAAGCGAAAATATTTCAAATTTTTCCGCTTCTGTGTAGTGCATATTCGATGAAAAGTTTTATTCAATGACAAACGTATGTTATATATCGTAGCCAACGAGATAACTCAAAAAAGGGCGTTTTGAATATCGCAGCCTTCCAATTGAAAACAATTACTTAGCTTGCCAAGTGAATCTTAGAATTTGAAACTCTGTGGTACTCAGAATAAGAGAGATAGGTCAAACATATGTTACATATTCGAAATCAGGGAAAATAGAGCTAGTCAAATATAGAAAAATATACAGGGTGTTCCATTTGAAAAAATTAAGTTGCTATGAATATGTTGCCCACTCTGTATATATTTCGTTTTGTAAAATCATTTTAAAAAACACTAGTCGATTTCGTGAAACTTTTGTAGAAAAAATTTTTTGTACCTCTTCTAATAACAAAGTTAAAGGGGGGTTCAAATTATGGTGGAAAACCCGGTACAAATAATAAAGAAAAGAATAAGGAAAAAATAAGTTAAATTTCAAATAATAAAAACAAAACATCTATTTGAAGAATAACATCTATTTAAAGAATTTGTGTATACATGTGCGCAAATATACTAAATTGATCCACTAGCAGTCATCAACCTGTGTTTATAATTTTGTACTTCTTCAGGGCGTACATTTATTTAATGAACAATATGTGAAGCCTGTTCACATTCCTTGTTTTGGACGAAGTTTTGAAATAAAGATGCATTTTTCAAATTGACGTTATCGAGATAAGAAATTATTCTTTTTAACGAAACTCGGATAACTAGGGATGAATTTTCTAGATCCCTTCTGACCATATCCCGAATTTCTGTAAAATGATAACTTAAGTCAGTTTTTTTCATAATAATTCTCTGGATCTCTAATAGAATGTTCTTGTTTATCAAGTACATGTGCAATATTCTGTTAATGATTGAAGATCCTGGTTCCTCCATTACTCAGAAGCAAAGCATTTCTGAATTTTTATGCACGACTGCACATTTCAAAGGCGTCGCATTATTCTTATTGATCTTATTCAAGGAAATTCCTCTTTTAGTCAAATTCTCAATCACAGTTCTAAATGAAAAATCCTCAACGGCTAATCGGTGAAGGATATTCCGTCTCTGCCAGTCATCATAATTGATTATATGTGAATTTAAATCTGAAATCGCATCTATTAAATCAATCTTCTCTGGTCTTTCGATGGCAAGTCCGTAAAGAATAAATGCATGTAACAAACTTGGTCCGTAGTGATACATTTCAAACTGTATGTAGTGAGCCAGAGTTGAAATTCAATTTCAAAACAACGTATATCCTGGGTTGAGTCTTATATATGATTTAATCAAAATTACATTAATTTCACAAATGGTGAACCTGGTGTCGACAGGTTCGTGAGCAGTTTCGTCAGCTAGATATCTTATTGCTATTAAGATGCTATCGTTATCACCTGATTTCACATCCATGTAAATGGATAAATCTTCTTCTGTACGGTTTTTCTCTGTTTTTGATTGAATTGTGAGCCAGAGTTGTTACTGAATTTGCAAAAGTCGCATGTTCTGGAGTGGGTCTATCAAATCGTTTCATCAAAATTATATTAATTTCACGAATGGTGACCAGGTTCACCATTTCTGAAATGAATATAATTGACTAAAGCCGTCTCCCGAATTTCTGTATAATAATAACTTAAATCAGTTTTTTTCATAATAATTCTCTTGATATCTGATAGCATGTTCTTGTTTCTCGAGTACATGTGCAATATTCTGTTAATGATTGAAGATCCTGGTTCCTCCATTACTCAGAAGCAAAGCATTTCTGAATTTTTATGCACGACTGCTCATTCCAAAGGCGTCGCATTATTCTTATTGATCTTATTCAAGGAAATTCCTCTTTTAGTCAAATTCTCAATCACAGTTCTAAATGAAAAATCCTTAAGGGCTAATCGTTGAAGGATATTCCGTCTCTGCCAGTCATCATAATTGATAATATGTGAATTTAAATCTAAAATCGCATTTATTAAATCAATCTTCTCTGGTCTTTCGATGGCAAGTCCGTAAAGAACAAATGCATGTAACAAACTTGGTCCGTAGTGATACATTTCAAACTGTATGTAGTGAGCCAGAGTTGAAACTCCATTTCAAAACAACGTATATCCTGGGTTGAGTCTTATATATGATTTAATCAAAATTACATTAATTTCACAAATGGTGAACCTGGTGTCGACAGGTTCGTGAGCAGTTTCGTCAGCTAGATATCTTATTGCTATTAAGATGCTATCGTTATCACCTGATTTCACATCCATGTAAATGGATAAATCTTCTTCTGTTCAATCTTCTCTGTTTAGATTGAATTGCGAGCCAGAGTTGTTACTGAATTTGTAAAGATCAATGTGCAATATTCTGTTAATGATTGAAGATCCTGGTTCCTCCATTACTCAGAAGCAAAGCATTTCTGAATTTTTATGCACGACTGCACATTCCAAAGGCGTCGCATTATTCTTTTTGATCTTATTCAAGGAAATTCCTCTGTTAGTCAAATTCTCAATCACAGTTCTAAATGAAAAATCCTTAAGGGCTAATCGGTGAAGGATATTCCGTCTCTGCCAGTCATCATAATTGATAATATGTGAATTTAAATCTAAAATCGCATTTATTAAATCAATCTTCTCTGGTCTTTCGATGGCAAGTCCATAAAGAATAAATGCATGTAACAAACTTGGTCCGTAGTGATACATTTCAAACTGTATGTAGTGAGCCAGAGTTGAAACTGAATTTGTAAAGATCGCATGTTCTGGAGTGGGTCTATTAAATTGTTTGATCAAAATTATATTCATTTCACACATTTTGAACCTGGAGTCGACAGGACCAATGCACAAATTCAATTGTTCTCCTTTCAATTAATTGCACAATCATTAAAGAGAAAAATATTCAGAACCAAATATTATTTTCCATAACCTTCAAATTTCCGGTGAAGAATCACTTGAATTTTCAAAATTTTTTACGTTAATTTGGAAACAAAATGCCTCGAACGCAAGAATAGCAACTGCTCATAATAATTAATGTGAAATTAAAAAAAAATTGAAAATAGTGATGTGTTCAACTTACTGAACTACTGGAAGAGTAATACATTTTGACTTTTTTTGTTGTTGAGAAGAAGCACCCACGTCACCAATGCAACAAATTCTGAAATGATCTTAGGGATGGGCAAAAAATATCGATATATTGAAATATCGATATGTTTTCAGAAATGTTCAGCAAATATCGTCGATATTTTCAATTCCGATACTATCGATAACCGATATTTTCAATACCGATATTATCGATATATTTATATATTTCAGAGTATCAAATTCGATATTTTTTAAAATTTTGCATTAGGATTCCGACCTATTATACTCTAGTATATCGTCTATTATTCGAAAATCCTGATTTAGCGGACTCTAAAATAAATATCGAATATTTTCGACATGTAGCACTTTTTGAAATTCTACACATCGAGAATGAAAAGTTATGACTCAATCTTGCTAAAAGCTCAAGAAATAAATAGACACAATAAAATTGGAATATAATTCAAAGGCCGTTTTCAAATATCTTCCTGTACCTAAACGTCCTAAACAATTTATTTGTTATTGCTGGAATTCTCAAGATCCCTTGTACCTACCCCATATAAACCTATACAATAAGTAGTAGGTAATTTCAGTTTTGAAAATCTTCATATTGAAAATTTGCAAACTACTAAATATGTCGTCTTCAACTGAACTGTTCAAGATAAATCAGGATTTTCGACTTATGAAACTAGAACATACTATGTTTCGTGAGGTCGAAATCATAATGCGAAATAGTGCCCCCTTAAAAAAAAATCAATGCTAGCTCACAGAGTATTCAATGTCACAACAATGTTTCAGAGGTCATTTTGATCTATTTTGTGGTTTTCGAGTTTTCAAGGAGAAACCAGTTTTGTTTCAAAGTTCAGCACCTTGTATTTTGATAAGGTTGATAAATTATGTTTAAAATGAAAACAACAAAAGTAATATTGCAAAAACAACAATTTATTTTCGAAAATCCATTATAAGGTTGATAAGACTCACTAATATTGGGTATCTCAACCATTAGAAAAATTGCAGAAAATATATCATAATCAGTTATCAGGTTTATAAACATATTTACTACATGTATACATAACAAAAATAAATATTTTGGGAACAACAATAATAATACAAAACCAAATAATGAACAAATAATAGGTTTTCAAAGAATTTGAACAAATAAGACTTGGGTAACTTGAAAACATTTTGAGCATAACTTATCTTCAAGATCTCTTCTGATCAAAGTGCAGACACATTTTTCAGATTTTCGTTATCGAGATGAAAAATAATTCTTTCTAAACAAAGCTCAGGTAACTTGAAAACCTTCTTGAGCGCAACTAGAGATGAATCTTCAAGATCCCTTCTGATTAAAGCCTCATCCAGAATTTCTTGAAGGTCATAACTGAACTCTGATTTTTCTATGATAACTCTCTGTATTTCTGATAAAACTGCCTCGTTTCTCAAGTACTGCACTACATATTTTTTCGGTTTAGAGAGAATATCGTACAGCGACACATTGCTATTCACAATATTATGCTTCAGAGATTCTAAAGCATTCAAACAAATGTGAAAATGTTCGCTAATCTCCTCTGTTGTGATGAAATTCATAATATTTTCGTCCACTTCTTTTCCTTGAATTTTTTTAAGTAAATAAAATCTAATAATGGCATGTAGACATGGTATACTTCTCTTCTCGAGCGCATAATGAGCAATATTCTGGTTATTGTCAAAAACCTTTGTTGATCCATTTCTCAGAAGTAAACGCACCATTTCTAAATGTTCATTCTTAATTGCATGTTCCAAAGGCGTCTCATCATCATCATTTAATGCGTTTACGTCAATTCCCCGTTTAACCAACAGCTCTGCTACTTGCAGATAAGGTCTAGATGAGAAATCCTTATGAGCTAATCGGTGTAGGAGATTCTGATCTTGCCAATCTTTGGTGTCGATATTGCACTCTATATCTAAAAGAGCACTGATCAGATGTATCTTCTCAGGTCTTTCGATGGCAGAAGCAAAAAAAATAATATCTTTTAAAATATAGGGTCCGTGGTATTGCATTTCCCGCTTTATGAGCTGATTCAAACATCTCACTGTATTTGAAATGAGCAATGTGGAATCTGGCCTGGCTCTAAAAACACGATCGATCAAAAGTAATATAATTTCAGTCATGCAGTAACTTTTATCGTCGACTATATAACTAAATGCAATTATGATTTTATCAGCATCTCCTGAATATGCAGCCCTGTAAATTTCTTCATCTTCTTCTGTACAATTTTTCCATTTTTCAATTGAACTAGGATCTCGACTCGTTTCAAAATTTTCTGGTTTCTAAAAATCACACAAATGATCATTAATCTTTTGTTTTTGGTAACGAATCAATTAAGAAAAATAATATACTCATACAAACTATATTTTAAAACTTGATCTTCTCGAAAGTAATTCTACAAAACAACGGCCTCTAAAAAATAATTTTGCTTGAAGCCTCGCCTCTGGTTTAAGTATTGAAATTTTTGTGTCAAGGATTTAACTTTGACTCTCATAATTATTTTAAGTTGCTTCCGAATGAAAATCGAAAATAAAAACCAATATGGGAAATTAAAAATACATGGCAAGTTATTATTTCACTCAAGTATTTTATGATATTATAATATCTGATGTTTTGGGAACAATTTTTTTTTTACTTCTACCTAGGCGAAATTTCTCTGTTATGCCATTTAATTATATTATTCTATTGTAAATTCGCTAATATGTGCTGTTGTTATCACTGAATTATTACTAATAAAGACAGACGAATAAGTCTACCTATTTTCACATCAAATTATAACTACTATCTCTTTGAATGAATTCATAAAATGCCGAGTATGGTTTAAAATTTCGAGAAAAATGAAACAAACAGTTTCAGTATGCACGTCAGATAGAAATTCCTTTGATTTCTTTGATTATAACTATAATTGTATGAAACCTAAAATGTTTGAACGACATATTAAAATGATTGACTGTGCGAACCATTTGAGAAAAAATTTAAGAATTAAAAAAGTTGTAAACCTTTTCGGTAAAGAATTACTTCGTAAATTGTTCAAATTTTATACGTTGATTCGAAAACAAATTTTTTCGGAATAAATATTCTAAATGCTAGAATAGCAACTAAAAATCAATGTGAAAATTGAAAAAAAATTGAAAATATAAGGCTGTTACTTACTGAATCACTGGAGGATGAAGCCATTTTTACTCTTTTATTGTATAGAAGAAGCAGACAAGTCTCACCAATGCAACAAATTTTGAAATGAGCTTCAGAGCTTACAATACCTGTATTTATGTGAAAAATAGGTTGGTATGTATCTCAAATACCAGTCAAGTTGAATCACTGAGCTTATTTTATAGGGTAGTTAGCTTAATAATGTTTGCAACTTATTCTTTCGTTTGTGAAATATATCAACAACCATTATAATCATTATAAACGACGCAGTTAATAATAATTTTGCAACTTATCGAAATCAATTTGAATTGTTCTCCTTAGATGTTCTAGTTGTTTGGTTATCAAGATCATATTTGAAAATTGGTTTCTTTTCAGAACTTATCTCATTTTGTGTGGGACAATTATACACAAATACGCTTGTGGATTCTATCATACGAAAAGATTTTCTTCGTTTTGTTGACAAACTTGGTAGTCCCTTTCAAATTTTATGCTTCTGCGTCCGTTATCTAGATACATATTTTTTGAATATTTCCTCTTAACTTCGAAAGAATTATTTTATGAATATTTCCTCTTAATTTCGAAAGAAATTACAGCACTATATATATATATATTTTCAAGATAGAGCGATACAAAATTCAAACAAGCAGAGGAAATCCTCTGCTACACATACTTTCACAAATGTAACCGGGGTATCATACATTTCAACATAATATGATACAAGAGCACAGATAAAAACCTCAGTAAAAACACTGTCTGCCTACAAAATGGTTTCAGTGCACTGAAAAAAATCGTCATTGTTTGAATAAACAGCAATCATCAATTTGGTATCATTGATACAATGTACTTGATCAACCATATAACGAAAATTCGTTCCTAATGAAATCCTAATCATCAGTATCATTTATTCTTGCAAAATATATACTTCATAATATTTCCCCATATTTTCTGAATGTCCAATCGATTCTGAATCCGAATATGTCAATAAAGTGGTAGTTTTTATTCATTTCAAGCTATTCCATTCAAAATCAACTTGAGAAAATTTCAGATTTAATATTCGGAAAATATATCCATGTTATCTATGGTTCCATAAATATTTCATTGTCAAATTTTTCTCGATTATAATAGAAAGGAAAATATTTATCCTGAATTTCCATTCAAAGCTCTTAATATGTTTTCCCTTGAAGAAAGAAGTGTTATTTTGGAAATAGTTCTTCAAGAGTAAACATATTGAGAGCTTCGATTGAAAATTCATGCTTCTATTTTACCTTTTATTATAATCGAGAATGAAAACTTCAAAATTTGACAATCAAATATTTACTGAACCATAGACAACAAAGATATATTTTCCGAACATTAGGTAAATATGAATTTTCTCAAGTTGATCATGAATGGAATTCTTGAAATGAATAAAAAACTACCACTATATTGGCATATTCGGATTCAGAATCGATTGGGCATTCAGAAAATATGGGGGAATATTATATATTTTGCAAGGATAAATTTTCTGTTTTCTAGAAAACCGGAAGTTCAAATGAAGAAACAATTGGTGAGAAATTGTCCCTAGAACTTGTTATTTTGAAAACCAGTCAAATTTGCAAAAAAAATTTTTTGGGAAAATGGTTTTTTCTCAATAACTTTCCATGCCTCGGTTCGATAGTTTTTCCGAAATTTTGATAATCCCTGAAAAATATCATCATAGTGATGGGTCGCCACAAAATCCAGTGACCCGCTTACGTGAAACACCCTGTACATTAACTGCTTCGGACAATTTCAATAAGCAATAATACATTATTGATACAAAGTACAACCGATCGAATAATGAACTAAACATTATAATAATGAACATTACATTGATTTAATGAAAGTTGTATTTATGTGTTTGTTCATCGATTCATTATGTTAAGAAGATCATGTTTATTAATTTGAAAATGCTCCGTGTAAACACTTCTCTGTAATTTAGACTTCAGTTTTGTATTCATTGATCAAATATCATATATTGAAACACTATGCTATGTTTTTACCTATAATCAGGTATCCCCCTTCAACACTGAGAGAAGTGTTTATTTGATATTATCGAAAATGCATTGTAGTTAATAAATTGGATATATGGACAAACAAATATTAGTTTCATGAAAATAAATAATTTACTTGAAATCCCACCAATAATCATCATTCATTATTACACTTCATAAATTTACGCATAACTTGAATTAATAATGATGAAGAAATATCCATTTGAAGGAAATAAATATAGTTGAGGTCAATATATCATGGAGTAACAATTAATAGACCTTATTTATATGTATAATGTATCCATGCTGAATAATAATAATATTTCAATTCAATAATGGTGAACGTATTTCTTAGATAATTATTTTGGTTGTTTCTATTATCGGATTGTTAGGCTCTGAGAAGAACCGTTTGCCAAACAGCCAAACTAGGTAATTTTTTAGAGTTTATATTGAGGGTATCCGGGTTTGAGCCTTAGTCATCTTGATGGCATCTGTTCATGTTTAAAAAGGAAATTTAAATCGAAGGAAAAGTTCAAAGACATATCCTTCAAGGAGATGCGCTCCTCTTTTAGGGATGTGTCCTTAAACTTTTCCACAGATTGGATCGCTAGAATTATGTTAGTTTGTTAATTATTAATAAATCCTATATTCTGAGTGAATGAATTATTGAATTTTTGTAAGAGTTTATTCATAAATAGCAAATGTTCGTTAACTACCAGTTGACAATTTGTTGACACTGAATTTACGGTATTTGTGAAGATAACGTAAGTTTATATAAATCATTTATCACCGAAATATATTGAATATTATTAAATACCTTGTAAACAAATATTTTATTCTCTAACAATAAACTTTTTTGAATTCATAACTTAACTATTAATGAATATATCAAATATAAATCTGCTGTAATAGTTGTGAATAAATAATCTGCAAATAATTGCTTTATTAATAAAAAAAATTTGGATTTCTCTCAGTGAAGAATATAGAATAATAAACCTTGACCATTTTAAAAAATTTCAATGCTAGCTCATCTAGAGTATCGAATGTTATCACAATGTTTCCAAGGTCATTTTGATATATTTCATGTTTTTCATATTATTATATTGAGTAAAAATCATTTTCGGTTTAATTTTCGACACCTTGTATTATGATTAGGTTGATGAATAATTTGAAAAATAATAACAATAACAAAAAATTGCAAAAACAACAATTCATTTTTCAAAATTCATTGATACTGATGATGAGACTTATTTTAGGTCAATTAACCATTCAAACAAAAAAAAAGAGTAACAAAAGAGTTATTAAGTCTTTGTAGAAATGTACAAGACTGCATGTATACATGCGTAAATAACAAAAATAAATATAATGACAACAAATAAATTAAATAATAATAAAAATAAAACAATGACATATAAACAAAATTTGCATAAACATGCAATATCCATCTGCGAGCAGTAATCAAGTTATCACCTTTGTTCATAATTTTAAGCTTCTTTAGATCAATAATTTTTCCAATGAACATATTTCTTACGCCTGTTCTTTCCTTGAGATGAATCTTCAAGAGATATTCTAGCTAGAGCATTATTCATAATTTCTGCAAGCTCATACCTGAACTCAAATTTTTCCATGATCTTTCCCCGAACCTCTGATACAACGTTCTTGTTTCTGAAGTACTTCACCACTTCTTCTTCAGGTTTGAAGAGAATATCGTACAGCGACACATTCGTATATTCCATATTCTGCTTGAGAGATTCTAAATCATTCAAACAAATGTGAAAATGTTCGCTAATCTCGCTTGTGATATAATTCATAATAGTTTCGTCCACTTCCTTTCCTTGAAATTTTCTAAATAAATAATATTTGATAATGGCATGAAGGCATGATATACTTTTCATCTCGACCGCATAATGTGCAATATTCTGATACTTGACAAAAACCTTTGTTGCTCCATTTCTCAGGAGACAACGCACCAGTTCTTCATTATTTTGAGCAACTGCATATTCCAGGGGCGTCCGATCAAAATCATCGATCGCGTTTATGTTAATTCCTCGTCTGATCATCAGCTCTGCTACTCGTAGATGTCTAGAACGGAAACACTTAAGGGCCAATCGGTGTAGAATATTCCGTGATCTTCCGTCCGTGCTATTTACATTGCAGCCTAAATCTAAAAGCGTACTTATCAGCTGAATGTTGTCTGATCGTTCGAGGGCAGTTCCTATAAGAACAATTCCTTTTAAAAACTCTGGTCCGTGGTTATGCAGTTCACACTTAATGTGGTGATACAGACATTTTTCTAAAGGTGGAAAGAGCATATGAGAATATTTTGGCTTGGGATCAACCATACGTTCCATCAAATGTGATATAATTCCATCAATCGTAAACCTGCTCTCGGTGGGGGTAGCTAGATACATAATTGCACTAAATATACTATCCGCATCTCCTGCTCCTGAAGACACAGCAGAGTGAAATTCCTCAATTTCTTCTCTTCGGGTTATCCATGTCTCAATTGGAATGTAACCTGTCTCTATGTCGCCTGGTTCCTAGAAATACCAAATGATTATTACTCTTTTGGTTTTGGTACTCAATCAATTAGAAAAAAAAAATTAATATATAAAAACATTTTATAATGTTTTTATTTTCGAAAGTAATTCAACAAAACGACGACTATTTGGAATTTATTTTGCACGAAGCCTCGCAAACGCTGACGACGCCACTGATTTTACTACTGGAATTAATGTGTCAAGAATTAAACTGCCACAATTATTCATGAATAGAAAGAAAGTAGTCAATGATAACATTTAATTAATTCCAAAAAATCCAAAAATCTTGTTTTCTGCTCAATGAACAGAAACTGAATATAATTTCTTGTCACATGTTGAAAAAAAAATGAGAAATTACGTTTTAAACTCGAATCGCGATCTTCTTCGATCTCTGATTGACTAACAGACTTTTTCAATCTTTATGTTATTATTCTCTCATATGGATCAATGGATGTCAATTCTAATGTACAAATAATTTGCAAATTTTGTATCATTGATTTTTTCTTTTCGTTGTTATATCTGAAATAAGTTAAATGTCAAAATGTTAGAATAAAATATTGTTGATATCATATGCATAGTGAATACTGTAACTATAAATGTGCAAAACCCACGCGCAACTTCAGTTTTAGTGTGATTTCCATGTTTATTTACATCTCAACTATTCTTTTGTTAACTATGTAACACATTTTTTTGATGAATAAACTGTATTATTAAATCAATGCATAAATTCAGCTTATTACAGAGGCTTAGAGAAAAAACTAGTCTGAACCAAAAATTATGTGACATATAACATGAATTTTCATTGAAGAATCACTTCGTGAATTGTTCGAATTATTCACATTAATTTGAAAAAAAAGGGAATTTTTCTGAATGATAAAATAGGAAATGTCGATAACAATCAATATGACATTAAAGAAATTGAAACTACATATCTGTCTTACTTACTGAATCACTGGAGGACGAAGAAGAATCCATTTTGACACTTTTTTTCGAGAGAAGAAGCCGGCAAGTCACCAATGCAACAAATTTTGAACTGAGCTTCAAAACTTTTAGTACCTGTATTTATGTGGAACATAAAGTAGGTACGGACTTCAAAAATTATTGAAGTTGAATAACTAAGCTTATTTTAATGGAGTAGGTAGTTACCCAAAGGAGAATTATTTCCAACTTAATATTTCGTTCGTGAAATATATCAAGAATCAATTATTATAAACGAAGTACCTAGTAAATAAGAATTTTGCAATTCATCGAAATAAACACAAAAATAAGAGGAAAGCTTTTACTTTAAACCAGGAGTATCTGAATTTGAATTTTTCTCCGTAGCAGTTTCAGTTGTATCAAGATCATATTCGGAAAATTGATTGCTTTTAAGAATTAATCTCACAGAGGTCATGCTTTTTTTCTACCCAAAAAATTTCTTCAACGAGCCGCTTGTGGATTCTAACATAGGTACGAAATGATTTTTTGTTTTATTCACGAACTGGTTAGTCCTTTTTATGTTACACACATCTGCGACCGTTATCTAGAAAAAAAAATAAAATAATAGTTCATTGGATTTATTTGAATTTTCAATAGAACGATGAAATAAGGAATAAGTATTTAAGTATTGAACGTTTAGGATTGTCTAAATTGATTCCCGATGAATGAAGGTACAATTTACAAGAAAAATTGCTAAAATGGGCGAGAAAATGAACGACAAACTTCGTTGAGATTTTGTCCATCTCCCTAATTTTGCCGGTGCCTATATAATTAAGATTTGATCTCAATATGCCGAAATCTGATTAAAGTAACTTATAAAAAAATAATGAATTAATATATATTATAATATTATGTATATTAAATACATCAAATAACAGCTGAAATGTTAGCTTTTTGAAAATAATTATTGTCATGAATATTTGAATATATCCATATACATTTCTTGAATATCTAATACTGATAATTGAATGCGATAAATTCAGTAAAATATTGGATATATTTGCATCGGTCTTCATCATGAGCAATCTTGTTTAATATAATTTCAGAGTCTCATTGACTAATAAATATGTAAATAAAAGAACTCGTTCTACAAACTTTCAGTTTTATCAACTGTCCTCTAATAGCCCAATAAATTTATCCCTGATACTTGGAGATTAAAACTTTCGCTTACTATTGAGTGTAACTCAAACACTCCGTATATTTTTTCGAATGTGATGTGAAATAAGGTGTGGAATAGGATTCATAAACTTTTTTTCATTGTATACCGCTAAGGCGATTTGTAACAATTTTCAAATAATTGAAATTAAGAATTTGTAATTATAGCTGGAACACACTAAATAATTGACCAAATATAGCAATACCAAATGAAAATGCTTTTTATAGATTAATGACTGGTCACTCGATTACTCAGAATAGTGATCATTATCCAAGATATCGTTTCGTTTTGTTAAACAATGGAAAACAAATGTCGGTTTTCAGAGGCTTCTAGCGTCAAAACTAACCTATAGAAAAACTTTTTCCTATCGAACTTTTTGTTTGGAATGACTTGGACTACAACCTATTAAAAATTCAGCTAATTTAATACGAGATAATTTTTCCGAATTAAGTGTGCGGTATCCTTTGTAGAAATTGGTGGTGGGGATTATCCCCGATTTGTTACAAGGTTGGACACCTGGAATACAGCTGCAAGCTATTGAATACGTTCAACATTCAGAACTTATTGTCCAAATTTTTAACGATTTCCATTCTGAAGGAGCGTAAAACATAACGAATGCTCAAAATTCTTTAACGCAAAAAGCTTTACGCGAAGATTTAATTTCAATTCAATGTAATTTTACTTGTTTAGTCAAGGCTATTTGGGAATGAGAAAAAAAGAGATTTTCTTGAGATAGTAGCATACGATACGTTGAAAATGTTTTTGATGGGATGAGTGAATTCAATAATAGTAGTTTTACAGGAAAAAGTATAGTCGGATTTATATAAAAATATTATTTGAATATTTCAATTTTTTCAAATATTTACAACATCTGAATGGAATTCTGCTGTTGCTTCCACTTATTTGAACTTTAACTACTTTATTCGAATCTAATGAACGATTTTTTTAATGGTTATTTATATGCTCAATTTTAATATTTCAGATGCACATTTGTATGCATATTTTTCACTTTTTCAATCCATATTTTTCAAAGCCTATTAATCATTCTATGTGCAGGGTATAAGTGAAAATACTTCATTTGATATTGTTTTAATTTATTTAATTCTTATAAATTTGTATGAATAAAAGACAATTGTAAATATACATATCATCTGTAAATATAGATAATAACTCTTTATCTTATAATCGATGCAGTATATTCCTGTATCATTGATATTACAAATATAGAAGCTTATTTACAAGATCAAGTTTTTTTTTTGGTTATCAATGCAAAAGTTTGCAGTCCATACCTACTCTCCGTTCAATTCTATTTTGAAATTTTTTTCACTCGCGTTCAATGTTCCCAAGCGATTGAAAGTTTTTTCAATTCATCGTCTTTAAGATGAGATAAAATCACTTCAGACCACTCCCTAGGTAATCCAAACAAACATCTGAACTTTTCCTTGGATGAATCTACAAGATTTATCCTCATTAAAGCCTCGTCCCTAACATTCATAATATCGTAGAAGAAATCAGAAGACTCTCCATGATATATCTATTGACTCCATGGTTGTTTCGCATATATTTAACAGTGGATCTTCTCATAAAATTGCTCGAAAATATATTAATTAATCTAGGAGAAGTAATCAAGTTATCACCATTGTCAATAATTTTATGCTTCTTCAGATCGTTCAATCCTCCCATGGAGCATGTTTCTTACGCCTGCTATTTTCTTGAGATGAATCTCCAACAGATATTCTATCTAGAGCATTATCCAGAATTTCTGCAAGCTCATAACTGAACTCAAATTTTTCCATTATTTTTCGCCGAACCTCTGATACAACGTTCTTGTTTCTGAAGTACTTTACCACATCTTCTTCACGTTTGAAGAGAATATCGAATAGCGACACATTCGTATATTCAATATTCTGCCTGAGAGATTCAAAATCATCCAAACAAATGTGAAAATGTTCGCTAATCTCCTTTGAGATATAAATCATAATATTTTCGTCCACTTCCTTTCCTTGAAATTTTCTAACTAAATAAAATTTGATAATGGCATGAAGACATGATATACTTTTCTTCTCGAGCGCATAATGTGCAATATTCTGATATTTGACAAATACCCTTGTTGGTCCATTTCTCAGAAGAAAGCGCACCAGTTCTTCATTATTTTGCGCAACTGCATATTCCAAAGGAGTCTGATCATAATCATTTATCGCGTTTATATTAATTCCTCGTTTAACCATCAGCTCTGCTACTTGCAGATAAGGTCTAGAAGGGAAATACTTAAGGGCCAATCGGTGTAGAATATTCCGTGATCTTTCGTCCTTGCTATTTATATTGCAGCCCAAATCTAAAAGCGTACTTATCAGCTGAATATTTTCTGGTCGTTCGATAGCAGTTCCCATAAGAACAATTCCTTTCAACACCTCCGGTCCGTGGTTATGCAGTTCACAGTTTATGTGGTGATACAGACATTTTTCTAAAGGTGAAAAGAGCATATGAGAATATTTTGGCTTGGGATTAACCATACGACCCATCAAATGTGATATAATTCCACTAATCCAAAACCTGCTGTCGGTAGCTAGATACATAATTGCACTAAATATACTATCCGCATCTCCTGAAGACACAGCAGAGTGAATTTCCTCATCCTCTTCTCTGCGGGTTATCCATGTCTCAATTGGAATGTAACCTGTCTCTATGTTTCCAGGTTCCTAGAAATACCAAATGATTATTACTCTTTTAGTTTTGGTACACAATCAATTAGAAAAAATATTAATATATAAAAACATTTCATAATGTTTTTATTTTCGAAAGTAATTCAACAAAACGACGACTATTTTGAGTTTATTTTGCACGGAGCCTCGCAAATGCTGACGACGCCACTGATTTTACTATTGAAAATAATGTGTCAAGAATTAAACTGTCATAATTATTCATGAATTGAAAGAAAGTGGTGAATGATAACATTTAATTTGGATTACCTTATTCCAAAAATCTTTTTTTCTGCCCACTGAACAGAAAATGATTATAATGAATATAAGTTTTCGTCACATGTAGAAACAAAAATCAGAAACTACGTTTTTAACTTGAATCGAGATCTAGTTCGATCTCTGATTGACTAACAGACTTTCTCAATCTTAAGTTAAATGTCGAAATGTTAGAATAAAATATTGTTGATATCAAATGCATATTGAATACTGTAAATATAAATGTGCAAAACCCATGCGCAACTTCAGTTTTAGTGGGATCTCCATGTTTATTTACATCTCAACTATTCTTTTGTTACTATGTAACAAATTTTTCGATAAAAAAACTTTATTATTATATCAATGTATAAATTTGGTTCTTTTTTTGCAACAAATCACAGAGGCTTAGAGAAAAAACTAGTCGGAACCAAAAATTATATGACATAACATGAATTTTCATTGAATTTCGTGAATTGTTTGAATTATTCACATTAATTTGAAAAAAAAAGTGAATTTTTCTAGATGATGAAATAGCAAATTCTTATAACAATCAATTAGAAATTAAAGAAATTGAAACTACATATTTGTCTTACTTACAGAATCACTGGAGGATGAAGAAGAATCCATTTTGACACTATTGTTCGAGAGAAGGCGCCGACAAGTAACCAATGCAACAAATTTTGTACTGAGCTTCAAAACTTTTAGTACCTGCATTTATGTGGAACATAAAGTAGGTACGGACTTCAAGAACTACTGGACTTGAATAACAAAGCTTATTTTAACAGAGTAGGTAGTTACCCAAAGTAGAATTATCTCCAACTTAATATTTCGTTCGTGAAATACATCGAGAATCAATCACCTCTGTTCATAATATTATGCTCTCCAGATCGTTCAATTCTCCCAATGAACATGCTTCTTGAGCCTGTTCTTTTCTTGATATGATTCTCCAAGAGATTTTCTAGCTAGAGCATTATCCCGAATTTCTGCAAGCTCATAACAACTCAAATTTTTCCATGATTTTTCCCCTAACCTTTGATATAACGTTCTTGTTTCTGAAGTACTTCACCACATCTTCTTCAGGTTTGAAGAGAATATCGTACAGCGACACTGTCGTATATTCAATATTCTGCTCGACAGATTCTAAATCATTCGAACAAATGTGAAAATGTTCGCTAATCTCCCTTGTGATATAATTCATAATATTTTCGTCCACTTCCTTTCCTTGAAATTTTCTAACTGAATAAAATTTGATAATGGCATGAAGACATGATATGCTATTCCTCTCGACCGCATAATGTGCAATATTCTGATATTTGACAAACACCTTTGTTGGTCCATTTCTCAGAAGAAAACGCTCCAGTTCTTCATTATTTTGAGCAACTGCATATTCCAGAGGCGTCTGATCATAATCATTGATCGCGTTTATGTTAATTCTTCGTTTAACCATCTGCTCTGCTACTTGTAAATAAAGTCTAGAACAAGAATTATTATAATGAGAAGAAATAAATTAAATACTAAAAATAATAATACAACAATAACATATTTTAAAAGAACTTGTATAAACATGCTCGAAAGTATATTAAATGAATCTACCAGAAGTAATCAAGTTATCACCTTTGTCCATAATTTTATGCTTCTTCAGATCGTTCAATTTTCCCAATGAACATGTTTCTTACGCCTGTTCTTTCCTTGAGATGAATCTTCGAGAAATATTCTAGCTAGAGCATTACCTATCCCGAATTTCTGCAAGCTCATAATTAAACTCAAATTTTTCCATGATCTTTTCCCGAACTTCTGATACAACATTCTTGTTCCTGAAGTACTTCACCACATCTTCTTCAGGTTTGAAGAGAATATCGAACAGCGACATATTCTTATATTCAATATTCTGCTTGGGAGATTCTAAATCATTCAATCAAATGTGAAAAAGTTCCCTTGTGCTATTATTCATAATGTTTTCGTCCAGTTCTTTTCCTTAAGATTTTCTAACTAAATAAAATTTGATAATGGCATGAAGAAATGATAAACTTCTCTTCTCGAGCGCATAATGTGCAATATTCTGATAATTATTGATAAAAAACCCTTGTTGGTCCATTTCTCAGAAGAAAACGCACCATTTCTAGACTTTTTTGCGTTACTGCATATTCCAAAGGCGTGTGATCACAATCATTTATCGCGTTTATATTAATTCCTCGTTTATCCATCAGCTGTGCTACTTGTAGATAAGGTCTAGAAGGGTAATACTTAAGGGCCAATCGGTGTAGAATATTCCGTGATCTTCCGTCCTTGCTATTTACATTGCAGCCTAAATCTAAAAGCGTACTTATCAGCTGAATGTTTTCTGGCCGTTCGAGGGCAGTTCCCATAAGAACAATTCCTTTCAACACCTCTAGTCCGTGGTTATGCAGTTCACAGTTTATGTGGTGATACAGACATTTTTCTAAAGGTGGAAAGAGCAAATGCGATTATTTTGGCTTGGGATTAACCATACGATCCATCAAATGTGATATAATTCCATCAATCCAAAACCTGCTGTCGGTAGCTAGATACATATTTGCACTGAATATACTATCCACATCTCCTAAAGACACAGCAGAGTGAAAATCCTCAATTTCTTCTTTTCGGGTTATCCATGTCTCAATTGGAATGTAACCTGTCTCTATGTCGCCAAGTTCCTAGAAATACCAAATGATTATTACTCTTTTGGTTTTAGTACTCAATCAATCAGAAAAAAAATTTTATATATAAAAACGTTTTATAATGTTTTTATTTTCGAAAGTATTTCTACAAAACGACGGCTTTATTTAATTAATTTTGCCAGAAGCCTCGCAAATGCTGACGACGCCACAAGGGCGTAGATCTTATTTTTCTTAGAGGGGTTAATCGAAAAAAAAATTTTGACTACATTTAGTATTCATATCTATGATGTGGAAAAAAGAGGTTTGATAATGAAGTTTAATCCAAATTACTTGAAATAATTTTTTTATTACCAATTCGATTGTTCTTATCTTATACTGGGTGTTCCTGAATTGCAGTTACGAAGGAAAATGAGAGTTTCTTTGAATAATTTCAAAAATAAAATGACTCATAAACCTGAGACCGCGAACGCTCTGTTTTCGAGATACAGGTTGTTTCTTGTAGTCCTACTTTTTGTTGATGCTCAACCAGTTTATCGAATCTTCATAAATCTTCGCTACAGAGTTGCTAAATAAGTGTCGAAACTTGTAATCAATGTATTTATCACACCTACCTAACTGGATCTTTATAATTTTAATTATATAATTTGGATCATCCTGAGAATTTCTATCGAGAGCTGTTTTTTTCTCGAAATCGATTGCATATACGACAAAACTACAACAAAACAAAAAGTGTAGTACTGAACTAGAGTTTCTTACTTAATTTGTTTGAACTACCAGTGGTTCACAATGAAATAATTCTGGAGTAAAGAAGCGGACACCATTCCAGAAAAAATTCACCCTGTAGATTTGTAATTAAAATTAAAACATCATATGATGAAAACTTTAAATTGGAATATCTATGCTAATTCAAGTTAAATATCTTGCGAAGGGAAGGTGCTATGAGAAAAAAACTAGAAATTTAACACCTGTATCTCAAAAACAAAGCGTGTGCGGACTCATGTTATAGCACTTTTTTTTTCTTGAAGTGATCCGAGAAATCTGTCATTTTCATGTACCTCCAATATAGGAACACCCTGTAGATAAAGTCAATTCAAAACTGATGTCTCCACAAATAAATTCCAATTTGAATGATACACAATAAAATGTACAACACAGCCAAGACGATTTTTCGATGTGAATTACTCAGTTCAGTTCTTTGATAACCATGACCAATGCAAAAATGACAGATGGCAAATAAAGGGCGATGCCGAAAAAGCGGAAAAAATAAACCCCGGACAAAGACGAGCTCGTAGTGCAATAAAAGTACCCATCATGAAAGCGATACCTAATAAACTCATAAACCGTAAAGGGGTCAGATTTTTTACTGACGTGTCGATTCAAAGGAAAGTAAAGTGATTATTATTCATTTTATTGCAAAATTTGTCTTCTTCGTCTATGCGAGATTTCTAAAATTTTGTATTTTGAAAATCTTGAAAGTTTAAGTACCCCCAATACCCCCCATTTTTACGCTCTTGCGACGCCACTGATTTTACTATTGAAAATAATGTGTCAAGAATTGAACTAATTATACATGAATTGAAAAAAAGTGGTGAATGATACTATCTAATTTTGATTACCTCATTCCAAAAATCTTCAATTATCTGCCCACTGAACAGAAAATGAATAAAATGAAAATAAATTCTTGTCACATGTTCAAAAAAAATCAGAAACTACGTTCTTAACTTGAATCGAGATCTAGTTCGATCTCTGATTAACTTACAGTTTTTTTCAATCTTTATGATATTATTCTCTCATATGGATCAATATATCTATAGTATGTCAATTATAATCTACAAATTTTGTTTATTGTTAATTTGTTTTTCGTTCTTTCATCTGAATTAAGTTAAATGTCAAAATATTAAGAATAAAATATTGTAGATATCATATGCATGGTGAATATTGTAAATATAAATAATAAATGTGCAAAACCCACGCCCAGCTTAAGTTTGAATGGTATTTCCATGTTAAGTTACATCTCAACTATTCTTTTGTTAACTATGTAACAATTTTTTTCGATAAATAAACTTTATTAATATACATGCATAAATTCAGTTCTTTTTTTGCTACAAATTACAGAGGCTTAGAAAAAAAACGAGTAGAAACCAAAAATTATATGACATAACATGAATTTTCATTGAAGAATCATTTCGTGAATTGTTCAAAATATTCACCTCAATTTGAAAAAAAAGTGCATTTTTCTAAATGATTAAATAGCAAATTCCCATAAAAATCAATATGAAATTGAAACTACAAATCTGTCTCACTTACTGAATCACTGGAGGATGAAGAAGAATCTAATTTGACGGTCTCAGGGGGGGTCAGGGGGGTCATGACCCCCCAAAAATGGGACCATCTAACACTTAATATGCCTTTGAAGAGGACAAGGTACTAAATGGTCCCATCAAAAAACTTGAAGCCCATAAACAGCGACCCCCCCAAAATCTAAGGCTAAGGCCCCCTTGACAAGTCACCAATGCAACAAATTTTGTACTGAGTTTAAAACTGTTGGTACCTGTATTTATATGAAACATAAAGTAGGTACGGACTTCAAAAACTATTGAAGTTGAATAACTAAGCTTATTTTAATGGAGTAGGTAGTTACCCAAAGTAGAATTATCTCCAACTTAATATTTCGTTCGTAAAATACATCAAGAATCAGTATAAACGAAGTAGTAAATAAGAATTTATCGTAATGAACACAAAAATAAGAGAAAAGCTTTCACTTTACATCAGGAGTATTTGAATTTGAATTTTTCTCCGCCGCTGTTTCAGTTGTACAGATATCAAGATCATATTTGGAGAATTGATTTCTTTTTAGAATTAACCTCTCAGAGGTAATGTTTTTTTTCTACCCATAAAATTCCTTTAACGAGCCGTTTGTGGGTTCTTACATAGGTACGAAATGATTTTTTGCTTTATTCACAAACTGTTTGTCCTTTTTAAATTACACACATCTGCAATCGTTATCTAGAAAAAAATTATATTGATTTTTCAATAGGTTTATTTGAATTTTCAACAGAACGATAAAACAAGGAATTAGTATTGAACATTTTGGATTGTCCCAATTGGTTCCCGATGAATGAAGCTACAATTTAAAAGAAAAATTGCTAAAATTGGCGAGAAAATGAACGACAAACTTCGTTGACATTTTGTCCATCTCCCTAATTTTGCCGGTGCCTATATAATTGAGATTTGATCTTAATATGCCGAAATCTGATTGAAGTAATGAATGAAAAAATAATGAATTAATATAAATTATAATAGAATATATATAAAATACATCAAATAACAGCTGAAATGTTAGCTTTTTGAAAATAATTATAGTCATGAATATTTGAATATATTCATATAAATTTCTTGAATATCCAATACTGATAATTGAATGTAATAAATTCAGTGAAATATTGGATATGATTGCATCGGGCTTCATCATGAACAATCTAGTTTGATATAATTTTAGTAGCTCATTGACTAATCACTCTTTCTTCAAATTTTCAGTTTATCAACTCTCTCTCCAATAGCCCCATAAATTTATTCCTGAAACTTGGAGATTATAACTTTCACTTCCTTTTGAAAGTACCAAACACTCCGTACATTTTTTCGAATGTGATGTAGAATAAGGTATGGAATAGGATTCATAAACATTTTTTCTATTGTATATGACTAAGGCGATTTGTAACAATTTTCGAATAATTGAAATTAAGAATTTGTAATTATAGCTGGGAGACGCTAAATAATTGACCAAATGTGGCAAAACCAAATAACAATGCCTTTAACAGTATCTCATATTGATAACTGGTCACTTGATTACTCAGAATAGTGATGATTATCCAAGAATACGTTACGTATTGTTAAACGATGGAGAACAAATGACAGTTTTCAGGGGCCTCTAGCTCCAGAATTAGCCTATAGAAAAACTTTTGCATATTGAACTTTTTGTTTGGAATGACTTGGAGTATAACATATAAAAAATTCAGCTAATTTGACTTGAGATAATTTTTCTTAATGGTGTGTGCGGTATCCTTTAAAGAATTTGGTGGTGGGGATATTCCCCGATCTGTTACAAGGTGGGACATCTGGAATACAGCTGCAAACTATTGAAAACGTTCAACATTCTGAACTTATTGTTCAAATGACCAAATTCGATTTCCATCCTGAAAAAGCGTAAACCATAAAGAATGCTCAAAATTCTTCAACGCAAAGGATTAAAATTTAATTTTCGTTGAATGTAATTCTACTTGTATAGTCAAGGCTACTTTGAAATGGAAAACCAATAGATTTTCTTGAGAGAGTAGCATACGATACGTTGAAAATATTTTTGATAGGTTAAGTGAATTCAATAAGAGTAGTCTTACAGAAAAAAGTGTAGTCGGATTTATACAAAAATACTTTTTAAATATTTCAATTTTTTCAAATATTTACAAGATCTAAATGGAATTCTGCTGTTGCTTCCAGTTATTTGAATTTTAACGATTTTATTTGAATCTATAAACCATTTTTTTAATGGTTATGGTATAATGCTCAATTTTAATATTTCAGATGCACATTTGTATGCATATTTTTCACTTTTTCAATCCATATTTTTCAAAGCCTATTAATCATTCTATGTGCAGGGTATAAGTAAAAATACTTCATTTGGTATTGTTTCAATTTATTTAATTCTTATAAATTTGTATGCATAAAAGACAATTGTAAATATACATATCAATATAGATAATAACTCTTTATCTAATGATCGATGCAGTATAGTCCTGTATCATTGGTATTACAAATATAAAAGCTTATTTACAAGATCAAGTTTTTTTTTGGTTTATCAATGCAAAAATTTGCAGTCCATCCTGTCCGTTCAATTCTATTTCGAATTTTTTTCACTCGCGTTCAATGTTTCCAAGCGATTAAAAAATTTTTCAAATCATCGTCTTTAAGATGAGATAAAATCACTTCAGAGCACTCCCTAGGTAATCCAAACAAAGATCTGAACTTTTCTATGGAGGAATCTTCAAGATTTATCCTCATTAAAGCCTCATCCCTAACTTTCATAATATCGTAGGAGAATTCAGAATACTCCATGATATATCTATTGACTCCTAACAGTACATAGTTGTTTCTCAAATATTTAACAGCTGTTCTTTTCGGTGCCTTCAGAATATCATGCAGCATCACTTTGGTGTAAACAATTCTGTGTTTCAATAAGTTTATAGCGTTCAAACAGAATTCGTAATGCACACTATTACTATCGTTTCTGATAAAATCCATAACTTTATCGTCGACTTTTTTACCTTGTAGGTCTTCTACTAAACAGAACTTAACGATTGCATAGAAACATGCTAAATTTCGTCTTTTTAGTGCACAATGAGCGACCGTCTGGCAATGATTTGAATTTAAGTTTGCTCCGTTTCTTAAAAGCAAAATCGTAAAATCGAAATCTTCACGCAGAACTGCAGTTTCTAGTGGAGACTGCTCATTCCTATCTACTGCATTCAGATCAATGCCTCTTTTGATCAACAACTCAGCTAATTTAAGGTAAGATTCCGGTTCATCGCTTGTTTTTTTCAATAGATGCAGTATAATTCTTCCTGCGTAGTCCCTTGCATTTATGTTACATACTAAATCTAAAAGCCTATTTGCAAGATCAATATGGTGGGTGTAGTGAACAGCAGTTCCAAAAAAAATGATATCTTTTAACTTATCTATTCCACAAGTATTATGGACTGTATACATTGCGAGGAGTTCATCACATAGTCGAATTCTTTTACCATATCCAGGTCCGAAACCATGTGAGTTGTTACCTAAAATGGTAACAATTTTGAACAGTCTCTTAATAACTTCAATGAGTTTTTTCCTAGTTCCATCTTGCACAGTCCTGTATACTAGCCTATTTATTCTTCTCATGTTTCGCTCTTTCAAATTTCCCGAATTTCTGCAAGCTCATAACTAAACTCAAATTTTTCCATGATTAATCCCCGAACCTCTGATACAACGTTCTTGTTTCTGAAGTACTTCACCACTTCTTCTTCAGGTTTGAAGAGAATATCGTACAGCGACACATTCGTATATTCAATATTCTGCTTGGGAGATTCTAAATCATTCAATCAAATGTGAAAAAGTTCCCTTGTGATATAATTCATAATGTTTTCGTCCAGTTCTTTTCCTTGAGATTTTCTAACTAAATAAAATTTGATAATGGTATGAAGACATGATATACTTTTGCTCTCGACCGCATAATGTGCATTATTCTGATACTTGACCTTGACAAAAACCCTTGTTGGTGCATTTCTCAGAAGAAAGCGAACCAGTTCATCATTATTTCCCGCAACTGCATATTCCAAAGGCGTCTGATCATAATCATTTATCGCGTTTATATTAATTCCTCGTTTAACCATCAGCTCTGCTACTTGTAGATAAGGTCTAGAAGGGAAATACTTAAGGGCCAATAGGTGTAGAATATTCCGTGATCTTCCGTCCTTGCTATTTACATTGCAGCCTAAATCTAAAAGCGTACTTATCAGCTGAATGTTGTCTGATCGTTCGAGGGCAGTTCCTATAAGAACAATTCCTTTTAAAAACTCTGGTCCGTGGTTATGCAGTTCACAGTTTATGTGGTAACAATGTAACAATCAATCTCTTCCATTATACAAAGATATATCTTATTTGAAACTTATTTAAATCTTTAGGAAGTCTTGAACTGAATCAACACAATCAGACTTCTTCCGAGACTTTTGAAGTTTGGATTTACAATTCACCGATTTAACAATGAGATATTTTCCATTTATCTTGATCTGTTTCAAAATTTGAATTCCCTCCTGTCTTTGTTCTGAAGACTTAAAATCTACAATGCACCAGCTCGCAGATTTCTGTCGTGGTAAGTGCACTGCTTCAATATATGAGCAAAGATTCATTACTTCCAATTCTTCATTAATTTCAACTGGAAACCTCACATATAACCTTGCTGTTTCCTTCCCCATATTTCATAATCCAAGTATGCTCGTATAATAATTAATCTTCAGATATCTGCGTGAATTAAGATATTCTTCCAAGTAATCAACTTAATTTCAAAAAATTCACTTCAACTAAACTTATAAAACTAACCTCTGGTATAGACATTTTTCTAAAGGTGGAAAGAGCAAATGAGAATATTTTGGCTTGGGATTAACCATACGACCCATCAAATGTGATATAATTCCACTAATCCAAAACCTGCTGTCGGTAGCTAGATACATAATTGCACTGAATATACTATCAGCATCTCCTGAAGACACAGCAGACTGAATTTCCTCAATCTCTTCTCTTCGGGTTATCCATGTCTCAATTGGAATGTAACCGGTCTCTATGTCGCCAGGTTCCTGGAAATACCAAATAATTATTACTCTTTTGGTATTGGTACTCAATCAATTAGAAAAAATATTAATATATAAAAACATTTCATAATGTTTTTTATTTTCGAAAGTAATTCACCAAAACAACGACTATTTTGAATTTATTTTGGACGAAGCCTCGCAAATGCTGACGACGCCACTGATTTTACAATTGAAAATAATGTGTCAAGAATTCAACTGTCATAATTATTCATGAATTGAAAGAAAGTGGTGAATGATAACATTTAATTTGGATTACCTTATTCCAAAAATCTTTTTTTTCGGCAACCGTCCGGGAAGTGCTCACTTCCCGGACGCTTTTTCTCTGAGAAAGTAGCATTTCCCGGCCTAGTCCGGAAAGTACGTACTTCCCGGACTAGGCCGGAAAAGAATCATAGAATCCATAGCAACCGAGATAACGGCTGACAGTTCATATGAAATTAGTTGTCAAAAATTTGCATGTTTTTTGATCGCAATCGCAATAAAATATGGAAAGCATCAGCGATAGTATTATTTTACATGGTTGCCGAAAAAATATTGTATGCAACACGCCCGAAAATGGTTTTTTTGGGCTCACAGACTTCCAGGAGTCGCTTACGCTCGTCCTGGAATTTTGTCTATTCGTCCAAAAAAACCCTATTTTCCGGACTTGTTACGTAAATTACTATTTCTGCCCACTGAACAGAAAATGATTATAATGAATATAATTTCTTGTCACATTTAGAAAAAAAATCAGAAACTACGTTTTCAACTTGAATCGAGATCTAGTTCGATCTCTGATTGACTAACAAACTTTTTCAATCTTCATGTTATTATTCTCTCCTATGGATCAATATATCTATAGGATGTCAATTCTAATCTACAAATTATTTACAAATTTTTTTTTTATGATTTTTTTTTTCGTTGTTATATCTGAAATAAGTTAAATGTCGAAATGTGAGAATAGAATATTGTTGATATCATATGCATAGTGAATACTGTAAATATAAATGTGCAAAACCCACGCTCAACTTTAGTTTTAGTGAGATTTCCATGTTTATTTACATTTCAACTATTTTTTGTTAACTATGTAAAAAATTTTTTTGATAAATAAACTTCATTATTTTATCAATGCATGAACTCAGCTCTTCTTATTGCTACAAATAACAGAGGCTTAGAGAAAAAACGAGTCGGAACAAAAATTATATGACATAACATGAATTTTCATTGAAGGATCACTTCGTGAATTGTTTGAATTATTCACATTAATTTGAAAAAAAAAAGTGAAATTTTTTAAATGATAAAATAGCAAATTCTCATAAGAATCAATATGAAATTAAAGGAATTGAAACTACATATTATCTGTCTTACTTACTGAATCACCGGAGGACGAAGAGGAATTCATTTTGACACTTTTCTTCAAGATTCTCTAGCTAGAGCATTATCCCGAATTTCTACAAGCTCATAACTGAACTCAAATTTTTTCATGATTTTTCCCCTAACCTCTGATACAACGTTCTTGTTTCTGAAGTACTTCACCACATCTTCTTCAGGTTTGAAGAGAATATCGTACAGCGAGATATTGCTATCACAATATCATGCTTCAAGGATTCTAAATCCTTCAAACTAAGGTTGTAATGTTCGCTAATCTGCTCCGCTGTGATAAAATTTATAATATTCTCGTTTACTTCCTTTCCTTGAAATTTTCTAACCAAATAAAATTTGATAATGGCATGAAGACATGATATAGGTACTTTTCCTCTCGACCACATAATGTGCTATATTCTGATACTTGACAAAAACCCTTGTTGGTCCATTTCTCATAAGAAAACGCTCCAGTTCTTTATTATTTTGAGCAACTCCAGCAATTCCAAAGGCGTCTGATCATTATCATTGATCGCGTTTATGTTAATGCTTCGTTTAACCATCTGCTCTGCTACGTGTATATGTTACGGGCAATGTAATTATTTAGGTCAGTATTCATAATGCTTGGTTATTATGAATAATGACCATTAAAATTGGGCAATTTGATAAATTTCAATTACTTTACGATAACTTCTCACATTGCCCGGTCATTATGAATACTGCTATTATTTATTTGGGCACTTTGATTAATTGACAGTAATGGGACAACCACGTGCGTGTGATGTGATTTTGGCTGGCCAATCAGCATTCATTCTTTGTCGCTCGCCGCCTGTGTCCGTACCTGTGGCTTGCGTCGCATTATTTACGTTTTCTCGTTGCCTTTGGATGTTATTTAGCTTATGTGCGACAAATGCTTATTGATATATCTCTTAAATTCTGTCTATTTAGTGTTAGTGATTTTTCTATAAAATAAAATGCAGGAACAGTCAATAACTGATGTCAGTGACATGAAGCATCGTTTTAAGGTCTAGAACAAGCATTATCATAATGAGAAGAAATAAATAAAATACTGAAAATAATAATAAAACAATAACATATTTTAAAAGAACTTGTATAAACATGCTTGAAAGTATATTAAATTAATCTACGAGAAGTAATCAAGTTATCACCTTTGTCCATAATTTTATGCTTCTTCAGATCGTTCAATTTTCCCAATGAACATGTTTCTTATGCCTGTTCTTTCTTTGAGATGAATCTTCAAGAGATATTCTAACTAGAGCATTATCCCGAATTTCTGCAAGCTCATAATTAAACTCAAATTTTTCCATGATCTTTTCCCGAACTTCTGATACAACATTCTTGTTTCTGAAGTACTTCACCACATCTTCTTCAGGTTTGAAGAGAATATCGTACAGCGACACATTCGTATATTCAATATTCTGCTTGGGAGATTCTAAATCATTCAATCAAATGTGAAAAAGTTCCCTTTTGCTATTATTCATAATGTTTTCGTCCAGTTCTTTTCCTTAAGATTTTCTAACTAAATAAAATTTGATAATGGCATGAAGAAATGATAAACTTTTCTTCTCGAGCGCATAATGTGCAATATTCTGATAATTATTGATAAAAAACCCTTGTTGGTCCATTTCTCAGAAGAAAACGCACCATTTCTAGACTTTTTTGCGTTACTGCATATTCCAAAGGCGTGTGATCACAATCATTTATCGCGTTTATATTAATTCCTCGTTTATCCATCAGCTGTGCTACTTGTAGATAAGGTCTAGAAGGGTAATACTTAAGGGCCAATCGGTGTAGAATATTCCGTGATCTTCCGTCCTTGCTATTTACATTGCAGCCTAAATCTAAAAGCGTACTTATCAGCTGAATGTTTTCTGGCCGTTCGAGGGCAGTTCCCATAAGAACAATTCCTTTCAACACCTCTAGTCCGTGGTTATGCAGTTCACAGTTTATGTGGTGATACAGACATTTTTCTAAAGGTGGAAAGAGCAAATGCGATTATTTTGGCTTGGGATTAACCATACGATCCATCAAATGTGATATAATTCCATCAATCCAAAACCTGCTGTCGGTAGCTAGATACATATTTGCACTGAATATACTATCCACATCTCCTAAAGACACAGCAGAGTGAAAATCCTCAATTTCTTCTTTTCGGGTTATCCATGTCTCAATTGGAATGTAACCTGTCTCTATGTCGCCAAGTTCCTAGAAATACCAAATGATTATTACTCTTTTGGTTTTAGTACTCAATCAATCAGAAAAAAAATTTTATATATAAAAACGTTTTATAATGTTTTTATTTTCGAAAGTATTTCTACAAAACGACGGCTTTATTTAATTAATTTTGCCAGAAGCCTCGCAAATGCTGACGACGCCACAAGGGCGTAGATCTTATTTTTCTTAGAGGGGTTAATCGAAAAAAAAATTTTGACGACATTTAGTATTCATATCTATGATGTGGAAAAAAGAGGTTTGATAATGAAGTTTAATCCAAATTACTTGAAATAATTTTTTTATTACCAATTCGATTGTTCTTATCTTATACTGGGTGTTCCTGAATTGCAGTTACGAAGGAAAATGAGAGTTTCTTTGAATAATTTCAAAAATAAAATGACTCATAAACATGAGACCGCGAACGCTCTGTTTTCGAGATACAGGTTGTTTCTTGTAGTCCTACTTTTTGTTGATGCTCAACCAGTTTATCGAATCTTCATAAATCTTCGCTACAGAGTTGCTAAATAAGTGTCGAAACTTGTAATCAATGTATTTATCACACCTACCTAACTGGATCTTTATAATTTTAATTATATAATTTGGATCATCCTGAGAATTTCTATCGAGAGCTGTTTTTTTCTCGAAATCGATTGCATATACGACAAAACTACAACAAAACAAAAAGTGTAGTACTGAACTAGAGTTTCTTACTTAATTTGTTTGAACTACCAGTGGTTCACAATGAAATAATTCTGGAGTAAAGAAGCGGACACCATTCCAGAAAAAATTCACCCTGTAGATTTGTAATTAAAATTAAAACATCATATGATGAAAACTTTAAATTGGAATATCTATGCTAATTCAAGTTAAATATCTTGCGAAGGGAAGGTGCTATGAGAAAAAAACTAGAAATTTAACACCTGTATCTCAAAAACAAAGCGTGTGCGGACTCATGTTATAGCACTTTTTTTTTCTTGAAGTGATCCGAGAAATCTGTCATTTTCATGTACCTCCAATATAGGAACACCCTGTAGATAAAGTCAATTCAAAACTGATGTCTCCACAAATAAATTCCAATTTGAATGATACACAATAAAATGTACAACACAGCCAAGACGATTTTTCGATGTGAATTACTCAGTTCAGTTCTTTGATAACCATGACCAATGCAAAAATGACAGATGGCAAATAAAGGGCGATGCCGAAAAAGCGGAAAAAATAAACCCCGGACAAAGACGAGCTCGTAGTGCAATAAAAGTACCCATCATGAAAGCGATACCTAATAAACTCATAAACCGTAAAGGGGTCAGATTTTTTACTGACGTGTCGATTCAAAGGAAAGTAAAGTGATTATTATTCATTTTATTGCAAAATTTGTCTTCTTCGTCTATGCGAGATTTCTAAAATTTTGTATTTTGAAAATCTTGAAAGGGTAAGTACCCCCAATACCCCCCATTTTTACGCTCTTGCGACGCCACTGATTTTACTATTGAAAATAATGTGTCAAGAATTGAACTAATTATACATGAATTGAAAAAAAGTGGTGAATGATACTATCTAATTTTGATTACCTCATTCCAAAAATCTTCAATTATCTGCCCACTGAACAGAAAATGAATAAAATGAAAATAAATTCTTGTCACATGTTCAAAAAAAATCAGAAACTACGTTCTTAACTTGAATCGAGATCTAGTTCGATCTCTGATTAACTTACAGTTTTTTTCAATCTTTATGATATTATTCTCTCATATGGATCAATATATCTATAGTATGTCAATTATAATCTACAAATTTTGTTTATTGTTAATTTGTTTTTCGTTCTTTCATCTGAATTAAGTTAAATGTCAAAATATTAAGAATAAAATATTGTAGATATCATATGCATGGTGAATATTGTAAATATAAATAATAAATGTGCAAAACCCACGCCCAGCTTAAGTTTGAATGGTATTTCCATGTTAAGTTACATCTCAACTATTCTTTTGTTAACTATGTAACAATTTTTTTCGATAAATAAACTTTATTAATATACATGCATAAATTCAGTTCTTTTTTTGCTACAAATTACAGAGGCTTAGAAAAAAAACGAGTAGAAACCAAAAATTATATGACATAACATGAATTTTCATTGAAGAATCATTTCGTGAATTGTTCAAAATATTCACCTCAATTTGAAAAAAAAGTGCATTTTTCTAAATGATTAAATAGCAAATTCCCATAAAAATCAATATGAAATTGAAACTACAAATCTGTCTCACTTACTGAATCACTGGAGGATGAAGAAGAATCTAATTTGACGGTCTCAGGGGGGGTCAGGGGGGTCATGACCCCCCAAAAATGGGACCATCTAACACTTAATATGCCTTTGAAGAGGACAAGGTACTAAATGGTCCCATCAAAAAACTTGAAGCCCATAAACAGCGACCCCCCCAAAATCTAAGGCTAAGGCCCCCTTGACAAGTCACCAATGCAACAAATTTTGTACTGAGTTTAAAACTGTTGGTACCTGTATTTATATGAAACATAAAGTAGGTACGGACTTCAAAAACTATTGAAGTTGAATAACTAAGCTTATTTTAATGGAGTAGGTAGTTACCCAAAGTAGAATTATCTCCAACTTAATATTTCGTTCGTAAAATACATCAAGAATCATTATAAACGAAGTAGTAAATAAGAATTTATCGTAATGAACACAAAAATAAGAGAAAAGCTTTCACTTTACATCAGGAGTATTTGAATTTGAATTTTTCTCCGTCGCTGTTTCAGTTGTACAGATATCAAGATCATATTTGGAGAATTGATTTCTTTTTAGAATTAACCTCTCAGAGGTAATGTTTTTTTTCTACCCATAAAATTCCTTTAACGAGCCGTTTGTGGGTTCTTACATAGGTACGAAATGATTTTTTGCTTTATTCACAAACTGTTTGTCCTTTTTAAATTACACACATCTGCAATCGTTATCTAGAAAAAAATTATATTGATTTTTCAATAGGTTTATTTGAATTTTCAACAGAACGATAAAACAAGGAATTAGTATTGAACATTTTGGATTGTCCCAATTGGTTCCCGATGAATGAAGCTACAATTTAAAAGAAAAATTGCTAAAATTGGCGAGAAAATGAACGACAAACTTCGTTGACATTTTGTCCATCTCCCTAATTTTGCCGGTGCCTATATAATTGAGATTTGATCTTAATATGCCGAAATCTGATTGAAGTAATGAATGAAAAAATAATGAATTAATATAAATTATAATAGAATATATATAAAATACATCAAATAACAGCTGAAATGTTAGCTTTTTGAAAATAATTATAGTCATGAATATTTGAATATATTCATATAAATTTCTTGAATATCCAATACTGATAATTGAATGTAATAAATTCAGTGAAATATTGGATATGATTGCATCGGGCTTCATCATGAACAATCTAGTTTGATATAATTTTAGTAGCTCATTGACTAATCACTCTTTCTTCAAATTTTCAGTTTATCAACTCTCTCTCCAATAGCCCCATAAATTTATTCCTGAAACTTGGAGATTATAACTTTCACTTCCTTTTGAAAGTACCAAACACTCCGTACATTTTTTCGAATGTGATGTAGAATAAGGTATGGAATAGGATTCATAAACATTTTTTCTATTGTATATGACTAAGGCGATTTGTAACAATTTTCGAATAATTGAAATTAAGAATTTGTAATTATAGCTGGGAGACGCTAAATAATTGACCAAATGTGGCAAAACCAAATAACAATGCCTTTAACAGTATCTCATATTGATAACTGGTCACTTGATTACTCAGAATAGTGATGATTATCCAAGAATACGTTACGTATTGTTAAACGATGGAGAACAAATGACAGTTTTCAGGGGCCTCTAGCTCCAGAATTAGCCTATAGAAAAACTTTTGCATATTGAACTTTTTATTTGGAATGACTTGGAGTATAACATATAAAAAATTCAGCTAATTTGACTTGAGATAATTTTTCTTAATGGTGTGTGCGGTATCCTTTAAAGAATTTGGTGGTGGGGATATTCCCCGATCTGTTACAAGGTGGGACATCTGGAATACAGCTGCAAACTATTGAAAACGTTCAACATTCTGAACTTATTGTTCAAATGACCAAATTCGATTTCCATCCTGAAAAAGCGTAAACCATAAAGAATGCTCAAAATTCTTCAACGCAAAGGATTAAAATTTAATTTTCGTTGAATGTAATTCTACTTGTATAGTCAAGGCTACTTTGAAATGGAAAACCAATAGATTTTCTTGAGAGAGTAGCATACGATACGTTGAAAATATTTTTGATAGGTTAAGTGAATTCAATAAGAGTAGTCTTACAGAAAAATGTGTAGTCGGATTTATACAAAAATACTTTTTAAATATTTCAATTTTTTCAAATATTTACAAGATCTAAATGGAATTCTGCTGTTGCTTCCAGTTATTTGAATTTTAACGATTTTATTTGAATCTATAAACCATTTTTTTAATGGTTATGGTATAATGCTCAATTTTAATATTTCAGATGCACATTTGTATGCATATTTTTCACTTTTTCAATCCATATTTTTCAAAGCCTATTAATCATTCTATGTGCAGGGTATAAGTAAAAATACTTCATTTGGTATTGTTTCAATTTATTTAATTCTTATAAATTTGTATGCATAAAAGACAATTGTAAATATACATATCAATATAGATAATAACTCTTTATCTAATGATCGATGCAGTATAGTCCTGTATCATTGGTATTACAAATATAAAAGCTTATTTACAAGATCAAGTTTTTTTTTGGTTTATCAATGCAAAAATTTGCAGTCCATCCTGTCCGTTCAATTCTATTTCGAATTTTTTTCACTCGCGTTCAATGTTTCCAAGCGATTAAAAAATTTTTCAAATCATCGTCTTTAAGATGAGATAAAATCACTTCAGAGCACTCCCTAGGTAATCCAAACAAAGATCTGAACTTTTCTATGGAGGAATCTTCAAGATTTATCCTCATTAAAGCCTCATCCCTAACTTTCATAATATCGTAGGAGAATTCAGAATACTCCATGATATATCTATTGACTCCTAACAGTACATAGTTGTTTCTCAAATATTTAACAGCTGTTCTTTTCGGTGCCTTCAGAATATCATGCAGCATCACTTTGGTGTAAACAATTCTGTGTTTCAATAAGTTTATAGCGTTCAAACAGAATTCGTAATGCACACTATTACTATCGTTTCTGATAAAATCCATAACTTTATCGTCGACTTTTTTACCTTGTAGGTCTTCTACTAAACAGAACTTAACGATTGCATAGAAACATGCTAAATTTCGTCTTTTTAGTGCACAATGAGCGACCGTCTGGCAATGATTTGAATTTAAGTTTGCTCCGTTTCTTAAAAGCAAAATCGTAAAATCGAAATCTTCACGCAGAACTGCAGTTTCTAGTGGAGACTGCTCATTCCTATCTACTGCATTCAGATCAATGCCTCTTTTGATCAACAACTCAGCTAATTTAAGGTAAGATTCCGGTTCGTCGTTTGTTTTTTTCAATAGGTGCAGTATAATTCTTCCGGCGTAGTCCCTTGCATTTATGTTACATCCTAAATCTAGAAGCCTATTTACAAGATCAATATGGTGGGAGTACTGAACAGCAGTTCCAAAAAAAATGATATCTTTTAACTGATCTATTCCACAAGTTTTATGTACTGTATACCTTGCGACGAATTCATCAGATAGTCGAATTCTTTTAGCATATCCAGATTCGAAACGATGTGAGTTGTTACCTAAAATGGAAACAATTTTGAACAGTCTCTCAATAACTTCAATGAGTTTTTTCCTAGTTCCATCTTGCACAGCCCTGTATACTAGCCTATTTATTCGTCTCATGTTTCGCTCTTTAACATTTTTGTCATCATCGATATCAATATCAGATCCCTGAAAAATAAATCGTTTTTTATTTTTATGCAGCAATAGATAACAAAGAGTACAAAACAGACAGTAGAGTAATAGAGTAAGTAGACAGTAAAGTAATAAACATATATAGAGGGAGCAAACGCAATTTTACATGTCCCCAACATGGTTAGATTACGTTGTCGGATTGTGATTTATTTTCAAATCCACAATTTTACTACATCTTTATGAATATACTGTTACTATTAGCATCAACACAGTTCTAATAAGTCATGAATTTATTATATTGAATGAAATAAATTTATTTGAATGATTCCCGATTAAATATGCAAATTTGAATATTTGTATTCCGATATTTTTTCTAATTGTTGAATTTATAATAAGCGGAATATTTATTATTTTCTGTATCTACCTGCTGAAATCCATGATTTGGCAACATTTGCTCTCCTAGTGTCATCGGTTGTTTCACGTCGTTTGGCGCGGTTGAAGTTTATTTTCTGAATTTCTGATATATTTAGGTATTTATTTCAATAATTTGAGTTGATATGAAAGGTTGATTCATTATAGGACATAAGAAGTGCGTTCTTTGCGAAGAAACTCGCGAATTGAGTGAAATATCGTATTACTGATATGTTTTCATTTCCGCGCCCTTCATGTCAAATTTGATAGTTAATGTTGGGGACAAAATGTGTTTACTGAAAATGACGTATGCTGCCTCTATCTATATTTATTAATCTGAGGAGTTTTTCATCGAATTTCGAAATAGAGAAAATATCGTCTAATACTCGTCTACAACTATTCTACTTCTACTATCGTCAAGTACTATTATTATAAAAGCCAATTTTTGTAAAACATCAATAGGGTCGAAAGTTTCGGAGAAAAACTAATACATAAAATAATAAATCTGGACATTTTTATCAATATCAAGAGGCTAGCATCATGAAGTTGCATAGGGTTTTTCAGTATAAGAGTTTTCATTTTGATTTGCCTGCTATCTGAGCAGCTGTTAATTTAGATTCTGTCATCTTTTGACCTTAGAGGAAATAAAACTACGCCAACTGAAAAAAGAACGATACACGGATCAATAACGAATAGAAATTGAAAACAAAAACGGTGAAAATTTTGCAGTTACAGTTCGCAAAAATAAAGCACATTTGGCTGGACGTAAAGACTTCTAGGCCGGCCATAGTGAAGCTGGTGGTAAAAATTCGAAGAATAGATTCCTGGCTATTTTATTTCTAGAAGAGGTGATCAATGATTTAATATCAATTTTCAATGTGTTAAATCGATTTTAGATCATAAGCAAAGATCTCATTTTTCACGAGACTCAAAGGAAATAAATGTCATAAATGACAAGATCTCAATGGCCAATACGCTCTATTAGTGATGTCGTCACACTCCGCTATTTTAGTTCTCCTGTCAGTGTTCAGAATCCAAACAAACAAATTGTCTTTCAAATTAGTACGTTGTCAATGAAGAAATTGGCTTACTTTGATAAATAAGACTATTTAAGGAACGATTTTACTATTAATTGATAGACAGAAGGCACGAGATTAATGCTAGTAAGTTCGAACTTGAAGTTCAACTAATAAACACAGCTTTTTACAAAATCTGGGGAATGATACAGGATTCAAACTTACTGGTATTAACCTCCTTCCTTCTGTCTATCAATTAATATTGTAATCGTTCCTTAAATACTCCTATTTATGAAAATAAGTCAATTCCTTCAACGACACCGTACTAACTTGAATGACAATTTATTTGTTTGGATTCCGAACACTGACAGGAGAACCAAAAATGGCGGTGTGTGACGTCACACTAATAGAGCGAATTGGCCATCGAGATCTTGTCATTTATGACATTTATTCCCTAGTCTCGTGAAAAATGAGATCTTTTCTTATGATCTAAAATCGATTTAACACATTAAAAATTGATAATGGGAAATTTCATGAAAATTAAATGGTGCTGCAACCCTAGCCGTGGCAGCCATTTGGCTGATACACGGAGAAAAGTGCTTATTTGATATTATCGAAAATGCATTATAGTTAATAAATCATTTATTGGATATATGTACAAACATATATTAGTTTCATGGAAATAAATAATTTATTCGAAATCCCACCAATAATCATCATTTATTTTTACACTTCTTTCATTTACGCATAACTTATATCAATAATGCTGAAGAAATATCCATTCGAAGGAAATAAATATAGTTGCGGTTAATATATCATTGAGTAATAATTATTAAACCTTATTTATATGTAATATGTATCCATGCTGAATAAAAAGAAAATATTTCAATTCAGTAATGGTTCACGTATTTCTTAGATAATTCTTTTGGTTGTTAATATTATCCGATTGTTAGGGTCTGAGAAGAACCGTTTGCCAAATTAGGTAATTTTTTAGAATTCATTTTGAGGGTATCCGGGTTTGAACCCTAGTCATCTTGATCGCATCTGTTCCCTATAACTATTGCTCTGCCAAAATCACTTATAAGTAAGCAGGTAAAAACGATCTAAACCCAAAATTCAGTACAGATGTTCTAAGCGGCGTTCAATAAGCCCATAGTAACACAGATTTTATGTTTAAAAAGGAAATTCAAATCGAAAGAAAAGTTCAAGGACAGATCCTTCAAGGAGATATGCTTCTCTTTGAGGGATGTGTCCTTAAACTTTTCCACAGATTGGATCGCTAGAATTATGTTAGTTTGTTAATTATCAATAAATCCTATATTCTGAGTGAATAAATTATTGAATTTTTGTAAGAGTATATTTATAAATAGCAAATTATCGTTAACTACCAGTTGAATATTTTTTGATAATGAATTTATGTTATTTGTGGAGATAACGTAAGTTCATATAAATTATTTATAACCGAAATATATTAAATATTATCAGATACCTAACAGATATTTCATTCTATATTGATAAACTTTTTTGAATGCATAATTTAACTAATAATGAATATATTAAATATAAATCTGCTGTAATAGTTGTGAATAAATAACCACCAAATAATTGCTTTATTAATAAAAAAGTATGGATTCCTCTCAGTGCATTGTTTTCTATCGTTAATGTTGCTATTCACATTGATTTCATTCGAAATGCACAATTTTCTCTATTATTAATTTTCGCTACCTGATGATGCGATTTTACATTAATTTTCCATGAGGCTTGAAATCTTCAGTTCACATCTTGACATTTTATTTCAATTGAAAAATTATTTTTGAAATTATCTGGAATACGAAATTTCGAAAGGGTTATCAAATTAAACCACAGATGTATCATCAGTGAGTAGAACTTGTCTGAGAAATGAGCGCCCCATGACTCCAAAATAATAATGTAAGGTAATGTAGGATTACATTACCATCAAAGTTTCGATTTCGACCAAAGTTCAGCCATATTTCGACAGTACAAGAAAAAAAAAGTTAAAATTAGAAGTTTGATAGTTTCTATTTGTTGATTGATAATATTGTTTTTTTTTCATTGAAAAATGAGACAATCATTTCAAATTTCCCAATTGTTATAAGTTATTACTGCTGTATAAATGCAACCTTCAACTACCAAGTTATTCAAATCTTCACTTACTTTTCATATGCATGGTTATAATTGAAAAAAAATTTCAGATTAAAAATGAAAACTATCATAAATGTTATTTATAATCGCTGAATTCACAGAGCGAAACACAACAAGAAGTACATAAACAAAAATTTAAATTGCTGATCATGCCTTGATTCACATCAATAAAAATCAAGAGATCATAATGAATTGGACTGAATTTCAGCACTTTTATTACATGAAATTCAATAGTAGTCCTCATAATTTTCTTCAAAGTTTTTGAGGTTTAACTGAGTAGATCTAAAATTACATTGATGAAGTAACAAAAACTGAAATGTAAAGATATAAATTAGGTACATATTGTTAAACAAAATGTTGCTATTTTGATTCCACTTGAAGATAAACCTTAAAATTTTTGCATCAAACCATTAACATAATCCAGAAAATTCTGGGTTTAATTTAATTTTTCGATTGTAGTGTTGGGCTAATCGATTTTTTAACACTTTCCTGATTTGAATTCGAAATCAAAATCAATAAGTTCTAAAAAGCAACTTGTAAATGTTACTTACTGAATCACTGGAACTTGAAAACGAAGACATTTTTTTTTATAGAGAGATGCGGACAAGTAACCACTGTACACACTGTACTGACTTTCAAAGCCTACTACCTGCATTTAGTGGGTGTACCGATTTCAAGAAATAAGTGAGGCCCTAATGTTTTTGTAATAGGGTACACTGAAAAAATATTCTAGTTTGTTTGCCAATTGCGCCACATACCTATATTTACGAATAAGGGAAGATCTCTCAGAGGAAAGAAAAGATAGACGTGCCCTTAAAAGTAAATAGCGTTGTACTTTAATCAATTGCAATAGTATGATGATAAAGTGAGATAGGTAAAAAACAAACCTGCAAAATTGACAACTAGAAGTACAGTAAACATTCCAGTGGCGTAGTCAATTGTTCCTTAATAAGGATTACAAAAATCGATATTGAACTTAAATACAAAATATAAATGGCTTATCATATTTCAAAATGAAAACTAGCTAGTTTCATTTTTTCTTTAAGAAGTAATGAAAGAAACCTACAAATGTTAGCATTGAATTAGGTTTTCGATATCTCGCAAATACTACGCCATAGACGAGATTTATTCGACGCCTATGGACTCAAAACGTGACTATGATAGGTTTGGTTTTCATTTCCGGATGTTTTACACACTATACATGTTTTTCGAGTTTTTACTATGATTAAAATTAACATTATGTAACTTTAAATTCACAAACTTGTATAAAATAACGCCTATTACAAAAGTTAAAGAAAAAAGGAAGTTAACACTAGTACGACATGCAATAACAATTACAACAGAACGGTGTTGCCAAATCTATTTTTATTTTTTTTTTAAGATGTGGCCAGTTTGCTTAGTAGTCCTTCTAGGAAGCCAAACTGGTATTTCGGTAAGTCTTCAAAAAGGGAAGGATTCAGAGAGTAATCTTCGCAACATTGTTGTTGCTTTGCAGAAATTTTGAAATAATAAGTAGGCAGTAGGCGTTTTGACCTGTACGGGTAAATTTTGAATGAATGAATTCTTACCCTGTTTAGGTTTTTGAGGAATTTGGGTCAGTATTCGACTTTTTGAGAAGTTCCTTCAACATTTCTGATGTTATGAATTCGATACCTAGAGTTCCCCTCAATTTGAGTAGCTAGATGTCTTTCACAATTCTTTTGGTAGATCGACAAAAAAATCAAAAATATCAGAGAAGCCGCTCATCGAAAATATTGGCGATTCTTCTGAAATTTTTTTATTCAATTTCTTTCTCTTGAGTAACTATCTGTTCCAACGAAAGTGTATGTTATTAGCGCATCATTTGACTTGAAATAAATAATAAAATAATACCAAAATCTCTCAACAAATTATCAAGTCTCTTCGAATTTGAAAATCATGAGAATATTCAAATTTTTTTTGAAATTATTACTTTTAGGAGAAGCGATCCAACACGATAAATGAACATCTGCTTTTCATTTGATAAATCTAAAAAAAATTCTTATATTGAAGGATCGATTTTTCTATGTGATAAAAGAGTCCGATAAGCTTCTGAAAAATTTCATTCATATACTGTAAAAATTCTACTAATTTCTCCCCCGCCCTAGCGACGCCACTGGTTGTTTCACTCAAGTTTTGAATGTTTGCAAAACAGGTGCAATATTGATATAGTTAGAACGTACATTTTGTCGATTATTCGTTCATAACTATTTTACAAAGTTAGTGTTGCATTTTCCCTATATTTGAACCAATAAAATGATGTTATAAATTGTCTTACCAATATAAACTGCTCTCTTGCTTCCACACAGCACCGCACTGTATAAGGATGTAAGGGAACAGGGTATAAGGATTGAAATGGAACAAAATGGGACTTATACAATGCAAACTGACCTTCTAATGAACTGTAATCCTAATATATTTAAATGTCCGTTAATTACACCAAAAACCGCTATAATAAACACCGAAAACTTTATACTAACAACCTTTAACTATTCTTTCCGACCGCCGATGAACCGATACATCTTATTTCTTCTTTCTTACAAAACATACGTCTCGATTCCCAGAATCCGCGACGTTGCCAAAACTAAACATCATAATAATCAAAAAGGGCTAAAACATACCCCCCGCCCTGAAAACTCAATTTCAGACACTTGGAAATCAAATACCTTTCATAAATGAACTTGTCAAAATCATCCACTGTTAAAAAAAAATTCACCAAAAAAAAGAAACAAAAAATTAACCTACCAAAAAAAAAATATATATAGTAGTCAACTCTTCTGACTACTGGGTCGGTAAAGGACATACCTTTACTACAGGTCGTGTATAGGTACCTTTACTCGTTTTCAGCGTTACATTACGGACTATACCATCTTTTCCGGGATGGACCGCTGTGACCAACGCCAATGGCCAATGCAGTGGTGGCGAATTTTCACACTTTAATATGGCTACCGTGCCAACTTCAATATTTGAACATTTCAAAGGCCATTTCTCCCGAGTTTGTAAAGTCGTTAGATACTCTAATTTCCAGCGCTTCCAGAAATCCTGAACCATCCGGTCAATCAGTTGAAAACGATCAAGCCTATTCAACTTGATATTCGACAAATCATGCGATGGAATACATTTTAATGGTGACATTGTCAAAAAATGTGAAGGGGTTAATGCTTCCGGTGCACTTGAATCTGATGACAGACGACAAAGAGGACGTGAATTCAATAAAGCTTCCACCTGCGTAAGAAGAGTGCTGAATTCTTCAAAAGTTAGAATTTGAGTACCTATTACCTTATAAATCAGATTCTTAGCCGATTTAACATTGCTCTCCCACAAACCGCCCATGTGGGGTGCCCCGGCCGTATTAAATTTCCACTCAATACCATTCAAAGCTAATTCATTTTGAAAAGAAGTTATAAACTGATCCGAATTTATAAATTCATTAATTTCGCGAAGAACTTTTTTAGCACCCACAAAGTTAGTGCCCCTATCTGAATACAGAACATTACAAGTACCCCTTCGAGATAAAAACCGTTTGAAGGCTTGCAAAAAATGATCCGTAGACAATGAACTGACGAGTTCCAAATGAACTGCTTTAACGCTCATACATATGAACAAACAAACATATCCCTTATACACTTGCGTTTTTCTATTTTTACCGAGTGATATTTCGAACGGTCCAAAGTAATCTACCCCCGTTTGAGAAAATACTTTAGTAGAATTCACCCTTGAAGCAGGCAAATTCGCCATCAGAGGATAATTATTTCTGGGCTTTAACCTAAAACAATGATTACAGGCATGTATTTGCTGTCGTATAACATTACGACCACCCACTATCCAATATTTTTGTCTCAACAACGCTTCTAAAAGAAAAGAACCAGTATGGAGATTTATTTTATGATAGTATTGAATTAATTTAACTGTAAAAGGATCTTTGCCTGGAAGTAGAATAGGGTGTTGGCTAGTAAACTTGAGAGAAGAATTTTCTAATCGCCCCCCCACCCTGAGAACTCCATCTTGGATGAAGGGAGTCAATTTGCGTAATTTTCCATAGATCTCTTTTTCTGATTTCAATAACCTTATTTCCGATCCGAATGCTTTATTCTGAACAATTTTTATCAATACGATCTCCGCTTTTTTCAAATCATCTGCTATAATAAATTTTCTCTTGGGAGGCTTCTTCAAAAATCTAAGTAACCAAACCGTAATCCGCAAAATAGAAATCCAAGACGAAACTCTAGAAAACATTGTATAAAACGATTCATTCGCTACATTCCGAACAGACACATAACACCCAGTTTTTGTCTCCGCTCCAAATGTTACCGAATTTACAAGTTGTTGGTCATTAGGAATTAACTTCAATAGATCGAAAGAGTTAGAAAACCACTTAACTAACTCGAATTTTCCTTCTGCGAATAATAACACTGATTGTGAATACAAATTAAATGTTTCCTCTTCCGAAGGAATGCTGCAAACCAAATCATCTATGTAAACATCTGTCGAAACTATTTTCATTGCTAAAGGATAACTACATCCATTTTCTTTTTTCAATTGCTTTATAGTACGAAGAGCTAAATATGGACTTGATTTCACCCCAAATGCTAAACGATTGAATTCAAATACCTGAACCGGATCATCAGGACTGAAACGCCAAAGCAATCTTTGAAACCTCCATTGATAATCAACTAATTTTATTTGATGATACATTCGTCGAATATTAGCTGTAATCGCTATTCGAAACAACCTAAAATTCAGTAATAAAGAAAACAGATCGGTTTGTAATTTTGGATCACCATGTAAAATGTCGTTCAACGAAACATCATTATCGGATGATGTACTAGCATCTAAAACCACACGAATTGGCTTACTCGAACTACCTTGTTTAACAATAGCATGATGAGGAATGTAATACGCAGGTTCCGAATCTTTTAAATATTCATCCTCAACCAAATGCATATAACCTAACTGAATTGCTTCTTTCATTATCTCATTATAACTCAAACGAAACTCCGGAAATTTCGCCAACCTTCTTTCTAATGAATAGAGCCGAATCAATGCCGTTGTCTTAGAATTACCCAAAGTATTCAGAGAATTCTTAAAAGGAAGCGCTACCGTGAAACGTCCCTCATAATCTCTACTAAAAGATGTAGAAAACAAATTTTCGCATATTACTTCTGCTGGGTCCGGCAAAATATTCTTTGGAACTTGTTCCATCTCCCAAAATTTATTAACCAAGTCATTTAACCGACACTCCTCCCTTAAACTGAAGAATACACCGAACTCCCCCTTTGACTCTAACTTACGAACCTTTCCCATAATCATATGACCAAATCCCGTTTGTACCGCCACTGGAGATCCCGATGCTGAGGGTACCGAATTACCCACAATAATCGAGAAAAGATCCGCCCCCATAATGCCATCAACTTCAGCCGGTTCGTCAAATTTTTCATCTGCCAATTGGATATTTCCAAAATTCTTTAAAACACCGCGATCAATTTTAGCTATAGGAAGTTTATCCGTAATTTTATCTACTAAAAATGCCTCAATAGAATATTTCTTAGTAAAATCATACCTAGACGAAACAATAATACTTGTATAACCTTTAATTGAATTTGAACTGAATCCAACCCCATGAATTGACGTTGAACATTGTGAAAACTTCAATCCTAATTTCTTACAACACCTATAAGTAAGTAAGTTAACTTGACTGCCACTATCTACTAAAAACCTAGCTGTTTTCAAACCACCCGAACCGTTTAAAACATTTACCACAACCGTCGACAATAAAACCGTATGAGTATCCCGATCACCCAAAGCAGTAGCACAAAATTTGTTATCTGTTGAAACCAACGTATTTGTATTCGAATCCGATTTCGAATTTGGATATTTTTCCAGTTCACCCTGTATACGTCCCAAATGTAATAGGGAGTGGTGTTTTCTGGAACACTCTGAACATAATTTGTCTGAAGGACAGTCTCTCACCCCGTGATTTGGCGATAAACAATTATAGCACCATTTGTTATCCCGTACTGTAGCATATCGTTTAGATGGCGACAATTGTTTAAATTTATCACATCTACTCAACGAATGATTTTTCCGATTACAAAAAATACATATATTCGACCGATCCATTTCTACGCAAGAATTATTTTGATGTACAAAAAAGGATTTCGAATTACGAGTTTTATAGCTATCACCTCTACTAATGGTTGATTGCTGATTTAGAGCCAAAATTTTCGATTGTTCCTTCACAAACTTAATCAAATTTTCATAGGTAGGTATTCCATTACCCCTAATAGTCATTTCAAACGATCTCACCGTATCAGAATCAAGCTTAGAAAGGGCCTGATGCATTAAAATGAAGTCCGACATATCATCTAATTTAAGGCTTTTTCAAAGCCTGTACCGCACAATCAAATTTTTCCAAAAATATATTGAGACCCTTAGATGACTCACCCTGTATCGATTTGAACTCTAAAATTTGGCGTAGATAATTAGTTGCAAGAGCGCGCTTATCCTGATATTTTTCCACAAGCGAATTCCAGATGATTTCATAATTTTCTCCAGTAGGAGCTAACGAAGAACAAATAGTCAACGCAGATCCTTTCAAACGACCTACCAAATAATTCACTTTATCAGTATCCGTAAGTAACTTATTTTCATGTATCAAACTATTGAATATAGAATAAAAGGTTTCCCATTCTCTAATATTTCCCGAAAATTCCGGCAATTCAATCTTTGGTAGTGTAGGAAGATTACGTATCAATCCCGAACTTCCCTGAGGATCAACATTAACCGAAGAAACATCTTTCTGAATTTGTTCTCGTTCTAATTTAGCAGCTGAAAATTGTATGTGACAACACATTTCATCAATCGTTCTGAGTATATTGAAATCTGGTTCAAACTCATTATTAATTTCAAAACTGAGCTCTGTTATATCGTCTATTATTTTCAGTAGGTCATTCTTTGTTGAATTGATTGAACTGACCATTGTTAAAAATTTAGCTTTAGCTACTTCACTTGTTAATGATTTTGACAAGTCCAATAAATTCTGCAGTATCGAAAATAAAGATTCTTTCTTAGCAATAAGCATCTTAATTTTCCGTTCAGTTGACGTTCCACCCATTGTGTTGAAAGTCAAGTGCGCAGAATACTCGAAAACTAACCCCGCGAGTCTAAACTGTGAATTGAATACTTTTGTGTACGCTTGGCAACAAGGCTTACTCTGGGACTCGAATCGTATTTGATAACCGCTGAATAAATACAAAAAACTACCGCACGTTTTTACTTCGCTCAATACCGTATGAACGAACAAAATAAACTGAATTAATATTTCCAAATGAAATTATAAGAATGAAATGAAAATGAGTTCCGAAACTCTGTATACCGATTGAAACCAAAATAAATGTAACCGAAACTTGAATTAAAGTTCAAAAAACCCGTGCTCGAAGAACCAAAAAATGTTGCATTTTCCCTATATTTGAACCAATAAAATGATGTTATAAATTGTCTTACCAATATAAACTGCTCTCTTGCTTCCACACAGCACCGCACTGTATAAGGATGTAAGGGAACAGGGTATAAGGATTGAAATGGAACAAAATGGGACTTATACAATGCAAACTGACCTTCTAATGAACTGTAATCCTAATATATTTAAATGTCCGTTAATTACACCAAAAACCGCTATAATAAACACCGAAAACTTTATACTAACAACCTTTAACTATTCTTTCCGACCGCCGATGAACCGATACATCTTATTTCTTCTTTCTTACAAAACATACGTCTCGATTCCCAGAATCCGCGACGTTGCCAAAACTAAACATCATAATAATCAAAAAGGGCTAAAACAGTTAGATTTTGTTCTTTTTCATGTATATTCAATAATTTTTTTAGAATGAGATCTTGAAATTACTTGTTTCTAGTTTTGATTATTCACTAACCATAGAATCAAATTTAAGGTGATATTGAAATTAATTTTTAAAATAAGGAAATAAATTCACATAAACAATACACAAATTTGTATATGTATTTATAAATAAATTACATAACTCAATAACAGTGAAATTCATAATTATTCATTGAAAATTTAGTCTATAATTGCGGATTTTCATGCATTTTTATGTATGAAATTTAGAGATACCAAAACAACTTTTAGGAACTATTTTGAAACAATATCTACTACAGTATATCATCATCGGTCTTAAAAAGATTTTACTTCTTCAAGGCAAACATTTTCAAGCCAATGTGTTTCGTTGATATCGCATCCTAAATTTGAAAGCTATAGCTGATTAAGAATAAAATTTCATTCGTTGGAATTCGCATTTCTGGAGGTCACTTAAATATTCCATTGATTTCGAATATTTATAGGAATTACTGAAATTTACGTAGGTACTCAAATCTATGTACATTAGTATGTACTGAAGGTACCTACTGATTAGAGCGTCATACCGAACTTCTTTGATAATAGAAATCAGAAGATTCAACGATTGCCCTGCAGCAAAACTTGATCATCTCATTCAGAAATAAATCTCTAGCTTTCTAAATGGTCTTACTCGTGCATTAATTTCCATGTTGACTGATTGTACTTGCGAATTCAATGTTTCCAAATTCTCGAGAATTTTCTCAAATCATCGTCAGTAAGATGAGAAAAAATTTCATCTGAGCACGTCACAGATATGTTAAAATAATTTTTGAAAATCGATATTGCGAAATTTTCAAGGTCCCTTCTTATCAATGCCCTATTTCGAGCGTCAATAATATCGTAGTAGTAGTCAGAAGTTTCAAGGACATGGAGCTCTATCTCTTGAAGAACGTTTTCGTTTCTCATGTATTTGGCAACTGTCTCTTTGGGTTTGGCCACAATATCGAAGTACGAAACATTCGTGTTGTGAATTTTCTGCTCAAAAAATGATTTGTCGCTTTTGAGAATATTGTTTATCCTCCGTTCGAGATCGCCCCTGGGCCTATATATGACATTATATCTATGTGTTTTTCTTTGTAATACCATCGCAACATTGAACCTAATCAACGTAATGTTACCTCTAATATCGTTGTTGTTGAAGTACCTATCAAGACAGATGCAATATTGATATGCATCTCGTCTTAGAAGCAATCCTACTAATATGAAATTTCTGCAGATAAGTGCAGCTTCCAAAGGGGTTTCACAATCATCATTTACAACGTTTATAAAAATACCCTTTTCGATCAATATCTTTGCTACTTCTCGATAAGGTTTGTATGAGAAATTCTTGTAAGCTAATCGTCCCAACAGGTTATTTCCTTCGCTATCTTCAACGTTGATGTTGACTCCCAAATCTAAAAGCTCTTTTATATAAGCAATATTGAAAATTCTTATATTGAAGGATCGATTTTTCTATGTGATAAAAGAGTCCGATAAGCTTCTGAAAAATTTCATTCATATACTGTAAGAATTCTACTAATTTCTCCCCTGCCCTAGCGACGCCACTGGTTGTTTCACTCAAGTTTTGAATGTTTGCAAAACAGGTGCAATATTGATATAGTTAGAACGTACATTTTGTCGATTATTCGTTCATTACTATTTTACAAAGTTAGATTTTGTTTTTTTTCATGTATATTCAATAATTTTTTTAGAATGAGATCTTGAAATTACTTGTTTCTAGTTTTGATTATCAAATTCAATAACCATAGAATCAAATTTAAGGTGATATTGAAATTAATTTTCAAAATAAGGAAATAAATTCACATAAACAATACATAAATTTGTATATGTATTCATAAATAAAGTACATATCTCAATAACAGTGAAATTCATAATTATTCATTGAAAATTTAGTCTAAAATTGCGGATTTTCATGCATTTTTATGTATGAAATTTAGAGATACCAAAACAACTTTTAGGAACTATTTTGAAACAATATCTACTACAGTACATCATCATCGGTCTTAAAAAGATTTTACTTCTTCAAGGCAAACATTTTCAAGCCAATGTGTTGCGTTGATATCGCATCCTAAATTTGAAAGCTATAGCTGATTAAGAATAAAATTTCATTCGTTGGAATTCGCATTTCTGGAGGTCACTTAAATATTCCATTGATTTCGAATATTTATAGGAATTACTGAAATTTAAGTAGGTACTCTAATCTATGTACATTAGTATGTACTGAAGGTACCTACTGATTAGAGCGTCATACCGAACTTCTTTGATAATAGAATTCAGAAGATTCAACGATTGCCCTGCAGCAAAACTTGATCATCTCATTCAGAAATAAATCTCTAGCTTTCTAAATGGTCTTACTCGTGCATTAATTTCCATGTTGACTGATTGTACTTGCGAAATCAATGTTTCCAAATTCTCGAGAATTTTCTCAAATCATCGTCAGTAAGATGAGAAACGATTTCATCCGAGCACGTCACAGATATGTTAAAATAATTTTTGAAAATCGATATTGCGAAATTTTCAAGGTCCCTTCTTATCAATGCCCTATTTCGAGCGTCAATAATATCGTAGTAGTAGTCAGAAGTTTCAAGGACATGGAGCTCTATCTCTTGAAGAACGTTTTCGTTTCTCATGTATTTCGCAACTGTCTCTTTGGGTTTGGCCACAATATCGAAGTACGAAACATTCGTGTTGTTAATTTCCTTCTCAAAAAATAATTTGTCGCTTTTGAGAATATTGTTTATCCTCCGTTCGAGATCCCACTCGGGCCTATATATGACATTATATCTATGTGTTTTTCTTTGTAATACCTTCGCAACATTGCACCTAATCAACGTAATGTAACCTCTAATATCGTTGTTTTTCAAGTACCTATCAAGACAGATGTTATACCATCTAGGAGTTACTACTGCATCTCGTCTTAGAAGCAATCCTACTAATATGAAATTTCGGCAGATAAGTGCAGTTTCCAAAGGGGTTTGACAATCATCGTTTATAAAAATACCCCTTTCGATCAATAACTTTGCTACTTCTCGATAAGGTTTGTATGAGAAATCCTTGTAAGCTAATCGTCCCAACAGGTTATTTCCTTCGCTATCATCAACGTTGATGTTGACTCTCAAATCTAAAAGCTTATTTATATAAGCAATGTTCCACGGAGTTTCAAGAACAGCTAAAAGAAGGATTAGTTCTTTCAATCTTTCCGTTTCATTGAGTTGCGCTTCGTACCATAGTAGCTTTGTCAGACATTCATCGGTTTCGTTCGATCTTTTCAAACGTCGATTGGGCCTTCCTCTTGCACTACCCTCTAGGATCAAATTAGTCATAGTTTCGAAATAGCAAATTTTTGGGTTTTTAGCACTATTTATCAGTTTAATGATTTGGCGAATGAGTATGTCCTTTTCTGGACGCACATCCATGTAGATAGTCTTCTCATTAGGATTGTCTCGGTTTTTTTCTTGGGTTAGCCGCTTGATCTTGAATTCTCTACTTGATTCTTCTGTAAACAATTCATCTAGTGTGTTGCTACGACGTTGCACTCGCGTGGGTCGACTTTGAACCTGAAAAAAAAACATAAAAATGTTAGAGGAAATGTGAACATAACGTCATTGAAATATTAGTCGATTTGTGTCTGCATCATAAAGTTAAATTATTAAACATGTCAGCTTACGAGCCAAATTCTCGTCATTGACGGGATGTTTCAATTTTCTGCTTTGATATGAAGAAATCTGCGGCTGAGGCTTATCGAATGCTCTCAAATACCTATGGTGAGGCCGCTATTAGTGAAAGACGTGGTTCGAACGCTTCAAGAACGGTGATTTTGACGTCGAAGTCCATCATAGCGGTAAAATGGACAAGGCTTTCGAAAATGCAGGATTGGAGGCATAACTTGATAAAGACTCGTGTCAAACGCAACAAGAATTGACAGAATCATTGGGAGTGACGCAACAAGCCATTTCAAAACGCCTAAAAGTCATAGGAATGATTGAGAAACAAGGAAATTGGGTGCCGTACGAGTTGAAACTGACAGATAATGAACGGCGTTCGTTTGCTTGTTAACAGCTGCTTGCAAGGCAAAGACGGAAAAGATTTCTGCATCGCATTGTTACTGGAGACGAAAAATGGGTTCATTACGATAATCCCAAATGCAGAAATTCATGGGGATATCCCGGTCATGCTTCCACGTCGACAGCCAAATCGAATATTTACGGTTCCAAGGTCATGCTTAATATTTGATGGGACCAGCTCGGCGAGGTGTATTGTGAGTTGTTAAAACTGACTGAAACAATCACAAGCGATAGTTATCGAATGCAATTAATGCGTTAGAGACGAGCATTGAAAGACAAACGGCCGCAATGATTTTAAAGCATGCCAATGCTCGACCCCATGTTGCGAAAGTGGTTAAGACATACTTGGAAACGTTGAAATGGAAAGTCCTACCCTTCCGCCGTATTCTCCAGACGTTGCTTCCTCGGAGTATCACTTGTTTCAATCAATGGCTCACGGTCTGGCTGACCAGCCTTATGAAGAAGTAAAAAATTTGATCGATTCGCGAAACGCTTCAAAAGATGGCCAGTTTTTTCAACGCGAAATTCGAACGTTGCCCGAAAGATGGGAGCAAGAAGTGTCCAGCGATGGACAATACTTTGAATCATAAATGTATAACCAGTTTTTCACAATAAAGCCTCGAATTTCGGAAAAAAACTTCGGAAGCAAAGTTGTAAGCCTATTAATGTAACTTGATGAATCCTCCTCATAAACACATTTTCAGAATCTTCAGTAATTTCAAATTATTCGAACAAAAAAAACAAAAAATGATAATGAATAATTGCAACATTCAGAAATACGTAATTTCATCAGTCCTGAGAAAAATATGAATATAGTTCAAAGTACGAAGGACCTTAACTCGCTTATTTCGAGGGAAAAACTGTTCATTTTACGTTTTCATGAGCTTGAAAAATGTAATTTTCGATACAAAAATTCCAGGTCACTGTATAGACTATTTTAAATGTTCGACAAATGAATATTCAATGGAGTCAGTCCTTGAAAATTCGTAATTATTCGATAAAAATAAATATAAACACTTTTAATTCCCACAATTTTTTATTTTTCGACAAATTTTTCATCACCTTAGCCGCTTCATCCAGAACTGATTACATTGCAAAGTTTTACTTTTAAAACACAATTTTTTATTTTTTTTTGAAATGTAACCCTTTGTAATATAAAAAATTCTTCATGTCCGCTATAACGGTTGAACAACTGTCGAATTGATAAAAATCTGTAGAAATTGAAAGTGTTTATATTTATTTTTATCAAAACGAATGAATATAGTGAGTAGCATAGTTAAACACATCCTCATTGTGAACGTTTTTTTTTTAAATTTTAATCATAAAGTAGTTTTTTCGAAAACGGAGGGCAATAAGATTTCAATGAAACAATCTCAATCGAATACAAAATTATATTATTTCAGTTTATTCACAAATCCTTACTAGTAGGTAGATAAGAAATACTTCTAATTTATTCACATGGCATTCTAGATTGTAGATTTTTTGAGAGGACTTTCATTGCACCGGGATTTGTAGTCTATCAGAGCTGTTCTAGCCATTTTCTGCTAGACTTATTCTTGTGAGGTGTTTTCTGAGGCGACAATGCCCTGCAAGGAATCCAGTGAGGAGGTGTAGCATATTCTAGCTGAAATCCAGATACTTATTAGATCTCGCAGTATCAAAGAAACTCATTGGAATATTCCAACCTCTACTGAAACTCTCCTCAATGTCCTTGCTGAACCTAAATGAGCAGATTTTTGCATTATATTACAAAGATACTCACAAATTCCTAGCTTCTTGATATTTCTCTTAAGATTATCAGGTAGGTAATCAAAACCTGTGGTTGAGATTGTAATTGGGATACTCGAGGTATATAATATATTTTGAATTCTTTCCAGCCCTTTTTGGCGCATGTTGTTGTTATTTGGGATAGCAAAATCTATTATTATTGTTGCCTCCTTATCCTCTAATAAAATGTGAGGTCTGTTGAGAGGAACTGTTTTCTCTTGTACTTTCTACTTGTAGTTCAGAATATAGTCCTTATTCAATTGCTAATTCTTGCTGGAGTATCTTCTCTAGTGTTTTCGTGGACAGGGCTCCATCGACAGGTTTCAGCTTTCCGGGTTAGGAATCAAGAGCGTAGATCTTTTTTTTTCAGGGGAGGTGTTAATATAAAAAAAAAATCAGATACACACCAATTATTTTATTGAACTTTGGGCAGAATTCTAAAATTTTATATTTAGGAAGTCTTGGGGAGGGTAATTACTCCCAGTACCCCTGTCATATCTACGCCCATGTCTGGAAGCATCTGGAATCTGCGGTGGGCAGGAGTCGATTCAGCTCTCCTGATAGGTGAATCCCTAAGGATTTCCTACCGCTACCATATTATTACTATTATTATCAGTTGCATTCTTATACTTGCCTATTGCCCTCGGAAACAATGCATTTGCCAGGATCCGAGAAATCTATATATATCATTTTCTTTTGTAGTTTAGTACCTCCAATTTCAGCACTACAACTTTCAAACCAGAGGAGATAGGCAAAATCTGATACCTACCCCATTCTCGTTCTCTTTTTCTGATAAACTAATAATAGTAGTATTCATTTTTGGCCAACTTCTTTTGTTTTCGAGTTATAAGCAAAAATTGGAAAAATGGCGATATCGAAAAAAAATATATCTCTGCTAATACTCATGATAAAGCTCTGAAATTAAAACATTGTACAGACACTTTTTCACGTAGAATCCAGTGGCGTGCTCGTATTTTTTACAGGGTTTTTAATTAGGAAGCTATGACCCAAAGTTATGTTTTTTCAAAAGGGAACACAAATTTCTGTGACATTTTTTGAAAGCTTAATTTTTTCTGATTCCAAGAATATATAACATCGTATGATTTGTATTAATATAAAAAATATAAAATGGTGAAAAATCTTTTTTTATCCATAACCATACAACTTAGGTAAAGGAAAATGTTATATCATCTGAAAGGATATTTAATTTTTTTTTTCGATACAATATGCAAGTACATACTTCCATTTAAAAAAAAAAGCACTTTTCATCATTTTACTATATCTCGTTGAAGCCTGTGATTTTGGACAACACTGTATGATCAGAGACGTATTTCATTACACGTAAATTATACACGGGATATTGGTGAATATTTGAAATTTCGCTTTCAACTGAAGTATCGAAAAGATGAATGTTCAATTGAAGCTATGTTTTACACAAAAAAGAAATAAATCAATCATTCACTCGAAAACTGCTAACATAGAGGCAATGAAATCAATACTTAAATAATCAAGAGGGCAACGTCAAACCGAAAAAAGTAATAATATACAGGATGTTCTATTTGAAATATCGAAGTTGTAAGTACTTGATGTAAACGGCAACACTGCAACACTAAAAATATTTTAGATTGATATAGCAGTGGCTCCTACCAAATAAACCAAATTTTCAATAAAATCGTACATAAAAGTCAAGGGTATAGTATATCCAAAGTCAAAGAATATTTGGATTATACAAGGGTTATCCAAGTTTCCAGAAATTCTCTTGGGGCCAGTGAATTTATTGACTAACAATACTTTCAAATAAACCCCGGTATTCAGCGGATCGCAGTATCCACTTCAAAGGGACGTCTATGGCCAATCATTTTTATGGACTAGTTCAAGTGACATTGGATATACTATACCATCAACCATGGCCCACCCTGTATATGTTTGTACAGTTTATGATGAAACACCCTATAGATACATTAATTTAAATGGCTCACCTTGCTTTCAAATTACGCCGTTTTGCATATGTACAGGGTACTTCAACAGGAGGTGACCTGGTTGCTAGGATAGGTAGAATACTGCAAACTAAGTTGGACTTGTCCATCACATCATCCATGTTGAAGGTACATGAAGATACAAACATTATTTACGATGAATTCTAAACAAATAGCAACATTGTATTGGTCTTTTGAGAGCTCGTTCTCCAAGCCAATCATTTCGTCACAATATCCGAATGTTTCCTAAGGATAAGTTTCGATAAGGCTGTCAATAACTAATTATGAATATATAAATATCAAAACCTACATCAAATGTAGGTACATCTTATATAATGGTAAATCTAGTATACCAGAAAATATTGATCATCATTGCAATATTTTTATAACAATAATAATTAAAATCAAATCATAAACACGATCAAGCAGAAATCTACTATAAGGTTATGAGATAAAGATTACTTATTATATCTTGAAAAAATTACAATATGAATTTGAACAAAAGTTCACTGATTTTACGTTTTTTACTGCTTTTCAAAATTGAAAAGAAATGAAATAATGAAATGAAATGATATTTATTGATCCATTCTGACACAAGAACATTGTATTGGACAAGTTATAAATAAGTCAACAAGTCAAAAAAAAATGGAGATAAATAAAGAAATAAAATCAATCAAAACAATAATCATTCATGATATAGGTATACTTAAAATAGTGAAACAATCATTACATAAATATTTAACCTGATTGCTCAGCACTCACATTTCATCTATTCAGATATCGTAGTTATCTGAATGTTCTTAACCTTCAAGCCAACCCTGGTCAAAATGATTATGTACAGAACGGTAGAAGCTAAATTTCTCAAATATATCCCGGAAAATTGGCTACACTTAAACATTCATCACTACACCAGTGTTCAACAACACTCAAAAATTATGAACACTTGCTCTGTTTGGCCAACTTGATTGAATATTATAATTCTTTAAAAAAAAAGATTCATTAACTTCATCATATTCATCACTAGGTATCAGAATTTTAAATAATGAATATTGTACCGTGACTGAACTCATTCACATTTCACATCGGAAAATTTATTTGACAAAAATGATTGAAGATTCATAGCACTCTTTTCTGGTTTTGAATTGGAAATTTAGTTCTTTATATTTTACAATGACTTCTTCATTGTAATTCCCAGAGTCAAGCCTGCCGTCTTTATTGTATCGACAACATGTTCAACTGTTTTTTTATTTCTTTTTTCAGTTCAGATATAGTGGAATCCCTTTCAGTCAGATCTCTTTGGAATGAAAACATTTTCTCTTTCAACAATCGAAAGTTATCAGAAAGTAATTTGTTTTTATCATATCACAAATAATTTTTAGCAGGAAATCTTCACTTGACGAGTCTTTCGTTATCAATATTTCATTCGTTTCATTTTGAATATAAGGTATTGAAAATATGATTTTATCCTGGTATTTATATACATACAGGGTGATTCACCGGGATGGCCTATTAGACGTTTATGGAAAACTAATCATAATTTTGAGCTGAAAATTTGCATATTGGGGTTTGAAATAATGATCTTTCTCCCTAAAATATTTTCAGATCTGTACAATTTCGGATTATAGCGGAAACAGACTTCTACTTCCTTATTTCTAATGGCACACCCAGTATATTATTGCATCATTAGATAGCTTTTTTTTTGGCAATTGTACCTTGCGTAAAAATTCAACGGTTCAGGGGTTATTGGGATTCTTATGAAAAAAAAGGTGGCGATGAGGACTCACATTTTTTTGAATATTTCAGCATAAAAAGCTTTTTTCGAAAAAATTTTTTTTCTTTTTCAATTCCGCAAATACGTAGGTACTATTTTAAGATTTGCGGTTTGGGGCAAAAATGTACAGGGTGTTTATAAGAGGATCATGACTTTGGACAACTCAAATTCATCGAAACTCAAGATTTTCAAATTAGAACCTATATTTTTTATTTTTTCAGTCGATACTACGTCCAAAAATAGTGGGGGTTACTTCAGCAAACCCTATACCTAAAATGAATACTTTAAGAGTTATCGAGGAAGAACTTTAAATGGGGAAAATTTTAGTTTCTACTAAAATTCAATGTTTCCATAACTAAATTTGACATATCAAGAATTGTAATGAAATATTCGTAATTGAAAATTGTATTGGTTTATGGATTTCTATACAATCCCAACGAAAAATTAATTAAAATTCATGAAATCTGCAATTTAGTTATCCAAACTTCGAATTTCAGTTTCTTTCTGTGTTTTTCGGAAGTAACAGACAGTTATTAGCACAGTTATAGATAGCAGTTTTCCTCATTTAAAGTCCTTCCTCGATAACTCTTGAAGTATTCATTTTAGGTATAGGGTTTGCTTAAGTAACCCCCACAATTTTTGTACGTAGAATCGACTGAAATAATAAAAAATATAAGTTCTAATTTGAAAATCTCGAGTTTTGATGAATTTGAGTTGTCCCAGTTCATGATCCTTTTATAAACACTCTGTACATTTTTGGTCCAAGCCGAAAACAGTCTTATAATACTACGTATTTGCGGAATCGAAAAAGAAAAAAAAAATTTTTCGAAAAAAGTTTTTCCGAAGAAAGAAGCTTTTTTTTCATAAGAATCCCAATAACTCATGAACCGTTTAGTTTTTCCCAAGATATGGCATATTGCCGAAATTGCCATAAAAAAAGCTATCTAATGATGCATTAATATACTGGGTGTGCCATTTGAAATAAGGAAGTAGAAGTCTGTTTCCGGTATAACCGGAAGTTGTAGAGATCTGAAAATATTTTAGGGAGAAAGATCACTGTCTCAAACCCCGATATGCAAATTTTCAGCTCAAAATTATGATTAGTTTTCCATAAACGTCTAATAGGCCATCCCGGTGAATCACCCTGTATAAGGTGTCCCATTCCAAGAATGAAGTCGAAGAAATTAATATCTTTGAAACGAATGATATTTTTGAAAAACCCGAGATGCTTTTCGAGAAATCGGCGGCTATGAAACTGCGTTGAAAAATAAAGGGTGTTCAATTTAAAATGCGCTAACTTGTCTCTAAAACTATAAAAATGACTGAAGGAAACGTTTTCGAATTTTGAGAAAGTCTTGAACACAAACCAATATACAGGGTGGCCACTTTTTTAATGGGATTGTATTGGTAACTTTTAAACCATAAGAGTTAGAAGGTCGGTCAAATGGAGAAAAAATTGCATGCATAGAAGCATTATCAAGCAGTTCAAACAAATTGAGATTATCAGGGCCGGTTATTGAGATATTATAAGAAGAGTAAAATATGTCATTTTGATTTTTCTTTTTTTCCCACTTAATTTCAAATATTACCGAAAAATGTTACAGGAATTTTTTATTCGACAGTAAATTATCCTCAATTTGACGTAATCAGATTTCGTATCTAACGTTTCGTACTCTCTGGCCACCCTCAACCTCATTTTTTCAATACGGACCTGCATATTTTATGACATTTTTCGAAATAACTTTTAACGCTGAATTCAACGATATATCATACAATGTCATTCAAATTAGATTTTCAGGTGAATGTGAAATATTCGAATCAGTTATTTTTCAGAGAATTTTTCGAAAACGAATCAAAATATCTATGATCTGCTACTTGAATTTGCCCAATTCTTATATCATACTCATAAGCTCCATGAAATTCTGATTTCGAAATACCCCACTTGTCATCATTCATCTGTGGTACTTTTTTACGTAGGTCTCTTTTTGAACAAATTTCATGGATATTAAGATTTAAACTAAAACTCATATCCTGAAAACCGTTCGAGATAATTTAACGATTTTTTATTGAATTCCCCGAGAAACACTGAAATTTTTGAAAAACCTTTATCAAATGTATTGGAAATTGTTTGTTAATTACTGAATCAGATCTAAAATTCGGTCAACCTATTTGGCACCCCCTTATGTTGAAAATTTCACAGATGGGTTCAGAATTGTCTTTATAGAGGTATTTTGATATTTTTCTGTGGGATTCAGCAAAAAAGGTTAAATATCAATTAAAAGTTTCAATCAGTAAAAATTAATATAATTAATATAATCATTAGTGTAAATTTGTACAAAGTTAAGTTCATTAAAAGTTCAATTAACGAATTCAAAAATCATCAAATATATAACAGTTCTTTTTTATCACAGTAGTTTTATCACATTGGCTTTATCACATTTGCAGTACCTCCACCAGCTGCCATCCAAGTTGCTCTCTGAAATGAAAATAGTTATGTCAGTTCATAGAAAAATGAATTCGAACAAAAATAAAACTAATAATTGAATTAAAAACGAACAAAATAATTACCAGATCCTCATAGTGTCGCAACTTGAGATGTCACAGTTCCCAAGTACCAGAGAAATTTCTTAAATCTTTATTTTCAAGATAAGAGATGATGACTTCAGAACATGCACCCGGTAATCCAAAAACATTTTTGAAGGTGTTCGAAGCATCATCCTCTAAATTTCTCCTGATTATCGCCTCTTTCCGAACTTCTACTATATCATAATGATATTCAGAAAGACCAATAATCTTACTCTGGGTTCCCATTAGGACATCTTCATTTTTCATATATTTTGCGACAACTCTCAGTGGTTTGAAGAGGAAGAAGTGGATCGACAAGTTTGTATTAGCAATTTTATGCATCTTTAAAGCGATGATTTGCTTCCAACACAACTTGTAATGCCTTTCAACCATTCGCAATTCGATAAAATTGATAACAGACTCGTCCACTACTTTCCCTTGCAACTTCTTCACCAGGCAGAACTTGATGATGGCGTGAAGACATGAGAATCTCTGTTTCTCAAATGAATATTGTGCTACGTTTAGATTATTGCTCAATATCAGGCTTGCTCCACGCCTTAGAAGCAACCGCAGCAAATCAAGATTCATGAGCAGAACAGCAGTTTCTAGTGGTGTCCCGCCAAATTCATCTCTGGCTTCTAAGATGTCACCACCTCTTTCTTCTAGCAACAACTCAACTGCTCGTAAATATAGACCTGATGAACAATCTTCAAAAGCCAATCTGTGCAATACATCATCTTTGGTGAAGTCTATGAAGTTAATATCACATCCCAGATTTGAAAGCTTCTCTAAAAGTGAGGTAGGAGGGTTTATCGAAGTGTTGAATCTCTGGAAATAACAAAAAAGTTTAATAGTTTCTGGTTCACTATGAGTTCTTGATATTATAGCACCACCCATACAGGGTGACGTCTGTCACCACTTGGTTGACATTTGCGTAGCTTGTTATTTTGATGTATTGGACCCAGAAATTGGAGAGCCTTGAACTTTGGGTACCTTGTTAGAGCTGCTACAGATCAAGAAATACCATTATGACTGGGTACCGATTCATAAAGATCCCTAGGGAGCTAGGGAGAAGGAGCCAAATTTTAGGCTCCGCCCTAATTGAAGTAGGAAGAAGGGGGATCGACGTTGCCAAATTGAAGGGCGAACTTTGAACTATTTTTCTGTGACATTAACAGAAAAATAAATAATTTCTATTTTTTATGTCTATCTCAATCTAAAATAAATCTAGCACCTATAAATATGGAAAAAACAAATGGATAACAATAACTAAAGCTTTAAATTATATTTTGATAGTAATTCGAGGTCACTTTTACTGTCATACAATAATTCCACCATTGCCAAATGTACATATTACATTGGATCTATTTTTCAATTCAATACATTTATTTCGATTTTCCATAATAAACCATGAGTGATATATATATAAACTTACTGTATTTAACATAAGCAGTAAAATGAGCTAATTATAAATTATAATAATACCAATAATCGAATTTTGAAGAGACACCCCACGTGTGCATCTTTGACATTTGTCACAGAGAATGTCGTTTATGTCACAGCGTTGCCAAGTTTGTATCGCAATGAAAACCGCTGGGTCCAAGGCAGCGGATTTGAAATCAATTTTTTTCGTCTAAGAACCGACAACGTTGTAGGTTGTATCAAAAGTTGCCTATCATAAAATGGTTTTTAATTTATTAGAATATGACGATTGAATCAAAATTTATGTTTAAAATGAAAAATACATCTAAATATCAACAATTTAACAAATTATGGTAATTTTGCATCTATATCGGGGGCTTGAGCAGAGTGGGCGTGGCTCCTTCTCCCTAGCTCCCTAGGGATCTTTATGAATCGGTACCCTGACCTCCAATGATGGAGAAGGCACAGACAAAAGAAAAATACAGAACTGAAAGTTGATCGCGTCAATAGAACAAACAAAGTTTCAAGAAGAATATTAAAAATTACCTTATATCTTCGTGACTACAAAACAGGAGAAAATAGATTTAAGCTGTAGTTATGAAAATTTCAAGCTTCATGCAGAATTTCAAGTAGATCAAATAATCAGAACCATAGAAAATTCAAGAAGAATATTAGAAAACAACAATTCAAGAGAATAGCTCATAATTCGAATGAATAAACTAACATAGGCATACGTTTCGGACTATTTTTAGTGAATAAATATTCAGGGTGGTCCACTTAAAAGAGCACATATGAGTTTTTCCATAAAACAGTGAGACAGGTTATTATTTGAAGTGAAATTAAAAAAAAATATAGAGCCTATTACGAAACATACCTATCATTTCTAACAAAAAATGAATACTGTCAAATATCATAAGAATACGGAGAATGTAACTAACCAAAAATTCTATAAAACAGCACAACAAATAAAAAAGTAGTAGAAACTATAATCTCGAATAACCTGAACTACAAAACATTGGAACATTGGAAAAATTTTAGCTTCAAAAAACAATTAAACATTCTTACATTGAAAAGTTTTTTCACTGTTACCGTCCAGCCAGAGTTCAATACGTAATACACTAATTTCAATATTGCAAAATAAAATAACAATACATGAATACAGTTTTGGTTGTAACTTGTTGAATCGATGGTCGACGACAACATTTTGGGTTTTCACGTGAACAGAAAAGTAGGTATGGTCACGAAGGCACTCATTTCATAACTGAAGTCAAACATTTTACTACCTGGCAAGCTACCATTGAAAGAAACATCATTCCGAACGTTAACAATAACGACCAGAATTAACGCAGTAGTTTCAAAAATATGACCTTTTTTTGGCGCTCATTTTTTCTGTACTTACTTTTCAAATTTCGGGCAATAAGGATGTTAGTTCCTATTGTCATTCGGGTTTCTCTACCTTATATTTTGAATCTTCCTCAAAACTGTTAATCTCCTTTTGTATGAAATCGACATCAACGAAAGAGACAAGATGGGAAGGACTATTTTGTTCAAATCAGTTACAGAACGACCTGAAGACATCGAGTTTATACAGAAGCTTTTAGACCACGGATGCCAAGTAAACTGTAGAGACTGCAAAGAAGAGAATATACTGCATCGATTGGCACTGTTTTTCTCAAACAAAACCCATTTAGCAGTCGTGAAGTTGCTACTGAAAAAAGGCATTAACATAAATGCAAAGGATTGTGTTAACTAAACCCCTTTAGAATGCGCAGCTGTGTATAAAAATTTTGATTTATTGCGTTTGCTTCTTAGACGTGGAGCAAATATACGTTGAAATGTTTGGTTGAGCGTGGCTCACAGGTGTTTTCAAACTAGAAAGTTTGAAAGTCTTAAGATCATAATAGGTATCATTTTGTCTATATAGGGAACTGAAAACGGAGAATGTAGAAAAGGTTGTAATGAGTTTCATCAAATCTGAGCCTGTTATGGAGCATTACAATTTGTATATGAAGGAATTTAACGTTCTGCAACAGAAAATTTCTAACACTAACGTTAAAAGATGTGGTGAAATACTTGAGGAATATGATGTTCTGTTAGCAATCCAGAGGAGTAACACCGAGTCATCTATATTCTATCGTGATCTTACTGAGGCTTTTTCAGACGAGATCTTGAGGATTTTTTCACTCATATGTCCAAAAAGCTTTTCAATTTACCTGCATCTTGTTCAGAAAAAGTTTATTCTCGTCTTGACAATATCTCTATTATAGGTTTATTTCTATATATTGTTATTTTTAATGCTGTATATTGAACTTTTCATCAACCAATGTTATTGTTAACGGTTAAGAAAAATTAAAAACATGAAAAGCATCAGGAACAAATGCCTGTGGATATGGGAAGTGAATTCTTATTTATTGATATTGATTATAGATGAAATTTTCAATGTTTAACCACTTGAAAACATCTGTTGTAATTAAAACTTTGCACTCAAGAATTCAAAGAGAGCGAGAAATTTTTCAAATCGTCATCGTCAAGACGAGAATAAATTTATTTCCATCCTCAGGGCTCTACATAATTTACGGAAAACATCATTTGCAACAATGATGAAGGTTTTCACAAAATAAAGGAAAGATGAGCATTACTAAAAGTTATTGACTAGAAAATATCACAGAAAAGATGGTCTGGTATAATTTATGATAGATATACAAAGAAAAATTATAAAATTCAAAACATTTTTAGTTTAAAATAAGAGTAAAAATAAAAAGTAATATACACACATATAGGTACAAAACAAAGTACTTACAAGCTAGACAAATGTATCTTCCCAAAATCATCTCATTAAAATTCGAATCAATTCTCCGATATTTCACGTATGAAGAAATCATAATATAATAAAAAGCGGGGACAAACAATGCGACCGATGCATAGATAGTACGCCAACAGACGGAGGTGAAATCAAAGGAACAGCGGACTCGAAACAAATTAGGGTAAAAAACTTAGACGTATGTATGTGATGCGCTGAAGTAATGAAGTCCATAGGGGCTAGAAATCTTTATTTTATTTTATTATTATTCCGTAGTTGGATATTTGTTTTTAATAAGGAATAATAAATAATAATAATAATGTTTCTTATTTAATTGTGCTAATACAATTTATTTACAAAAGCGGAACATAATAAAAAAATAATATAAAATAATAAAAATAATACAATGTGCAATAATGACAGGAATTAGAATATGAGTAATTTAAAAATTCAAATGAAATGTTAAATAATACATACGAAATAAATAGATGAAATATGAAAAAATAAAATTAAAAACAATTAAAATATAAGGTTCCAACTTAAATCAATTAAAAATTTCAAAATGTCTAATCTTTTCCACGTCCCTGACAGATTTCCAAGGTCATAAATTAATATCAAACTTCGCATTCCTCTGTAATCGAACCTGAGGACAAACTTGTGCTGTTGAATGCAAAAAATTAATCGATTTCACATAGACTTGTGAAATTTTTCAAATCCTCGTTGTCGAAATATGTCATAATTTTAGCTGACACCAATTCAGGTACGTTTAAACAATATTTGAACACATTTGTAAAGGAATCCTCAAGTTCTATCCTCGCCAAAGCCTGTTTCCTAGCCTCTGCGATTTCGTGATAAAAATTAGAGGACTCAATTACATATTTTTCGGTGCCTGCAAGAACGTCCGTATTTCTCATCAGTTTTGCCACAATTCTTTTTGGCTTGAAGAGCAAATCGTGAAATGAGAAGTTTGTGTTCGATATTTTCTCATTTTTTAAGGCTTCTACTTCCTTCACGCACGAGATGTAAGTAGAAAGTTCTTTTTTCTTGATAAAACTCCGGATCTTCTTATCCACCTTTTCTCCTTGCATTTTCCTCACTATGCAATGTCGAATCATCGCTTTTAGGGCTTGAATCTCCTTAGGTCCTTGAGTCCGTCCATGCTGCAGTGTTTTACATACCTCAATAGTAATGGTTGCTCTATACCTAAGGAGCAAACGGAATAGGTCTAAATTTCCACGGCTAGCTGAAATTTCCAAAGGTGTTTGATTATATTCATTCTTCGTTTCAATGTCAATTCCTCTCTCTAGCAATAATTCCATTAGTGGTATATAAGGTTTGAAGGGACGAATAGAACAAGCTAAATTTTGCACAATATTCCATCCCATACTGTCTTTGGTGTTTATATCGCATCCTAAATCTAGTAGTTTCTCTATGAATTCAATTTTTTCAGGTCGCTCGATGACTGTCTTATAAAACAGTGTAGTGCCTTTCAAACTCTTTTCGTCGAGATCTATTCCATGCTTCAGGAGTTCATCAAGGCATTCGATGGACTTGGCTGAATTGCAGAGCCACATTGTTGCCTCTTTAGGTTTTCTACCATATTGGATCAATGGGTCTATGAGATGATGATGACCCAAACGCACAGCTAGCTGTAAGGTTGTGGTAGAGCTTGGGTATCGACTCAAGCAGTAAACTTGGTCACGAAGAGCATCCAAAACTTTTTCCTTGTCTCCTTCTGCTACTGCAAGGTACACCTCGACATCTTCTTGTACGTCTACTTTCCATTCATCACCAAATTTGTATTCGGCCCATTTTCTTTTTCTTATATCGCTGTAACCATTGTCACATAGCTTCTTACGTAATGCTTTCAACTTCAATTGTTCTTCTGGACTATCGAATATCTGAAAACAAAAACGAATAGCAATCAATTTTTTTGTTAATATTGAATTATTGAACTCTTTAATGCTTTTACACTTGATATCCTTTGATCTACAGGGTCCTGAAACAGTAGTGCATTCGACTCATAAGTGGAACTAACGAATACATCCATTTCATTTGTCTTTTTTATTTTTCACATATTTGAACAAGTGCGTTCAGTTTAGGTTGAATTTGCATCATGCAAAATCATTGAATTTTATCTAGCCTTGCATGAAAAATATTCATAAATTAAGGGAAGTAAAATATGATTATACTTTTTCAACTAACGGGTGTTTTTTTTCGAGCTATATAATTTTAAGTTGGCATTACTGTTCAAGATGGCGACCGATTTAAAAGTTGTCAAGTGATTTATTCTCAGTTTGGTTTGGCAATTCATCATGAATAGACTCACGTCTGAACAAAGCTTGCAAATAGTGCAATTTCATTTCGAAAAAAATGGTTCTTTGCGGAATACGTATCGCGCACTACGTCCATTTTATTTTGTTTAGCGATGAAGCGCACTTCTGGTTGAATGGCTACGTCAACAAACAAAACTGTCGCATTTGGAGTGAAGCTAATCCTCAAGTGTACGTCGAAACACCGTTACATCCAGAAAAACTGAGTGTTTGGAGCGCTTTATGGGCTGGTGGAATCATTGGTCCGTACTTCTTCAAAAACGATGATGGCCAGAATGTTACAGTCAATGGTGATCGGTATAGAGCCATGATTACTAACTTTATCATTCCTGAATTGAACAACCATGATGTCCAGGAGCTGTGGTTCCAACAAGACGGCGCAACATGTCACACAGCTCGTGCCACAATCGATTTATTGAAAGACTCGTTTGGTGACCGCCTAATTTCACGTTTTGGACCTGTGGGTCTATGTAAAGTAAAGTCTCTGCGGATAAGCCACAAACCCTTGATCATTCGGAAGACAACAATCGCCATGTTATTGCCGTTATACGGCCACAAATGTTGGAAAAAGTCAACGAAAATTGGACGTCCACAAGATTATCTTGCGGATAAATAAAATTCAGGTCAATCGAATAATCCATCGTTGTTTTATTGCAATTTAAAGTTCTATAGCTCTAAAAAATAACCCTTTATAAATCATTTCACAAGTCACGTGGAAAAAAGAAAATCATTGAAATAAAATCGTAAAATAATAAGAAATATTCACTTAGATGCACGATCTATTATTCCTTCTCCTGTGAAACCAATAAAATTAAGAAAAATATCAGAAAAAATATATATACATATACATAATCAGATATTGAAGTAATGAAAAATATAAAACAAAACGGAGACAAAATATTTTGATTGAGCAATAACAAAATATTTGAGCTTCAAAAATATGAAATAAACAAATTCATAAAAAATTATATTTGAAAATAGATTTGATTTGACTTACATCTTTGTAAATAGACATTTTATTTTTTCTTTGAAAAAGAAGTTGCACAACTCAACACTGAATATTAGGTACTAACCTGCTTCAAGCTCAGTACTACCTTTTTATGACAATAGAATTTTAGTGGTGAGTGCTAGATATTTAGAGGTCTATAAGGTATAATTGGCGTATTACAATTAGTAAATTGTGTAACATTATGATAATAAAGTTCTTAATATTTTTAGTAATATTCGAATATCAGATGACGCATGTACCTATTTACAAATTGTTTCATGAAATTTAACTGACAATCAATTTTGTAATGTCAATTCCCTGAAAACCCATATTTTATATTGCATGTTGTTACTTGAAAATTTATTAATTTTCATTATCAACTTAAATCGACAAAAAATATAGTACCAGGCCAAAGATTCTTTTTACATTTTCCTGAACTACCAGTGGACCACCAAAAAAAGCTCTAAAGGAAAAAAGCAGGTACTGTCCCAAATAAAATATCAACCTGTAGATGTGCATTCAAAGTTAGCATATCAGATGATGAAAACTTCAAATTGAAATATCTATATCGAATTTGAGTTCAATATCTAGTGAAGGGAAGATCTATGCGAAAAAAACTTAAAATTTTTAACGCCCTGTATCTCGAAAACAAAGCGTTTTCAGGCGCATATTAACAACACTTTTTTCATAAAAAATTCCATTTGCACCTCCAATTTAGGATTCTGTATACAAATTGTAAGATAATGTACTTTGCCAGACAAACAAACAGAAAATTGAAAATACATATTCTCTAACTTTTTCCTTATTATCGTGTATTTTTTGTATACCTACATTTATCACCGAAATTTTTGAACTATATTCGATATGTTTTTCATCGATTAAGATGATATCTTCAAAAATAAGTTTGTACCCTGCAATAACAATTGCTGAGCAATAATGAAATCATTAAAATATGATTTCACTGATACTGGCATTTCAAGTAAACTGATGGTTCAAAAGAGTAGAACTTTATCTTAGCCGCTCTGACGCTCTTATCAGCTTTCAAGGTCACATGACCCATAGATAAGATTTCAAGTTATTACTTCTCGCAAATATGAAATAAACTTTTATTGTTACAATTATTCCTAACATTTTGAGACGTTTAACTCATCATAGTGAATCACACTACGGTCTCCAAGGGCGCATGAATTCCTTATTTTCAAATAGAATTAAATAAACTTCACAAATAGTAATGTAGCTTTGAAATTTTCAGTAGAAAATGGTTGATTATTTTTTCTCGAATTGTTTTCCTATTCATCTATGAGCCTAGTCCAACCCTTAGAAGCCAATTTCTGTACAAAATTCGAAACTAACACTAAGTTTGTTTAAACTAACACATCCAATATGAGAATACCGAATCGAATCATCAACAACATCATTTGAACAAACAATTTCAGCTATATTGATACCACAACAATGTGCTATGTTATTTTGAAACAACACAACCACATACATATAAGGGTGCTCATCCCTGAGTGGATCGTAAGTCAATGGGTGTGTTTCAAGAGGACAAATGCGAATAATTGCTTAACAAACATCTAGAAACCGGAAAGGCCAGCCGTTGCTCCGGTATGCCGTCGCGACGCTCTAAAGGGCTGGCCCCACGACTCGAGTAATTATAACGAGTGGAATAGTTAATGTAATAAACGGGTCGACCCCAGCAATATCGTTAAGTAGTAAACCCTTATGATTTTAATACGGCCGCACTTCGAGACGGGTGTGAACCTAGCAGACCGTTTCCAGCAGACCGTTTGACGGAAACATCCGAACGCGGTCACCAGTGGCGTACTGACAAAAGCCGAAATTTATATTGAAATAACGTTACAACATGCAATAGAGGACATGAGGATTTCGTAGTTGATGATTTTGAAGCGAAACAATGGAATGGTATACAGAAAAATCAATTATAGAACTTATTTCTGGGAATTAATGAAGTTTTCATTCATGTTTATCTACATTTCTCTATTTCAGAAAGTATTTGTCGGAGCATAATCATATTTGGAATGTGCAGTCGTTATACCGATATGAATAACCACTGAAAAAATCAGAGACTCGCATAGGGATACAGGGGTTGATTTGTCATCCCTTATATCCGAAAATTTAATAAGTCTGGAACCGTTCGCCGGAGCACAACCATATTTGGCATGCGGAATCGTTATTCTGATGTGATTAACCACTGAAAAAATCAGCGACTCGCATAGGGATACAGGGGTTGATTTGTCATCCCTTAAATCCGAAAATTTTATAAGTCGGGAACCGTTCGCCGGAGCACAACCATATTTGGCATGCGGAATCGTTATTCTGATGTGATTAACCACTGAAAAAATCAGCGACTCGCATAGGGATACAGGGGTTGATTTGTCATCCCTTTTATCTGAAAATTTAATAAGTCGAGAACCGTTCGCCGGAGCACAACCATATTTGGCATGCGGAATCGTTATTCTGATGTGATTAACCACTGAAAAAATCAGCGACTCGCATAGGGATAAAGGGGTTGATTTGTCATCCCTTATATCCGAAAATTTTATAAATCGGGAACCGTTCGCCGGAGCACAACCATATTTGGCATGCGGAATCGTTATTCTGATGTGATATGGTTGTGCTCCGGCGAACGGTTCCCGACTTATAAAATTTTCGGATATAAGGGATGACAAATCAACCCCTGTATCCCTATGCGAGTCGCTGATTTTTTCAGTGGTTAATCACATCAGAATAACGATTCCGCATGCCAAATATGGTTGTGCTCCGGCGAACGGTTCGCGACTTATAAAATTTTCGGATATAAGGGATGACAAATCAACCCCTGTATCCCCATGCGAGTCGCTGATTTTTTCAGTGGTTAATCATATCGGAATAACGATTCCGCATGCCAAATATGGTTGTGCTCCGGCGAACGGTTCCAGACTTATTAAATTTTCGGATATAAGGGATGACAAATCAACCCCTGTATCCCTATGCGAGTCGCTGATTTTTTCAGTGGTTAATCACATCAGAATAACGATTCCGCATGCCAAATATGGTTGTGCTCCGGCGAACGGTTCTCGACTTATTAAATTTTCAGATAAAAGGGATGACAAATCAACCCCTGTATCCCTATGCGAGTCGCTGATTTTTTCAGTGGTTAATCACATCAGAATAACGATTCCGCATGCCAAATATGGTTGTGCTCCGGCGAACGGTTCCCGACTTATAAAATTTTCGGATTTAAGGGATGACAAATCAACCCCTGTATCCCTATGCGAGTCGCTGATTTTTTCAGTGGTTAATCACATCAGAATAACGATTCCGCATGCCAAATATGGTTGTGCTCCGGCGAACGGTTCCCGACTTATAAAATTTTCGGATATAAGGGATGACAAATCAACCCCTGTATCCCTATGCGAGTCGCTGATTTTTTCAGTGGTTAATCACATCAGAATAACGATTCCGCATGCCAAATATGGTTGTGCTCCGGCGAACGGTTCCCGACTTATAAAATTTTCGGATTTAAGGGATGACAAATCAACCCCTGTATCCCTATGCGAGTCGCTGATTTTTTCAGTGGTTAATCACATCAGAATAACGATTCCGCATGCCAAATATGGTTGTGCTCCGGCGAACGGTTCGCGACTTATGAAATTTTCGGATATAAGGGATGACAAATCAACCCCTGTATCCCTATGCGAGTCGCTGATTTTTTCAGTGGTTAATCACATCAGAATAACGATTCCGCATGCCAAATATGGTTGTGCTCCGGCGAACGGTTCCCGACTTATAAAATTTTCGGATATAAGGGATGACAAATCAACCCCTGTATCCCTATGCGAGTCGCTGATTTTTTCAGTGGTTAATCACATCAGAATAACGATTCCGCATGCCAAATATGGTTGTGCTCCGGCGAAGGGTTCCCGACTTATAAAATTTTTGGATAAAAGGGATGACAAATCAACCCCTGTATCCCTATCCGAGTCGCTGATTTTTTCAGTGGTTAATCACATGAGAATAACGATTCCGCATGCCAAATATGGTTATGCTCCGGCGAACGGTTCCCGACTTATAAAATTTTCGGATGTAAGGGATGACAAATCAACCCCTGTATCCATATGCGAGTCTCTGATTTTTTTCCTGGTTATTCATATCGGTATAACGACTTCACATTCCAAATATGATTATGCTCCGACAAATAATTTCTGAAATAGAGAAATGTAGATAAACATGAATGAACACTTGATTAATTCCCAGAAATAAATTCTATAATTGATTTTTCTGTATACCATTCCATTGTTTCGCTTCAAAATCATCAACTACGAAATCCTCATGTCCTCTATTGCATGTTGTAACGTTATTTCAATATAAATTTCGGCTTTTGTCAGTACGCCACTGGTGACCACGTTCGGATGTTTCCGTCAAACGGTCTGCTGGAAACGGTCTGCTAGGTTCACACCCGTCTGAATATTCCGAATATTCCATTCTAAAAAAATGCATTTCGAGCAACAAATCAGCGAAGATACGACGTTGCTGTTGATCGAACGGATCAAGTTCTTGTGTTAATTGAACTTTGTGAGCATTAAGACCTAAATCTTCAATCAAAATACGATGAATTGTCGTTTGTGGAGTGCCTACTTTCAAGATAGATGTAGAATCAACAGAAGTGATTTTAATTTGATCTAGCCAGCAACAACAGGAAGGAATACCGACAAATTTAATTCAAATAAGAAAACATCAAAGGTGTCGCATTATGCATTATACTCATAAATATCCACATGTTCTGTAATACCCTCATAGTGCTCTTTACGAGTTATTGACGCTAAAAAAAAAACATAAGCACTCATCAGGCTTGTCGGCGTTCGCTTCTCTAAACGTTGACGAATTTTATTGCCACTTGAGGCGGCTGTGAATTATTTATCTTTTTAATTCTCCGATCAGAATGTTGATTCCTCAGAATGGGATGCAAAATACACGAAAAACGATTCCTTTTCACCATTTGCAACTTATCCTTCTTAAAGAAGTTTTATTATTTCATACCACATTCCATTATATTATAATATTTTTGAATTTTATATCAAATTAATTTGTGCAGTAAACTGTCTGCGCGAAATTTTAAGTACACGCCTCAGTTGAGTTTTTAGTGGTGTTTGCGAATATTAAAACAGATATTCAAAATTCCGATGTACAGGGTATTTTTTCGAGGATTCAAACGATTTATAATTTGTTGTTAACCCGGACCTGGATTTTCAAGGCGGCTATTGCATGATACATTTGGGCTGTCAATTAGGAACATATTTGCCAAATATGAAGAAAATATACCCGGTGGTTCGTTTGATATGGCCTCAGAAAGAAACGGGCAATATTCATAAAACACCCTGTATCTTGGCTACGAAGACACTAAGACCCAATGAATGGGGTATCTCCAGAACTGCCTTGGTGCCACCTATTCACCTGTGAAGTATTTACGTTTCCCAATGAAACCCCTTGTATATACCTATATTTTTTTAATTTCAACGAATTTCAGGAATGATTTTTTTATCAAATTTACAAATCTTGAAGATCTTTGCATCGAGAAAGTCTGCAACATCTATTCGAATTGGAAATAATGGTTCATCCGCATCATCCGGTTGTATTCAATCATAACAAAGAAAAAAAAAATATTCGAGCGTTTTATGCAGTCGTTTATTGTTAATTACATTTCACGTTTTCCATTTTTTGAATCCATGAAAAATAATTAGACTTAGAATACATTTTTTCCTAAAATATTTTTATAGAAATATTTGAATACAAATTCACCAATATCCTTGATAAAAGTTTCTCACATTCCATTTGGTGGTTTTGCGAAAGCGTTGTTAGAACTTAGAACTCCCTGCTTCGCATGAGCGAGACCCAGAGTTGCGGTATCTTCAACCCCGTGGACAGACTAAGGGGTTGTCCATTAATCACGTGATCTTTTTTTAGCATTTTTTAACCCCCCCACCCCCATTGGTGATACGTAGTGAGGTTTAAGACCACCCTCCCTCCCCCTTCTCAACATCACGTGTATTTTTAGTACCTACAACGAATCTTAAAATTTTCTGAATATTATCTTAATTTAAATACAGGTATAAACTATAATCTTTCTTCTGAAATTAAGGACCATAATAAAAATGTCTACACAAGGTTGCAAGTTTTTTTTGATTGCCATAACAATAATAATAAACGAAGAGTGTAATCATAGGAAAAACATGTATTGTACTAGTACATGAATATATTTAATGTATATTGTCCTCGGACCACGGATTAGCAAGACATTCTTCAACGCTAACAACTGGATAAGCCGTGCCGCTTAATATTTGTTTAAAAATCGCGCTTAAAAAAAAAAAACACGAGATATCTTACTACACCCCCCTCCCCCTTGTGTTATTTTCGTGATTTTTATCAAACTCCTCCCCCCCCTTTCAAGCCTCACGTGATTAATGGACAACCCCTAATCTAACCGACCAGAATAATCAGTTACAGAATTCATACCTGTCAGCATATTTGTAGCGGATTCATCTGTTCTCTTATCAGCACGTGTATCTCAATTCTTTTTTCTTGAGAGATTATTTATGATCATAACATGCTTATCAATTGATTTCGCTTCGGGAGTGGAAATTTTTGAATATCGGTTGTGAGTTATTCTCGATTAGTGAAGAATTTTTAGCTTTCAACTCAGATAAAATGTTTAAAATTAGTTCTTGGTGGGTTGATTCACTACTTAGGTTATCTGGGATAACCTAAGGAGTGGAAATTTTGGATTTCAGTAGTGAGTTATTCTCGACCAGTAGAATTTTTTGCTTCTAACTCAGATATAATTTTTAAAAGTAGTTCTTGGTGGGTTGATTCACCACTATGGTTATCTGGGATACATTGGAAGAGGGTAATAATAATAATAATAATAATAACTACTTTATTTCCCAAATTATCACATCAAAATGACAAAATTACGAAAATGGTCAAATTACAAAAATAACCCCTATATATAAGCATATTGAAAAATCAAATAAACTAATACAAGAGGCATAACTAAATATCAACAGATTTCAAAAACTTAAAAATAAATTCATAAAAAATGCAACGAATAACAAAGTTTATCTATTACAAAAATCAAAATATTCTTCCATATTGTAAGGCTCACAATCAAGTATTAACTTATATACTAGTTTTTTAAATTCTTTATGTACACTTATTAGGTGCAAAGCTCTAGGTAAAGCATTGAACAACTTCAATGCAGCATACTCTGGATGTTTTTCAGTTAGTGATAGTGAATGTTTAGGGTAAAAATATGGTTCTAATCGTCTAGAGTTATTTGTATTCTTGTAGGAACTATAAAGATGTTGGTTTTTATGAAAAAATAAAAGTAATCTAAATATATACAGAGCATAAATAGTCAGTATATTATTTTTCTTGAATATGCCTCTACAAGATTCCCTATATGCTAATCCAAATATATTCCTCAATATTCTTTTTTGCACAACGAAGATTGATCTCAGGTTAGTGCTTCCCCAGCAAATAATACCGTACGACATTATTGATTGTGCATTTGCATAATATATAATTTTGAGGATATTTTCACCTACTTGTTTTTTTACAACTTTTAAACTGTAATCCACCGAGCAGAGTCTCTTCAGGACATATTCTGTGTGTTCCTCCCATTTAAGCTGTGCATCCAACAATACACCCAAGAATTTGCTACAACTGCTAAATTTTACTTCAACATCATTATAATATAAGGCTTGTGTGCTGAAATCCCGAGATCTAGGAGAAAACATGATGCATTCGGTCTTCTTGACGTTCAATGCTAGTTTATTGTGTGCAAACCATTGACTCACACAATTCAGAATCTCTTTGGTTGATTCGATTGACAAAGGTATATTGGTATTCTTTATCAAAATATTTGTATCATCCGCATACATAACGAGATGAGTTCGTGTAAAATCAAATAATCCAGCGAAATCATTTATGTAAACAACGAACAGAAGGGGTCCAAGAGTACTGCCCTGAGGCACCCCCATCAGCAACTGTCTCTCACCAGATACATATGTAGTGCCATCAATATTCAAAGCTGTTCTCTGCCTCCTACCACTCAGATAACTCCTTATCAGTTCAAGTTGATTATTCCTTATACCGCATTGTTCCATTTCACCTAGCAAAGTGGTGTGATCTACACAGTCAAAGGCTTTAGATAGATCGAGAAATAGACCCATCGGCACCTCCCCTGACTCCAAAGACCAGATTATTGCTCTTGTCAGATCATATAGAGCTGTTTCAGTACCCTTGTTCCTGATGAAACCATGTTGACAATCATTCAGAATCTTGAACTTTCCGAAAAAATTCAACAATCGATTTGAAAGAATTTTCTCAAAAATTTTCGCAAAAGACGACAAAGAACTGATTGGTCTGTAATTTTCTAAACTATCATAATCGCCGCTCTTATACAGGGGTGATATCACTGCTATCTTGAGAGAATCAGGAAAAATACCATTTTTAAAAGCACAATTCATTATATGACAGATGTGTGGGGCAATTATAGGTAAGGATTTTTTTATTACACTAAGGGAAATATCATCATAGCCTCTCGCATTAATATTCTTTAACGTAAATCGTCCGAGGTTGATATTTCTTCATCACAAGCATTTGTGGTACATCTAGAATGGTAGAGTTTTGTGCAAATATACACTTCACACTTTTTTAACAGTATGACGACGACTTCTCACGGCTTTAGCAAGTCTTTCTATTTCTTTGATGTCACAGAGAGAGATGTTAGTGATGCCGTTAAGATGCTGAAAACCTCTTACTCTTCAGGTCACGATGGAGTTCCAATTTCTATAATAAAAAAATTTATTCATATAATAGGAGGCCCTTTTGCTGTAATTATTAATTGCGCTTTCCGAGAGGGTTGTTTTCCTGACAAGCTGAAGATTGCTCTGGTCAAACCACTCTTCAAGAAGGGAAATACCTGTGAGCTCAGTAGCTATCGACCTATTAGTATTTTATCTAGTTTTTCTGAGGTATTTGAGAAGGTTTTTGCCGTCAGACTCATCAGTTTTTTTCGAGAATTTAATGTTCTTGCTGATGGTCAGCATCGTTTCACGGAAGATAGAGGTACCGAGACTGCTATATTTGAGTTGCTAAATTCTGTTCTTTTGGCGCTTGAGAGTGATGAAGTTCCATTGGCTTCGATGTTCGATTTGACCAAGGCTTTTGATTCCATCGAGCATAGAACCTTATTGACTAGACTGGAGTTATGTGGGATTTGGGATATCTCTTTCAAATTTGTTGAGAGCTACCTGAGCAATCGACGTCAGAGGGTTACCCTCACTCTAGATGGTGCAGTCCACTTCTCTGGGGAACGATCTCTTACTAGGGGCGTTCCTCAGGGAACGCTAATTGTAAGTCGATTCTTTATGCTGATGAAAGCAATTTTTTTATTATATCAGGTGATGTCGAGTCCTGTAGCAGGGCTGGAATGGATACGGTTTTGTATGTTGATAGATGGTGTAATGAAAATGGTCTTATTCTAAATCATAGCAAGACTCAAGGTATTTTCTTTTATGACAGCCAGTCGGTGAAGAACTTTCCTCCTTTTTCGTGTCATGGCTATATATGACTCCAAGGAACTGGACTTAAGCTAAGAAGTAAGAAGAATACGCTACTTTCCATAGCAGTTGAAGGAAAACATTATTGTGTATAGATATCGACGCCGAAGAAAGAGTCAAATAATTTCAAATTGATATGAACTTTTGCCCTTATTAATTTTTCAAATATCGATTTGTCATTCAGACAAGAAAACATTTGGATGTCCTAAAATTCTCTTACGCTATAGAGAAATGAGATTCAAAACTCATATCTTGACTTCCTTTGCTACTTGGGAGTGATTAAAAACATGTAGATAATAAAAATAATTTTATTATTTTTTATTTATATATAAACCAATAAACATATATTGTCCTCTATTTCGTTTGCAGTTTTGATACTGGTTACAATATTGGAAGTGGAAGTCTTGGTTTCTGGACCTGCAAAAATACATCCATGAATCAAATAATTTGTGTGTACCTATTCTTCAAAAACTGTCGATTTTCATTGATCATATGCAAATAAAATCAGTTATTCAGAAACAACTTAATCAAATCATTAGATTACAAGATTTCTAAAGGATATCTTTCAAAAAAATGAGGATATGTAAAAGTAGAAACTTACATGACATTAAGATGAGAGTAAATTTGAACACTAATCAAAAATTTAAGGGAATTATTTTCATTTCATGCAGAAATGGGAAGTCAGAATAGGTGAATATTCGTAAATTAGGTTTCGTATTTTTTATCTATTTAGTGTTCGTTTTTTCGAAATCCCTAAAAAAAATCGCCAAAAACAAAAATAACTGTTTTGTCCATTGCACGATTAAGTATTTCTGCATCGAATAATCCAACTTCGGAGACAAAAAGCTTGAAATTCATGAATTTCAATGAATTTCGTTTTAATTTTTAGCCTATTAGAGGAATTTTGTGGACCAAGAAACTAGAATGATTTCTGATTGAAAATGGAAAATTGGACCAAACTGCTCGTCTTTTTTCCAATGAATAACACCAAAAAAATGTAAGGGGTGATTCTTTGATGAAAATTATGAAAAAGCTACACTCCTTCGAAGATTCACAAAAAAATTGTTTCTCCTGTCATTTTAAAAAAATTCCGAAATGCGTAGTTTCCTTTAAAAATACTATTTACCAAGCTTCGTGTCTTCAGCTCAATATACAGGAATTAAAAAAAATAATATTTTCTCAATCTTCGAGGGGTGTAACTTTTCCGGGCGGAGGTTTTCAAAACATCTCAATTAATTTTCATCACAGAATCATCTCTTCCAATTTTTTGGTGTTAGTCAGATACACCTTGTATATTTTTTTTTCCAATTTTTGAGGAAACAGTAGGAAAAGCTGGCTGGTACTTCAATAATTATTTTTCAGTGCAAAACTCACCTTCACGACCGAGTCGACAACCTTTAATTTTTGAGCATTGTTACCAGCAACTAGGGAAGATGATTTTGGACCTTTAAGATTTGCATCAGAGATGGGACCATCGGATATCTGTAATTTTCAAACTTCAAAATTCAACTAACCAAAAACAATTGATATGTATGTTTTTTCGATTTCAATATATATTTGAATATTTTTGTTTTGTATTTGATTCAGTTTCAGACCTTACATATATTTCAATACTCAAAGGACAAAAAATGATCAGATTCTGGTTTCAATCTTCATCATATATATTTCTTCTGTTTTACAAATATATAGCTTTGAATATTGACCTAATTTTAGAAATGACATCTGGAGCTTTTGAATGCTTGTCATTCATGTGCGCGGTTCTTGCGTCTTCGAAGATCAAATGACAATTTCTGAATATACACAGTATCTTGAAGGAAAAAAATCATCACCATAAAAGTAGATTTAAAGGGGGTTTCATTTCCCTGCGACTTATGGTCCATTGTGCCCCATCAAAGCTCATCATCAGTCGTTTTAGTCTACAGCTTGCATCCAGTTCTCAAGGTCGTAGAAATAGGGTGATACTGGGAGTAATTACCCTTCTCAAGATTTTCGTTCAAATCGACACGGCAGTAAAAAATTGTCACCTTATTATTTTCCTTTATCTACCAGTTTTGTCGACGTCCCTCTTGTTTTGCCATCTGTGATTATTGTATTCGTCATCGGTATACACTTACCCGTTGTTTTCAGGTTTTTGTATCATTTTCATCACAACAAAGTGAATACTGCAGTAATCACAGAACTGAACTGAGTTATTCGCATCGAAAAATTGTCTGTGCTGTGTTTTACAAAGTAATATAATGTATTTAATCCAAATTACAATTTATTTGTGAAGAGATCAGTTTTGAATTGACTATACTGGGTGTTCCTAAATCAGAGGAAAAACGAAAATGACAGATTCCCCGGATCATTCTTTTAATCCTTTATTGTCTAACACAGCCATACTCAACGTGCGGCCCTTTGGCTCTTTTTATACGGCCCGAGACACGGCATAGTCCAGTATATCATCTACGAAAATAAAGAAAAATAAGGGGCTAAGACGCTGCTCTGAGGTGCTCCGCTAGATGCTGTGAAGGTGTATGATTTGTGACCTCGATTTCCGCATATAATTTTCTATTGGTTCCTGCTTATTTCCACCAGAACTTTGTTTTGGCAAACCACTGGTAGTTTAGAAAAATGTAAAAAGAAACTGTGGTCCAGTACTACACTTTCTGGTTTCTTGTCGGTTCTCGTCAAATCATTTTTCAGTAATCCTCAGGAAAATTCAAATTATTATAAGATCCAGTGAGCTGTGATGAATAAATAATTAATTATAAGTTTTGGTAATTATTTATTGATCTGTAGAGAAGACCAATAAAGATTCGATAAACTATTTTATTCATCACCAAAAAGTAGGACTACAAGAAACACCCTGTATCTAGAAAACAAAGAATTTTTTTAAATTATTCATGGAATTTTTCATTTTTCTTCATTCCTCCAATTTAGGAACAATCGCATAGTATGAACAGTCGAATCAAAAAATGCTATTATTTCGAATAATTTTTGTTTCAAACTTCGTTAGCAAACCTTTCTTTCTCATATTACAGATATGAGTAAACGTTGTCTTGAAGAAAAAGTTTTTCGAGATGGCAGCACATCTCTCGGAAGATCGAAAACGCTTGGGATATGAACGACACCGTGCTCCGCTATCAAGGTAAAAAGTGTATTGACAGGGATCACTATGTTCATAACTGATGATTCTATCAGTGAAGATGAGACGCACATTTCTAATTGACTGAGAACGCCGCGCCGAAATGTGTCAAAATGAAAGAAATCAATTATTATGTTTTCTTAATTAGCTGCAAAAAATGTACTTTACCACATCAGGAACGTCATCAACATCAGGAAGGTTCTCAATGGGTGATAGTTGTGAAGAAACAGTATTCTGTAATTGTAAAAAATTCAATAATTAGAAATGAAATGAAAACTTGATTCAAAAAATTTTATTGAAATTTGAAACATATATATTTTTTTTTAATTTTCAATGTGCTATGAAGGTATGAGTTCAAAAATGTGTGGATGAATTTTTCAAAACGAAAAACCTCGATCTGAGGCTATGAAGTTCGCAAGAAAATTTTTCAAAATGTTTTCAGAGATTCGCAAAAAAAATAGTTAGGATGTGCAGTTGATAACCTAGATCATATTTTGCCATGTTTAAAGGAATTTTCAATAGAAGAATTTTTAACTGCTTTGTGAACAAAATATATTTCACACAAGAGAAAGTAACATCTGACAACAATCTTACCACTGTAACTAAAACAAGAACGACGATGAACAACAATGTTAGCTTCATGTTGATGGTACTACTGATCTCGATTGAAATATTTTTCTTTAAATACCAAAGTCTTGCCATAAGAAGTCAATATAAATCTGACATGAAAAATTAATTTGATAGTGAAAACGTGATTGCAATAATGAATGAATTCGTTTATACTGTATATTATTCAGTGTGAATTGAATTTTTTTTATGGCTTTTTTGGCGAAATCTAGTAATTCAAATTCTGAAGGTGATCGGGCAATAAAAATATTGTCGAAAACTTGAACATACAAAAATCTTTAATCTTTAAAATTATAATACCTTTCGAAATCTCAAACTAACTATGATATTTGTCAAGTCTTTGAATTCCAATTCTGCAATTATGCTGAGTTCTAAACTCAGCAGAAGAGTCTAAAACCTGAAATCAATTGATATATTCCATTATTTTTTCATAAGAATAGTTGAGCACGTTTATTGTTCATTTAATTTCACGTTTCCTTAATGATCTACAATTCGATTTGAAATTTGAATTAATAAAAAATAATAACACTTTTGATATACATTTTTTCTTTACTAAAATATTATTCATAAAAATTGTGTGAAGTTTTCCACATTAAATATCTGAATAGAAAAACCCAAACCTGCAAGAGTGCCGACTTAATATTAATATTAATTTTAAGCATTCTGTAGAATTACCTTCTGTTAGGGCGACAAATTGGATCTCTGCCTAGGGCGCCAGTTTGGCTAGCTACGGTCCTGATGAGCGATATGTTTGAATTCAAAAATTTAAGGAAATAAAAGGTTTAAAACTTTTATTCATGTGATTTATCAATAACAAAGAAGTATTCTTAGAAACAAGCATAAATTCACTAGTCAGTTCATTGTCAATAAGTATTCTAATAATCTGTTACGCTGAAATTGTAGCAAATTGGTACGAAGTTAATAAGTTTCACCTTGAATTGTACGCTTTCAGCATGGAAGAGTATGCCGATATTATACAGGGTGGCCATTTGAAAACGAAACAGACCAGATTACAGACGAAATAAAGTTTTTCGATAGAAATGCTCGGACAGGTCGATTTCTGTTTCGAGGGGGACAACTTAAGATTTAGGCTACGGACGCATAGCGCTTCAACCCTTGCTACTACAACCCTCACCCCCAAATTTTGAATAGGGAAGATGGGGTGAGTGATACCTCATTTGAAAGGTATTTTTATACTAATTTCAGCACAGTAATTGTTTTTCATTTTATGCATTAGTTCTCGAAATATTTTCAACTAAGTATTTGAAAATGAAGTGGTGTTTTCATGGCACTTGTAGTAATCGACATTTTGAGCTTCAAACCAACCATGACTGTGGCTTCCTTCCTAACTAACTAACGCATGAATATTTCGAGAACTAATGCATAAAATGAAAAAACAATTACTGTGCTGAAATCAGTATAAAAATACCTTTAAATTGAGGTATCACTCACCCCATCTTCCCTATTCAAAAATTGGGGGTGGGGGTTGTAGCAGCAAGGGTTGAAGCGCTATGCGTCCGTAACCTACATCTTAAGTTGTCCCCCTCGAAACAGAAATCGACCTGTCCGAGCATTTCTATCGAAAAACTTTATTTCGTCTGTAATCTCGTCTGTTTCGTTTTCAAATGGCCACCCTGTATTATGTTATGGTTATTGCAATGAGAATACCTATACTGACAATTAACTGAAAAGTGTTACTCTTGTTTGTAAACATTTTTTTGTTGATATTGATAAATCATAACAAGGGATTTGAATGAAACTTTTGAAGCCATTTATTTACTCAAATAATTGAAATTTTTTTGTTAAAATAACATGACCTTTCATACGGCAAAGTTTGACGGTGGGCTAATAAATCAGCCCGTAGGTATAGATGATAAATATTCAATTCGATAAGGGGGCTTGATCCAGTGATAGCGTCGTCAAAACTTAACATTAATAATAATAAATTGCCTTTTTTAAAAAAAAAGTACATTTCAAGAAGCGAAGTTGAGCATACTTACTTTTACTTAATCTATTCAAAATAACATCACAAAAACTTGTAATAACAAAAAAAAAAGTAATATTTTTGAGGAAAATATGATAAACTAAAAATTAAATTATATTTTGTTGGAAATATCAGGAAAAAAAAGAGAGGAAAGCACAAATACATATGCACACATAAAGAAATAATTGATGACTCATTCAACTTAGTCTCTGCGATTGTAAAAATAATTTTTTAATATTTTTTTAAAAACCGTCTCTGAGCGTGTTTAACCTAGGGGAACTGCGTTGTAAGTGAAACTTCGATTCGAGCGGAAAGACGGAATCTTTGCAAGCTCAGAGTATAAGAATGTCATATATATATAAAGATCATGCAAACCTTCCCTGTATAGGAGGTGGAGCACAGGTCGTAAAGACAGCGAGCTCAAGTGGTATTTAGTTAGCCACCTTGATCCAATCAAGTTCATTTTGATACTGATACTGCTATTTACACCAGTTAATCAAAAAACTTGAATTTTGAACTCGCGGAAGAATATCAATGCCATCTTCATTTGTATTATCAATAATTATTTCCAGATATCATTCGAAATCTATACATGTATTCAAATTGGGTATTATTACCTAATACTTAGATATTCAAATAACATAAGACTTAATCATAAATTTTCTAAGATTAAAGAAATAAAAAAATTTCCTCTTATAATTTAGTTCCACAAAATTATTCTTTTTCGTTTGAACACATTCAACTCTTGGTGAACTAGTTTAACAAAATTCAAAAATTTGAACATTCTGTTCGAAATATTATGTTCAAGACTATTGGTATCAGTAGCCAAATAAAAAAAAAACATTATATCATTCAATAATCTTTGTTAGATGCATTATCATTCCAATCACGTTTTGACTATCAAATTTGCTTTTTATATCGGATTCATGATTTTTTTTTGAAATTTTTTGTATTTAAGGGATCCATTTCCTAGTGAGATCAGTCGCATCATCAAAATGAAGCTAGCATCTTTGTTCCTTGTATTGCTCATTGCTGTAGCAGCTGTAAGTGCCTTTCACATGTTTCATTTATACTTCGAGCCTCTTTCACTAGTCCTGTTTGAAAACTTTGAAAACTCACAGTAAATCAAATTCAGGAGAACCAGTAGTTTTCTGTGGGAGCTTTCTCACCTACTGCGTCTCAGCAATGTTAATTTGTTTCATTGCAGATTTAATGACGGATATGGATTATTTAAATCGATTACAAGAAAACCACTCTAAAAGATATACGAATTCAAAAATATTGAAATCAGGTATAGAAAATTCAGATAGTTAGACATGCAGGAAATTTTTATAAAAAATTCGCTTGTCAAGAGAAAAGATATCATGTAGTAGGAAATATCAATATTGAGTCAATAATTCACAAATAGTAGGTTTCTTCAAACATTTGATTGTTCGTAAATTTTCACCTGGTAACGATATAATCCATAGGGTGTTCTAAATAAAATACACTGCGCAAAAAATTTAACGCTCATTATGGAAATTTCAAATTTATTCTACAACTGAAGGTGTTCTCAATGATAATTATTTTTATCAGAATTATGCATGCATATGTTATCCACTTTCAACGTTTTTCTTCAATACATATGTTTTTTTCCCAGCAGGAATAATAAAAGAAGAGATTATCAGATTTTGAATGTATTGGCTTCATTCTGAAATCAGTTGTTCTCGATCAATTCTAGTGATCAATAGTTTTTCTTTCATTTGATTTTCTACAATCGATCGCTATGCGACGCGAAACACGCAATTTGACCCAAGAGGAATGTGCCCAAGCGGTAGTTTTGCGAGAAGAAGAGTGGACATACACAAGAATTGCAGAAAGGTTTGGAGTTTCCCATACAAGTGTGTCCAGAATGTTGCAGCGATTCAGGGAGACAAGTATGAATGTCCGAAGACCAGGACAGGGTAGACCACGGGACATTCAAGAACGTTACTTGAGAGTTTCTTCGTTGAGACAACGGTTTGCAACCACTCGCCTCCTTCAAAATCAGCTTGAGCAAACTCATGGGGTGTAAATTAGCACTCAGACAATAAGAAAGAGGGCAAGAGGCCCAGCTCTTGAAATTTCCTGAATACTACTGGTTTCGGGGGAGGATCGATTATGGTATGGGGTGGAATATCTTTGACTGCTCGCACAGACCGTCGACAGTGGTCGTTGATAATGGAGCTATGAATGCTGATAGGTATATAAAGAACATTCTTGAAGAGCATGTAGTGCCATTTGCCCCATTCATTGGTGAAAATTCCATTTTTATGGACGATAATGCCAGACCCCATCGTGCGCGAGAAATCTGGGAAGGATTAGATCAGAACATTTTAAGATCACTCATTTTGAGTATGAAGTAAATCACTTTCAGCATTCCAGTATTTTGAAAATTGTTTATTTCTCTTCTTTAACATAAGATTCGGTGAAATCCTGATTTTTTCTTCCGTTTAATGTGTCTTGTTTCGTTCAAAACCTTCCCGAGAGAACATGAAAAATAAGTTATAAAGTCAATGTAGAGTTAACTTTCATTAAAATTGAGATTTTCAGAATGTGCGTTAATTTTTTTGCGCAGTGTATTACTTTTCATTATTTCTGTTCACCTCTGTATATAACAAGTAATTGTGGACAGCAATTTGGAGCAGTTATAGTCCTTAGGATTCAAGCAATAATAAAAAACACACCTTCTTTAAATGCCATGTAAATTATATAAGCTGAGGGTTCTGCGATGATCCTGATATTTTTTTATGACAGTCATCGGTATTCCATCATAGCCAAAGGATATGTTATTTGCCATTTTACTGACAGTTTTGATAAAATCCTCAGCAGAAATCTGGAACAAATTTTCACTAAATTTTTACTAATAGGACGAATTTCTCAAACAGATTTCACATTAGTGGAAGTCGGAGTTTTTAACGTCCTAGATATATCTATGAAATATTCGTTGAATGATTCAGAAAGATGTTGAGCATTGTCAGATGTCAGATTGTCAGTATGATATCGTGTGAAAATATGAAGGCGATATTTCATAGCAATCGTTGATAAAATAAATTTCCATTGCAGGAATGCTCCGTAGGAAGCAAGGTTCTTGGTACAATTGGCAAATTCCTCCCTTTTTCATCTGAAGTAGTTCCAGAAGAAGGCGCGGTAGGAGGTGATGCAACGGTATGTATAGAACTTCATATATTACTTTTTTCCCGACGAAAAAGATCGACTTTCAGCAAAGGACCACGCACTGCATTAAAACTTCCGGAGAAGTTGCTCAAATATTATAAGTATTATTACGGGTGTTGTTTTCGAAGTATATAACTTTAAGTTGGCATTACTGTTCAAGATGGCGACCGATTTAACAGCTGTCAAGTGATTTATTCTCAGTTTGGTTTGGCAATTTATCATGAATAGACTCACATCTGAACAACGCTTGTAAATAGTGCAATTTCATTTCGAAAATAATGGTTCTGTGCGGAATACGTATCGCGCACTACGTCCATTTTATTTTGTTCAGCGATGAAGCGCACTTCTGGTTGAATGGCTACGTCAACAAACAAAACTGCCGCATTTGCAGTGAAGCTAATCCTCGAGTGTATGTCAAAACACCGTAACATCCAGAAAAACTGACTGTTTGGTGCGCTATATGGGCTGGTGGAATCATCGGTCCGTACTTCTTCAAAAACGATGATGGCCAGAACGTTACAGTTAATGGTGATCGGTATAGAGCCATGATTACTAACTTTTTCATTCCTTAATTGAACAACCATGATGTGCAAGAGCTGTGGTTCCAACAAGACGGCGCAACATGTCACACAGCTCGTGCCACAATCAATTTATTGAAAGACACGTTTGGTGACCGCCTAATTTCACGTTTTGGACCTGTGAATTGGCCTCCAAGTTCTTGTGATTTAACACCGTTAGACTACTTTCTGTGGGGCTATGTAAAGTCATTGGTCTATGCGGATAAGCCACAAACCCTTGACCATTTGGAAGACAACATTCGCCGTGTTATTGCTGATATACGGCTACAAATGTTGGAAAATGTCATCGAAAATTGGACGTCCAGATTGGACTACATCCGAGCCAGCCGTGGCGGTCATATGCCAGAAACCATATTCAATTTGAAGTTTTATTGCTCTAAAAAAACCACCCTTTAGAACTCATGATGCTGATCAAATGTCTTCATTGCATCAATGCTTTAAATTCAACCAGCTATCTGCTGAGTGAACTTTCACCGTGAACGATCAAGTTGGTAATCGACTATTTAGGAATTTCAGGCCTCTAGATATATACAGGATGTTAGGAAATACATACATAATAGATATGTCAATTCAAAAGTATCTGAAAATTAATAAAATTCCACCACTCAATTCTTTTGGAAATCACTGGAGAATTTGATATCTATGGAACCTGTATATCTTCTACACGTGCAGAAATTTTTTTTTTCATAGGGGACATCAGCTTCAATGGCCATTCGAAAAGTTATTTTTCTCTAATTCTGTGGTTTTTCCGTTCATTCTTCCACATCTTGTAGAACAAAATCGTGCGAGAATATATCAGAAACGCACAGTTTTCATGGTTATATTTTATTATTCTATGTTGGTACTCCGAACTTTCCGCCACGGCTTTATCTGTCAATTCATCAATTTGCCTTAAAGAAATCAGTTCTGCCAACCAACATTTTTCAATGCAAAAATCACTAAAATATATTTATGGAAATATTTCATTAATTTCAATGAAAACGGAATGAATTAGAGAAAATAATGTATAATACTCGTACAGAAGGCTCATTCTACCACTCGTTCATTCCAAAACTCGCCACTTCTTGGCCCGTTTTTGAATTTTGAACTCGTGGAAGAATATCAATGCCTTCTGCACTTGTATTATAAATAACTATTAGCACCCTATACAATCTAAACTGTTGAATTTAGAGCTGTGATGCAACGAACACATTAATTTGATCAGCTTCAGAAATTCTACATATAAAACATATAAAAATTTGAGCAAATTCAACGACAGCCCATTCCTTTTGATGCTGTGTGTGGTTTTTTATCAACCATTTTTCTTCGATGAACTGAATACAATATGTTTGCAGTTCATCTTCATATTTTATGGATTCATGTAAACTTGCCAATGATATAAGCAATTTGTAGGAAAGCATTTTTGTTAATCGAGGGGCAATTAGTTCAAGAAAATCGCAAATTGAACTGGAGGTTTCTTCACTAATATTTGCTATCATACTTCGAATCTGGGAACTATATGGTACAAGCTAAGCTCTACTTTTAATCACAGAAAATCAACTCTAATTTCTACACAACAATCTTGACTACGAAGTTAAATGAATGCAAGTTTTAAATCTTATTTGAAGTTGTATCAACAAAAAAACGTTTTGAAAAAAACAAATTACGTTCAGCGGGTAAATACAGGCTTGCCATGAAAAGTGCTACTTCCTCTCCTCATGAAATAATTCAGGTACTATTATTCCTACAGCACAGTTTTTTTTCGTAAATGAAACCTGCTTTTCGAAAAAAAAAAGGGAGAAAACTGGCCCTCAGTGTTTTCAAAGAATTTTCTTTGTTCATGAATCGGTTATTATTAGAAATTAATATTTTCGTATGACTTGAAAAAATTAACTTATCTATTATCCTTTCCATGATTGTAAATTTGTTAAAGATTGAGATAAGAGTTTATCGATTTTCTATTGTTTTAGGGTGAATCGAGAGCGTATTTGGTGCGACCAGTGACAGAGGAATGGAAGGAGCGTTTGCTAGCTTGAATATAACAAGGAATTGTTAAGATTAAATCTGAATTAATATGTCAACAAACCCAAAATTATTTCTCAAGTTGAAACAATCATTGCAATATGAATAATTGATTAAACAAATTGATGCACATATTTAATTTTTGAATTGACAAAACCCATCCAACACTTTCAATTTGTTGTCTTCTATAGGGTGTTTTTTTTTCGAGGTATATGATTATATTTTTGTTTTGTATTCGATTCGGTTTCAGACCTGACCATCAGAAATAACGGGTGTTTTTTTTCGATGTATATAACTTTAAGTTGGCATTACTGTTCAAGATGGCGACCGATTCAACAGCTGTCAAGTGATTTATTCTCAGTTTGGTTTGTCAATTCATCTTGAATAGACTCACGCCTGAACAACGCTTGCAAATAGTGCAATTTAATTTCGAAAATAATGGTTCTTTGCGAAATACGTATCGCGCCATACGTCCATTTTATTTTGTTTAGCGATGAAGTGCACTTCTGGTTGAATGGCTACGTCAACAAACAAAACTGCCGCATTTGGAGTGAAGCTAATCCTCAAGTGTATGTCGAAACACCGTTTTATCCAGAAAAACTGACTGTTTGGTGCGCTTTATGGGCTGGTGGAATCATTGGTCCGTACTTCTTCGAAAACGATGATGGCCAGAACGTTACAGTCAATGGTGATCGGTATAGAGCCATGATTACTACCTTTTTCATTCCTGAATTGAACAACCATGATGTCCAGGAGCTGTGGTTCCAACAAGACGGCGCAACTTGTCACACAGCTCGTGCCACAATCGATTTATTGAAAGACACGTTTGGTGACCGCCTAATTTCACGTTTTGGACGTGTGAATTGTCCTCCAAGATCTTGTGATTTAACACCACTAGACTACTTTCTGTGGGGCTATGTAAAGTCATTGCGGATAAGCCACAAACCCTTGACTTTTTGGAAGACAACATTAGCCGTGTTATTGCCGATCCATTTTATCGTCGATAAAATCTACGTCAACAAACAAAACTGCCACATTTGGAGTGAAGCTACTCCTCAAGTGTATGTCGAAACAACGTTACATCCAGAAAAACTGACTGTTTGGTGCGCTTTATGGGCTGGTGGAATCATTGGTCTGTACTTCTTTAAAAACGATGATGGTCAGAACGTAACAGTCAATGGTGATCGGTATAGAGCCATGATTACTAACTTTTTCATTCCTGAATTGAACAACCATGATGTCCAGGAGCTGTGGTTCCAACAATTGCGCAACATGTCACACAGCTCGTGCCACAATCGATTTATTGAGAGACACGTTTGGTGACCGACTAATTTCACGTTTTGGACCTCTGAATTGGCCTCCAAGATCTTGTGATTTAACACCGCTAGACTACTTTCTGTGGGGCAATGTAAAGTCAGTGGTCTATGCGGATAAGCCACAAACCCTTGACCATTTGGAAGACAACATTCGCCATGTTATTGCCGATATACGGCCACAAATGTTGGAAAAAGTCATCGGAAATTGGACGTCCAGATTGGACTAAATCCGAGCCAGCCGTGGCGGTCATATGCCAAGAATCATATTTAAAATGTAATGCCACAAAATTATCTTGCGAATAAATAAAATTCATGTCAATCGAATAATCCATTGTTGTTTTATTGCAATTTAAAGTTCCATAGCTCTAAAAAAACACCCTTTATTATTAAAAATCACGAAAATTATGTGATATTCATTTCGAATATCACTTGTTGTTTTGCAATTTCATTCATTGTATTAATCACGATTTGTCAATCAACTTGATTTTTAAAATGATTGCGATTGTTTAACCCTGCATGGTGAAGTATTTAAGGAGAGAGATCCTAGTTGAAATCAGTAAACCATCGAAATGAAGCAAGCAACGTTAGTGATTTTATTACTTGTTCTAGTAGCAGTGGTAAGCAATTATTTTCCTGTCTCATTTTGGAATCTGCGTTCACTTTAATACAAATCTTGAAAACTTCAAAAACTTGTGATTAAGTTCGAAATTCAAGAATTTCATTTTGGTTGAATTCAGAAATAGGCAGTCTCTTCAATTGTATTGGTGAATACTGAATGTTTGAAATTGCAGAACACTGTTACCTCCCAGGGTCCAAGTTCAACTTCAATTGTCGCAAATAACTCAGCGAAAAAATTGAAAGTTATCGACTCATTGGTAAAGGTACGTAATTCAAATTTTTCCCATTGAATAAACTCTCATCATCAATACTGCATGAATAATCGACATCTTACAAGTAATCGAATTCTTGTACTCTCCTGATTTTACAAAGTAAAACGAAAAGTAAAAATAGTAATTTATAATACAAGTGCAGAAGGCATCGATATTCTTTGTCTTTGAATCAACAAGTATTAGAATGAGACCCCTGTATAGGGTGGGCAAATTTCGATGTTTTAGCACTACAACTTTCAAACCAGAGGAGATAGACAAGATCTGATACCCCATTCTCGATCTCTTTTTCTGAGAAATTAACAAGGGAAGTATTCAATTTTGGCCACCTTCTTCTGTTTCCGAGTTATAAGCGAAAATTGGAAAAATGGCGATATCGAAAAACATTTATATCTCCGCTAATACTGATGATGGAGCTCTGAAATCAAAACATTATACAGACACTTTTTTACTTAGAATTCAGTGGCGTACTCGTCTTTTCAAAAGGGTTTTTAATTACGAAGCTATGACCCAATGTTTTGTTTTTTCAAATGGGAACACTAGATTTCTGTGGCATTTTTTGAAAGCTTGATTTTTCCTGATTTCAAAAATATATAAAATCGTATGGTTTGTATCAATATAAATAATGGAAAATGGTCAAAAACCTTTTTTTATCTGAGAGTCCCAATATTTCCAAGTATCCGAGTTCTCAAAAATTTCACTTTTACGTTGAAAATTTGTGCAGTAAAAATGTCTGCGCGAAATTTTGAAGTACACGTCTCAGTTTAGTTTTTATTGGTGTTTTCGAATATTAAAGCAGATTTTCAAAATTCCGATGTAGAGGGTGTTGTTTCGAAGATTCAAACGATTCATAATTTTTTGTTAACCCGGACCTGGATTTTCAAGGCGGTTATTGCATGATACGTTTGGGCTCTCAATTAGGAACATATTTGCCAAATATGAAGAAAATATACCGGGCAAATTCATAAAACACCCTGTATCTCGGCTACGAAGACAGTAAGACCCAATAAATGGGGTACCTTCAGAACCGCCTTGGTGCCACCTATGCACCCGTGAAGTATTTCCATTTTCCAATGAAACACCCTGTATTCCATACAGCATTTTTTTGTCTAATTCTTGAATTTCTTCGTCAGCACAATTCACCTGAGCCTGAATTCCACTCCTAGGTTAATTTTAACATCATTTGAGGAACACATACAGTCCATACAGAGTTTGGTTGTTAATTCGTGTGAATTATTATGAATTCATGTTTCGGATTTATGAACAATATTTAAATTAAAACTAGTTTCTCATTTTTCGTTTTTCATAAATTATTACTTGTAAAAGTTAAAACTAATACATATAACATACATATGCTTTTATTAACAAAACTGTTCATGGTACTCATAGATATAATTTTACAGGTACAAAAACATAAACTTCCCACTACATCGTTGTTGGATCAAAAACCAACATAAAATCTACAGAGCTCCAAATGATTTCTTCGAAATAATGCAGAACTAATAATACCTATTCAATAAATGGTATAATTATAAAATAATTGTATGCATAAGTCGTTTTTACTCTTTCCTTGTGATAAACAGATGCTCCTTCCTCCTTCACTTGAAATAGTTGAGTCATTTTATTTGAATTATTCTAGTAGAAACTACATTGTGTGATATATTGAATAAATATACTAAATGCAGCAAATTACATCAAAAAAGAAGGTAAACGTAAAATAGCTTCAGGAATAAAAAATATTTAGCTAATAGGCAAATAGTCAATCAAGAACAAAAAGTTGTTGATTTCAGAAAAAATATGGGGTAAATAATACAATAGATGTTTTGTCCTAGGCAAACCAATTAGCAGCGAAAATAATATATTGCATCAAATGAAAACAAGATCTTTTGTTTAGGTCAATCGTTATGCCACATTTAGATTTTTGTACGTCTCTCTTATTTAATTTGAAATCGAATGTCATCACTAGACTACAAAGAGTCCAGAATTGAGGCATGAGAATGGTTCTCAGATGTGGTAGAAGAACACCAATCAGCTCAATGTTAGAAGCACTAAATTTGATGACCGTCAGACAAAGAATATATTTCACAACGTTAGATTTCCTATACAAAATTGATGAATGTAACTAGATTATTTATTTGTCTGAGAAAATTAGATATGTTTCTGAGGTTCCTCAGTATGATACCAGAAATCAAAATAGTTTTTTTGTTGATACATTCACCACTGAGTTGACAATGGGTTCCACTCTGATTAGAGGTTTGATATGTCATAATAAATTGCCTTATATGTTAAAGAACTGCAACAAATATGTAACCTTCAGGAAATTGTTGATATCTTATGTTAAGGAGCAGTATTTTTGAGAAATGTTTGTTAATTTTATTATGAAGTTATAAACTAGTAATTTTTACTAAATAAAGAAATATCATTACATTATTATCTGACAATTGCTTTTTCTGCATAATTATTTCCATCTCCACGGTATTCGAAGACAAGGAACTGGCAGACGCTGAATGTGAGGTTTGCTTACCTTTTTTTATCGGATTTTTTTGTGGATTCCAACTCCCGTATCCTCTGTTGAAGCAAAAAATTATTCTCCATGAGAAATGTATTTTTGCTCTTTACTTCCTCCAATAATGAATTTAGTAATTTAATCTGCATTTCATGAAAGAGATTCACAGAAATTGCATCAGCGGAAATCTACTGACACCCATCGAAAAATTGCTGCTCTTTCCGAATATTTCCATCAAATTTCAATATTACACTATAGTGTAATGTTGAAGAGTGTTGAATCTCATTCTTTGAAAAGTCCCATATTATGATACGGACCCGATTTTTTCAATAAGTTTTAATATCAATCGAAGGATCTACTAAAGCGAATTGTGCGTTCCAAATATCAATCGATAATACTGGGTGATACAAAAGTTATAAGGAATTGAAAAAATTGATGAATTCAGAAAGCACCCTGTATCTCGACTATGAGGAAGATGAGACCAATCATATATAGGTTTTTTGGACTCGTCTGAGGCAGCTCTACCTCAGGTTCACGAATTTACCAATGAAACACCCTATATAGGAACTGTTAGAGCCCATTCATTCTACATCGCAACAACGCTGACCCAAGCGAGACGTCGATGCTAGCGAGGAGACGAGAGGAGGGAAGAAAGCATGCATCGACAAGAACCGCGGCTATTAAGGCATTCGTCTAATATACTCTCTAACGTAAACATGTACACAGCTTTCACGTTAAAATAAACGTAATTATTCCATATTTGTTTTTTTTAATAATACAAATAATTCAGAAAAAGTGGTGTTGTATTCACATATATAACACACACAAAAACATATGGTCCTTCGAGCCGGATGACATTTCCATTGAAAACAGTGGAAATTTGTTGAAAACACCTGCACCTGATACATCGTAAGATCCTGTTCAGCCGCTGCGGCCATCTTCACAGTCAAGACACTTGATCAACCCCTCGACCGGAGGCAGCTACATATACTTTCGCTTCGACATCGTCTACAACAGAAGTCGTTCACACAACTGGTTGAAATTCTTGGAAAAAAGGTCAGTGCGCAATCCTTTTCTATACCAATCCTTTGAAAATACAAGCAGGATTTCATTTGACTCTTTGTTGTGCACATTTTAATTATCGCTTTACAATTCTCAATTTACTATGTCAAACCCTAAACAAAAGAGAACAGCCGCTAAAGGCGCCCTTACACGTTTCACCACTTACTTCAATAACATTAAATCGCTCACACCCGATCAAATAAATATCTGTGAACTGCAAATCAGGTTAAATGCAGCTGAAAAGTTGATACATGATTTCAATAATGCTCAGTCGGAAATAGAATCCGCGGATCAACAATATGACGATAACATAGATACATTACACGCTACAGAACGTGAAACTTTCGAAAATCTCTTTTATACAGTCACAGCAAATGCTACGAAATTCATATTTGATTGCAATAACGATCAAAATTCAGCTAAGGCGTGTACCTCCAATCAAATTTCTACCAACGACATAAAATTACCTTCACTCAATTTACCTAACTTTGATGGAGCATACGACCAATGGCTTTTTTTTCGGGATACTTTTATTTCAATAATTCACCAGAACTCTTCCTTGTCAAACATTCAAAAATTTCATTATTTGCGCCTTTCTTTGAAGGGTACTGCCGCAGAAACGATCAAAGCCTTAGAAATATCTGCTAATAACTATGATGTTGCCTGGAAACTCATCACTGAACGTTTTGAGAACAAACAGATTTTAGTAAATAATCACATAAAGCATCTTTTCAATTTGCCTAACATTTTGAGAGAATCTAATCAAGGGCTTAGACAACTTTTAGATGGATTGCAAAAACACTTAAGAGCACTTGAAGCACTTAAACTTCCCATTGATAAATGGGATGCATTAATAATTTACCTAATATCGACAAAATTAGATCACGCTTCCAGGCGTGAATGGGAGCTATACAACAATTCGCCAAACTTACCGTCACTCAGTGAATTCATTGATTTCCTAAAGGGTCGCTGTAGATTTTTGGAATCTCTTGAGTTGAATAATGAAAATATGCAGCATAAGGTCCATAATAAACAACACACTAATATGAACGTAAAAACATCCAGATCGTTTGTGACCACTCATAATCATTCCTGTTCATTTTGCAAAATGATCACCTAATTTACGCTTGTCCCGAATTCTTGAAATTAGAATCCACTTCGAGATTGAATGAGACCAAACGATTGAGATTGTGTGTAAATTGTCTACGAGTGGGGCATTTAACAAGAGAGTGCAGATCTGCTGGTTGTCGAAAATGCAACAAACCTCACCACACTCTTCTTCACTTTAACAATAGAGCAGACACTTCAACATCATCTGCATCTACACAACGCTCTTCCAATTCTGAAATTCAATCTACTGCATCTAGTTCACAACAAAATACTTCCGTGAATAACTCTGAAATAGCTCTCACATCCACGAATACCTATATGAAACCCATTGTTCTACTTTCCACAGCACTTGTCGAAATCTTAGACAAACATGGTAATCCACATGACTGCAAGGTTCTGCTCGACTCTGGATCACAGAGTAACTTTATATCCGAAAGAATATGCAAAATACTAGGTTTACAAATGAATAAAATTAATTTCTCTATCTCTGGAATCAACCAAGTCAAGTCCAACATCAACTACACGACATTTGCAAACATTCACTCCAAAACAAACGATTATCAAACAACACTACCATGCTTCGTTCTCTCAAATATTGCTGGTAATTTGCCTTCCTTCACATTCAATAAAAATATTGTGAAACTCCCGCAAAATATTACTTTAGCTGATCCAAATTTCCATGAATCCACCCCTGTTGATTTACTAATAGGAGCTGAAATCTTCTGGGAACTTGTCAGTATTGGTCAAATAAAACTTGGCAAAGGCCAACCAATTCTCCAAAAAACCAAACTAGGTTGGATTCTTTCGGGACCAATTCAAACGAAAAAGCAAACAAATCCTGAATATCAGTGTAACCTCAGTATTAATACCCTCGAATTGAACGAACAACTCTGCAAGTTTTGGGAGATTGAACAATGTCCGGAAGTGAAGTACGTTTCCGAAGAGGAGAATGCTTGCGAAACTCACTTTAAACAAAACATAACTCACAGACCTGATGGACATTTTTCAGTATCTCTTCCCCTAAAAGAATCACCTGTAAAACTGGGCGATTCAAAGACATCTTCTACCAACAGATTTCTTGCCCTGCAACGAAAACTACTTAAAAATCCAGAATTACAGGCCCAATATCATGATTTTATCAAAGAATATCTTACATTGAATCACATGTCTCTAACTGATAATCAAACGGACGAATCTGGTTTTTTCCTTCCCCACCATTGTGTCCTGAAAGACACCAGCTCTACCACAAAGCTACGTGTTGTCTTCGATGGCAGTGCAAAATCCTCTTCTGGTCTGTCCCTCAATGACATTTTGATGGTAGGTCCAACCATACAGGACGACTTATTCTCAATAGTTCTACGATTCAGAAGACATAAATTCGTTCTTAGTGCCGACATAACCAAGATGTATCGGCAGGTCTACATCAACCCCGAACATCGTTTTCTGCAAAAAATTCTTTGGCGTTTCAATCCAAATGAGAAAATCTCAACCTTCACTCTCAACACTGCTACTTACGGAACTGCCTGTGCAGCTTTCCTGTCTATTCGATGCCTACATGAAGTGGCGTATCTTCATCAAGTTGAATTTCCGAAAATTGCTTCAATCATACTGCAGGATTTTTATGTAGATGATCTACTTACTGGAAGTGATTCACTCGAAGAACTTCTTTACATAAAACGAATTTTATCCAATCTTCTTGAACAGCACGGTTTTACATTGAGAAAATGGGTATCAAACTTTCAAGAAATACAATCACAAGAAGACTTTCTACTCACCATCGGCAGTAGAGAACAAAATAAAACCTTAGGCTTACTATGGAACTCTTCCTCTGATGTTTTAACCTATACTATCTCCAGTAATAATTTTACCGAAAAAATCACAAAACGTCAAATACTGTCATCCATTTGCCAAATTTTCGACCCACTCGGGCTTCTCTCACCTGCTACTATTGTTGCCAAGATCATCTTGCAACAACTGTGGAAATTGAACATCTCTTGGGATGAAAGCATTCCCATGGATCTACATTCGAAATGGCTATCTTATCGTTCACATCTCAACAAACTGAATGAGATTAAATTCCCTCGACATATTCAATGCAGCGATTCTACTTCTATAGAACTACACGGTTTCTGTGACGCCTCAGAAGCTGCATATGGGGCATGTGTATTCATTCGTTCTATTGATGCTTTCGGCAATTATACTTGCAACATTCTTTGTGCAAAAACTAGAGTTGCACCTTTAAAACAAATCACAATACCCAAACTGGAGCTTTGTGGAGCCACACTGTTGTCTGATCTCATGAACAAGGTGAAGGACTCAATCAAAATATCATTCAATAAAACATACTATTGGAGCGACTCCACAATCGTATTAGCTTGGATAAGATCTTCTCCGAGTTTATTGAAAACCTTTGTTGCCAACAGAGTAGCTCAAATTCAGAATTTAACCGATCCCGATTGTTGGAATTACATAAACACCTCAGAAAATCCCGCAGACTTACTGTCACGAGGAGTACCCCCTACAAAACTCATTAATTCCAGTCTTTGGTTCCATGGTCCCAAGTGGCTTGTCCACTCGGACAGCGATTGGCCAATGAATGAACTTTCAATCCCTACACCAAATGATCTTCCCGAAATGAAACATATAAAAACTTTTCTCAGTATCGATCAAAACTTCCTGGAAAATATCGGCAGATTTTCATCCTTCTTGAAATTACAAAGGACATTCGCCTGGATAGTTCGTTTTAAAAATAACCTCAAGACTGAACCCAATTCCAGAAAACTTGGTGTTTTAATGCCTTCAGAACTCCAAGAATCCTTGAATCTATTGATACGCATTGTCCAAAGGCACGCTTTCCCTCAAGATCATAATGCTCTTTCCAAGGGACACAACGTCAATTACAAAGGTAATCTCGCAAGTCTGAACCCATTCTTGGACAGTGAACAAATCATCAGAGTTGGTGGTAGAATACAAAATTCGGACTTCCCCTTCCGCAAAAAACACCTAGCCGTGCTACCAGCCAACAATCATTTCACGACTCTTTTAGCTCGACATGAACATATTCGCCTATTGCATGCCGGTCCACAGCTATTATTAGCATCTCTAAGAGAAAGATACTGGCCAATCTCTGGTCGAAATCTCGTAAGGAAGGTCGTACACGAATGTACACGATGTTTTCGCTTCCAAGCGAAACCCGAACAATATCTTATGGGTAATCTTCCCAAAGAACGAGTTTCGCCATCGCGTCCATTCTCGATATCTGGCATTGACTATGCAGGTCCATTTTCAATCAGAGACAGAAAAACAAAAAATTATAAAACTACGAAGGCTTATATAGCTCTTTTTGTATGTCTCAGTGTTAAGGCAATTCATCTAGAGGTTGTGAGTGATCTAACCTCCGAATGTTTTTTAGCTGCTTTGAGGAGATTTTTTGCGAGACGTGGAAAATCGGCTACCTTATTTTCAGATAATGGCACTACATTTGTAGGGGCGAATAATGAAATAAAAAACTTCTTTAAACATAATAGTGAAATCATTGCAAACAATTTAACCTCTGAAGGAATTTGCTGGAACTTCATTCCGGCAAAGGCACCCCACTTTGGTGGTATTTGGGAGGCTGGTGTAAAATCAGTGAAACATCATCTATATAGGGTGATGGGAGATTCAAAATTAACCTACGAAGAATTTTCTACGGTATTATGTCAAATAGAATCTTGCTTGAATTCCCGCCCACTTTATCCTCTTTCTAATGACCCAAATGATACATTACCTCTCACCCCTGCGCATTTCTTAATTGGTGGATCTTTAAACACCATACCTGACCACAATTTGCTAGATACGAAAATGAATCGTCTCTCACGATTCCAAAGATGCCAGCAAATTCTGCAACACTTCTGGACCAAATGGAAAAATGAATACATATCCAGCTTGCAACAGCGTACGAAATGGAAGGAGCGCTGCAATGATTTGCTGAAGATTGGTGTTCTCGTACTGTGCAAGGAAGATGGGCTTCCCCCTCTAAAATGGAGAATTGGGAGAGTCATCGAGATCCATCCGGGAAAAGACAACATCGTCCGAGCCGTCACCATCAAAACCGCCACTGGTATCTTCAAACGACCAGCGGTGAAACTGTGTGTCCTACCAAATCAAGAATAGCCTTATTTAAAGCCTGGAGGCTTTCAAGGGGGGCGGTATATGTTAGAGCCCATTCATTCTACATCGCAACAACGCTGACCCAAGCGAGACGTCGATGCTAGCGAGGAGACGAGAGGAGGGAAGAAAGCATGCATCGACAAGAACCGCGCTATTAAGGCATTCGTCTAATATACTCTCTAACGTAAACATGTACACAGCTTTCACGTTGAAATAAACGTAATTATTCCATATTTGTTTTTTTTAATAATACAAATAATTCAGAAAAAGTGGTGTTGTATTCACATATATAACACACACAAAAACAGGAACAAACCAATAACTCTCTACTGAAATATTCAGAAAGAGTTGAGATGATTCATGCATACCTCTAAGCTGTTCGTTATGCAAAATTATTTATTCATTTATGATTCCAAAGAAAATTGAACAATTCTACGGTCATATAAAAAGAGTTTCTGTTAGGTCCTCAAGTTATTCTTCAGATTGATCTTATGGTTCAATCGTGATTGTCAATATGAAACGCAATTCGTTGTTGTGAACTGAATCAATAAGTTTTGGTTCGCACAACAATTTTGAATTATATTAGGGAGCTGAAAGTGTCAATAAATATCAGCATTTATTGTTATTCAATATCAGTGAAGAATTTTCTCCAGCAGGGTCAGGTAAGAACATAACATAGACAGGCTTTCTACGTTTTTCTGGAATGATTCGTATGGAAATTATTCAAATGAATTGTGCCTGCAATCCTGCACTTTGAGGTTATAAGGAGCAATAAAATAATAAAAAACTCATTAAAAATTCATCATTTTATTTCTATTTTTTCCTGTTTGAATTCATTATCCTGCATTGAAGACACTTTCACTAATAGGGTTCCCTATCCACTGATGAAGTGGGATCTCTCTCTTTTTGGACCTACGAAAATTCAACTATCAACACATGCATTCTGCTACGATAGTAAATGAAAGATTAATTCATCGTTCAAAAATAAAATATTCGACCTAATTTCTGGCGAAAAAAATGCTATATCTTGAATATAATCCAAAGAAATGGTTTTCAAAGTGGTTTAAATCAATTGAGTATTGAGAATGAATTTGATGAATTCAGATTTTATAGGTATGATTCTTCCTTGTACCATCTATATTTTAGGTGCAGAGACTATGAGAAAAATCAAAAACATTTATCATTTATACCTTTACGATTGAGTCGACAACTTTAACTTTTTTTCCTTGGTTGTCTCTGACTTCCGAAGTTGTAGATTGGGAGGTAACAGTATTCTGCAATAGAAAAAATAATAATATAGAATTAATTTTTCTGAAATTATAAAGTTTGTAAGTTTTCATTGTGAATTTTAGTTCTGACAAAAACATCAATTTGAATGTAGGTACGGATAAATTGAAGGATATATCCAATTGGTGTCTTTGAGGAACAAGGAATACCAAGATCCTGTTTCAATCTGAATGAAAATTTGTAAATACATCAAGTGTAAGGGACTTATATCCTTTTGTGTTCTTTATTCACGTTGTGATCCTTATAAAAAATTTTCAAATTTCCTCTTTTTTGTGCTGAGTGACCCACATTTATAGGTTTTGTGTGGTTTTTCGGTTATGATATGAGATATGACGTGCTTCCTTTTGAGCGCTCGATCTTTGAACCGCTCGCTCTATCATTTAGTCTCAATGTCTATAATTTTTCAATTTTGAGCAACGAATGGTCTCAGACTCAATGATTACAAAAACGTCCCTAACCTTTTTCTTTGGGTGCCTCCTTCATTATATACATAATATCTTTTACTAAATAAATGATTGAAAGTTAATATCAATATAAAATATTTTCAAAAAACAAACTTACTACTGCCACTAAAACAAGCAATAATATCACAAATGCTGTTGGCTTCATTTTGACTTTCGAATAATCACCCTTGAGATTCGATTTCTTAAATACTCAAATCATTCGAAACAAAATTAGAAATTCGATATAAAATGCAAATATATTATCAAAACGTGATTGTTACAATGATTGTATTCGCGATTAAAAAATGATAGGTATTCTTTTCAGGTTTTATTGAATTTTTAACATTTATTATTCACACAAACATCAGTCATCGAAGGAAAAAAAACGAAGATTATATACAATTTTTTTAATTCAGTTCTTACATTTGATATTTTCATTTATATTTTATATTTAGATGCTCCATTGCTCATTAATTGCGTTGTTTAAAATTTCGTATTTACTCTTTCTAATTCCAATAATTTATATTTCCAGTTATTTTCACCTGAAGAAGTAGTTTTCAAACAGTAATAGAATAAAAGCAATGTTATTCGTTCAAGTAACCTCAATAGAAAAGTTTTGAACATTTGAAAACATATTGTGAAAGTCTGAATGAATCTATTGAAATACTGAAACACTTATGGATATTGGAGAAGTGGTCCAATAGATAGATATATGTCAATTAGGAAAATTTCATACAAGATAAAAGAATTAAAAAAAACTTCTACAATTAAAAAAAACTTCACAAATAAACATGAGTACCCCACTGTTGAAACAATAAAATGTGCTAGAATGCAAACAAAATATCCACAACACGACATGAAATCCAATGCAACCAGTGAGACACAGCATAATATGTTGTTATCCGGCATCATTAGATGTTATCAATTTGTGTACGATCTTCCTATCTAGATCAAGCATATATAAATAATCATCATGACTCATGAAAATTCATTAGATATACACCAAATCCTGTGAAACTTGATTCATTATATAGCAGATCCAACCAATTATTAGTTTTTAGTTATACTTTATAAATATATTGGAGTGCCCAATTTAAAATCATTCAATGGACTAGTTTTCATTTTTTTTTGTTAAGGATTAATTCTAAAAATTTAAGTAAAATGAAACAAAAATGTGGAAGAATCATTGAAATATCTCTAGAAATGAAAAAGTTATGGGACTTTGAAGTTGCGCTTGGAAGAATAATTTCATAGTACGTGTAAGTGGCGTGACGTCACACACTAGACGACTGGTATTCGCAGAGTGCTTACGAATTCATTGGTGTACAATCCCTTGTGCCGTTCGTGTCGCGTTTTGTTCGTTACGCGATGGCTGAAATAACTTACTATATACATACATATAAATTACTTTTTTCTCTTTTTACTTTTTACTCCTCACATAAATATGTTTGGCCACCGATAGACTTCAACAACCTGTACTCAACTACAAACTGTTTATGAAAAGTTTTTTAAATAAATCATTGTTATAAGTTGAACCATGATGAAGCAAACTCAAAAGTAGATACTTACTTGAAAAGTTCAACTCCTTTTATTTCAGCACTGACATAAGATGGATTTGAAGAAAAAAACTCCATCACTGCGAATATATCTATTTTAGGCAAATTGTCACTTTGTCCTTCCACGAAGCCTTCTTCCATTATGGTGACATAAAAACAAAACTCGAGTTAAAACTACACTGTACAACTACAAACGGCGCGAGAGCCTTGGCACAGCTAAGTATTTAAACGTAATTTATGGTGTATCGATCACAGGCAAGTGCAGTGACGTCACAGACCAAAGACGTTCCGCGCTAAAATACGTAAATTTAAATAATCTATTTCTCAGTCATTTATTGATGGATTTTCAAAACTTTTTCACTGATTTATCAGTTTTGCTCTATATTTTAATTCTATCGTGTCAAATATAGTATTATCAACATCACTAAACTAGTCCATTATTCAGCTGAACAAATCCTCATAACAAAATTCATGTACCTATTACTGTATTCTTTAGGTATTTTTCTCCGTTATGATGGTTTTTCTTTGGAATCCATAGATCTGAATTATTATCATTCTTATTTTTTCTCCAAAATTTCTACCCCGTTCTTATAATAAATTAATATTTCTCTCCTCATAGGCATCGACAAGGAGGGGCAGGGGGGTGCCACCGCCTCCACTAGATACTCGACTTTTTCAAAACCTTAAAAAAATTTACGATCGACCAATCCCAGCATCCGTCGACAACATCGTCGGCTTTAGAGGAAGTATTTTTGTAGGATGCTTTCAACCACTATATACAACCTACTTAATTGGTAGTGGTAATAAAATTCGAGCTACCGATCAGTGGATTTCCAAGATGAAATCCTTAATATTAGTAAAATAGTAATCATTAGTGTGGCGAAGTACTGAAAAGGGATATCATTGATAAAGTGAAAGAGGAAGAGCATACAGCATATTAGCAGATGAAACGGCAGACATTTCAGGAAAAGAACAAGAAGAATCTATTAGAGTTATATTCCAATTATATTTTGATGCAAACTGTTACAGAGTTCAAGAAGATTTTGTTGGTTTTGTCGAATCAGAAGGTCTGGACGTGAAGTATATCTCAAAGGCAATTGATCAGTTTGTATGGCTCGTGTGTGGATTTTCAGTTACATGCAGTAAAACCTCGAGCTCCTTGTCTCCGTTAGTGGCCGATTTTACCCTCTCTCAAGTACAAAAAATTATGCTTGACATCTCCTGTTTCTACAAATCTGTTTAATAGCCTCCGAAAAATCGACTCATGTTGATGTCTTCTTTCGAGATATTCGACAGCATAGGATCGACTGGTTAATAAACATCATCGGCGCATAAACAACATTATCGGCGCTAAAAAAAGAAAGATGGCGTCAAGAAGTAATGTTGTTTCTGGAGTGAGTTGTAAAAAGTGCTCAAAAGATGTGAAAGTATATATTGTTTGTGGAAAATGTTCGTCTTCATATCACCCCAGTTGTGTACTCAAAATTGGTGGTACATACGTAAACTCTGAGGGTGTGGTAATCTGCTGTGAGGACCTGAACAAGAAACTTTGTGCATATGAGAGCCAAAATGAAGAAATTAATACTCTTAAGAAAAGACTATCAAACATAAATGAATCCTTGTATGAAATATCAATAACAAAGGAATTAAATGACGATAAAAGCGTGGAATTGGCTGAACTCAATACGGATGTTAGTTGTGACAGAGTTGACATGAGAGAGGAAGAGGCGAAAAAAGACAGTTCAAAATACCTGGAAATTATTATCGAACAGAAAGATATCCTTATTTCGGAACTTCGGGATAAAATAGATCTACTCAAAAAACATATAGGTCTTTTAAATGCACTCCGGTTTGAGAATGAGAAAAAAAGTTCAAAACAATCCATATCGCAAGTGTCGGAAGAGGCGCCATTGTTGAACGTCAAAACAAACAATCATGCTAATATGGAGAAACCTGTAACGAATAAGGTGAAATCTGTAACAAGTAAGAAGAAGGATAAAATCAGAGACCCAATAATAACACAACCGGTCAACATATGCGATCCAGAGGTCAAGCAAACTTCTGTAACAGCCAGCAATATAAATAAGATCGTTGAAAAATTGGGGGATATAGATGGTGCCACGTATCTGGGAAGCAATGAAAAGCGCAGAAGAAGAACTAACGAAAGAAAATTTACAGGTGGTCGAATAATTACAGGCAGCAGGGATGATGGAGAAGAGTTCAAAGGAGCTGAACGTCTTGCTTGGCTATACGTTGGCAATGTAAACAGGAACACGACGGAAGAAAACATACGGAAATTTTTAGAATGTCAGTTTAATAATGAAACTTTTTTAATAGAAGAAATAAAGAAACATGAAACTAACCATAGTAAAAATAAATCTTTTAAAGTAGGTTTCAGTTTTAAAATTTTGGAAAATTTGACCCAACATGACATCTGGCCCAGGGGAGTTGTGATAAGAAGGTATAATTTTTTCCGCTACAACAGAAACAAACTGATAGCAAATTAACTGAACCAATGAAAAAGTTTGAACAGGTCGATTCATGTTTGACAAAAACAGATAAAATATTTTTGACTATTGCCAACATTAATGTACAATCCTTAGGTAATAAAATTGACAACTTAACTCATTTCCTAAATGACCAGAACGTGAATATTGGGTGCATAACAGAACATTGGCTCTCCTCCGGTATACTTGATAGAATTTTCATAGAAAACTATGTCGTGGCAAGTGCTTATTGCCGGAGATCATCGAGACATGGCGGTGCAGCTATTATTTTGAGGAATAATATCCCATTCAAGGAGTTGAGTGAGATAAAGGATTTGTCGGTGGATAGAATAATAGAGATGACGGCTATTAGAATAGCGAAAAGAAACTTGACGGCCGTGGCCGTGTACCGACCACCATCAGGCGATTTTGAAACTTTTGAAAGCATCATGAATCAGGCTCTTGAAATATGCCTACAGAAGTATCCTAGGGATCATCTTGTGTTCGCAGGTGACTACAACGTGAACTTTCGAGCGCAAACTAAAGAGAAAAGTAAAACAATCGAGCTCTTCAAATCGTTTAATATGAATTACATGTTTTCTGATCCGTCACATGAAACAAAAAGTTCAACAAGTTGTATAGATAATATGTTTACAAATGTGTCTGCTGAAAATTCCACGGCTTTCACATATGAACCTCATCTGTCAGACCACTTTGCCCAAATTCTGAAGATCTCGTGCACTCACTTTAATCCTGAAAAAGAAACTTTTAAGACAGTCAGACCGATAAATGACAAAAATACTCACCTCTTCATACAAAAAATGCGTGATGAAGATTGGACCCTTGTGTATGCCGAGGACGCGGAGACTCAATATAATATATTCCACAGAAGACTGATGCATATTTTCAATATCTCTTTTCCTGAAAAAAAAATTAAAATGAATAAACATAAAAAATACAAATCATCTAAAGAAATAAAAGATCTGAAAAACAAACTGGAAGCTGCGAAGATTATTGCTGATGTAAAGAGAGATGAAAACAGTGAAAAACTCTGTAAAATGTTGAAAACCAAGCTGAAGAAAGTGATAACTGACTCTGTTAGAACAAAAAATTCAAAACAAATTGAAGAAGCCGAGAATAAGACCCAGGTCATGTGGAAGCTGATAAAACAGCAAACACAGAAGAAAAATAACTCGAGTACATCAGATGAAGTTGTGACAGCAGATGAAATGAATAAATACTTCACTAATATAGGCAGAGAAATGGCAAGAAGTGTTGGACCGAACTTGCAAGAATCATCTAGTCTGCTTCACAGAAGTAAATTGAATAATCCAGATTCCATGTATCTTTCTCCGGTGACCGAAGATGAAATAGTCGATTCAATAATGAAAACGAAGAATAAAACAGCTAAAGATTACTACGGAATGACAATTCAGTTATTGAAATGCATCATTCCGGATATCAAAACACCGTTATGCAAAATTGTTAATGATTGCTTCATTCAAGGAGTTTTTCCAGCAGAACTTAAAATCGCAATTGTGACACCACTTCACAAGAGGGGAGATACTGAAGACCACTCGAATTACAGACCAATTTCTGTGCTGCCGGTATTTTCGAAGGTGTTTGAAATAGCACTGAGGAAACGCCTGGTCGACTACTTCGAAAATAATTCACTACTTCACACGGCTCAACATGGCTTTAGGCAGTATAGGTCAACAATAACTGCAATGCTTGAGGTTCTCGATACAATATTAGGTGCATGCAATGATTCAGAAGAAGTAGAAATGACATCTGTAGACCTAAGTAAAACGTTCGATAGTGTCTGTCACGAACTACTGCTGGAGAAACTCCATTATTATGGTATACGAGGATTGACACACAAACTTATTCAATCCTATTTGACGAGTCGGTACCAGTCAGTGAAGTGGAATGGATGCAGATCTGATGTCATCGAGGTAGAGTGTGGTGTCCCCCAGGGATCAATTTTGGGTCCGATATTTTTCATATTGTTTATGAATGATATATTTTACAACATAAATTCTGGTATGTGCAGCAGTTATGCTGATGATGTAGTGATTCTGAATAGGTCAGACAGTAGAAGTGATCTCAATGACAGAACGAGTGTTAGTGAACTAGACGCACAAAAGTGGTTTTCTGCCAATGGATTACTGATAAATTCGAATAAAACTCAGAAGCTGGTGTTCACAAACAGGGAGCAAACTGATTCATCGTTATTATATTTGGGACTCGAATTCCAACCGCCATTAAACTGGAGCAAGCATATAGACAACCTATGCAAAAAATTGTCTACTTCCATCTTCCTGATCAGAAGAATGAGTCAAATAACAGACACCAACATCGCGAAGCTGACTTATTATTCAAGTTTCCACAGTGTGGCTACATATGGTATTCTGCTTTGGTTTGGGGGCAATGTGCAGATTCCCAAAAAATTCTGTTGAAGCAGAAAAGTGCCATAAGGGCTATATATCAGATGAAGACCACAGAAAGTTGCAGAGAAATTTTCAAGAGGGAGAAAATACTTACCATCACATCATATTTTATACTTACCTGCGTTAAATATGTTCACCAACACCGGAACAAATTCCCAAAAAATTCTTTCTATCATAACTACAATACCCGGGAAAATAGTATATTATTCAACGAGCGGTAATGTAGGTCATAACTCACGCAGATGATGTTTGCAGCACGAGCCGCAGGCGAGTGCTGTAAATCATCAAGTGAGTTATGACCATTACCGCAAGTTGAATACTATACTTTATCTACGACTATATCAATAAATACTAAGAAAAAATACAGACATAGAATAAAGACAGAAGGAACGGGAAATAAACATAATGTGCTCGATCCCGTACAAGAGAGATGGAAACTTAGTGCTACCAATCACAATCGAACTAGCTTCGGCTAGCTCGAATCCAGTACAGACATAGAAATTTATTGAAAAACCTTAATATTTTCCTATAAAATGCATTAAAATATACCAAAAACTATTCCCTGTAAACGATGACTTAATGATCTTACTGCTACACCAATCTTGAAAATTTTTTCAAACTCCTTTATATTTTTTCGGGCAATTAATTCTGTATGGTAACATTAGCTGTTTGTCTTTTAGGAATGTATACCTTTATAATATTTCATCTTCACTATCTGAATTAATCGTTTTCAGCAAAACATTCACAATAATTAGATATCAACCTAATTTGAAAACGTCAAAAGTGACATTACCTCGGACATTCCTCCCCTCAATAACAATAATGGAATGTTCCCTTTCGGCCAATCGAATAGAAGCAGAGAAGTATAGAAGCACAGATCCATATTTTCTGATTTATAATAGTGAGTTATAGTAGTGAGTTATTATAAATCACGCTGTTTGTTAATAGATACTATTAATTGCTCAAAAGCAGTTGAATAATGAGTTTATAATTCAATAGGAGTAGATAAAAATAATTATGCTCTTCCGTACTCGAGAATAAAGAAAACGCAACAAGGTCCAAATCATACCTGCTTAAAACTTTACAATAAGCTTCCCAATGATATGAAAACGTCGAATCTTTCTGCGTTCATTAGAAAGGTGAAGAATTTGCTTTTAGAAAACACGATTTATAACTTGACCGAATTTTTAAACTGATTGTTTGTCATTGAGTGTTATATATTTATTGCTGTGTTCACGTCTTTTACATTTTATGTTAGTATATCTATATATTTGTGTATATATTTATCATCCTTTTTGACAGGCCATATAATATTTTAATGGCAAATATTTGTACATGTGTTTCTGTAGTTATAACATGTATAAATAAATTTATTATTATTATTATAACAGTTTCTGTGGCACTGCCCCAACATGAAAATCATATCAACCATTTCATCTTTATCGAAATTCATCTCAATTTATTGTATTCGGAAATCACTTTGAGCTCTGAATAACAATATTTTGATCAATACTTGAAAACAGTTTATGTGACACTGCTCCGACTTGAAATTCATATGAACGATTTCACGAATAAAATTTTTTTTTTTTGGCGCTGATGAAACTATGTAAACGTTAGAATACACAAGTTACCAATAATACCTATGTATGTGTTACTTGGTCGGTCAAATATTATCATTTTCATGTTGAACTTCGAGGATTATGATATTGGAAGGGATTCAAAGTTTTTCAAGAATTGGTCATTCAGTTTATTTCATTGTGGGACTCAATTAAAATATCCGTTTGTTATTATGTTCATTATTCCTGAAATTTTTTATGTCTGCTGGACACAGGAGTGAAAATAATCCTAAGGTTACTTCTTAAAAAATGTAAAGTTTTAAACTGTGTATATCATCATGGAAAAAAATCAGGGTGTTACATCTGGACAACTCAAGAAAAAAACAATTTGAAAGTCTTCATATTTGGACATCGATAACGGACACCCTGTATAAAAGAGGTTAATCATTTACGAACGATGACTAGGCAATTTCTTGAGTATTTCTATCGCTTCTGGAAATCGGTAAAGGGGGGAACACCCTGTATATCAGAAAATAATTTCCAGAGATGCAGAATCGAAAGTACAAAGGGGATGCTTTTCAACTAAATTTCTAAAAAGTCTGGTTTGGCAGCTATGGAAGCCTAACACACTATTGCAGGACCCTGTATACGGATCACCGCCTACTTACAAACCAAAGTAACCAAGTGTTTGATTGATTAATTTATTTTCTATTACCAAGGCACGGCCAAAGTTGCCGAAAATATAATAAATACTCGAATTGGCCATTGATTGTTGTCTGCACACCCAATCTTTGTATCAATCACGCATTGACAATTAACTCATGCTTTATTTTTATGTGAATCCATTCGATTCCTTTTGCATGATTTAGGTATTTAAGGAATCGAATCTTAAGTAGAACCAGTTGAACCATCACGATGAAGCTAACTCCATTTGCCATCTTATTCCTTGTTCTTGTTGCAGTAGTAAGTTTGTGAATGAAAATTTGAAAACCGATTTCAATTGATTATGTTTTGTTGGAATGTTTTAAAATTTGGTAGATAAAATCAATATCATTTCTTGATGATTTTTGCAAATAGCTTTTTAAACTCAATATCGTCATCGGTTTCATTTGTTTTCATATATTTTTCTCAATTACAGTGCAGTGTTGCTTCCCCAAGGTACATCTTCCGTAATTTCAGGAAATAAAGGGTTGTTAATAAAAAATACTGATTCATTATTTAAGGTGAGTAAAACAGATATCAAAAGGAAACACTTATAATTGACTCAACTTAAATCACCATTCATTCTTGTTGGATTTATAGGTTTAGCAGAGGATTCACTAATACACAGATGATGTTTTAATCGTTTAATAATATAATCTCTAGAATGTCTCTCTCCGAGCAAGCTCGATGTCGAATAGACTTATCTTATAGGTTATACCTTAGATGCATAGAAAACCTGGTGTGTCTACTTATACCTGTAAAACTTTCAGACAAAACAGGAGATTTTTCAGATTTATACCTACTTGATTTCCAGTGATCGCGGTCTGTTTCAGATATACATCGTTTACATTTGACATTTCTCTGAATTCTCGACTTTTGTGAACCAAGGGCGTAGATCTTTTTTTCTTGGGGAGGGATAATCGAAAAAAAATTTTTTGACGATAACTTTTATTCATATCTGTAATGTTAGAAAAAGAAGTTTGATAATGAAGTTTGAACCAAATTACTCGAAATAATTCTTGTTGTTACTAATTCGGTTGTTCTTACCTTATACTGGGTGTTCTCAAATAAGAGTTACGAAGGGAAATGAGAAACTACTTGGATAATTTTGAGAAAAAAAGTTTCATGAATATGAGCACACAAACGCTTTGCTTTCAATATACAGGTTGTTTCTAGTGTGTCGTACAGTTAATCAAATATTTATTAATCATCGCTACAGATTGGGTAAATGAATACCAAAACTTATAATTAATGCATTCATTAGAGCTTACTAGCTGGATCTTTATAATAATTTGGATTTTCCTGATGATTACTAGAGATTTCTTTTCGAAATCTATAGCAGATACAACAAAACTATAACAAACGAAAAAGTGTAGTACTGGACCAAAGTTTTTTCTACATTTTTTTAAACTAACTAACAGCCATTCACCAAAATATAGTTTTGGAGGAAGTAAGAAGGCATCCTTCCAGAAAAAATATCACTCTGTAGATTTGCATTCAAAATTAGCATATCAAATGGTGAAAACTTTAAACTGGAATATCTATGGCCAATTCAAATGAAATATCTTGAGAAGGGAAGGTTATACGAGAAAAAAACTTAAACTTTAACACATGTATCTCAAAACAAAATGTTTGGGAACTCATGTTGTAGGACTTTTTTTCTTAAAATGATCCGGAAATCTGTCATTTTCATTTGTATCTCCAATTTAGGAACATAGTGTTAATACCCCCAGTATCCCCCTATTTCTACGCTCTTGTCGTAAACTTTGAGTATAGAAAAATAATAATTTATATTCTATGGTCTGTCATTATATTCCTTTCATTTGATTGAAAATTTGAAATGAACTGAATTGTAATTTATTGTGAATGTTTGCAGTGTCTAAAATCAGTATTCCCTTTTTAAACGGCACCAGGTAGATGCGGGAATTCGAAAAATTTCAAAGAGCGCCACCTTACAGAACTCTGGTTAAGCAGCACACCAAAGCAACGGGTGGGTCTCTCAAAAAGTCTGGAACAAAATCGAATCAGTAAACACACCAGGTATTCTATGCATCTTACTTATAGGTTATACCGAGGGTTATACCCCTGTCATCTACTCTAGATCATTGAGGATATATTCTTGTTCTTTCTCTCGATAACGTCGATGGTCTTGTCACTTGTCACTCGCTTAACGCTCGCTGGCAGCGCCACGGTGACGAGATGTAGTAATACTACGAGTGTAGGATAGGATGTAATGTAATTTGTTCGGATGAAGTAATATTCTAACAATTATAGACGGTTATTATTGTTATTAAAATGAAAAAGTGAGCATAACTCTCAACCAACACCTTCGCTCAGTCGCAGTCGATAATTCTTGACTTGAACACTCTGGTAGTATCTTCTTGGATTGGATCATTCCAAAAATTTTTTCGAAACATTGATACTCCGAGATTTGAGAAGTATCCAGATCTTAGCAATAATTACACTTCCTCACTAGAATCCTTATACGAAATTACCACCTCAGGAAGTACAGGGTGGGCAAATTTCGATGTTTTAGCACTACAACTTTTAAACCAGAGGAGATAGACAATATCTGATACCCCATTCTCGGTCTCTTTCCCTGGGAAACTAACAAGGGTACTATTCATTTTTGGCCACCTTCTTTTGTTTTCGAGTTATAAGCGAAATTGGAAAAATGGCGATATCGAAAAACATTTATATCTCCGCTAATACTGATGATAGAGCTCTGAAATTAAAACATTATTCAGGCTCTTTTTTACGTAGAATCCAGTGGCGTGCTCGTCTTTTCAAAAGGGTCTTCAATTACGAAGCTATGACCCAAAGTTATGTTTTTTCAAATAGAAACATTTCTGTGACATTTTTTGAAAGCATAATTTTTCCTGATTTCAAAAATATATGACATCGTAGGGTTTGTATCAAAATAAATAACAGAAATTGGTCAAAAACCTTTTTTCAACTAAAAGTCTCAATATTTTTATGGTTTCAACTGTTAATGAGCACAGAAAAATTGAGCTTTCTATAACAAGAGGAATATACTTCCGTCAATTCGATTATTTCTATGCTTTTTACTAATTTCTACAAAATTCGAATCTAGATTTGTTTTAAAAAAATAGTTTCGAAAATATAAATGAGCTCGGAGAATATTTCCTAGGTTGCTTGAACATAGTTTCAAATATTCATCTATTGAATTCGGTGCGAAATATCGAGAAGATGTGTCGACTGTGCATTGTGCAATTGTTGTCATTACTATATAGGTTAAATATTATTTCTTGTTCGTTTTCTTCGTAATTAAATTGTTGAGTTCAAAATCATATATGCGTTGTTTCATATGCTATTTAAAATGGATTGGTATTTGTGCGTATTCTTTCTGGAGACCTATGAAAATAATCATGTCATACATCCAACTCATTACAACTCTTTCGATTGAAACATTCGATCTTGTCGATCTTTTCGTTATTTCCACATCAATTTTTAGATGATAAATTCATAAAATATATCTAGATTCGAAATGTGTAGAAATTAGTGAAAAGCATAGAAATAATCTGATTGACGGAAGCACACTGCTCTTGTTATAGAAAGCTCATTTTTTTGTGCTCATCAACAGTTGAAACCATAGAAATATTGGGACTCTTAGATAAAAAAAGGTTTTTGGACATTTTTAATTATTTGTATTGATACAAACCATTCGACGTTATAAATTTTTGAAATCAGGAAAAATAATGCTTTCGAAAAATGGCACAGAAATCTAGTGTTTCCATTTGAAAAAACATAACTTTGGGTCATAGCTTCGTAATTAAAGACTTTTTTGGAAAAACGAGCAAGCCACTAGATTCTATGTGAAAAAGTGTCTGTATAATGTTTTGATTTCAGAGCTCTATCATCAGTATTAACGGAGATATAAATGTTTTTCGACATCGCCATTTTTCCAATTTTCGCTTATAACTCGAAAACAAAAGAAGGTGGCCAAAAATGAATACTACCCTTGCTAGTTTCTCAGAAAAAAAAACGAGAATGGGGTATCAGATTTTGTCTATCTACTCTGGTTTAAAAGTTGTATTGCTAAAACATCGAAATTTACCCACCCTGTACATACCTCATGAGAAAGGGTCTAGCGGAACGTTAAACGACGAGTGCAGATTCTGCGGAGAGGTGGAAGAAATTCCAGATCTCCTGGTGACCGAATCCAAAAAATGCTTTAGACAAAACACATATAGAAGTGAAGTTATCTACTTGAAGCCATACAAAATACTTAAGTTCCTTAGAATTCTATGTCTCATAATATTTAATTTTGGCGCAGTATATGATTTTTAGTACCTACATACATACCTACATACATACCTACATATATAAATATTTGACTGCTCGAAGATGAAAGTTTTTCATATTAATAATTCAATTCAATAGGAGTCTATTTTTTATGTAAAATGCTTCTTACTGGTGCTATGAGATTTATGTCTTTCAGGTTCTGAAACAGCAAGATCCGATTCCATCCATAGCAGGAACACTAGTTTGAGGGCTACAAGGTACCAACAATTACATTGCGAAATTATGCAGGAAAAAAGATGATATGGAATAATAATAAATGAAAGAATAAAATCAACTTTCATTCAATCTCCCCTCATTTAGATGAGTAAAAAAACAGACAAGTTGAAACAAAATCGTAAAATTGCACCGAGTTGGCGTTAGTAGCATTTGAGCGCTGGTTCATTAATTAGTCATTTGCTCCCTTGGAGACCACAGAAATGTTGATTTCAATCGGCTAAAAAATCCTAATTCCTAACGAATCTCTTAACTCCTAAGTTGACTTGACTGCCAATTTAGAGGCACATAGTTCCAAAATTTGATTTGAGATTATCTTTAAGGGAGATACCTTACTGAAACTCTGTTTAAACTTATTTTATGATGAATTATGTACTTTTGTGTATGTATATAATTTTCCATCGTCTCAAAAGAATATATATATATATATATTTTTTTTTTCCATCGTTAATGGCATACCTTTCTCTCACAACTAAGTGGACGGCCATCATTTTCTCTAAATATGTAATCGTTTTTTGATTAAAATCAAAATGGAACCTTTTATTGAGAATACTTTAAAGAGAAAAGCAACCACAAGAATTAGGTCGCAAAATATGTTATTAATAAAGTGAACATTTTTTCGATTGAGCTCTTCAAAATACTGAAATCTTGCATTAGGTGTGAACTTTAAAATGTTATGCAGCATTATTCTTCCTCATTATGGAATCTTATGATCATACGAATGCAACATACATTGTTTTGATCACGTTTTCACTATTGAATATTTTTAACTCCCTATCCCATAACTCTTGGAAAATATAGGTATTTAAGCAACAGTTGATACCTACATCAAGTACCTACTAAAAAATGAACCGAACATCTTTTGTCATAGTGTTAATACCACTTTCTTTTTGATATTTGTGCTGATTAAACTTCAGCATCTAAGCTTTATTGTAGATATCAATATATGACTACGAAGTGAAATGTTTAGAGCATATTAGATATATATTATATAATAGAGTAAATAAAATATATCTAGATTCGAATTTTGTAGAAATTAGGAAAAGCATAGAAATAATCAGATTGACGGAAAGGCATTGCTGTTGTTATAGAAAGCTCAATTTTTCTGTGTTCATCAACAGTTGAAACCATAGAAATATTGAGACTCTTAGATAAAAAAAAGGTTTTTGACCATTTGCTGTTATTTATTTCAATACAAACCATACGATGTTATATATTTTTGAAATCAGGAAACATTAAGTTTTCAAAAAATGGCACAGAAATTTAGTGTTCCCATTTGAAAAAACATAACTTTAGGTCATAGCTTCGTTATTAAAAATCCTTTTGAAAAGACAAGCACTCTACAGAATTCTACGTGAAAAAGTGCCTGTATAATGTTTTAATTTCAGAGCTCTATCATCAATATTAACGGAGATATAAATGTTTTTAGATATCGCCATTTTTCCAATTTTCGCTTATAACTCGAAAACAGAAGAAGGTGGCCAAAAATGAAAACTTTCTTTATTAGTTTCTCAGAAAAAGAGACCGAGAATGGGGTATCAGATTTTGTCTATCTCCTCTGGTTTGAAAGTTGCAGTGCTAAAACATCGAAATTTGCACACCCTGTACATAATAAGATGATTTTGAGGTCATACAACACACATTAAAAATTGAACACGTATTATAATAGAGATTATAATAGAAAATTTTCACGTCCTCAACCCCAAACTAATCGACAGAATATATTAGCGTTGTGACTTATAATGGATATTTCTTTTTGGGTTTTATATATCCCACTTATTTCCTCCCCTAAGGGAGTGCCGTACCTAAGTACGGCACTGAAACCGGGCGATTTCCAAAATTTGTATTGTCAGCCCTGAATTCTGAGTGTGCGAATTTATTTCACTCGTATTAAAAATATCTTTCCTCTACATATTCTGTACTCATATTTATCAGCATCAATATAAAATATTTAATAAATGACAATTTTAATCTATCAGTATTCAATCTTTAAGTATACCATGAAGGGTTCGGGATAGAATCTCAAAGTAGGTTTTTGAGTGGCTAAAAGTCTACGAAATTTCAGTATGAACTCTGACGTCATGACGTCGCTAAATTAAATCTATCTATCTAAAAAGAATCCAAACATCTATTGATACCCTTTTTTCACTATTTCCACGAATAGTATTACAGAACATGGACAGGAACAAAATTTCAATCACGTTAGTCGAAGTAGAATTCTTGGTGGGGTGTATCTCAATCAGAAAATTCAATGTACTGTAATTCTGATCCTGTGTCTGCTATAGAGAATATGACGTGAGGAACAAAAGTTATATCTTGACTTTCTTTGCCACTTAAGAGTGATTAAAAACATGTAGATAATGAAAATAATTTTATTATTTTTTATTCATGTATAAACCAATAAACATATATTGTTTATGTTTTTGAATTGGTCCTTCATTTCGTATGCAATTTTTATACTGTTCACAATATTGGATGTGGAAATCTTGGTTTTTGGACCTGCAAAAATAAATCTATGAGTAAAATAATTTTTGTGTTCATTTGGAAATAGTAATAACTTACATGACATTAAGATGAGAGTAAATTTGAACACTGATCAAAAATTGTAAGGAATTTTCCTTTTTCATTTTATGCAGAAATGAGATGAAAGAAGAAATGAATAATTGTAAAATAGACTACATATTTTCGCATCTATTTTGTGTTGATTATTTTTAAGAACAAAAAAAAACCAAAACCAAAATCTAGGGCCGGCGCGAGTAATTTTAGCGTATGAAACAAATAATTTGTCAGCACCCTTGCTGAAAAAGTTTCAATAATAATATGTGTCTGCTGAAAATTGAAAATATTTGGCATTCAACAGTAATGCTGACCCTGACAAAATCGACAATAATTTTATTATCCATTTGACGATTGAACATTTCTGCATCAAATAATTCAACTTCGAAGGTCGATAGCTTGGAATTCATGAATTTCAATGAATTTCGTTTCCATTTGGAGAAGTTTTGTGGTCCATGAAACTAGAATGATTTCTGAATGGAAGTAAGGAGATTGGACCAAACCGCTCGATCTTTTTTCCAGTGAATTGAACAGGGTATCTGAATAACACCAAAAAAATGTAAGGGGTGATTCTGTGATGAAAATTATGAAAAAAGTTACACTCCTACGAAGATTCACAAAAAATTGTTTCTCCTTTTATTTTTGAAAAATTCCTAATGTGTAGTTTCCTTGAAAAATACTATTTACCAAGTTTCGTGTCTTCAGCTCAATATACAGGAATTAAAAAAACAATTTTTTTTCTATCTTCTGGGGCTGTAACTTTTCCGAGCGGGGGTTTTCAAAAAATTTTAATTAATTTTCATCACAGAATCATCTCTTACAATTTTTCTGTGTTAGTCAGATACACCCTGTTAATTTTTTTTTCAATTTCTGGTGAAACAGTAGGAAATGCAGGTAGGTACTTCAATAATTATTTTTCATTGAGAAACTTACCTTCACCAAGGAGTCGACAACCTTTAATTTTTGAGCATCGTTACCAGCAACTAGAGAGGATGTTTTCGGACCTTCGGGGATCTGTAATTTTCAAACTTCAAAATCCAACTGACCAAATGCAATTCATATGTATGTTATTTCGATTTTAAAATATATTTGAAAATTTTTGTTTTGTATTCGATTCGGTTTCAGACCTGACCATCTTTCAGGACTCGAATGATATAATAAATGATTAGACTCTAGTTTCAATCTTTATCATATATATGTGTTCTGTTCTACAAATATAGGGTGCTTTTTTTCGAGGTATATAACTTTAAGTTGGCAATACTGTTCAAGATGGCGACCGATTCAACAGTTGTCAAGTGATTCATTCTCAGTTTGGTTTGGCAATTCATCATGAATAGACTCACGCCTGAACAACGCTTGCAAATAGTGCAATTTCATTTCGAAAATAATGGTTCTGTGCGGAATACGTATCGCGCACTACGTCCATTTTATTTTGTTTAGCGATGAAGCGCACTTCTGGTTGAATGACTACGTCAACAAACAAAACTGCCGCATTTGGAGTGAAGCTAATCCTCAAGTGAATGTCGAAACACCGTTACATCCAGAAAAACTGACCGTTTGGTGCGCTTTATGGGCTGGTGGAATCATTGGTCCGTACTTCTTCAAAAACGATGATGGCCAGAACGTTACAGTCAATGGTGATCGGTATAGAGCCATGATTGCTAACTTTTTCATTCCTGAATTGAACAACCATGATGTCCAGGAGCTGTGGTTCCAACAAGACGGCGCAACATGTCACACAGCTCGTGCCACAATCGATTTATTGAAAGACACGTTTGGTGACCGCCTAATTCCACGTTTTGGACCTGTGAATTGGCCTTCAAGATCTTGTGATTCAACACCGCTAGACTACTTTCTATGGGGCTATGTAAAGTAATTGGTCTATGCGGATAAGCCACAAACCCTTGATCATTTGGAAGACAACATTCGCCGTGTTATTGCCGATATACGGCCACAAATGTTGGAAAAAGTCATCGAAAATTGGACGTCCAGATTGGACTACATCCGAGCCAGCCGTGGCGGGTGGACCCTTCAACGAAGATATTTATTCAATTCTGCGTTATGCTCTAGTGACTCTTGGCTTTTCCAAGAGATGGATGCACATCTCTCGGAAAATTGAAACTACTTGGGATATAAACCCAACCGTGCTTCGCTCTCAAGATGAAAGGTGTATATGTCAGGGATCACAGTGTCCATAACTGATGATTCCATCTGTGAAGACGTTTTAAATTGATTGAGATGAGAAATCTTCGCCAAAATGTATCAAAAAAGAAAAACATCAAGCATTACCTATGTTTTGTAATAAACTGTGAAAAATGTACTTTACCTCATCAGGAATGTTTGCAAAGGGTGATAGTTGTGAAGAAACAGTATTCTGTAATTGTAAAGGATTCAATAATTAGAAATGAAATGAAAACTCTATTTAATTAGAAAAAGATGATTGAAAATTGAAGTGATATATTATATAATATATTTTAAATTTTGAATGTGTTATGAAGGTACGAGTTCAAAAATGTGTTAATGAATTTCTCAAAACGAATCACCTCGATCTGAGGCTTATGAAGATCTCAAGAAGAATTTTCAGTATATCTCCAGAGATTCTCAATGAAAAAACCAATAGAGTTTTTTCGTTGCATACAAAAAAATCCAACAAATGTCGACTGAAAATATACGTGAACCTAAAGAAATAGTTCGGATATGCAGTTGATAATTTCAATCATCTTTTGCCATATTTCAAAGAAGAAAATCTCTCTAATGGAAGAATTTTCATCTGCTTTGTGAATGAAATATATTTCAATCATCTTCTGCCATATTTCAAAGGAAAAAATCTCTCCAATGGAAGAATTTTCATCTGCTCTGTGAATGAAATATATTTCACACAAGAAAAAGTAACATCTGACAATAATCTTACCACTGTAACTAAAACAAGAACGACGATGAACAACAATGTTAGCTTCATATTGATGGTACTACCGATCTCGATTGAAATATTTTTCTTTAAATACCCAAGTTTTGAAATAAAAAGTTAATATGAAACTGACATGATGGTGAAAACGTGATTCCAATAATGAATGAATTCGTTTATACTGTATATAATACAATGTGATTTGAATTTTTTTATGGCGTTCTTTGTTGGAATACCTCTAATAATTCAAATTATGAAGTTGATTAATAACCCATTATGGGTCTCTCCGTCCATCATATTCATAATACATGACATAAGAAGGCAAATGTCAGGAATAGGATTTGATGAAAATAAATATAGACCACTTTTTATTCATGAGTAACTTCTTGAAGCCAAAATTTCGTAAAAATAAACTGTTCCCTTTTGAAGGCAATAAAAAATATTGTCAAAAACTGAAACGTACAAAAATCTTCAAAATTAGGATACATAACCTTCCGAAATTTGAAACGAATGGAGACAATCCAAACTGCTGTGATCACGTTTTAAATACACACACTGAAATCAAATAGCACAAAAATGTTATATCAATCAATATGAAAAATCTACCAACTTACATCAAATGTCAAAAACGTTATGAAAAAATATTAAAATCATAAAATAATGTATTACCAACGAATATTCATGCTTGATTATTCATGAGTAGTCATGAATATTCAACTATTCGTTGATTATTCAGTGATTATTCAATGATTATTCAGTGATTATTCAATGATTAATCAGTGATTATTCAATGATTATTCAGTGATTATTCAATGAATATTCAGTCAATATTCAGTGATTGAACTTATGTTTTAATGAACCAATAAAATCCGAGCGTTTTGATGAGTGAATATACCCTTTGTGACGTGGTATAATCGTTTTGGTGTTTTGCCTCTCGCCATATACGCTCTATTAGTGTGACGTCACACACCGCCATTTTTGCATAGTTCTCCTGCCAGTGTTCGGAATCCAAACAAATAAATTGTCATTCAAATAAGTACGGTCTCGTTGAAGGAATTGGCTTATTTTCATAAATAAGAGTATTTGAGGAACGATTTCAGTATTAATTGATAGACAGAAGGAACGAGGTTGATACTAGTAACTTTGAATCCTGTATCATTCCCCAGATTTTGTAAAAAGCCGTGTTTATTAGTTGAATCTCAAGTTCGAACTTACGGCATTAATCTTGTTTCTTCTGTCTATCAATTAATAGTAAAATCGTTCCTCAAATAATCTTATTTATCAAAATTAGCCAATCTCTTCAACGACAACGTACTAATTTGAATGACAATTTGTTTGTTTGGATTCCGAACACTGACAGGAGTTTATTTATAATTTTAATTCAATTGTATCTATCAATTTCAATATTATGTAATTTCCAGTAATTTTAATATTAATAAAATGATTTGTCCGTAGTGAATCACAAAACCTTGTTTTAACGCGCAACTTTAGTTTTAGTGGGATTTCAATGTTTATTTACATCTCAACTATTCTTTTGTTATCTATGTAAAACATTTTTTTGGTGAATAAACTTATACCGACTTATTATTATTATTATTATTATAATCATTCCTGAATAGTGAGTCAAGTGATCATTCAAACTTTCATTCGTAACTTCATAAATATCCAACTACTCACTGAATAGAAAACTATTCACTGAATAATCAGTGAATACTCAACTATTCACTGATTATTCATGAATAGAAAAGTAGTCATTGATTATTCAACTATTCAGTGAATACTCGACTATTCACTGATTATTCATGAATAGAAAAGTAGTCATTGATTATTCAACTATTCAGTGAATATTCATGATTATTCGAATAATTCAAAATGCAATTATTCGAATAATTATTCAATGATTATTCGAATATTCAAATTATTCATTCATGATTCCCAGCCCTAGTTTGAACCCTTGTCATCTGGATCGCATCTGTTCCCTCTAACCACTGTTCTGCCAACATCACTAATAACTAAGCAGGTACAAACGATCTAAACCCAAAATTCAGTACAGATGTGCTAAGCGGCGTTCACAGAGCCCATATAGTAACTAGGAACTCAGGTTTTATGTTTAAAAAGGAAATTCAAATCAAAGGGAAAATACTAGGACAGATCCTTCAAGGAGATGCGCTTCTCTTTGAGGGATGTGTCCTTAAACTTTTGCACAGATTGGATCGTTAGAATTATGTTAGTTTGTTAATTATTAATAAATCCTATATTCTGAGTGAATAAATTTTTGAATTCCTGTAAGAGTTTATTTGTAAATAGCAAATGTTCGTTAACTTCCAGTTAAAATTTTATTGATAATGAATTTATGTTATTTGTGAAGATAACGGAAGTTCGTATAAATTATTTATAACCGAAATATATTAAATATTATCAAATACAAATATTTTATTCTCTAATAATGAATTTTTTTGAATGCATAATTCAACTATTAATGAATATATTAAATATAATTCTGCTTCAATAGTTGTGAATAAATAACCTCCAAATAAGTGTTTTATTAATAAAAAAAGTATGGAGTCATATTGTGAGGTGAGTCCTCTGGAAGTAGTCGTGCTTTCATCGCACAAAAAAAAATCATTCGCCTGATTTTTGGCTTAAATCTTCAAGGATTCTATAAAGAACAACATTTAGTCACTTCCTTGTAGATATACATCTAGAACTGTCATATGTCTTTTATATTATAGACTTAACATTTCATTAAAAACAGATCCGACCATTGGGATTTTGCGAGCATAAAACTACAATTTCAAGTTTCGTTAGATATTTCGTATTAAAATCGTAGTTAGAACTTAGAGTGAAATAGCTAAGAAAAAAATGGGGAAACTACTGACTTGAACTCAAGATCTTCAAATTAGAACCTATATTTTTTATTACTTCTGTCATTTTTACGTATAAAAGAAAGAAAGAGCAAACCCTATACCTGAAGTGAAAACTTTAATAGTTATCGAGAAAGAACTTTGAATGATAAAAAACGGCAATTTCTAACTGTGTGTTGTAGTCTGTGACTTTCGTGAAACAACGAATATTGGGATTTTGAGAATGTTGAGGAATCCATAAACCAATTAAATTTTCAATTACGATTAATAACTCACGAAATTTAGTTTCGTTCTGTGTTTTCCGGAATTCACTGACTACTCCAGACGCAGTTAGAAATTGCGGTTCCTACTCATTTAAAGTTCTTCCCCGATAACTCTTTAAGTATTCAATTTAGGTATAGGGTTTATTTAAGTAACCCCCTCTTTTTATAGATAGAATTGAAAATAAAACTTGTAGGTTCTAATTTGTAAATCTTTAGTTTTGATGAATAGAGCTATCCAAGTTCATGATCTTTTGATAAAAACCCTTGACCCTGTGAATTTTCAATCCAAATCGCAAACAGTATCCAAATTGCAAACAAATTTGCAGAATCAAAATTGAAAAAGGTTCTTTCGAAAAAAACGTCTTCTGCAGAAATATTCAACAAATTCCAACAATTTTTCCATAAGAATCCCATTAACTCATTAACTGTTTGGTTTTCACCCAGAGTATGGCATTTTACTCCAATTGTCAAAAACGCTATCTAAAGATGCAATAGTATACTGGGTGCGCCATTTGGAATGAAAAAGTAGTAGTCTGTTTTCGGTATAACCGGAAGTTGTGGAGATCTGAAAATATTTTAGGATGGAATTCCGGAATGGATAAGAAAAACAGCTAATTATATAATTTATTAATAATTTTTAATGAACATCACTTATTCTTATAATATTCGAAAGTAGGATTATTTTACCCATTTCAATTTTGTTCTGTTATATCTAGAGCTATGTGAATATTTTGCTGTCTCCAATCTAGCCACTTTGAGATGAATTTGAAGTGCCGGGTTCCTGAATCTAAAAAACAATAGTTATTCATATATGATAAAAACACACAAAATGTCCGGGAAACATAAATAGTCTCCGCAAACTGAGATTAGAGCCAATTATTCATACAGAGAAAGTATTTTTATGCCAAAATATTTGAGAATGTAGCAGAAGTCACAAATGTTTTACAATTTTTCTTTCTATCGAGTGTACTTTGTGGTAGTTAATTTCAAATAGAATGAAAATAATTACTTAGTTTTCTGTAAATGATCTGGTAGATATTACTTATAGAAAACAAGGTATTTATTTTAATTCCATTTTTCATTCTTATTCCATTTAATGAGTGGAGTAGATTAAGCTACCCTTCGCCCTAATATTATGTATTATGTTTTTTACAGATAAAGAGTTTATTGAGTATAATTATTATATGACACTAAGTATGATAGAGTATTAAGTAATTTTTTGGATTCCATGTGTCTTTCGTGATTTTGAAAATTATCTCTTTGAAAATTACTCAATGGGTTAATAGTACCTAACTCGGCTGAAAGTTGAATTAGTTTCTTGGTCTGTGCAAATTTTGAGTATATGTAGAATATTTAATTAACTTTATTGAAACTGAAATTAACTGACCTATAGTTTTATGTTAGCGTACTAAAAAAAATATATTTTCTCATCACCTTTATCAGCGAGTTTATTACTTTCAATCCTCTACTTGCGCTGTTGTTTGCAATCACGGAAACGGAATCCGGAACTCTGGAAATCGCAGTTCTCTGTAATTCATAAAATTCAAGCATTCTTATTGATTCTCAGCAACCGAAGATAATAATCAGATCAAAACGTTGAAAAGTTACATAAAGGGATCTGGACCATGAAGTGAGGATTGATATAGAAAAGCAAACAGCAGGACTGCTCAGAAAAATAATAGTATATGGCAAATTCCGTAACGTCTTCCAAATCATATTTAATTTGCCCATTAATCCTGAATGATTAATTCAATGTGTCCCTATACAAAACTATACTAGTTCTTTTCAATTGGTTGACAAAAAGGAGCTTGAAATTTTGTCTCCATATGAACAACAGGATAAATACACCAGAACAGAAACAAAAACAGGGATCAATCATCTAGTTATGCCGTAATGTGAATGAAGAAGAAAAAGGCAATGAAGAATCAAAAACTGAAGAAGTAGCAAAATGACAGAACCTTCAAGGGTTGCGAATTGGCACAAAAAAATAGCGCGCTTAATGAAGAGAAATTTAGATTTACAGTAAACTATTCAAAACCTTGAAAATAGTCAAACGGAAAGAACTAATGTAAAGGAAGACCCTACTGAGTTAAGTGCTACTAATTCAAATAACAAGAATAGAAGAAAAGAAAAAAAACTTCTGAATTTCACTGATATTCGGAGGTATCGATAGATGAGTTATGACTGAGAAACTCCTGACGATGCACACAGAAGTTGGAGAAGAAACGTCAAGTGAAAAACTAGAGAAGACATATTGAGTGTTCATTTCAACGTATGGGAGAATATGCAAAAAGCGTAATAAGTTCCAGCCAGAAAAACTAACAATATGTATATATTCACGAGACCCATATACAACCACAACTTACACATTTTTAACTTTTTGTCAACTTTGTCACAACATTTCTGATATTTTGTAGCTGAATAATCATCATAATATATCCCATAAAGAAGTCTGCATCATGTTCATAGGATTATAAACGACAAATTATCCATAACTTCTACGAGTATAAATGTACGATCCAGTTATTATTCCCTGTAACGAATTGAGATGGTCAACCGGATGCTTGGAGACCTATTAGTTTCTTTTAGTGTCGAGGGCATGACAGTTTCAATCGATTTACAGGGAACGAATTGTTATTGTACATAATGTAAAAAGGATGTGTAATTCTTCGGGGTGTCGAAGAATGTGTCATGTCGGTTGTAAAACTTAAGAGATTTACTGGGTTTGGGAAAGTTCTAGAACAAGACGGTTGTACCAGATGTGTTACATCTGTTTCTCAGGTTCTAGTCCTTCTAGAATATTCGATTTCCAGGAATCCGCGCAGATCTTTGGGGGCGGTACGGCAAAAGCCCTTATTGGACTAGGGGATGGTACCTTTCCCCTAAGGGTGTGGTCAAACCGAGAGAAGGCAGGTCTATATTCGAGAGAGGGTAGTTCCAATCGGAAGAGAGCAGAGTTCAAATTAGAATAGAAAAAATCAAGTTCGGTCGGTCAACTTAAGACGTACGAGGTAAAGACGGTTCGCGGACTAGATTAAGACGACTCGCAAACAAATCAAAGACGAGACGACCGAAAACTTGAAGTACGACGAAGACGTGATAATCGAAGACGTTTCGAGTATTAAAACTAGAGTTGAAGACGAATTTAAATTCCGTAGTGAGAAACTTGTTATTAGGACGTTATTAGGATCTTCTCAATACTGAGTTTGTACTGTATAATTGTGACTTTGTAAATAGATGTAAATAATTCAAAGGAGTTTAATTATTACAAATCCAACAGAGTCACGGAGAAAAAGACGAAAGGTCAGGTAATCGAATCATACCTCTAGACGATCGATTAACCAAGCCTACATACCTATTGTTCAAATGAATGTAGCTTGGAAAATTGATGAAAATTATTTCATTATTTTATGTTTGGGCACAGAAAAATTTCATAACTTACCATTATAACTATATCTTTAACATCCCTTGTCGTTCCTGAACCAGTAATTTGGATGCTGGAGGAAATATTAGTCTGGAATTATGGAAATTTGTTGATGAGAAACAGGAGTCGTAAATATACGTCAAATTAATATTTCTGAATGAAATACATTTCACCAAGTAGCAGAAATCACAATATGCAGAAGAAGTGGCGTACTTCGACTGACGTTGGATTAAAATTTTATTCCCATCTATGTTATGTATTACTATTTTTAGGAAAAGTGAAAAAAGGGCATTAAAATATGTTTGGAATTTTTTTTAGATAGATGGATTTAGTTTAATAACGGCATTACAGCATTCAAGGTGAAATGTCGTAGGTAGACTTTTCTTTTCCCCGCTCAAAAATCAACTTTGAGATTCTATTCCGAACTTTTCATGGTATACTGAAAGATTGATAGATTAAAATTATCATATATTAAATATTTTATATTTATGCTGATGAATAAGATTTTAGTTTAGGTATGTAGATGAAAATTGAATCGAAAACAAGCAAAACTTATTCTTAATATGAATGAAATAAATACGCACAATCATAATAATAGCATCGACTCTATAGCAAAAGGTTGACAATACAAATTTTAGAAATTCCTCGGTTTGGTTTGCGATTTTAAGATAGATAGAGCTGGCATCTCCGATTCATGGACGTCATGCCATTACTGAAGAAATACCATAATCGAGACCATAATATAAAATACCTGAATGCAGTAGGTAAAGGCATACATGAATCTTGTATATTATGAAACCTAACTATTCGTAAAAATTTTTGATGTGTCAAGAAACATACCACTGCTACCAAAATAAGCAACACTATGACAAAAGATGTTCTGTTCATTTTTTAGTAGGTACTTGAGGTAGGTATCAAGTGTTGCTTAAATACCTGAATTTACCAAAAGTTATGGAATAGGGGATCAGTAAAAAACATTCAATAGTGGAAACGTGACTAGAATAATGCTTGTTTCATCATCATAAGATTTTATAATAAGATGAATAATTTTGCATAACATTGAAAAGTTCACATCTGATGACAGATTTCGGTATTTGGAAAAACCCAATCTAAAAATTTTCACTTAACAACATATCTTTGGACCAAATTTTTGTGGTTGCTTTCTTCCATAATAAGTGATCTTCAATAAGAGGTTCCATATGGATATAAATCAAAAAACGATTATATTTTTAGAGAAATCGATTGATGTTTATTAAATTGTGGGAGGAAAGTACGCCATTAACGATGGAGAATGATATCAACCAAATTACTGTCACGGCTACGGTTGCAGCACCATATCATTTTCATGAAATTTTCCATAACCAATTCGCAAATTTATATAAAAAACGGTGTAATGCTTAATTCTCGAGATCAACGATAAATCTACAAACCTGGGTTTTCATCAACACTACGATCTACAGCAGCAATATTACCAGTTATTCTTGAGTGACGCTCACGGTTTCGATTATTCACATCACCAACTTGACTGAAAAGCTTGAATTTTTCGACCAGTTTTATATTGCCAGCCGAGAAGGTGCTCCAAGACGACCAAAAGTGCTTTTGTTTTGCAATCTCCAATATTTTCACCATTTTTGTAGTGAATTTAAATTATATTTGAAGCGTGTATCCTTCCCTTTTTATAATTGGTGTAGTTTCCACTTGTCTAATGTCGAAAGATGAGAGTTTCAAAAGTGGAAACTGTCCAGATAGCTGGCTATTCAAAATGAAACCTCTTATTGGAAAACCCTATATAATGAGATTTCATTTGGAATTCGGTATTCAATCAGCTATATTAAAAAAAGGAATGAAATTGTGACGTCAAAAAAGAATTGAACCTCTTCAGATTCATATATGTGAGTGCTAGATCGATAAGACAAAAAAGAATTACTCCCAAATTGAGGCGATCCTAAGAACTTTTAAGGAGCCTGAAATATTTATTCATAATCACAAGAACAATTTCAAGAAGCTAGTGGAGTAATCTTGAAGGATTTTTTATGACCGCCTTATTATCAGATTCAACATCAGTCAATGATGGAAGGATGTTAAAAAAGCCGAATCAGCTGAATATACTTCTAAAATAAACTTCTTATATGAAAGAGCTGTTTTCTGACTATGAGGGCGAATTTTTTTGGGATATTGCACATTTATTTGTCATCAGAATCGGGGAGTTATAATGGAGAAAATGTTTTTTAATTGATATATTTACATATAGAAATGCATAAAAGATAACAAGTATGTTACAAAAAAACTCAATGAATAAGGACGAAATAATAAATGACCAATTTTAAAAATTGAATACAGTCATTACAGAAAGAGAAATACACAACTAAAACAATTTATTATACATATTATCCATTCCGATAAAAATTATAATATCTATAATATTGCCAATTCAAATTGAGAATCTATATTTAAACAAGGTGCCAATAATATAACTGTGATTCAAATCCCCAACTGATCTTTTTCCATACTCGAAAGAATTGATGTTTACAACCTTCTGATTTTCACAATTTACATTCAGAAAACATTTCACAGGCAACTCGAGTACAAAAAAGCGCGAGTAGATATTTGAATGCTATATAAAGATTGCTGTATGTCAAGAAATTGAGACTATGCCTGTGAATCAAACATAAGTAACATACCAAACAACCGATACAAGAAGATTCGTTCCAATGAACCCTCATTTTGGAAAAATTATCTTTATTTTCAGGATCTCCATCAAAAGCGTCATCATTTCTGGACCTGTTGTGATCATTTCCGATATCAAAGCAACAGCTCCAATCGAACTTTAAATGATATTAATTCAGGGCCAATTGCACCATTCAAAAAATAATAGTATATTATTCAACGAGCGGTAATGTAGGTCATAACTCACGCAGATGATGTTTGCAGCACGAGCCGCAGGCGAGTGCTGTAATTCATCAAGTGAGTTATGACCATTACCGCAAGTTGAATACTATACTTTATCTACGACTATATCAATAAATACTAAGAAAAAAATACAGACTTAGAATTAAGACAGAAGGAACGGGAAATAAACATAATGTGCTCGATCCCGTACAAGAGAGATGGAAACTTAGTGCTACCAATCACAATCGAACTAGCTTCGGCTAGCTCGAATCCAGTACATAGTACAGACATAGAAACCTTAATAATTGCCTATAAAAATGCATTAAAATATACCAAAAAATATTCCCTGTAAACGATTACGATCTTACTGCTACACCAATCTTGAAAATTTTTTCAAACTCCTTTATATTTTTTCGGGCAATTAATTCTGTATGGTAACATTAGCTGTTTGTCTTTTGGAAATGTATACCTTTATAATATTTCATCTTCACTATCTGAATTAATCGTTTTCAGCAAAACATTCACAATAATTAGATATCAACTTAATTTGAAAACGTCAAAAGTGACATTCCCTCGGACATTCCTCCCCTCAATAACAATAATGGAATGTTCCCTTTCGGCCAATCGAACAGAAGCAGAGAAGTATAGAAGCACAGATCCATATTTTCCAATTTATAATAGTGAGTTATAAGTAGTGAGTTATTATAAATCACGCTGTTTGTTAATAGATACTATTAATTGCTCAAAAGCAGTTGAATAATGAGTTTATAATTCAATAGGAGTAGATAAACGCTGTTTACGTAATCAACGCTAATCGATTATTATAATATTTACCGATTGTTCTTGTGGTGACAAAGTTAACATGAATTATTTTTTTAAATTGTCATTGAATGATAATTCACGATCTGAATATTAATCCATATTTCAATTGTGAAATTCCTCACAAAACCAAACACAGAAACAATCAGATTATGTCCATAGACAAATAATATTCATGGTTATGTAATAAGTCATTTGTTTCGACGTTTTGAGTTGCGCAGAACAATAGACCTAATATCAATTAAATTGATATGAGTTCTATGCACAGAACCTTGTTTGAAAGTAATTGGGAAAATAAACGTCCAAATTTTTCTGTTTAGTGTAATCGGTGATTAGGCCACATTAAACGTCATTTGAAATATGGTGCAAGTGTAAAAAGCTAAATCAGAACTAGTGACCGAAACAATCAAAAATTTGAAATTACGGAAAATATAACGGTTGTGAGCTGTTACTGCAGCTTGATATAAGAATTTAGTCTGGTATTGGTCAGATTCTATGGTGATGTTGACATGGCTCAAAGGGGAATCTAGCCGATGAAAAACATCCGACTCGAATCGAATCTTTTTTTTTTATTTCCTTTTATATGTGCTTGGCTTAACCATCCACATAACGAACATTTCATTTTCTATAAGACTCTTTCAAATTTATCACCAGACATATACAACATCCATGACCTAGCCGGGATTCGAACCCGGTACCTTCGGCACCACAGTCAACCTCCCAGTCGACCATACTACTGAGGTAGTCAAGAATCGAATCTCAGAAACCCAAAGACACAGAAAATGATCAGTGGACCCATATATTTTCAGAAGATAACCCATCCGATTGAAATCAACATTTTCGAGGGCAACATTTCCAATGTCTTATTAATGAAAAAATGCTCCTGACACCAACTCAGTGCAATTTTACGATTTTGTTTTAACTTGACTGTTTATTTTCATTCATCCAAATGAGGGGATATTAAATGAAAGTTGATTCTATTGTTTCATTTATTATTATTCCAAATCATCTTGTTTCCTGCATAATTTCGTAATGTAATTGTTGATACCCTGTAGCTCTCAAACTAGTGTTCCTGCTATGGATGGAACCGGACCCTGCTGTTTCAGAACCTGAAAGACATACATCTCATGACACCAGTAAGAAGCATTCTCCGTGAAAAATAAAGACATACTAGATATTTTGAACGCATCTCTTATTGGATTGAAATATTAATAAGAATATTTCCCTCCTGTCATAAATTCTGTGTATATGGAGAACAATTATCGAAAATTACAGCGAATATTTCCCTCCTGTCAAAAATTCTATGTTTATGGAGAACAATTATCGAAAATTACAGCGATAATTGCATTGTAGGAAGCGAAACTGCACTGCGATAATTGTTCTGTTCATAGATGCATAGTTTCTATGTATCTTTCACAGTTCGAATCTATGGTATCTATGGAATCTATGTCACTTTGACAAGTTAACAGTTTATTCGGGAAATATTCCCCCGAATTACGCTCGTGCATCAAAATGACCGGATAATTTCGCATTCCAGCGTGTTTTCTTTGAAAAACTGCATTCGGTCATTTTCATTTTTGGAGAAAGAGCCCTCCACCTCCACCAAATGAAAATGAACTCATGCAGTTTTTATAACAACACGCTGTCATGCAAAATTATCTGTAATTTTGATGCATTTTGTACCTATATCTATAGGTACTCAAAATCATATTGCGCCAAATTGAAATGTTATGTGATTCAGATTTAGATTTAAGGGGGAGGGGTTGCATTGCACTGCGACCTTATGATCTATTTTGCCCCCTATCAGAACTGTTCTCACCCTTAGTCGTCGTAGTCTACAGCTTGCCCTTCAAGGAAACTACTTCCACATTTCTACAAGTCTCTTGTCCAAACTATTTTTTGCATCCCACCAAGAGATTCTTCCACCTATCAGCAGAATCTGCACTGGTCGTTTTTCACTAGACTCTTTCTCATGAGGGATGTACTTCCTGAGGCTGTAATTCTGTTTGAGGAATCTAATGAGGAGATATATTTCTTGCTAAGACCCAGATAGTTATTAAAAATCGGAGTATCAATGTTTTGAAGAAACTTTTTGGAATGCTCCAACCCAAGGTGATTCCACTAGAGTTTTTTCGGTTTTTTCCCTCGCCTGAGTCTCTTTCTTGTTGGTATCCATACCAGTGAAAGGTTCTGGGATAGTGAAAGGAGTCTGTGCTCCTTTTTTCGAGCGACCGGGAAAGCAGCTTGAATAGACCATCTTATTCTTGCCTTTTTCATCGAGTTCACTTCGACTCTCAGCACTCCAATATCTTCTTATAATGGAAGATATGCGAGCTCAATGCTTTGATTGCAACCTGACTGTCAGAATGTATTGCTATATTACATTTCTGATAATTCCTTACTAGGTTTCTTTTTCACACATCTTGAACACACAGCCTGAAAGACACTTGGACAACGGCCTAACGATAGTGAGCATTTGATGACAGCACCAAATACTCCAACCATCTTAGGTCACGGGCTTAGCCAGGTTTCGGGAAGGTTTCCACACAAGCATTATTGACTGCGGCTGTGCGAAGGTTGATTAACAGTTTCCTGCTTGCCTCTTTTCATTTTAATAAATGGTGACAACTTCACATTTGGCGGTTTGAACCCCCTTAATCCTAATCTGGCTACCATTTGATGGTATTCTTTTTGAGAACTGGGATTATGGTCTCCATTTTCCATTCTTTTTTACTTAGTTATAATTAATAATCAGCAAATTCATAATCAAATTTCAGCGACTTGAGTTGAGTCGATTATGAGTATTTCGTTGTAATATATACTTTACTCACCTTCAAAAATGCATCAGTATTTTTTATTTTCAACCCTTTGTTTCCTGTAACTACAGAAGATGTACCTTGGGAAGCAACGCTGCACTGTAATTGAGAAAAGTATATGAAAACAAATTAAATCAGTGGCGATGGTAAGTTATGAAAAGCTATCAGCAAAAATCATCAAGAAATGAAAATCCAAAGGAGGCTGCAATTCATTTATTGATTCAATCTCATTTTAGAACCTTCAAACAAAACAAAAAATTGAAATTGGTTTACAGAATTTCATTGACAAACTTACCACTGCAACAAGAACAAGAAGTAAGATGACAAATGGAGTTAGCTTCATATTGATGGTTCAACTGGTTCCACTTGATATTCGATTCCTTAAATACCTAATTCATGCAAAAGAAATCGAATGAATTCACATAAAAATAAAGCATAATTTGATTGTTAATACGTGATTGATACAATGATTGGATTTGCTAAGAGCAATTAATAGCCAATGCGAGAATTTATCATATTTTTGGCAACTTTTTCCGTTCCCTGGTGATAGAAAATAAATTCATATCAATCGAACACTTAGAATATTGCCCGTGGAGAGAAAAACTTTGCATTATTGCTTATTTTATCTTCGCTAGAGTCCATATTCGACGCGCGCTCAAAACTAAACTGAGTCAACTAATCACAAAACTGTCAAAGAAATTGTTGCAGCACGATATATCATCTTTTAATGAGTCTTCTGATAAAGGATAATTACTATAAATCAAATAATTTGACAACTTTGTGTCTAATCCTTCACAATAATATATCTTTATGATATATTTAGTTCATTTTTGTCTTGGAATATATTCCAATTCTAAAAATGACTACCTTCAGTAATGGTTTGCCCTGTGAATCCTCACTAGAGTAACCGGTACGTTTAGTTAGTTTGTAGTTTCTTGCTTGCAGTTTTGGTGAAGTGGATATACACGTGGTGAGTTTGTAAATTCAATAATTTCGTTGAACTATAAGGCACTGATGAGGGAAAATTGTATTATTGAAAACAAAAATTCCGAAACGTACGTCTGTCTTTATGTTAATTTAGCTGTTCAATTTGTTAACCGTTTACTCAATTGGTACAGTTTTAGTCATTTTGAATTTTCTTCTGGTTGATTATTAATTTTGAAATTTTTAGAATTGGAATATATTCCAAGACAAAAATAAACTAAATATATCATACAGATATATTATTGTGAAGGATTAGACACAAAGTTCTCAAATTATTTGATTTATATTAAATATCCTTCATCAAGAAGACTCATTAAACTTTTATAATTTGATGTAATCATTTATTAATTAGAGAGTCAGTATCAACCAATTGATAAATTTAAAATTTCTGAAATTATTTATTCAATTGTAAATGTTGATTTGTATATCTATTTCAAAAGAATAACAAGAAAGAAATCTATGACTACCTTCAGTAATGGCTTGCTCTGTGAATCCTCACTAGAGTACAGGTACGTTTAGTTAGTTTGTAGTTTCTTGCTTGAAATTTTGGTGAAGTGGATATACACGTGGTGAGTTTGTAAATTCAATAATTTCGTTGAACTATAAGGCACTGATGAGGCTAAATTGTATTATTAAAAACAAAAATTCCGAAAAATACGTCTGTCTTTATGTTAATTCAGTTGTTCAATTTGTTAACCGTTTACTCAATTGGTACAGTTTTAGTCATTTTGAATTTTCTTTTGGTTGATTATTAATTTTGTCATTTTTAAAATTGGAATATATTCCAAGACAAAAATAAACTAAATATATCATACAGATATATTATTGTGAAGGATTAGACACAAAGTTGTCAAATTATTTGATTTTTACGAAATCTCATCTTTCTAACACCATTTAGTGAAACTCGATTTACTATTACTATTTATTTATGACATGTAGAGATACAAGCATAAAAATGCACCATCAATAGGTAAGTCACAACAGCAAAAATTTACAAATAGGTATATAACATACGACGTATTTTATACAAACTTTAAACTATTTCTTAACATTTCAAGATAAAAATTCCCTCAAGTCGTAAATTGTTTCCTTGAGTAACAAATTTTTCACCTTCCCTTTAAATTGAGTGAATGGAAGCGTTTTAAATTCTTGGGGGAGTTTATTATAAAGTTTAACCGCTGTGTAGTTTGGACCTTGTTGAGTCTTCTTTATCCTGGAGGGAGGTATCGCCAGTGAGCTTTTCCTCGAGTGTTATGTTCAAGGTAATTTGAGCCCGCTGGATACTGCTTCAGATGTTGGTGCACATAGCTCACTGAGGCAAGTATATAGGCAGATGTTATGGTGAGCAAGCCCTCCTTTTTAAATACCTCTCGACAGCTTTCTGTACTTTTCATACTGAAAAGTACTCTAATGGCCTTCTTTTGTTGTAGCAGGACTCTTGAAGCATCGCGTACTGTCCCCAAATTATTATTCCATTATAGATGCCTGACTATAGAAACTAGAAAAATATGTGAGTCTTGCGGTCTCCAAACCTGATATCTGCTTCACCCTCCTAGTGGTTGACAATTTTTTACACAAGTTATCTTTGTGTAATCCCCAACTAAGAGATGACTGGAATTCAAGACCAAGGTAAGTCAATGAACAACTATCACGAGCGTTGTTGTGAAAAATTATCTTTTGTGTTTTTTCCTTATTGGACTTATACAACTTGAGATACAGATAACTGAAGCGATTTATTGGAAAAATAATGGATTTATTTTCACTACACTCAATATGCAAGCATCTTCCACTGTTTGAGTGCTCCTTCCCTGGATAGATCGCTCTTCGTCCAGGCTTACGCCGACGACATAGTGGTGACTGTTAGAGGGGGCCCACTAAGTAGCCGTATGCAACTTGCTCTCAGAATTATTGAAAATTGGTGCGGGGAAGAGAGGCTTACTGTCAACCCCTCGAAAACATCAATAATTCCGTTCACTAGAAGAAGGAATCTCGACCTCAGAGCTCTGGCCTTAAATGGTCAGACTCTGCACTTCTCTAGTGAGTAAATATCTAGGTGTTATCCAGGACAGTAAACTGAAGTGGGGGAAACATTATGTAAGATTTTTTCACCATGTTTAGATATCCATATATTTATATACATATTTACTTATTTATTTTTGTTTGCATTGGGATATATGGACCTAAACTGAGGATCTCTAAAGCCCTGTGAAGTGAGCCTTCGATTCTACAGACCGAGATAATGGCTGTTTATGTATGCGCCCAGGAGTGTCTCAAAATGAACCTTAAGGGGGCGCATATCTACATCACCACGGACAGCCAAACCAAGCTGAGATCCCTGGAATCGTGTTGTCAGGGGTCTTTGCTGACTTAAGAGAGCCGAAACACCATAAAGCAACTGGCCAAAGGAAAAAAGGTGACTCTACTATGGGTACCAGGGCACTGTGGGGTTGAAGCAAATGAAAGAGCGGATGAACTTGCAAAAAGTGCATCAAGGTTAAGACCTGCTGGACCTGAGCCTTTCTGTGGGATAGAAAAAGACCAATACAAAGCTGCGGTCCAGCTATGGGAGTTGAACAGTAGGACAATTCACTTGACTAACATTCCTATACTTGTTCAGGCAAAGAAATTCGTGAAGATTTCACCTACCTACGCCAAAAAGCTCCTGAAGCTGTCGCGAGCAGAGCTTCGAGTGATGGTGGGACTGCTGACAGGGCACTGTCGGTACAAACATCATTTTTACCGTATGGAAAAGTCAGCAGACGAGATTTGCAGGCTCTGTGGATCAGAAGCAGAAATAGCCGAACAATTGTTATGCAAGTGTCCGGAGCTGGCTGGCCTAAGAACCATTCACATGGGTGAGCCGGTCCTGGATACCAGAGAGGTAACGGCCAAGGCCCATAAGGAGGACCTCCCTGGGTTTCTATGAATGAGTAGGGTAGAGAACAGAAGATCTACATGGTCGCAGTTCCCGGAAGGCTTACCGAACCAAAACGACCCCAGTTCAAATAATAATAATAATAATAGATCGCTCTTTTCGTGATCTAAAGGGAGTTACACGGCCTGTACGGTTGTGATCTGAGTAACTTGTTCAACCTCATTACTAACAGTTTTCGTGGCCTCCAACTGAAGTTGTATCACGGAAACTATCGGACATCCAAGGGCGGCCCCAGCCTAAAATTTTGTGGGGGTCACCGTTATGAGTATCAAGGTTTTTGATGGGACCATTTCGTACCTCGTCTGCTTGAAAGGCATATTAAGTATTAGGTGGTTCCATTTTGGGGGAGGGTCATTAACCCCTTGACACCCCCTCGTGGACTGCGCTTGCAGACATCTCAAAGACAATATTTCCCCTGCAACAGGGAGTTTGATAGGTGAAATTCACTGCCAGTCTGGATAATATTCACCCCGAGTGTGAATTATTTTAAAAATCGGTTGGATGTACTTCAAATTTAGGTTTTTTCCTTTATTTCAGGGTATTGGTATTTGTAAATTTTTGTGTATTTTTTTCTGAAAATTATAGGCTTGTATGCCTTCTTTCATATATATTTTATAATGAGAATAAGTTAGTCATCATTAACGGGAAACTACTGCAAATATATCATTAAGTATCGAACAATCACTGACGATCGAAACAGATATGGCCCAGTAAACATGATGATACATCGCAGAAACATTTCATATGATATATAAGTGAAACATTATGAAAGATTACAGTAATGTTTCTAGAACATACCACAAATGTTTGGATGGGACTTCACTTCTCATCATCAGTGATATATAACAGTAACATTATTTTGTAGGTATCAGAAAATAGTCCAGTGATGCAACATGTAAGGGAATGGACTAGTTTTAATTTTTTTGTTAAGGATTAATTCTAAAAATTTAAGTAAAATGAAACAAAAATGTGGAAGAATCATTGAAATATCTCTAGAAATGAAAAAGTTATGGGACTTTGAAGTTGCGCTTGGAAGAATAATTTTATAGTACGTGTAAGTGGCGTGACGTCACACACTAGACGACTGGTATTAGCAGAGTGCTTACGAATTTATTGGTGTACAATCACTTGTGCCGTTCGTGTCGTGTTTTGTTCGTTACACGATGGCTGAAATAACTTACTATATACATACATATAAATTACTTTTCTCTCTTTTTACTTTTTACTCCTCACATAAATATGTTTTGCCATTGATAGACTTCAACAACCAGTACTCAACTACAAACTGTTTATGAAACGTTTTTTAAATAAATCATCGTTATAAGTTGAACCATGATGAAGCAAACTCAAAAGTAGATACTTACTTGAAAAGTTTGACTTCTTTTATTTCAGCACTGACATAAGATGGATTTGAAGAAAAAAACTCCATCACTGCGAATATATCTATTTTAGGCTAATTGTCACTTTGTCCTTTCACGAAGCCTTCTTCCATTATGGTGACATCAAAACAAAACTCGAGTTAAAACTACACTGTACAACTACAAACGGCGTGAGAGCCTTGGTGCGGCTAAGTATTTAAACGTAATTTATGGTGTAGCGATCAGAGGCAAGTGCCGTAACGTCACAGACCAAAGACGTTCCTAAAATACGTAAATTTAAATAATCTATTTCTCAGTCATTTATTGATGGATTTTCAAAAATGTTTCACTGATTTATCAGTTTTGCTCTATATTTTAATTCTATCGTGTCAAATATAGTATTATCAACATCACTAGACTAGTCCATTGTGTTAATGAAACACAGCCTCTAATTCGAGAGTCTCAAATTAGAGGATGCCGGAGAACAGACTGGTAAAAGGAGCAAGGCAGAACAAACCAACGGGAAAGAGAACTCAGGGAAGACCACCGAAACGTTGGAACTAATGCTGGATGTCTACGTTGGAAGAGGCTGACTAATTATTAACAGGCAGGCGCCTACCTATATGAACTACCAACTCATATAAGAAAGAAGAAGAAAAAATTAGAGGCTGTGTTTCTTCTTGGAACTAAGCAATATTTCGGTGAAATATGAATATGTACATCAACCCTCAACAATTTTTATCAGTTATTATAGAGAATTACTTACTCTATTCTATTATGTGGTAAACATAGACACAAAAATGAAGAATCTCATATATTTTTCCTTCCAAGAAATATACCAGGCAATTAGATCCGATACAGTGAATCTAAGTCACATTTACAACGTATATCATTACTATATCCTTGTGCTTACATAAAACGTGTGCAAGGAATTCCTCTGCAACTTTCACACGCATATAGTAATGATGCCTTTATCCCACTTGTATAGTAAATAACTATTATTACAAGGAGGGGGTAGAACTCTTGAAGAAGAAAAGGATGGAATAATTTAGATCTATGAATTTAAAGAAATAACCCTGTTAATGGCCTACTTTCATAACGAAGAACAACACCAAAGAATACAGTAATACATGAATTTTGTTATGCAGATTTCTCCAGCTAAATGATTTAATGATTTGGAATTATAGATACTCCAACATACATAAAGAAGGTACTACTTAAAATTAGAAATCTGTTCGATTTCCAATACATTGTTTCAAGTTCCATAAGATTAGGTGTTATTCTAATGAATCTTCTATAAAAAAAATCATTTTATTTATAAGACTAAACTTTCATCCCGTTTGGCTGCCATATCTAAAGCCTTGATGGCTACTGGACCACGAATATCCATAGAAGTTTTAAAAATTCAATAGGATAGGCTTTCATCATGTTTTCAAATTATTTTCAAAACATCTCTCAAGAGGTTTCTCAAACGAATAACATTGCTTTGAATCTATTAAAGATTGAAATCTATTGGAAACATAAATTATTGAAATTCTAAAAAGTAGATATAACTTTGGAGTTTTTGAACAACATTCATGTAGGTTAAGTTACACATTGCAGTTCAATAAGAATGGAAATATAAAATATAAGCAATGAATTCATAAAATTGTAAATAATCTTGGTTTTTCTTCTTCGATTAATAATAGGTGTTTGTGGAAACAATAAATGCTAAAAATTCGATAAAAGCAGAAAAGAATACCTATCATTTCATAATCGCAAATACAATCATTGTAACAATCACGTTTTGATAATAAATTCCTAATTTTGTTTCAAATGATTTGGGTATTTAAGAAATCGAATCTCAAGGGTGATCATTCGAAAGTCAAAATGAAGCCAACAGCATTTGTGATATTATTGCTTGTTTTGGTGGCAGTAGTAAGTTTGTTTTTTGAAAATATTTTTTAATGATATTAACTTTCAATCATTTATTTAGTAATAGATATTATGTATATAATGAAGAAGGCACCCAAAGAAGAAGGGACGTATTCGTAATCATTGAGTCGAACCTCATCTTCTGAGATCATTTCCTGCCCAAAATTGAAAAAAATATAGTACCTACTGAAGTACTGACAAATAGACAAGAAACCAAAGTAGGTCAGTGAGGTCCGAAATTTATTTTGCAAGCGAGAATTTCATTTCAAAAAGTGATCCCAATGCATCCTTTATATTTGATCCACTCGGTATCATTCATCAAACGCAGAATATTATTTTGAATATATTCAACTTATGGAAATTTCCACAGAGGAAATTAGAAAATTTTTTATAATGATCACAATGTCAATAACGAACTCAGAAGGATATAAATCCCTTACACTTGATGTATTTACAAATTTCATTTCGATAGAAATGTAATGAATATGTTTAGTGAATAGTGACAGATATCATTCTGTGAACGCATATAAACTCATAGGAACAATCACGTGTTTTGATAATAAATTTTACTTTTATACCGAATTCTAAGTCTGTCTAAAATGATTGTGGATTTGAGAGATCGAATCTCAGTAATTATTAGTTGAATCGTTAATTTGAAGCCAAATGCATTGGTGATATTATTGCTTGTTTTAGTTGTATTAGTCAGTTTGTCCCTTGAAAAAGTTATTTTATTTATTTATATCAACAGCGAATTGATTCTGCCAAAAGAAAAATTCTTTAATTATAATCGAAAAAATTCAACAAATAATCATTTGATTTATTGCATCTTTTGTTATAATCTGGCCTGTAGTAGGGTGTTAATGTTTAAAAAAAGAACTTATAAGAAGAGCGGCTTTCTATAGTTCCGGCCAGTACAATTATTTTGAAATTAACACAATTTATTTTTTTTTTTGAAAGAACCTTTCGTGCGTCCGGCTTATGCCCTAGGATAAGTCTTATATTTGATCTTTTTCTAGGAGGTGTTTCACTGAATGAGACCAAGTATTCTTGAATGACAAAGTTTAATAATTGATTAGAATAATTAATGAGAAAAAACAGTCAATAAAATTTGCACATTACTAGCCTATGGCAAACACCTTAAAAGTAAATAAGAAAAATAATGACACTCAACAATCTTGGACTATTTGGTAAATCTTTTTCCTTTTGTCCAATCAGAGTGATTGTCCTTATGTACCCAGATTATTGGTTCCACCCCATGTTATGTACTATTGACATGGGGTTGTACCGTTAGCCCCGCCTAAAATCAGGAACCCTTTTTAAACGTACCGCTGGTGGTCCCTTCGAATAAAAACTGATTTTCATGTTCTAAGTTTTGGGCCATTTAATCCTCCCTAGAGTTTTTACGACTGAATTTTTATAACTTTGACATCTTGTACAAATCTCTGAAATTGGAGCCTGGTTGTTTTATCGTTGGATACCGATATGTGCCAACCACCCTGGGGTGTTTATCTTAAGCCAGGATGAAGGAATTAATGCCTAATAAATGTGAGGGGTGACAACGACTTCGTTTGCGTTCACTCTACTGAGATAGAAACTGGAATTTGTTGAATATCCTTTCAATGAGCCTGTAGTAATTGTGAATTATTATTCACATTCATTACACTTTTACAATTTGATGATAAATAATATCTTGGTAATCCTTATGCTTCAAGGACACTAATTCCAATTATCCGTACCTACATTCAAATTGAAGTTTTTTAAAGAAATAAAATTCACAATGAAAACTTACAAACTTTATAGTTTCAGGAAAATAAATTCTATATTATTATTTTTTCTTTTGCAGAATACTGTTACCTCCCAATCTACAGTTTCGGAGGTCAGAGAAAACCAAGGAAAAAAAGTTAAAGTTGTCGACGCAATTGTGAAGGTATAAATGATGAAACTTTCTGATTTTCTCTAAACCTAAAATATAGATGGTACAAAGAAATATCATACCTATGAAATATGATTTTATCAAATTCATTCTTAATACTTAATTAACATAAGCCACTTCGAAAACCATTTCATTAAATTTTCAATTCAAAATATAGCATTTTTCCGCCAGATATTTGGTTGAATATTTTCATTTTGCCCGATTAATGAATCTCTCATTTACTATTAAAGGAGCATGCATGTGTTCATAGTTGAATTGTTGAATTTTCGTAGGTCCAAGTAGAAAGAGATCCTAATGCATCAGTGGATCCGGTACCCTACTAGTGAAAGTGTCTTCAATGCAGGACAATGAATTCAAACTGGAAAAAATTGAAATAAAATGATGAATTTTTAATGAGTTTTTTATTATTTTATTCTTATAACCTTCTCCTTACAACTTTAAAGTGCAGGATTGCAGGTACAATTCATTTGAATAATTTAAATACGAATCATTCCAGGAAAACGTAAAATGTCTGTCTATGTTATGTTCTTAGCTGCCAGACTGGAGAAAATTCTTCACTGATATTGGTTAACAATAAATGCTGATATAAATGAATCACTTTTCGCTTTCTAATATAATTGAAAATTGGTGTGCAAAACCAAAACTCATTGTTTTAGTTCACAACAACGAATCGCATTTCGTATTGTCAATCACGATTGGACCATAAGTTTCATCTGGAGAATAACTGTGAACCAAAGAGGTATTGTCCTTATATGACGGTGAACTTGTACAATTGTTGTTGGAAAGATAAATGACTAAATAATTATGCAAAATGAACAACTTGGAGGTATGTATAAAGAGATTACTCAATAAAATGAAATAATCCGAATCATCTCAACTTTTTCTGAATATTTCAGAAGAATTAGTATGTTCCTATAATGAGAAAAAAACATCTACATGGTCGCAGTTCCCGGAAGGCTTACCGAACCAAAACGAACCCAGTTCAAATAATAGTAATGTTCCTATAATATATCGTACGTTGTGTATAATTGTTTCTCTTATTCCTCTTCTTGTATTTTCGACTAGCTTGGAATATCATTTCGTATGTTTCAACAAAATAAATGTATATCTATTACATGTTTTATTTTATTACCTGCTTTGATACCTACAATTTTCAATTATTGAATTCATAATTCTCATTCGACACTATTATCCACTATTATCAGCACAATCAATGAACATACATATAATAAATTTAAAAGTGCCTCAATTATTAATATATATTTTGATTTTACATTCAACGTCTGTTTTTTTTTCGAATTATAATTGCTACATAAAACAATGATAGAATTTTGGTTGTACACCGGACATATAGTTTTATAAATAGCAACGTAATAACGTTGCTATTTATAAAATAGCAAGGGAAAATCCCCCCTTTCCATACGAAATATCGTATGGAAAGGGGGAATTTTCCTCAATCATCTTGGGAATTAGGCATTCTACAAACGACATTCACTGTATTTTGCATAAAAACTTAGGTCTTGAAGTTTTTGAAGTTTTGTTATCACAAGAATTCAAGCTGACCGATCACCAGCAACGTCGTATATTCGCGCATTAAAATGATGCTATATCTACCACATCTGAATGTGGTAGGCATGATATTATTATTATTATTGAGGATTCTTTGAACTGAACGCTCACTTATACTACAGGCTACACCAAGCTCCATTTGGCTTGTGTGTGGATTTTCAGTTACATTCAGTAGAGCTTCGAGCTCCTTGTCTTCGTTAGTGACCGATTTTATCCAACAATAACAATATTTTGATCAATAATAATAATCGATTTACTTGATAACAGTTTCTGTGGCACTGCTCCGCCATGAAAATCATATGAATCTTTTCATGAATAATAATTTTTTTTGGATGCCGATAAAACTCTTTAATCGTTAGAAGTTACAAGTAACCTACTATATTAGGTACTAGAGACTGCGGTCAGACAGAAAACTAGAGATCCGCCTCAGAAAAACTGCTCGCAATCCTTAACTGTACTTTTCATCCTCAATGAAAGAGAACTGTGAGCAGTCAAATGCTCGTGAGAGATCAAAAAATAAACCGACAACATAGAGGTCACCATCCAAGATGGCATATATGAACTCCAAGAATTGACAGACGGCGAAAAAACCTTCGGAAACCATGCTGGGAGTCTGACATTATGGAGACACACCTTCGGAGATAAGTGAGTGTGTTGCGACTTGCAATGCGACGACCCCTTTAAATTTACCGGGGCCGATGCATTGTGGCGCATACATCCATAGCGCCATCTGTGAGCAGACACTGTCACTACAATGCTAAGCAGAGACATAGGGCGATAATTTGCCATGGATGTGGACTCGTTCTCCTTGAATAACGGAATTATTTTGGTATTTTCGTAAGGAGAGAAATTTGCCTGATGTCACCGATAAATTGATCAAATAGGCCAAATGTGCTGAAATCAGTGGTGCAATTTCTTTCATAGTTTTCACAGAGAAGAAGTCAGAACCAGGGCTAGCATTGTTCTTTGAAACTTTATGACTTCAAGAACTCTCTATCCGGTAGGATAGAAAAAAAATTAAGATCGAATTCAGATAAGCCATGAGTCGTACAAGAATTAGAGTTATATATCTCCATAATATTGATGTGAGCTTAGAGCTTAGAGCACAGATGTAAAATATTCTCCAAATGCCTCCGCAACTTCCAAAGGATCAGAGAGAATGCAACCATTAACATTCAAAACAATATCATTCGTAGATTTACTCTTCCGGACGTCTATATCTACAAGCTTCCAGATTGTTTTGATTTGTTGTAGAATACAGCCAGTATTCCATCATAAAATGACAACTTACTTGACTTAACTAATAATTCATACTTATTTTGAGCAGGTTTGTAGCCGTTATTCATCTCCTTGGATTTCATGTTCACTTTTAACCAGTGAAAACTTCTCAGATGCTTTGCAGCCTCTGTGATCTGAGCAATGACCCAACTCTGACGACGACCAGTCGAAGGATGGGGCAAGATTCGTAATATAATGTTGTTAGGATCTTAAAAAAAACCACTGAAGCTGTAATCCACATCCAAGCAACGATATAAGATGTCAATTCAGCGTCACACATCAAAAACCGAAGGTAATCAATATTTCCCTCGACACCACTCTAAAAATTCTTTTGGCATAACCATTCAATTTGCTAACACAGACCACACTTATGGCTGTACCTCAAAATAATGCACCTATGGTCCTCAATATCGACAATATCAGTGTCAATCACAAGCTTTGTAAGTAAATCCAAATGACACCAGGAAAATCATTGTTGCCTTATGACATATACCTCGAATTTGAAAGCATAAGCGAGATACAGGGTGTCCAATGTAATATTTGAGCTATCGAGTGGGGTTAGTTATTTGGGTATAACCTTTGAAGTTACTGAATTTTCATTTTCTGAATTATATTAATTTTCTGAGAATTTCTGTGAAAATTTTTGTCCATCAATCGAACAAAAATCATTTTTTAAATGTCTTGATACAGCGACAAAAAAATCCACATCGATACTGTTGAAATGTTTAACGATTGTACTTTTTTGTACCTAACATGAATATGGAAACGGAATGGAAAAAATCCTTTTACTATGATATTCTTCTTCTTCTTCAACCTGCATTCGTCCACTCCTGGACATAGGTCTCTTTCAACCGCTTCCATGTCCAGCAATCCTCCTAATATCATCCACCCACCGTTTTTGGGGGCGCCCACGGTTACTATGATATTATTTATACATATATTCACTAAGACATAGCAGTTTGATATTTCTCTTTGAATTTTTAGGTAATAACCTTGATATATTTCGCCAGGTTTCACAATATTTCGAAATTTTTTACTACCATTTTTGGAGCATGTTATTGTTATTTCCAATATCTACATAGATGAGTTGGTATAGTTGTCTTCATATCCTTATCGACTAATGAAATATCTGGTCAGTTGTGTTCATCATTATTATACCTCGTTTAATGATTGATATTGAAACATTAAATGCTGAAAATATAATATGTAGCCGAATACAATGCTACAACTGCAAATACAATCATTGTAGAAATCACGTTTTAACAATAAATAAGCGTTATAAATGTACCGAATTATATAGGAATTGAATAACTTTGGTATTTAAGTAATCGAATCTCAAGTAAGGTCAGTCGAAACGTTAAAACGAAGCTAACAGCATTTGTAATATTATTTCCTGCTTTAGTTGAAATAGTAAGTTGGTTTTTTAAAAATACTGTTCATCAAGACACAAGTCATGACATATTTCTTTCGATAATTATTTATATAAGAATATAAAATATATTTCTCCTTTATATTATCAGTACATTCTAATTGAAGGTGAAGGCATATTTGTCATAATAGAATGAATAATACATAAAACAATAAAATATATCATAATTTCTTAAGGATCTCTGAATGGATCGAACTTTTTTCTCCAATTCTATTCAATTCAAAATATAGCCTATTTTTATCGGCCAGTTTCTACTATTGTTGATGTTTTTTTTTTCTGCTGGATTAATCGATCTTTAAACCAACTAACTACAGAGAAATAATTCATACTTTGATATTTCATAAATTGAATTTCCGCAGATTCAAAAAGAAAGACTTTTCATACCACCATCAGAAGATTCGTAATACGATCCGAATTTATACTGAAATACAATTATCTCAAATGCAGGAGAAAGAATTCACCCAAGTCAGGAAAAATGAACTAAAAAAACTAATTTTGACATAAAAACACCTTATGTTTGAATAAGTTACCTATTTTTTTATTTGTGATGTAAATATTTGGTAATATTAATTCAGAAAAGATCACTGTTTCATTCGAACACTACGAACGTACCTATTTAATTCTCATTTTGTTTTTCACATTTGGATTCTTAGTTTCCTCGAAAGAATGTGTGAACCTCCATTCTCATGATATGTATGTACACATAATAAATGTTCATACATACACATATATTACATGTATCAATAATCTCTGGGGATCATTGTATACCCCACGATAAAAAAGTTGAGCTAAGTTAAAAACTCTTCTCTTTATCTGGATCATAAATATTGTTCCTATAGCAACAAAAACTGTAAGCGCGTTAGACATAACATTTCAAGTCTTTGGGTTACATGAAAGCTCTCTTTTTTTACTTTTAATACTTGAAGAAATGCATCAAATCAATCGAATACACATTTTTTCTTATTTTCAGGAAATTGATGCGACAATGACAAAACATCTCTTGTATATTATTTACCCTTTGTTTCTTCTGTGGTCATCAAGTCATATTTCATAATGCAGTTTCTACTAGAATAATACAATTAAGATGACACAACTATTTCGAGTGGCAGAGCACCTGTTTATCACAAGGGAAAATGAAAAGAATTTATTTTCATTATTATTTTATAATTTTACCATTTCTTGAATCGATACAATTAGTTCTGCATTATTTCGAAGAAATTATTTGGAGCTTTCAAGCTGTTATGTTGCTTTCTGTCTCAACAATGATGGAGTCGGAAGTTTATGTTTTTGAACCTGCAAAATTACAACAGTACCATAAACAACAGTTTTATAAATAAAAGCATTTATGTATTAGTATTGAATGTTTCTAGTAATAAATGATGAAAAACAAAAAGTGATAAACTAGTTTTAATTAAAATATTCTTTATAAATCCGAAACATTATGAATTCATAAAAGCGACATTAGACTTCATGAATTCATAATAATTCACATGCTTTGTAACAAATTCAACAATCCATACAACCAAACTCTGTATGTGTTTGTCAAATGATGTTAAAATTAACCTAGGAATGAAATCAGGCTCAGGTGAATTGTGCTGACGAATAAAATATTGTATGGAATATAGGTAATTATCGCACTAAATTTTATATGTACAGGGTGGGCAAATAAGCGAGGTAAGCGGCTATATCTCAGGATCCACTCATCGTAGAGACTTGCGGTAAAAATGTTTACCACTAAAGTGTACAAGAAAACACACTGGAAATTGTTTTGAAGTTCATACCACTACCGCTAGGGGGCGTAATAGCTATCGTCGAGTAGAAAAATAAATTTTACTCGAAAATGTTTCATATGAAGTTGAAGAAAAAATATCATCACTGTAATCCTTGTGAAATTCTCCATCTTTTTGAATTGTCACTTTCGATTTTACGACATCCAATAAGGGTAGGTAAAAGTGAGAAATCTGACTGATTGAAGTGCCTGTAACTTCAGTTTGGCTCAACATTTTTGAGCAAATTAGATCTCCTCTGAAAGATAATATCTTGTTGATTGAGGACAAAATATACTCATGATAAATTTGTTTTTGCTGCTTTCGATAGGGGGCGCTAAGTAATAAGTTCATTGTTTTGTTCATTTCACTTCGAAATTTCAAATGTAATGATAGGATTTTCCTAACAGAAACAGAAATTCCATCAAATTCGCATGAAAAAACCTGCAGGTCGCAAAGCGATAGTTTCAGGAGTTCGGAAGTTATGGCCGAAAAAAGATATTCTTCAACTGATGGACGGCCAAAAACCAAATTGTGTCTTTAAGTTCTGACAGAAACAGAAATCCAATCAAATTTGAATAAAAAACCCAAAAGGTTGCAAAGCGATAGCTTCAAGCGTTCTGGAGTTATGGCCGAAAATAGTTATTTATAATACAAGTGCAGAAGGCATTGATATTCTTCCACGAGTTCAAAATTCAAAAACGAGCCACGAAGTGGCGAGTTTTGGAATGAACGAGTGGTAGAATGAGCCTTCTGTACGAGTATTATACATTATTTTCTCTAATTCATTGCATTTTCATTGAAATTAATGAAATATTTCCATAAATATAATTTAGTGATTTTTGCATTGAAAAATGTTGGTTGGCAGAACTAATTTCTTCAAGGCAAATTGATGAATTGACAGATAAAGCCGTGGCGGAAAGTTCGGAGTACCAACATAGAATAATAAAATATAACCATGAAAACTGTGCGTTTCTGATATATTCTCGCACGATTTTGTTCTACAAGATGTGGAAGAATGAACGGAATAACCACAGAATTAGAGAAAAGATATTCTTCAACTGATGCACTGAAAAACTAAATAGTGTCTTCTTTCAGTCATAACTCCAGGACGCCTGAAGCTATCGATTTGCGACCTTCTGGTTTTTTCATACAAATTTGATCTAATTTGCTCAAAAATGTTGAGCCAAACTGAAGTTACAGGCATTTCAATCAGTCCGATTTCTCCCTTTCTTCTACCTAAATTTGATGTCGTAAAATCGAAAGTGACAATTCAAAAAGATAGAGAATTTTCCAAGGATTACAGTGATGATATTTTTTCTTTAACTTTATATGAAACATTTTCGAGTGAAATACATTTTTCTGCTCTACGATAGCTATTACGCCCCCTAGCGATAGAGATAAGAAGTTCAAAACAATTTCCAGTGTGTTTTCTTGTATACTTTAGTGGTAAAAATTTTTACCGCAAGTCTCTACGGTTAGTGGATCCTGAGATATAGCCGTTTACCTCGCTTATTTGCCCACCCTGTACATGAAGGGTTTTCCAATTAGGAGTTTTATTTTGAATAGCCCACTGGATAGCTGTCAGTTTTAGACATTTGAAAAGTGAAGTTACACAATAAGTAAAATGGAACGATATATGCTTCAAAGACGCATTGAAATTGATAAACTTCACTGAAAAAATGGTGAAAATTTTGCAATTATCATACAATTCGAAAAATTAGAGCACCTTCTCGAACAACAATAGAGAAACGGCTGAAAAAATGTGAGATGTTGGGACAAGTTAGTGAAGTAGAGAATCGAAACCGTGAGCTTCGCTTAAGAAGAACTGAGAATATTGCTGCTATAGTCCTTAGTGTTGATGAAAACTCAAGTTTATCGATTCCATGTCAATTTTGAGAATGTGACATTCCACATTATATTACACAGTATTTTGCATGAAGACTTAGGTGGACGACTTTCCTTTTCAGCAAGACGGTGCTAACTGTTCTGCCAACCCATATTTTTCAATGAAAAATAACTAAACGATATTCATGGAAATATTCCATCAATTTCAATGAAAAAACTCGTCACTTCGTTACTCGTTCTTGAATTTTCAACTCGTGGAAGAATATCAATGCCTTCTGCACTTGTATTAAGAATAACTATTTCGACTTTTCGTCTAATTTTGTACAATTCAGGAGAGTACGAGAATTCGATTACTTTTAACATGTCCATTTTTCTTCGAATATTGAAGATGAGAGGTTATTCAATGGAAAAAATTTGAATTACCTACCTTTACCAATGAGTCGATAACTTTCAATTTTTTTGCTGAGTTATTTGCAACAATTGAAGTTGAACTTGGACCCTGGGAGGTAACAGTATTCTGCAATTTCAAACATTCAGTATTCACCAATACAATTGAAGAAACTACCTATTTCTGAATTCAACCAAAATAAAATTCTTGAATTTCAACTTAATCACAAGTTTTCAAGATTTGTATCAGAGTAAAAGTAGATTCCAAAACATGACAGGAAAATAATTGCTTACCACTGCTACTAGAACAAGTAATAGAATCACTAAGGTTGCTTGCTTCATTTCGATGGTTTACTGATTTCAACTAAGATCTCTCTCCTTAAATACTTCACCAAGCAGGGTTAAACAATCGTAATAATTTTAAAAATCAAAATGATTGACGAATCGTGAGTAATACAATGAATGGAATTGCAGAACAATAAGTGATATTCAAGATGAATACCACATAATTTTCGAGATTTTTTATAATAGGTGACGACAAATTGTAAGTGTTGGATGGGTCTTTTTTTTAATTTAAAAATTAAATATGTGCATCAATCCTTTTAATTAATTATTGATATTCAATCATTATTTTAATTTTAGAAATAATTTTCGGTCTGTGGGCATATCAATTCAGATTTAATATTAACAGTTCATTGTAATATTCAAGCTAGTAAACGCTCCTTCCATTCTTCTGCCCCTGGTGGAATATAATATGGTCTTGATTCACCCTAAAACAATAGAAAATCGTTAAAGTTTTATCTCAGTGATTTACGAATTGACAATCATGGAAGGGATATAAGAGGATCGAATAAAAAGTATCGAAAAAGACTTCTATCTCACAAAGGTTCTTTATTGGCTAACTACACTGCGCAAAAAGATTAACGCACATTCTGAAAATCTCAATTTCAATGAAAGTTAACTCTACATTGACTTTATAACTTATTTTTTATGTTCTCTCGGAAGGGTTTTGAACGAAACAAGACACATTAAATGGAAGAAAAATTCAGGATTTCACCGAATCTTATGTGAAAAAGAAGAGAAATAAACAATTTTCAAAATACTGAAATGCTGATAAGTGATTTAATACTTGGTATTTCCACCCTATGCGTTAATTACAGCTCGGCAACGACGGTTCATACTCAAAATGAGTGATCTTAAAATGTTCTGATCTAATCCTTCCCAGATTTCTCTGAGTTGGATTCCTAAGTCATTAAGAGTAGCTGGATGATTTTCTGAACTTCTCAGCCTTCTATTGAGGTTGTCCCAAACCTGCTCAATCGGATTGAGATCTGGACTTCTTGCTGGCCATTCCATCCGTGAGACTTCAACCTCTTCAAGGTACTCCTGAACGATGCGTGCACGATGGGGTCTGGCATTATCGTCCATAAAAATGAAATTTTCACCAATGTATGGGGCAAATGGCACTACATGCTCTTCGAAAATGTTCCTTATATACCTATCAGCATTCATAGGTCCATTAACAACGACCACTAGGTCTGTGCGAGCAGTCAAAGATATTCCACCCCATACCATAATCGATCCTCCCCCGTAACCAGTAGTATTCAGGAAATTGCACTAGGCATATCTTTCATGTGGACGTCTGCATACAAGGGAACGTCGATCACAATGGTAGAAGCAGAATCTAGACTCATCTGTGAAGAGAACTCTTTCCCAATCAGCCTCTTCCCAATGGATATGCTCTCTCGCAAAATCCAAACGCGCCCTTCAATGGGCTGGGGTAAGAGCTGGGCCTCTTGCCGCGACACGAGGCCTTAAATCATATTCTCTGAGGTGATTTCTTATTGTCTGAGTGCTGATTTGCACCCCATGAGTTTGTTCAAGCTAATTTTGAAGGACGCGAGCGGTTGCAAAACGTTGTCTCAACGAAGAAACTCTCAAGTTACGTTCTTGAATGGCAGTTGTTACCCGTGGTCTACCCTGTCCTGGTCTTCGGACATTCATACCTGTCTACCTGAATCGCTGCAACATTCTGGACACACTTGTATGGGAAACTCCAAACCTTTCTGCAATTCTTGTGTATGTCCACCCCTCTTCTCGGAAAAATACCGCTTGGGCAGATTTCTCTTCAAATTGTGTGTTTCGCGTTGCATAGCGATCGAGTGTAGAAAATCAAACGAAAGAAAAACTATTGATCACTAGAATTGATCGAGAACAACTGATTTCAGAATGAAGCCAATACATTCAAAACCTGATAATCTCATCTTTTTTTATTCCTGCAGGGAAAAAACATCTGTATTGAAGAAAAACGTTGAAAACATATGCATGCATAATTCTGATAAAAATAATTATCATTGAGAACACCTTCAGTTGTAGAATAAATTTGAAATTTCCATAATGTGCGTTAATTTTTTGGCGCAGTGTATTAGGTTGAATATATAATCTAAATGGTTGAATTTATAGCGGTGATTCAATGAAGACATTTGATCAGCATCACGAGTTCTATAAAACAAAATATTTGAGAAAATATACCTAAAGTCAACTTTCTTTTGATGCGGTTCGTGATCCTTTGCTGAAAGTTGATCTTATTTGTCGGGAAAAAATAAAATATGAAGTTCTATACATACCGTTGCATCACTTCCTACCGCGCCTTCCTCTGGAACTACTGCAGATGAGAAAGGGGGGAAGTCGCTAAAATACTTGGCTTTTAGGGAGCATTCCTGCAATGAAAATTTATTTTTTCAACGACTGCACTTAAATATCACATTTAAATTTTCATTTACTTGCATGCGGTATCCTACTGACAATCTGACATTTGACAATCCTTACCATCTTTCTGAATCATTCAACAAATATTCCATAGATATATTTGATATAATAATATAAGACGTTGAAAACACAGACTTCCACTAATTTCACATCTGTTTCGGAAATTCGTCTTATTATTGAAAATTTAGGATCTTTTATTTGTTCGAAATTTCTGGTGAAGATTTCATCAAAACTGTCAGTGAAATGAAAAATAACAGCTCCTTTGGCTAAGATGAAATACCGAATACTCTCATCAAAAAAAAATTTTTGGATCATCGCAGACCCCTTAGCTTATATAATTTACATGGCTTTTAAAGATTGTGTGTTTCCGCAATCTCTGAAAAAAGCTGTAGTGAAACCTTTTTACAAGAAAGGATACAGTGAATATCTTGAAATTTATCATCCAATGAGTTTATTGACTTTTTTCTCCAAAGTGTTTGAAAGAACACTAGTAGGTATATGTATAGACTCTTGAATTTTTCCATAAATAAATCTTACATCTTTTCAAAATATCAGCATGGCTTTTGAGGACGAATAGTATAGCTATCTATGACTGCTATCTTTGACTGCTTGGTATATATTTACAATTATTGACGTTTGTTGAAATTTGATGGGATTGGAAGTCAGTACAGACAACCACAAAACGAAAAATATAACTGAAAACGATGCTGTAATTAATTCATTACAGCACTGTTTTTGGAACTGTAATGAACTCATTACGATACTGAAATAGAGAAAAGCACTTACAGCTGCTACAGCAATGAGCAATACAAGGAACAAAGATGCTAGCTTCATTTTGATGATGTGACTGATCTCAGGAAAGGAATGGATCCTTTAAATACAAAAAAATTCAAAAAAAATGAATCCGATTTAAAAAGCAAATTTGATAGTCAAAACGTGATTGGAATGATAATGCATCTAACAAAAATTATCAAAAAAGATTAAGTTTTTTTTATTTGGCTATTAATGCTTATATTCTTGAACATAATATTTCGGAGTGAATGTTCAAATTTTTGAGTTTTGACAAACTAGTTCACCAAGAGTCAGAAAATTTCGTAGGTAAGTCTCATGTTATTTTATTGTCTTGGTATTAGGTAATAAGTTCCAAAGTGGATATATATGTAAGTATAGATTTCGTATCGTTTCTGTAAATTCAATGAATTTTTATTGTGATTAATGGAATAGTGACAGTATTTACACAATAAAATATTTTGGTAGGTAGAACATTTCATCCATGACAGGAGATATAATCATGAAATCTGTGAGAATTTGAAATATTCTTCTTCTTTTTCAACCACGACAGTGGTTAGTATAAGTCCGCTCGAGCAAATTTGAAATATTCTCGCAAAATTTTATTCTACAAGGTACTTAGGTACTAAGGTACTAAGAACGAATGGATTTGCCACAGAATTAGAGAAAATATTTTCTATAACTACTTGTAAATCTCGACTAACAATTTATAATTTGGAATAGAAAGGATATCGGGTGTGTAGTCAAACTTGATCAATTTTATCTCTTTATTGCTTCAGCCAAGCTTTCGGACAATAACTTGTCCTTCTTCAGGGCTACTGAAAATTACAAAAAGTTGTAAAAAACACACAGAAATTAACACAGCATAACTTACATCAATGTGAGTCTTAAAAGTTAAAATTATTACAATGTTCATATATAATATGTAATTTGGCAGGAATAACTATATTTTCTTACTTAATCTTAACAACAGAATCAAACTAGTCAAATATTAAAATACATATGAACGAATAATGTCAAAGGTTGAAAACATAGAAAAAACACAAAGACAAGAGACACAGAGAGGAACGACAATAGAGGACGAGTGACGTCACGCAATGAGGAATGATAAGGCGTTTTATAGTGAGGGAATCATCTGTAATGCATAATCATCCAATTTGTCTCATATTAATCAATTGAACGATGTTGCAATAAATGGAATTGATACCATTAAAATCTGAGTAGATATTTAAATTTGTTTCATGGCTCATGATTTCAACCGCCTCCAAAAACTCTCTTTTATATTTGTTTCGCTCAGATCTTAAGCACCTAGCCTCTGAGAACTTCATAGTATGTCCCGTTTCATATATGTGTTTAGATAATCCAGTGGTTTGTCTCCCTTTTGTACAATCTCTAACATGTTCCTTTATTCTAGTATTCAAATTTCTGCCTGTTTGGCCTATATATGGTCTATTACATTCCATGCAATCTATGGAGTGAACTATTCCAGACTTGTTGGATGTTAGTGTTTTGTCCATCATTTTTGAAAATACATATTAACCCAAAGTGCAAGGCATGCATGCAGCAATGCCTATTGAGGCATAGAAAATATTGCAATCACTTTATTTGTATCAATTTTTGCGGATATGAAATTATTATTATTATTTATTTATTATCATTGGAAATAACTTGATGGATGTTTATGTTGATTATCTGCGGTGTGGAAGAATTTTGATTTCCTGAAAATTGGCTTAATGATTTTAATAAGCGTATATTGTTTTTCGTAACTAGCCTTGAAAAAGATACGAACTGTTTCGAAACGTCGGCGTTGTTACAAATTAAACAATAGAATAAAATCATCTATCTCTCTATCTATCTATCATGTCCAATATTCCCAATATTTTCCTTTTTATTATTATTATTATTTTTTGTCTTTCATGGGTCAGGTGGAAGAGCAGACACTTCACTTGGAGTGAACTGAACCTAGCCCTTTGCCATATTTTTCAGTGACTATGATCTATTATTTTTTCTCTGTCAACTTCAATAAAGACATTATTATTATTATTATCTACCTTTCAATAAATTTGTGATTGCATTGAAGGTTGAATAGTTTTCACTCTCTAGTTGGTTGGGATGGGTTCATAAACTTAATCAGTGAGAAGAGTAAGAGTATGGCGAATGGCCATATGATCAGAAATATACTCAGATATCTACTCCACGATCGTCGTTCAGAAACTTACTATGACACATGTCATTTAACCATGTGAACAAATGTATACATTGAATTATATTTGTACACTCAGATATGATAACATTATTTTTATTTTTATCATAAATATTGCTATCGTAAATGTATAATATAATAAAAGTGAGAGAAATTTCTCGCTCTTTGAAAATCAAAAGAAATAAAGAATTTTAGTCAAACAACAAAATGAAGAAGCTATATCTACACAGTGAGTTCACTTCTGTAAGCAAATGTTGAATTAGTCAGCATGATTTTTTTTCAGGCCAGAAAAAATAATCGAGAGTAGGCAGGAACAATGAGAAGAGATTTTGTTCGTAATATTTTCTTGCACAGAAAACTACACAGAAAATTAAAATCATTAATTTTTTGTTGTTTTATAGACTTCATCCTAGGAAGAATGAAATATGTACTTTGCAACAAAAATATTTTTATTGAAGGAAATATAAAATGATGTTTGCATATATTGAATAGCAAATGATATGAAAAAATATTAATAACAATTAAGTCTAGTATATTCTGAAACAAGTTGCAGAATGGGCTCCTATTCCAACACGAATGCGAAATTCGATATTTTCTCTATTTCTGTCAAGTTTTGAGAAATATTGTCGAAATTTCGAAATTCAATAAAAATTACGAAAATTGACAGATTACGGAATTTGAATATGAATCGTATGTTTCGAATTCAGACATAATCTACAATTACCCATTGAATTCGTGAATTATGTTTGATGAAATCGATTTAACACTACCAGAATTAAGAGAATTTGCAAATAATGTAACAAATCATTTCAGTATATCCCCAAATTATCTTATATTGGCAATTATTGTCGTTTGTTGAAATTTGATAGGATTGAAAGTCTGACTAAACAACCACAAAACGAAAAATTATCTGGAAACGATGCTGTAATGAGTTCATTACAGCACTGTTTTTAGAACTGTAATGAAGTCATTAGGATACTGAAATAGAGAAAATATAATACTTCACTTCATTCCAGAACAGGTACAAAGGAATAGTTATTTCAATTTTATACAGCTACATTGTTTTCAATTCACGATCTCAATGATCGGGTATATTGGAACTATGTCTCCGAATATATTCTATAATTCTTCGTAATTCATCTGAAAGTTGAAAAAAGGCGACTGAATCAGTAGAGAAATGGATAAATTTCAAATTTGAAAAGAAGAAGCAAAATCATAGATTTTTGATCCTTTCATTTTGACAATAATTTCTGAAATATTAAAATAAAATTTCAGATAATGTAGCAAATTCTAGTGTTGAAGTAAAATTGGGGAATCATAAAATGGTAGTAACAACGCACAAAACAGCAATTTTTCAAGTAGAAACATTTCTTGTAATTATCGCCGGAATGACAGCACTCATTCTCGATTCTTCGTTCATCACATTCAGCAAAGATGTAGATAAAATTTGGAAGATTGCTCTGGATCCTTACAAATTTCCACCCATAATGCAGATGCACTTGAAATATGCTTTAACGACGCTTGTGGTGGTTAGGACGTTTACTGTTCATATCACAATTGCCTTATATGTTGTTATGTTGTGGCCTGCTATATTCGTGAGTATTCATTAACCATTCTGGAAATATTTTTTTTAATTTTGAAGTATAAGCTCTCTAAATAATAGAATAAAACCAATTGAAATTGAAGTTGCAACACCGAAAATTTGACATTTCAATCACAGAGTGAATGGACGCGTTCAATAAAAAGTTGTGGAACAGTTGGCAATATTCTAGAATTTTCTGCTGAACGCATTCTATCAGTTTTCGCTACGGAGCGTATGCTACGAAGTGGTCGCCATCTTGGGAGCGAATTTATTTCATTTTATGCTAAAATGTTGAGTAAATGACATTAATGACAGTGATTTTTAAACGAAATTTTAATTTCAAATATAATAGAAACTGAAACATATACGTTCATCAACATTCTGAAATAATGTTCTGAATATTTTTCCCATATATTGAAGAATAAAAAAGTTATAATACCGAAGGAAAACCGGAAATTGCCTCTCATAATAACATAACCTTCAATTAGAACCCACAGAACCTTTTGCTGTCAAAAAAAGGAGCAACCCGTCCAGCAGAGAATACTAACGTTACCAAACTGATACCTATCAGTAGCGGAGCTACTTACGCTAGCGATCTTTCTGCTGAACGAGCCCCATATAACTGGTTTTATCTGATGTGAAATTGATGGATCTATAAAAAAATAGCAGTTCATTATAGATATAAATAAAATAAAATAAATAAATAAATAATTTATTGAATCTCTTAGGACATAGCAAACTATGTATGAGATGAGTCAATTAAATACAATATAATTTGACATATACTGGTACTAAGGGGTTGTCCATTAATCACGTGAGGCTTGAAAGGGGGGGGAGGGGTTTGATAAAAATTACGAAAATAACACAAGGGGGAGGGGGGGTGTAGTAAGATATCACGTGTATTTATTTTTTCGTCAAACGCGCGAATTTTAAACAAATATTAAGCGGCACGGCGCGGCGTGTAGTGCAAAGCACAGTGCCAACAACTGAACTGCAAGATGCTTATCCAGTTGTTAGTGTTGAAGAATGTCTTGCTAATCCGTGGTCCGAGGACAATATACATTAAATATATTCATGTACTAGTACAATACATGTTTTCCCTTTGATGACACTCTTCTTTTATTATTATTGTTATGGCAATCAAAAGAAACTTGCAACCAGGTGTAGACATTTTTATTATAGTCCTTAATTTCAGAATAAAATAAGATTATAGTTTATACCTGTATTTAAATTAAGATAATATTCAGAAAATTTTAAGATTCGTTGTAGGTACTAAAAATACACGTGATGTTGAGAAGGGGGTGGGGGGGGGTGGTCTTAAACCTCACTACGTATCACCAATGGGGGAGGAGAGGTTAAAAAAATGCTAAAAAAAGATTACGTGATTAATGGACAACCCCTAATGAATAAATAGGTAGATATATAAAAGTACAATATACAGATAATATAAATACAAATACAAAAAAAGAAAGAAATTCAACATCAGGACAGTTTGTCATTCAGGAATTCAGCAACACTATAAAAACATTTTTTCCAAAAGCATTTTCAAAGCATAAATATCCATCTTAAAAAAGACAAACTCAAAAACATTTCACAACGAAGGAACAACAACAATTTGAAGCAGAAGGTAAAATTTCTCAATCTATATATGCAGGTCATTCTATTTGAAGAAACGCACTCTTTATATTTTCAGTAAGGGCAGTTCAAGCCTGCGATTTTAAACAACCCTGTATGATAATGGACGTATTTCTTTACACGTAAATGAAACATGATACATGGGATATTGGTAATTCATACCCGAAATTTTTTGCTTAGGATTCCAATGATGAATGTTTAATTGAAGGTATATTTGGCGAAAAAAAAAGTGAATCAATCGATTACTCGAAAACCGTTAGAGATAGGAACAAGAAAGTTGGTACATAAAAAATCTAGAGGCTACAGCGAATCGAAAAAAGTAATAATATACAGGATGTTTTATTTGAAATATCGAAGTTGTTAGTACTTTTCGATATAAGCGGCAACAACAGCGCTAAAAATATTTTAGATCGATAGACCAGTGGTTATGTAAGAAACAAATTTTCGATAAGATCGTACCTTCCGTTCTCCGTAAAAGGGTTTCGTCAACCGTGGCCCATCCTAAATATAATTTTCTGCTTAGCGAAGGCTCTCAATTCCTGCTCAATTTTTAATATTTATATAAATTGAATATAAAATCTCTTATAATGGATAAAATAAAAATTCAACACTCAAAACTTCAGGTATTATCTTCAAGAAGACACTGATAGAATGGCGATGGCAATTAAAATATTCTCTAATTGAGTATTATACACTGTGTCCGTAAAGTATGGAACAAATTCATTTTTAGCTAAACAGACCATTTCAAGAAATAATCCTGAAACACGTCGATTTTTTTATTTTAATTTACCGTATTTCAAAATAATGATCTAATATACAGGGGGAATTACTTTCGGGTAATGACGTCACCGTAATTTTTTTTAATGGAACACCCCCATTTGGACTCAATTTTCCGATTACTCTAGCTGAGCTGACCCAAAAATGTATCACATGTTGATTCCAATTGGTACAAGGTGGACAAAATTAAAATAGTTTTGTGTGTGCTCATAAAGTAACGCGTAATATTCCTTATTAGTTAAATTAACAATATTATCAAAAATACTTATTGTCTAGCGGCAATTGGTTTTAATGTAACACCCTGTTATTTGTTACATTTTTAGATTAATAAAAATGAGCTGTTTCCAAACATGTTTGTTACTTGTGGTCTAGCAGACACAATATGAAAGAAATTATTTCTTATCAATTTAAATAAAACATAGTCGTCTACGTCATTACTCGAAAGTAATCAACGTGTTTCAGGATTATTTCTTGAAATGTTTAGCTAAAAATGAATATGTTCCATACTTTACGAGCAGTGTAGATCCTTATTCTTTTTTGATCCGAGCAGGCTGACAGAGAATACTTACTGATACCATGGATAGTTGTAGGAACAATACGTTTGTGTTGTGATATCGTGGCGACTGTTATAGGCCTATTCATCTGTTCCAAATATGGATTACTGAGTACTTTATGGATTGAATTCCTGATTGTTCAACTACTGAAACATGGCCCTGCTTTCTATGTTTGGTTGACTATTGTTAGGTGAGTAATAATCGTGTTATGCTGTAGCCATTTTTCCAATAAGAGGTTTCATTTTGAATAGCCCTCTATCTAGGTAGCTGTCATTTTTTGACATTTGACAAGGGAAAACTACGCCCTTGATAAAAATGGACTGGTGCACGCTGAAACGACACACTGAATTTTTTTAAACTCGCTCCAAAATGTTGAGAATTTTTCCGTCACAGTTGGCAAAACGAAAGCACTTTTGAGTCGTCGGAAACACCTTCTCAGACAAGAAATACTTGAAATGGTAAATATTTCGATCTATTAGGACAAGTTAGTGGTGTGAAGAATCGAAACCTTGTACGTCCCTCAAGAATAACTGAGAATATCTCTGCTGGAGCCCATGATTTTGACGAAATCCTAGGTCCCAGGATGCAAATTTTCAGAATCTATTAATCAAGACAACAAAAATTTTTATGAAAATAGAAGGATGGCTGAAAGATTGCAAGCTCACACTAAACACTGCCAAAACAAGTGTCAAGTGCTTCAAAAAAAAACAGTCTACACAAATTATACCTGAAGATTTAAAAATTACTGAAACAACTTTCAAACTCCAGGAAACTGCGAAATTTCTTGGAATAACCTTGGATGAATACCTTACTTGGGGAGAACACATAGAAAAAACCAACAGCAGCCTGAACTCAGTATGCTACACAATCAGGATATTATCCAAATACTCAAGCATGGAAATATTGAAAACTGTTTATTTTGCAAATTTCGAATCCAAAATGAGGTATGGTATAATCTTTTATGGAGCATATAGAAACATGAAAAGCATCTTTATAACTCAGAAAATCTTTATAACTCAGTATCATCCTTGGACTCAGATATCGGGAGTCCTGTAGAGGTCTATTCAAAGAAAATAAAATTCTTACATCATATGCTGTGTACATTCAAGATAGCTCAAATTTTGTCTTTAGGAATAAACAACTGTTTGAAAATGAATTGAGCCAAAGTAAATATAAATCAAGAGATACCAAGTACATATATCCCAAACATCACCTCACAATAACAGAGAAAAATTGCCACTACTCTTGTCTAAAAATTTTCAATAAACTACCTAATTATATCAGGAGAGAATCTGAAGTAAAAAATTTCAAGAAATCTTTATGTAAATTATTGATGGAATTGGAACCCTATGATATGGAAGAATTTAATAATATGTGATTATTTTTTTGTTTGACACTATTTTCTTTCTACTATTTGTAGTATTTAGAAATAAAGATCTGTTTTATTCTATTCTATTCTATTCTACACGTGTATCTTGGCCCCTTGATATTTAGGCATTCCACATAAACAACATAACACAGTATTTTCAATGAAGACTTGGGTCTTACTGATGTCTTCCTATTCTTCTTCTTCTTCTTCTTCTTCTTCTTCTTCTTCTTCTTCTTCTACATATTTTGAGCCAGTGGCTTGTATTAACCAATTATTTATGCCTCTTGGGAGACTGACGTCCACGAGTCCTTCCACCGTTTAGGCGGTCTTCCCAGCGGTCGACGTGTTCCTGGATTTTCATCCCTTACCTCACTGATGTATGTAGCGAATATATTGCGCTACAGAGCTATAACTAATGGTTTTCATGGACGGGCTGGGATAGAAAGATATTGATGTGGACGATGTTCATTTTCAATAGGATGGCGGACAACAAAAGCTACGAAAAATTAGCAATTTTCAGGGCAAAGTTTCGTTGCCGTATTATTTCTCTAAAAGATGATCACATTTATCATCCGAAATCTTGTTATTTATTCCAATGCTCCATAATCTTTTCAAGACTTCAAAGATGGAATTTGTAAAGTTATCGAGTACATGAAGCTTCAACTATGCGTATTGGTCTTGGAAAATTTTATGAGAAGAATATTGTGCTGCAACAATAGCCTTTGGCTGATATCGTTCTTCATCGTTAATGGCATACCTTCCTTTGAAATGGAATAAAAATTCATTGATTCCTTTCAAAATATACTAATTTTTTTCAATATCGAAATGAAACTTATATTCGTGTATATTCACGTATGACATAGTAACGGGTGTTTTTTTTTTTCGAGTATATAACTTTAAGTTGGCATTACTGTTCAAGATGGCGACCGATTTAACAGCTGTCAAGTGATTTACTCTCAGTTTGGTTTGGCAATCCATCGTGAATAGACTTCCGCCTGAACAACGCTTGCAAATAGTGCAATTTTATTTCGCAAATAATGGTTCTGTGCTGAATACGTATCGCGCACTATGTCAATTTTTTTGTTTAGCGATGAAGCGCACTTCTGGTTGAATGACTACGTCAACAAACAAAACTGCCGCATTTGGAGTGAAGCTAATCCTCAAGTGTATATCGAAACACCGTTACATCCAGAAAATCTGACTGTTTGGTGCGCTTTATGGGCTGGTGGAATCATTGGTCCGTACTTCTTCAAAAACGATGATGGCCAGAACGTTACAGTCAATGGTGATCGGTATAGAGCCATGATATCTAACTTTTTCATTCCTGAATTGAACAATCATGATGTCCAGGAGCTGTGGTTTCAACAAAACGGCGTAATATGTCTCACAGCTCGTGCCACAATCGATTTATCGAAAGACACGTTTGATGACTGCCTAATTTGCCTAATTTCACGTTTTGGACCTGTGAATTGGCCTCCAAGATCTTGTGATTTAACACCGCTAGACTACTTTCTGTGGGGCTATGTAAATTCATTGGTCTATGCGCATAAGTCACAAACCCTTGACCATTTGGGAGACAACATTCGCCGTGTTATTGCCGATATACGGCCACAAATGTTGGAAAAAGTCATCGAAAATTGGACGTCCAGATTGAACTACATTCGAGCCAGCCGTGGTGGTCATATGCCAGAAATCATATTTAAAATGTAATGCCACAAGATTATCTTGCTGACAAATAAAATGTATGTCAATCGAAGAATCCATCGTTGTTTAATTGCAATTTAAAGTTCTATAGCTCTAAAAAAACAACCTTTATTATATTCTGTCGAATATCACATCTCTCAGATCCCACTGACGTCAATAGCAACGAACTTCATTCAAGAGTACATTTTATTCAATCTGAGTAAATGGATTTAGATCAGCCATACTCAACCTTTTTTTCACCTCGGGCCGCATAATTGCTACTGTTCATTCTTGCGGGCCGCAGTAATTTACCTAGTTGTAAAACTAGCTTTGGCCCGCGCGGTTTTCATTTATCGCGCATAATCAAAACTTTTTTTTTTAAATCGGTCACAAAGTAGCCTTAGTCCTTTCGTAAGCTCTACTAGTTCGTGTCTGTGAACCAAATTTTATCAAAATCGATTCAGTGGTTTATGCGTCAAAGCGAAACAGACAGGCAAATTACGTTTTTCGCATTTGTAATATTAGTAGGGTGCGAAAATAAAAATATACAGGGTGTTAGGGAAACGCCCCCAACAACGAAAACAGGGGATACTATTGACGATTTTAAGAAAATTTGAATAATTTTTGCTATCGCAATTTTTTATTTTGGTAGGTACCATGATTTCTATACTCTTTCATTAGCATAATTCACGCAATAATGCTAATAAGAGGTTTTAAAAATCATGGTACTGACCAGAAAAAAAATTACACAATAATATGACAATTTTACTGTATAATCAGCTAAAAAAACGCACCCATGAATCCATAGAAACGAAAACTACAAGAGCAAAAAACTTGAGATAAGGCAATCTCGCTAAGAAGATTAGGTATAGTATGTACATAAAGAATCCATTGTTTATATTATGGGTATAGTGTTCTGTGTGTACGCAATAAGGGAGAAAACAAAGTAAATGAGTAAATATTGATACCTTTATTTTTGCGTTATTTCGAAACTTTATTTGTGATACTATTGTGAAAATTGTAATACTGGACTAGGCCGTTGCTCGGGCCGCATAAAAAGGGGCAAAGGGCCGTATGTGGCCCGCGGGCCGCAGGTTGAGTATGGCTGATTTAGATGGTGAAAGTTAATTTATTCTCATACCTACAGAAATTTGAGGATTCTCCTTTGTCGAAATATTTGAAACTGAATTTGTTTCAAATATTGCATTCAATATAATCAATGGACATCTTGCTCAAATACCTCATTGATAATCACAAAAGTTTCAGATAACTATTTTGTCGAATTCTCTAGGTATAGGTCTTACTTGTTGGACGTCGAAGAGGAAAGAAGAAAACAAATGGAACAAGAAATTTATTTAATAAGAACGGGAAGGAAGAGCAGGAGACAAATGACTGTGGAACAAAGACGTTCCATCCAATGTAAAAGGTACGAATTATATACTTATCCATTTGTGGCTTTTCTTTCATATATGGGAGTTCATTTTGAGAGATACATTTTCCGAATTCTCATGCGATTTGGAAAGAAAATGTGGAAATATTTTAGCCATTCAAGATTATATGAGACATTGAACTAAAATCTTTCATTAGTTAAAAGTAAATGATCTCGGCTACGACTATTAATATTTTGAACTATGTCTCGAGAAATGTCTGGAAATAAAAATTTCATTTCAAAAAATATTGTCAATGCCTCTCATTTTAGCAGAATGAACTTCTACACTTGACTGTACTGTAGAGTAATATATGGTATTATTTTCGATGTAATGAATAAGATTACAATATCTAATAAAATTTGCGAAACAATATAAATAGCAATAATCACCCCATAGATGTTAGGCCGTTGGGGTCATACATTTCGAAAATATGGTAGAAATTAATTTCTCCAATTCTGTGGTTATTCTTCCACATCTTGTAGAACAAAATCGTGCGAGAATATATCAGAAACGCACAGTTTTCATGGTTATATTTCATTATTCTATGTTGGTACTCCGAACTTTCCGCCACGGCTTTATCTGTCACTTCATCAATTTGCCAAAACTCGCCACTTCGTGGCTCGTTTTTGAATTTTGAACTCGTGGAAGAATACCAATGCTTTCTGCACTTGTATTATAAATAACTATTCTAAGAAATGAAGAATGAACTAGTTCAATATTCAATATCCAATGGATTTAGTCTTTAATTGATGGAAATTCATTATAGATAATGTTAGTTCGCTTCCAAAAAAATAATGACCTGCTGCAATCTATAGGCAACACATCAATCTTGGGCGGCGTAGAATTCCCAAGCCATACACATGTTTATCTGGTTGAATTCATTCATTCGTTCGTTTCGCTAAAGTGACAATTGACATTTACAGTTTTTTTTTACGCTCATTATCATCCTCAAATGAGTGAAATAATTTATATTCATCTAAGAAAATATTCCTTCATCTTCATCAGAAACCATAAGTGTTTTATATCATCATTTTAAATAGACCAAGTATAAAGACATTGTGAGTGAATTCTTGTTTGAAGAATTTCATCATCTTCTGAATTGAGTCGAAAGTGATATTCCTCTCCTTTCTTTCCTTCTTCCCAGATAAGTATTACTTCTGAAATATCATCTTCAACATCGAAGAGCACAACTGGTAGGAACTTTCAAACAACTGTTTCTGGCTCTATTTAAGTCTAATTGTAAATCATCATTATTTTCATTTCATTCAATCGCAGATTTTCTGCTCAAATAATAAAACAGAGTAATTTTCACCAGCCTTATAATATTTGCGACAATTGTTTCGTCAACACTGTCGCTTCATCAGGTTACATTTCAAGTGATGTTTTAATTCAGTCGAAGTGTTACTTGATGGAATTGAAAGGTAGGAGTATTGATTGCTACCAAAAATGTATAATCATCTACCCATCGAACTGGGAGACTCTAAGAAAAACAAAAACCTATACAGAAAACAACTAAGAACATTAATCAGTTTTTGAGAAACTATGTTAATTTTCAGTACAACTTTTATCTCATTTAGTGTCTCCATGTATTCAGTACTCGTTAGTCTCCGTTTTATTCAGTTTTCTTTTTTATTTTTGTAGGGTTGTTGCTGAATACTTAAATATGTGTCGGGATTTCAACACACAAACTTTGTTTAGGCAAAATTTCCGGATTATTATTATATTGTATCGAAAATGATGATGAATTAATTAATATTATTATTATTCAAAATCCATTGAAATTCATATGCTAATTAACAGAAATGAGTCAAAACTGCGCGGTTACACAATGCAATTCTCAAATTTTCAATATTCAATTTTGAGGAGTTTAAACATAGAAAATATAAAACTTGCTTCAATTATGATCAACTGCTATATAGGAACGACTGCAACAATTAAATACATCACTATTTATTTTTGAATGAGCATACAAAAGATCTTGACTTTGAGTCCGTGCTTTCCTACTTTCTTTTCCATTAGTATAAGGCAATTATACTATATTATATAATTATATAAGAATTCTCTTACGTTATACAATATTCTACTACAATAAGAGAAATAACACAACACAAAAACTTGAGAAATCCCTGACGGGAAGTTAGGAACTTTTGTCGCCGATTGCGCATGTGATCTCTATGAGTGCCATTGGCTCATGAATGCAATACAATGGACTAGTTTTCATTTTTTTGTTAAGGATTAATTCTAAAAATTTAAGTAAAATGAAACAAAAATGTGGAAAAATCATTGAAATATCTCTAAAAATGAAAAAGTAATGGACTTTGAAGTTGCGCTTAGAAGAATAATTTCATAGTACGTGTAAGTGTCGTGACGTCACACACTAGACGACTGGTATTCGCAGAGTGCTTACGAATTCATTGGTGTACAATCACTTGTGCCGTTCGTGTCGTGTTTTGTTCGTTACACGATGGCTGAAATAACTCACTAAACATATACATACATATAAATTACTTTTTTCTCTTTTTACTTTTTACTCCTCACATAAATATGTTTTGCCATTGATAGACTTCAACAACCAGTACTCAACTACAAACTGTTTATGAAACGTTTTTTAAATAATTAATAAATCATCGTTATAAGTTGAACCATGATGAAGCAAACTCTAGATACTTACTTGAAAAGTTTAACTCCTTTTATTTCAGCACTGACATAAGATGGATTTGAAGAAAAAAACTCCATCACTGCAAATATATCTATTTTAGGCAAATTGTCACTTTGTCCTTTCACGAAGCCTTCTTCCATTATGGTGACATAAAAACAAAACTCGAGTTAAAACTACACTGTACAACTACAAACGGCGCGAGAGCCTTGGCGCGGCTAAGTATTTAAACGTAATTTATGGTGTAGCGATCACAGGCAAGAGCCGTGACGTCACGGACCAAAGACGTTCCGCGCTAAAATACGTAAATTTAAATAATCTATTTCTCAGTCATTTATTGATGGATTTTCAAAATTTTTTCACTGATTTATCAGTTTTGCTCTATATTTCAATTCTATCGTGTCAAATATAGTATTATCAACATCACTAAACTAGTCCGCTCAAAAGCTCCTGACTTCACGTCAGGGCTTCCCGGATTTTTTTTCTCATTTTTCGCTCGACTAGAATCCAATTCACTAGAATTCCTGCTGAGTGAGGTTATTTTTCCAGGTTAATATTCTTTCAGCGTGTCACCTTCCTAATCATTCAAAATTTTTTCCAGGGATTCTATCAGCCAGGCAACTATTGCAACTATAATACATCGCCTGAGTCATCGGGATAAAGAAAATATGTCCACAAGAAGCCTAGATACTCTTCTGGAAATCATAGATAGGGGACATCGTGAAGAAGAGGAGAGTAGCTGGATGAGTGAAGATTCATCATACACATATACAACATATTCGACTATACAATCTGAACAGAAACAGTTTCTGCCTGTAAAAATAGAATCTGAACAGAAAACGATTCAACAATTAATCGAAGAATCTGAACAAGACACTAATACGAAACCGAATGATTTAGTTAACAAAATAGATATGGGTTCCGTGAAAAGTGAAGTAATCGGTAAGTTCTAAACATTCTGAGTTAGGATTCATAATTAGATTATCTTTCGATTCGAATTTTAGTTGATTTTGATGGAGTAAATGAAGATTTAAAAAATATTCTTTTGTGGTGTGTATTGGGTGGTTATGAGCACAATTTGAAATTATTTTTATAAAGGGTGTTTTTTTTCGAGGTATTTAACTTTAAGTTGGCATTACTGTTCAAGATGGCGACCGATTTAACAGCTGTCAAGTGATTTATTCTCAGTTTGGTTTGGCAATTCATCATGAAAGACTCATGCCTGAACAACGCTTACAAATAGTGCAATTTTATTTCGAAAATAATGGTTCTGTGCGGAATACGTATCGAGCACTACGTACATTTTATTTTGTTCGGCGATGAAGCGCACTTTTGGTTGAATGGCTACGTCAACAAACAAATCCTCAAGTGTATGTCAAAATACCGTTACATTCAGAAAAACCGACTGTTTGGTGCGCTTAATGGGCTGGTGGAATCATTGGTCCGTACTTCTTCAAAAACGATGATGGCCAGAACGTTACAGTCAATGGTGATCGGTATAGAGCCATGATTACTAACTTTTTCATTCCTGAATTGAACAACCATGATGTCCAGGAGCTGTGGTTCCAATAAGACGGCGCAACATGTCACACAGCTCGTGCCACAATCGATTTATTGAAAGACACGATTGGTGACCGCCTAATTTCACGTTTTGGACCTGTGAATTGGCCTCCAAGATCTTGTGATTCAACATCGCTAGCCTACTTTCTGTGGGGCTATGTAAAGTCATTGGTCTATGCGGATAAGCCACAAACCCTTGACCATTTGGAAGACAACATTCGCCGTGTTATTGCCGATATACGGCCACAAATGTTGGAAAAAGTCATCGAAAATTGGACGTCCAGATTGGACTACATCCGAGCCAGCCGTGGCGGTCATATGCCAGAAATCATATTTAAAATGTAATGCCACAAGATTCTCTTGCGGATAAATAAAATTCATGTCAATCGAATAATCCATCGTTGTTTTAGTAAAATTTAAAGTTCTATAGCTCTAAAGAAACACCCTTTATATACAGGGTGTTCGAGAAACACAGATAAAAAAAAGTTACACTTTTTTCATTGTAACACCCTCTATATGATGTCAAAAATAAAATAGAAATCTTCAATAATGATGAGTTTCTTCAGATCACTTTATCCCTAGAAGTATCATTCACGAGAAAATTACGAAAAAATGAAAAGATGTAGTTTTTTTATTGGAAATTCATGAAAAAAACAGTTACGCCGCCGATACAGACATTGTGTTTTCGAGTCGACATTTATGGGCTATTTCTTTGCAGAAAAAAAAGTTGTTGGTCATATAATCCAGAGTTGAACATTTTTTTTCTGCGTAGAAGTAGCATATGTACTACTCGAAAAACCAATGTTTGTAACGGCGGCAAAACTGGTTTCTTCATTAATTACCAATTGAAAAAATCCATATTATCAATTTTTTCCCATTTTCACGTAAATGGTGCTTCTAAGAAAAAAGTAATCCAAAGAAACCCCTTTTCATTTGAGATTGCCATTCTATTTTTGATTTCATAAATACAGTGTTACAATGAAAAAAGTGTAACTTTGGTCTATATCATTGTTCTCGAACACCCTGTATATAAGGAATTTAAATTGTACTTTTTGATATCCTATACATAACACATAAAAATATTTTCAAAATATCTTCATTTCCTCCCTTAAATTGATATCCGCACCTGGGGTGGGCCGTGGGCCACCCGGTATACCAGTATGGAAACGTAAAAATATTTCGACAAACATTAAGCAAATTATCAAAGGAATTTGGACAGAAATAAATAATCAACTATGATTTTGCGAGAAATTGCTTAATTTTTAAACATGGTCGTGAATAGTACAGAATCTTTTATTTCGACAAACAATTGCTGATGTTGATTTCACGCCGAAACTTGGAAAAAATCCACAGTCTGGCAAAACTAAAAAACGTTTGAGCACCACATTTTCATCCTATTTTGAAAACCTTCCCTATACGCCTATATACGGTATCATATTTCTTATGTACCTATATAGTGAATTTTCCACAGAGGAAGAAAATAATCTACAATGCATTTACGATGAGAGTACTCTAGGAACCTTATCCCCCAGTAGCAGTGAAAGAGAAATGGGATTTACTTCTACTAAAAATGGAGAAAAGGAAGAATCATAATCAGGAATTCTTTAGGAGGTTTAGGAGAATCCGTTTGTCAATGATGTACCAATTATATGAAATACATTACTTTTAATCCCATATTAATTTTTTTAGTTAAAAAGCATGTGTTTTTTTGTCCACACTCACTTTTGGATCATCAGATGAAATTATTATCATTTTCGCATAATTAATCATAATTTAATCTCGAAAGATATGACAACTGAAGTTAGAAAAATCCTAGGAAAAATCCTACTTGAGCTTAATTAATAACTTTTTCAATTGAATTTCTAACGAGCGGTTTCTATAGATATAAATTTTCAAATTTCAGCCCTTGAAATTTTCCGCCAAAATTTATGGAAAGTAATCTTTAGTTTACAAGGCACACGGACATTCTACGAGGATGAAAATTTCAAAGGGTTAAAAAAACTTGAACTATTCCAAAAGTATTGAAGTTGATGCAAATACAACGATATTATCATTTTCTGAAACCAAAGGAAGTGTTCTCTATCTGAAGATGACAGCATCGTTGATAGCATATAACGTTATAAATAAAATGAATATTTCGTTGGCATTGATTACCACAACCTTAGAAGTCTCAGCTGAGTCCATTTAAACCTCGAAATATTTCGATTTCTGAAGGTGATGTTCAATATAGCAAACTTATGACACGAAGCTTCTTATTACCTTAGTTTTATCTCTCAGTCACATTCAATATTTTATATTATATTATTCCCATTTAGTAGAATAATTCTTTTCATGCTGTTGATTGAATGACTTTTTTTGTGATATAGCAAATATAACTTTCTCGTTTAAAATATTATTCATTTATTGATTAGTTTTATTTGAATTGTTATAATTTCGTAGCTCTTTTATTTTTTTGCAACATGGTCATTTTTTCTTACAAACTATACATACATATACAAACTATATTATATATGTTTGTATGGATGTATATTGAAGAATTATCAAAAATATCGAATGCTTTTTTTTAGTACTTTTTGTCAAAATTCACTTGTGTTATAAGTGATTTGGTTTATATTTTAGCTCTTTCAGGTTATAGGAGAGAACAGAGAAGGAGTATATATTTGCAATATTAGAATCATTACAAAATGTTTGTTCTTAATGAAATGAAAAATGGACTGTTTTATACTGCTATAATATGAGATTTTTGCTGAATGTCAATTTCCTCTGAAAATGCAGTAATTTCAAAATGTAAAGTAACATAAACGATGATTCAAACATATTTGACATTAGATACTTAGAATAGCCAAAAGTTCAACTATATTAAATAACATACCTCATACTAATTGTTTCTTATGATATCTATTGAGCAAATATTAATTTTTCTGTATCAAATTCAATTATGTTGAATGATGCACAGTTATAATAAAAAAATAGATTATATCTAATCGATACAATGTTAAAAAAATTTGTCTCAAATAATGTATCTCGGAGTACTTAATTATATCTAATATATAGTGTGTAAAGTAAGGAACAAAATTCATAACTTAGTTATTGAATGTTTTAAATCATTTTTTAGTTATTATTCCAATACTTTTTCCGCATTTATTAGATGGTACAAATCAAAAAATCAGAAAATTTGGTACTGTAGATAACAATATTTTAAAAGAAAAGCACATTTACTATGAGAGTTAAAAATGAAACATTCATTGAACCCAAAAAACAAAAGAAACTCAGCGCAAATGTTCGAATTGTGTTCCGTTAACTATTTGGCACTGAAACTGACCGATACAAGATTGTAAACAGCAAGAATTCTTCGCCGTAAATCTCTAAATTATTTAACCTATTCAATCAACCTTGGATTTCAAATGAACCCACAAAAAAGGTATAAAGGGGTAAAGTCTGTGGAACGCTGTGGCCACTCAATAGGTCCCCGAAGTCCTATCCACCTTCTAGGAAATGTGGCGTAAATATATTGGCAGACCTTTATTCTAAAGTGAGAAGGAGCTCCATTTCGTTGATACCAAATATCTTGATGGGGCATATTTGCTATCGGTCAGTGCCAAATGGTTAACAGAGCACAAATTGAACATTTTCGACAAATTTCGAGATGAATAAAGATATTATGGTATATATATTTATGCAACAGTCCTAAGAACTAAGACTAAACCTAAGAACTTAGAACAAATCAATGGGGGCGTTCATGCACGTTTCCTAAGAACTAAGAACTAACACTTGCAGGCTTGCAGGCCAACTGTTAACTAAGAACTAAGGGCTCAGGTAAAATATAGAAGTCCGCGTGCGCCGCATAGAATTTCAATATTAACGAGTTCCAGTTTCAATAATTTTATGTTCCGTTATTCGTGTTTATCGATGAAATGTATTAGTTGTATTTAATTTTAATATTAAATTTAATATTTTCACAATGAATATCAATGTCAAACATCAAAGTATAGAACAAATAGAAAGGAGTTCGAGCACGTGCGCATGCCTTAACTAAGAACTAACAAGAGAGTGCATAAACGCCACTGAATTCTTAGGTTTAGTTCTTAGTTCATAGTTCTTAGTCTTTAGTTCTTAGGTACGGTGCATAAATCCACCATTATTCTCTGTAAAAATGGATGACATAAGTAAATTTTTAGGCCATAAGATGCTTAATTTAAAACTGAGATTGACCTGTCCAAGCATTCTGCATGAAAACTTTCAATAACGAAATTTTGAATCTTGTTCCTTACTGACACACTGTATTATTCAAATAATGTACAAATCAATAATTTGAATGAAGATTCTTCCAGGTCCACATTTTATCATCTGGTTGGTTCTTAACACAATGATCACGTTAACGAATAAAAAAAATAACAATATGCTCAACAAAACGGTAACAATTCAATAACAATCTTCATCACCAGAGAAATGTTCGAAAGAATCGGGGTGAGCTAGATCTGGATCACAGATCGTACCTTTCACAGCATCCTTTATAAACGCCGACATTATCCTGAAGTTGATCTTGTTCTCATCCAAACCCCGATATAAATAAAATGGCAACCTATTAGATATAACCCACACGCTCTGGTTCTCTTCTTTGTCGATCTTGAGGTCGTTAGGAAAGACCAGAGTTTCGGTGCTTTGAGCGATAACACCTAAGTTGCTTCTTTTGTAGGGTTTCCTAGAGTCCCAACATCCAACGGCATCCCTGGTGACCAAATTGTAGATCATTACACCGTTTCTGTCCATTGCTGAGGCTGATACTTGACCTGATTTTCCTCTGCTTTGGCCCATTGGTCTGAAAGCGTCCTTTATCTTATCCCAGCCAGTCTCGTTGCGTACCACGGAAGTTTTCACGTAGAATTCTCTAAAACTGGACATGGGGTGGAAATACATTATCCTGTCGTTTTGTTCTTTGTTCCACGGTGACAGAGCAAGTCCGAAAACACCATCTGTCCACTCGAATTCTAGATCATGGACCTTGTAGGCAGCTGCTAGAGGATCTGGATAAAAGAGGTGGTCGAAAATACGCCAACTTTTTTGTTTCCTCAAACTGTAGACGACTATGCCAAACCTGGAAGAGGATTCATTGGATTAATTGATTTTGTAATGATGAAGAACTTCTTGAAACTTATATTCACATATAAATTCACAATTTAGTATCAAAAAAAGACATATTCCAGAAATTATATTTAAAAAATAAACGCGAGGTAATTACCTGCAAGATAATAATAATAAAATACTCATTCCAACAATATTTCTGTCTTTTAATGTTCTCAAGCTCTTGAGAAACAGACATTATATCATCAGGAAATAACTGTATATACAGGGTGATTCACCGGGATGGCCTATTAGACGTTTATGGAAAACTAAATATAATTTTGAGCTGGAAATTTTCATATTGGTGTTTGAGACAATGATCTTTCTCCCTAAAATATTTTCAGATCTCTACAATTTCCGGAAACAGACTACTGCTTCCTCATTTCGAAGAGCACCACCAGTATATTATTGCATCATGAGATAGCTTTTTTTATGGCAATTTCGGCAATATGCCATACCTTGGGTGAAAATTCAACAGTTCATGAGTTATTGGGATTCTAATGAAAAAAAAGGTGTCGATGAAGACTCACATTTTTTTGAATATTTCATCAGAAAAAGCTTTTTCCAAAAAATTTTTTTTCTTTTTCGATTCCGCAAATACGTAGTATTATAAGACTGTTTTCGGCTTGGACCAAAAATGTACAGGGTGTTTATAAGAGGATCATGAACTTGGACAACTCAAATTCATCAAAACTCAAGATTTTCAAATTAGAACCTATATTTTTTATTATTTCAGTCGATTCTACGTACAAAAATAGTGGGGGTTACTTAAGCAAACCCTATACCTAAAATGAATACTTCAAGAGTTATCGGGGAAGAACTTCCAATGAGGAAAAACCGCTATTTATAACTGTGTTAATAACGGTCTGTTACTTCCGGAAAACACAGAAAGAAACAAAAATTCGATGTTTGGATAACTAAATTTTACATTTCATGAATTTTAATTAATTTTTCGTTGGGATTGTTGAGAAATCCATAAACCAATACATTTTTCAATTACGAATAATTCATTATAATTCTTGATATGTCAAATTAAGTCATGAAAACATTGAATGTTAGTTTCTTTCTGTGTTTTTCGGAAATCGCATACTTCTCCACACAGTTATAAATAGCGGTTTTTCCTCATTTAAAGTTCTTCCTCGATAACTCTTGAAGTATTCATTTTAGGTATAGGGTTTGCTTAAGTAACCCCCACTATTTTTGGACGTAGGTTCGACTAAAATAATAAAAAATATAGGTTCTAATTTGAAAATCTTGAGTTTTGATGAATTTGAGTTGTGCAAGTTCAAGATCCTCTTATAAACACCCTGTACATTTTTTGCCCAAAGCGCAAACAGTCTTATAATACTACGTATTTGCGGAATCGAAAAAGAAAAAGTTCTTGATAAAAGCTTTTTCTGATGAAATATTAAAAAAAAATTTGAATCCTCATCGCCACTTTTTTTTTCATAAGAATCCCAATAACTCATGAACCGTTGAATTTTTACCAAAGGTATGGTATATTGTTAAAAGTTCCATCAAAAAAGCTATCTAATGATGCAAAAATGTACTGGGTGTGCTATTTGAAATAAGGAAGTAGTAGTCTGTTTCCGGTATAACCGGAAGTTGTAGAGATCTGAAAATATTTTAGGGAGAAAGATCATTGTCTCAAACCCCAATATCCAAATTTTCAGCTCAAAATTATGATTAGTTTTCCATAAACGTCTAATAGGCCATCCCGGTGAATCACACTGTATGTTTCTTTTTTAGAGTCCTTTGAAATGCGGGAACTAGCCGACACGCAAATTGTATAATTAAGATTTATGTAGTTTTGCACATGAAATTGTTGACAAATTTGTCGAAGATCAACATATTTGTGGAAAAGACCAACAGTATAACTCACTATTAAAATTCAGAGTTCAATTATTTCGTAGAAATATAGAGTACCTAAATTAGTATTCCTCAGAATTATCTGGTTTATTTCATCTGTTCAGTCATCACTTTATCCAAATCGATTTGAAACGAATAAAAATAAATATAAAATGAAATATCTAGTGTAGGTGAAAAGAAATGATTGTTTAGTCTCACTATGTGAATCACCATGTCAGTTATGTTGAAACTTCATAATTAAAAATGGAAATGAAAATATTTGATAGGTGTTATATCATGTAGGTAACTTGAATTTTTCAAAACTTCCTGTTTCGATACAGAGAATGTCCATTTGATTTAACAGTAATGAAATGATATTTTGAATGAGTGAATTCTCATCTGTCACTTTTATTGTAAAGAATTTCACAGGTGTTTCTGAACTTCGTTCCAAATCAATTGCTCTGCACGATGCGACTGGTGTCGAATGTATAGGTTCAATTCTTAGGACATTAATAAGAGGAACGGAAATCGCTTTGTAACTAATGCATTTGTTTTAATGCCAACATTCGTCACTCCTTGTCTGACGGCACACTATAGAAGAAGCGTTACATAATTTGATTAATTTCGAAATCATCCATTCATGCTCAAAAATAGTTTACAATGTGATTTATTCATGAAAATTTTTTCGTGTTTCAAAAGAGTCAATGTTTTTCTCAGTTTAATGATTTAGCTATTGTACAGATATGAAAAAAGAATTCCTGATGAAGCGTTCAACGATCAAATCAGGATTCTCCACGCCTATGGCTCGCGCACACAATCGGCTAGCTCGATTGTGATTGGTGACACTAAACTTCCATCTCTCTTGTATTCGGGATCGAACACAAATGTTCGCTTTCCGTTCCTTCTATCTATATTCTAAGGTATAATCCTTCAGAAGTATCGTGACGAACAAAAAAAAAAGGTCATTGATCTCTTTGTTTGATGTCGCTTCCATAAGTTTGCGTACAGCAGGCTCTACAATATTGCGGATAATAATGAAATGGACATATGAAATGTGATCACGCAGTAGGCACTATTCATTTCACTTATACAAGGCTCGATACAGGGTGTTTAATTGGGAAACGGAAATACTTCACAGGTGCATAGGTGGCACTAAGGCGGTTCTGGAGATACCACATTTATTGGGTCTTTCTGTCTTCGAGATAATTTTATGAATTTTGCCCATTTTTTTCTGAGGTCATATCAAACGAACCACCCGGCATATTTTCTTCATATTTGGCAAATATGTTTCTAATTGAGAGCCAAAACGAATCATGCAATAACCACCTCGAAAATCCAGGCCCGGGTTAACAAAAAATTATGAATCGTTTGAATCCTTGTAACAACACCCTGTACATCGGAATTTTGAAAATCTGTTTTAATATTCGGAAACACCACTAAAACTAAACTAAGGCGTTTACTTCGAATTTTCGCGCAGTCAGTTTTACTGCACAAATTTTCAACGTAAAAGTGAAGTTTTAAGAACTTGGATACCTGAAAGTGGTTTTAAGTGACTTTTAACAATGAATTATCAAAAATTATGAATCCATTATTATTTCAACATTACTTTGTTATTAAGTTTTACATTGGTTTGCCTTTTTATAGCTGTATACTACAGTTTCTATTTTTTGAGAATTGACTTGCATTAGGTTGATATCGTATATTTTGAAACAATTATGAACAAAAAAATTTAATAACAAATAATACGAAAAATAACTACAAAAACGGCTTGAAATGTCCTCTATTTCAATCTGAACATTTTCTTGCTCATTTCAGAATATCACATTCAGATTGTTTTTCATTTTTTGGCTAGCCTCTTCTAATTCAACACAACACTAAATCACTTATAACAATGAGGAAACTATGAATATGATCTGAATTATCCTAAACAACAATGGTCTTCTGTCAAAGTGATGGTTGTCAACCTACTTGACTGAATACGAAATTTTATGATTATTCGCAGTAGTGAAAACAGTTCTGTTAAAAGAAACAATAGATTTTACACACAAAAGAGAACTACGCTGTCAATAACTAACTTATAGATTCACCACTAAAAGTTTCTTTAAACCACTTCCAGCAAACCAAATTGTTAAAAACATCACGTTTACGTTGAAAATTTGTGCAGTAATGAGAAACGACGAGAGAGTAACTTAAAAATAAAAACTGAAATGGTATACAGCTATAAAAAGGAAAACCAATGTGAAAATGAATTGCAAAGTAATGTTGAAATAATTATGGATTCAATATTTTTGATAATTCATTGTTAAAAGTCACTTCAAACCACTTTCAGGTATCCAAGTTCTAAAAAACTTCACTTTTACGTTGAAAATTTGTGGAGTAAAACTGTCTGCCCGAAAATTCGAAGTACACGTCTCAGTTTAGTTTTTAGTGGTGTTTCCGAATATTAAAACAGATTTTCAAAATTCCGATGTACAGGGTGTTGTTTAAGGATTCAAACAGAACCGCCTTGGTGCCACCTATACACCTGTGAATTATTTCCGTTTCCCAACACTTAAGCGCGACAAATAGTCCCTACCCATAAGGTTATAATTTTTGAGTGGTTTTTATAAAAATTATTGATAGATACCTACGTGATGAGTCAAATATTATTCAAAACTAAATTCGTTGAATTCATAATTCAGCCTGTAATTAAAAAAGTCGACCGTTGGATTTTAATATTCTTTGTCATTACTCTTAGTTCGAGTACACTTTTATAATATCAAACATTATTGGCTTTGCCATAACTAGTTTTTTAAATACACAGGGTAATATATTAAGAGGGGCGACCGTTGAAACAAAAGTTGTCAAAAAACTGTGTAGAATGAAAATTTCATACAGAGTAATGACAAGAGACATGTTGACGTTTAATTTTTTGTTATTTGGTCAATGAAAGAGATTACACAGGGTGTCTCAAATCCGATGCTCGCTGAGAACATCTCGAGAATAAGAGAGAAAAAATCTTCAAGGACCCCGATTTTTTTTCTAACCAAGATATAGTGAAATATTTGAAACAGGAGTGGAGTAAAACATGTAACCCCAGAAAATTTATATTTCTGTAGATTAATGGGTGAAAATTGTGTAACTAACGTTCTCTATCATAGACAGATATAAAAAAATCTCATACGATGTGACAGATTTCAAAACATACACCTTTTATTGAAAACTCTCTGTATCGAATACTTCAACTGGGAATTTTCAAATATTTATTTATTTTCAATTACCTCCACACGTCTGTTAAATACGCATGAGTATTGGAACAATCACCATCCTTATTGTCAATAACAATATTTGAGTATAGACTGTCCTGTTTGATGAATTCTTCTGGTAATTCGTATTTGAAGAGTAGTTGGTCCGTTTTCAGATCAAAAACATAAATTGCTGGTGGACAGACTTGTTTTGGCTTGATAGTAACTTCTATCTGTCCAGAATCCAGGACCCAAAGCCTTCCACAATCGTCGGCTTGTACTCTGAATATGGATGTGAGCCCATCGCAAGATTCTGGAAAACAAAGAAAACACTTCAAAATTAATGCTTTATTTCATTATTTTCTCATTGAACATCATAAACCATAGAAAGATGGATAAAACATTATAGAATGAGAAAAATAGTATATTATTCAACGAGCAGTAATGTAGGTCATAACTAACGCAGATGAAGATTGCAGTACGAGCCGCATGCGAGTGCTGTAATTCATCAAGTGAGTTATCACCATTACCGCAAGTTGAATACTATACTTTATCTACGACTATATCAATAAATACTAAGAAAATACAGACTCAGAATATAGACAAAAGGAACGGGAAATAAACATATGTGCTCGATCCCGAGTACAAGAGAGATGGAAACTTAGTGTCACCAACCACAATCGAACTAGCTTCGGTTAGCTCGAATCCAATACAGAGTACAGACATAGAACTTTATTGAAAAATCTCAATAGTTGCCTATAAAATGAATTAAAATATACCAAAAAACATTCCCCGTAAACGATGACTTAATGATCTTACTGCTACACCAATCTCGAAAATTTTTTCAAACTCCTTAATATTTTTTTCGGGCAAGTAATTCTGTATGGTAACATGAGCTCTTTGTCTTTTGGAAATGTATACCTATAAAATATTTCATCTTCACTATCTGAATTAATCATTTTCAGCAAAACATTCACGATAATTAGATATCAACTTTAATTTGAAAACGTCAAAATTATTAAAGTAACATTCCCTCGGACATTCCTCCCCTCAATAACAATAATGGAATGTTCCCTTTCGGCCAATCGAATAAAAGCAAAGAAGTATAAAAGCACAGATCCATATTTTCCGATATATTATAGTGAGTTATAGTCGTGAGTTATTATAACTCTCGCTGTTTGTTAATAGATACTCTTAATTGCTCAAAAGCAGTTGAAAAATGAATATATAATTCAATAGGAGTAGATGAAAATCTTTTGAAGCTTGAACATTTGTTCTCATGCGATGTGATCTATTGTTATAATATTGTTAGTTCTTTTATTTAGACGAGCACTCCTAAAGTTACGATACTTCTGAAATTTGGTTTGCAAATTCGATTTATTATTTGACATATTTACTATCTATTGTTTTACGGAATACTCAACAATTCCAACGAACAATTAATTTCACTTTATTAGCTCTTTCTTGATAACTCTCACAGTATTCATTTTAGAGATAGGGTAAGCTCAAGTGACTCTGATCTTTTTATTCGCAGAATTGACTGAAATAATGAAAAATATAGGTTTCGGGTGGAAAATCTTGAGTTTTGATGAATTTGAGTTATCCAAGTTCATGATCTTCTGAAAAACACCTTGTATATTTTTGATCAAAACCGCAAACAGTCTTATAATACTATGTATTTGCAGAATCGGAAATGAAAAAGGTTTTTTTCGAAAAATACCTCTTCTACAGAAAAAATCAACGAAGTGTTAGTCCTTGGTAACACAACTTTTCTCATAAAAATGCCATAAACTCATGAACTGTTGAGTTTTAGCTCAATGTATGGCATATTGCTGAAAGTTTCATCAAAAAAAACAAATTTATGATGCAATAATATTCTGAGTGTGCCATTTGAAATAAGGAAATAGTACTGTGTTTCAGATATAAGCAGAAAGTGTAGAGGTATTAAATATTTCAGAGAGAAAGATAATTATCTCAAACCTCAATTTGCAAATTTTCAGCACAAAAATATGATTAGTTTTCCATAAACGTCTAATAGGCCATTGCGGTGAATCACCCTGTATAAACGTATTGAAAATCATCCAATTCATTGAAAAAGCCAATCGATTCAAAAGATCTCCCTCATGATGCAACTGAGATCAACTGCATAAAACTATCGAGGTTTCGATTTCTGCATGCGCGAAATTTCATAATGAAATGTAAATATTATTGAGAACATTCAGACAACAAAGTAATGAACCTGATCCAGGTAAACTATTGAACCAAATGAATGTTTTATTCATTAAATCAATTAACGTTATAGCTTTGCAGCAGAAAAGAATCATTCCATTTTAGGATTACAGATAAATGTTGCATTTTGTTATCATTAGTTAGCTTAATTAACACTATTTTAATTAAATGGGTATTAACAAGAAGTACTTAATCGAGAGCGTATGATATTGTCGATATTGAAATTTTATACATTATGCCAAAATTTAATGAAATCGAATCCAGATCAAGAAAACTCTCGTAAACTTTGATTTTTAAAGAGTTCCTTGTCAGCAAGGACCAAAAAGGCGACAATACTCCTGGATGAAGAATATGAACGCGTAGACAGGTAAGGGTTTGCCATGATTATCGCCAATATTCACTAGAAAAGTCACTTAAAGAAGAAGATCAACCCTCATTCGACTATCCCTAGTCTATGTGTGATCTGGCCAGAGGAAATAAAATAACTCTACTATGGGTACCGGGGAAGTGGTAATGAAGTAAACGAAAAAACCGATGAACTTGCAGAAAACATCAAGGTTAACATCTAACAAGCCCTTCTGTGGGCTTGGAAAATGCCGATATGAGACAGCGGTTTAACAATGGAAGTGAGACAGTAGAAAACCCCTCTGAAGAAACACTCCGGGTATTGCTCAGGCAAAGAAATTTGTGGTGCTTTCACCGACCTATACCAATAAGCTCTTGAAGCTACCACGAGCTGAGCTTCGGGTAATGGTGGCACTGCTCACAGGACACTGTCGGTGCAAATACCTTCTGAAGCGCATCGGTAAGTCAGCAAATGAGATCTGGGGACTCTGTGGAAAGGAGGTAATGGGTGTTTTTTTTCGAGGTATATCACTTTGGCATTCCTGTTCCAGATGGCGACCGATTTAAAAGCTGTTAAGTGATTTATTCTCAATTTGTTTTGGCAATTCATCATGAATAGACTCACGCCTGAACAACGCTTGCAAATAGTGCAATTTTATTTCGAAAATAATGGTTCTGTGCGGAATACGTATCGCGCACTACGTCCATTTTATTTTGTTTAGCGATGAAGCGCACTTCTGGTTGAATGGCTACGGCAACAAACAAAACTACTTTTTCAAAAACGATGATGACCAGAACGTTACAGTCAATGGTGATCGGTATAGAGCCATGAATACGAACTTTTTCATTCCTGAATTGAACAACCATGATGTCCAGGAGCTGTGGTTCCAACAAGACGGCGCAACATGTTACGCAGCTCGTGCCACAATCGATTTATTGAAAGACACGTTTGGTGACCGCCTAATTTCACGTTTTGGACCTGTGAATTGTTGTGGGGCTATGTAAAGTCATTGGTCTATGCGGATAAGCCACAAACCCTTGATCATTTGGAAGACAACATTCGCCGTGTTATTGCCGATATACGGCCACAAATGTTGGAAAAAGTCATCGAAAATTGGACGTCCAGATTGGACTACATCCGAGCCAGCCGTGGCAATCATATGCCAGAAATCATATTTAAAATGTAATTCCACAAGATTATCTTGCGGATAAATAAAATTCATGTCAATCGAATAATCCATCGTTGTTTTATTGCAATTTAAAGGTCTATAGCTCTAAAAAAAACACCCTTTATAAACAGCCGGACACATTGTGTGCAAATGTCCGAGTTTGACTGGCCTAAGAAAAAAACCATTCACAGTCACATGGAAAAGTCAGTCCTTGATACTCACGATGTGACAGCCAAGGATCATAAGGATGTTGTCGGTTTCGTTAAAAGTATCGACGACCTCCCTGGATTTGTATGAATAGAAAGGGTTAAGAACAAAAGATCAATTTGGTCGCAGTTCCCGGAAGGCTAACAGAGCCTCAATATCCACGATTCTTTGAATATAAATAGTGCTAAATGATAATGTGAGACCTCTTAGAAGCTTGGATTGTGTGTGTTAAAAATGTTGTAAATCCGAATATTATTATTTCTGTTATCATCATTTTTGGGGGAGAGGCGATGAAGAGAGGTAGGGATTTGTTATGATGCTTGTGATTTCGAAATGACTTAAATTCAATTTCAAATTTGTTTGAAAACTTTTTCTGAAATCAATCAAGAATGCCTACTTCTCAGAGCATATTCAGAACTCAAAATGCGCTTTCTCAGTATATTTTGATCCATCCTTATGCAACAAGCATTCCCAGGCTGTTTTCGGTCCGGAACCCCACTTTTCCTGTCCAGGCCATCAAAATTTATTCCTATTTTTTTTTTTATACAGGCTGTTCTTAAGAAAAAGGTGATATTTAAGGGTGCGATTCTTGGGGCGATTTTGAGAAAAAAACTCCATATGAATGTGAATCGTGCACGTACTCACTATTGAGATATAGGGTGGTAAATTGGCAAAATATCAAAATTATGATGTTAGTGCAGATATTTCTATGGAATTTGGTACACCTTTTCACGGCATCCAGATACATTTTCTGCTCTACAAGCAATTTTATTATTTTTACTAGTGATGGCCTCTGTATGGTTTTGCATGGAATATTTTTGGAGAAGAAAATGGCACGACACTGCTTTTTCCCAACTTGGGAATCATTTTTGAAATTCTCATTCCTTTCTGAACAAATTTGATATCCTGATTTTACTTTTTCAATTTTGTTTAATATTAAATGATGATTCATTCAGGATCGAAATATAAATAGAAATAATTATTTCTACTCTCAAATTATTTTCAGAAGATACACAAACAATTTCTACGAAATGATGACCCAATTACAGTTTTAGTAATTTATTCCTGGAGTATAACAATTTTAATTTTTTTAAGCGGAAACCATTTACCAAAAGAAGTAGAATCATGAGAGAAATTATTGAGAATTTCAAAAATTATTTTTAATTCGAAAAAATCAGTGTCGTACCATTTTCTTCTGCAGAAATATTTAACGCAAAATCCATACAGACGCCACTTGTAAAAATAATGAAATTGTATCTTCATCAGAAATTGTATCTTGATGCAGTGAAAAGGCGTACCAAATACCACAGAAATATTAAGGTAATGAAAAAATATAATTTTTTCGGTAACTTCACCATCCTGTATTTCAAAAAATTTGCCTACATACGTGCTATGATTTTTTTTTATATGTAGGTATAGGTTACACGTTGGATAGTCGGTAGGCATAAAAGCAACTCACATCAAGAAAAATATAATAATTAGAATCATATATGGAACTCTCATTATATCTATTCATGTATGGTTATAGTTATGTTACAGTTTTTATCTATAAATATTAAACATTGGTTAAACTAACCAATGTTTAATATTTATAAGAACGCCATTACGCTTGTCGCTCTAAATGATGAATTCAAAATTTTGCAGCAATTAGCGGAACTTTGTCAAGCCGATGTATTTCCACTTCTTGTCTAAAACATTTACCATTCGAATATTTCGAGAAAAAATGGCAACTTTCAAAATTTCCCATACGGCAGGCATATTATGCAACATGCTTTCTCTCGTGCATATACGCGCGGAAAGAAATAGCAGGGGTTTTTCCCGCACTGTGTGGGAAAGTAACCCTTTGTGATTTAAAATGCGTGCGGGAAAATGGTAGAAAGTGCACGTTTGTAGAAAATAATTATTTACCCATCTAGAGCGAATAGTTATACTTTCCCGTACTAGATTGCCAATCTTGTGTGGGAAATATACTCTTTGCTCTCTCAACAACGTGTTAATGATTCTGAGCAGTGTTTCTGCGTCGATATGTGACAATGGATGAAACATGGTTCCATCTTTTCACTCCGGAGTCCAATCGACAGTCAGCTGAGTGGACTGCACACGATGAACCGAATCCAAAGCGAGGAAAAACACAATTCTCAGCTGGCAAGGTTATGGCATCAGTATTCAGGAATGCGCAAGGTATAATATTCATTGATTACCTTCAAAAGGGCCAGACCATCAACAGCGATTATTATAGCGTTATTGGTTCGTTTGAAGGATGAAATCATTAAAAAACGGCCCAATTTGAAGAAAAAAAGGGTTCTATTTCATCGAGACAATGGCCTTGTCACAATCAATGAAAACAATGACAAAATTGCATGAATTGGGCTTCGAATTGCTTCTGCATTCACCGTATTAGCAAGATCTGGCGCCCAGCTACTTTTTCCTGTCCTCAGACTTCAAAAGAATGCTCGCTGGGAAGGAATTTAGATTCAATGAAGAAGTAACGCCGAAACTGAGGCCTATTTTGAAGCGAAAGACAAATTGTAGTACAAAAATGGTATCGAAAAGTAGGAAGATCGCTATAATCGCTGTATCGCCCTCGAAGGCAAATATCTAAGTATATATAAAACCGCTTGCACATATACGTCAAACTTTAAACGTAAAATCACAGCCCAAACGGGACCATCTAGAGCAAAAATGACAAGAATAAGACCCCCCTCAAAATCGTCTGGAGATCCCGGGAAAAATCCCAAACCTTCGATTCTCCCCGCGGTTTTCGAGTATACGGGGTGTTTCGGATCATTTTGACATTTCAAGTCCCATATTTCTGTGGTATCTGTGGACAATTTGGCTGTCAGTGTCATGTTAATAATAAATATTCCATTTCGATATATGAAAGTTCTTGAAAAAGTTTGCAGTTTCCAAAATTGTTATTCAATATTTAAATAAATGCCGACAGATAAAATGCAAAGTCTTCGGCGAATCGAAAATTCGATAGATATTTGTCAAAATTTGGAAATGAACATTGATATCATCATCGAATGCATTTTCCTCAACTCAGGTTCGTTTGAAGGGTTTGTATTATTTGGAATTAATTGGATGAATGTTACTTTATTTCAGGAATTTTTCGTTTATTTTCCACAAACTATAAAACTACATTCCCTTTCGTGAGAATTTGAATTTATTGCGACAGAAGATGGAACTACCAAAGAGAACAGAAGCTTCATTCATCAATTCAGTCTTGGATTGGAGTAAAAGTTATGCTACTATGAAACAGTATTAAACAGATAGAAAAACTCCTTATAGATAATTCACAATTGGCTTTATTACTGGAAAAAAAGAGCCAAGTTAGTCAGATAACAGTCGAAAGTTTCCATGTGTTTTTTGAATATCTAAAATATACACTTTTACGACAGAGGAGTGCAAAAATATAAGTGACCACTCCGTTTTTGAAGAATTTGAGTGCAGTGCTGTTGAATTTATAATGAATAAGTCAAATCTGTCAATTAGAGACTCTCAAACTTATAACCTGATTTCTCAAAAAGGTTTTACCAAGATAAGATATAATAGGTAATTGCTTATGAGGTAACATAGGCCATGGGTATTTGAAAGGCAAGTCTATTCATTATGTCTCTTTTTAGTTGGTTGATTATAGCTATACTGAATAATTCTAAAAATAACATTCACTTTAGATGTGAATTAATTAAATTTGGACTTATGCATCATATCATATATGACTATGAAATTGAGAAAGACATATTCTTCTAAATTCCATTATTAAGTCTTTTGAATAGTACTTTGAAGATATTGATTTCAATAACGTATGGAATATATCAGTTGAAATACTAGTCAAAATGTTACGACAGAAATAAATTTTGAAGGATCATTCAGTATATGAAGAATTTTAACATGGCAGTCACTTTCGAAATTGGTATCAATTTTGCAGCAATTCAATGAAGGTATAAAATACTTTAAAAAGCAACTATTTATTGAAAATTTCCATGTCATGAATGATCAAATTTGTATACAAATGTAGATACCTACCTATTTGTTCACTAAAGTTTCCAATCTTTTAATCGTTATACGAATAGGTGCTATATGGCCATTTCAAAAATGCTATCCTACTGATTTATTCATTGCTTTTCATTTGGTAAAAATTAAATTTTTCATTGATTCAGATCCAAAGTTAACATTTGAAAAAATCAAGTCAAACCCACTAATATGGGTCAATAGTATTGGCCGATACAATTTTAGTACCGATTTCAAATACTCAGTTCCTTTTGACTGAAGTAAAAATTGAACAATGATCTTTGTATCTTGAAATGAGTTTTGCATTTTTCCAGTGTTCAACAATGAGATAATTATCAAATTGACTCAAGAAATTAACAGAGTATGCTATATCAGGACTAGTTAATACTGCTAAAGATGTTAATAAACCTATTAATTTCTTATATGGTTCATCATTACAACTCTCTTTTGTTGAATCAAAATTCAATTTAGTTTTCACATGTTCACAATCAGACATGTTGAATTATTGCAATACATATTTGAAGAATATAATCGATAGCTTTACTACCTTTTCCATAATTTCTAGTAATATTCATCCCTAATCATTTTTTAGCTTTCCCTAATTTCTTAATCATAAAATTTTCTATCAGAAAATTAATTCAGAATTAACATTAGTTGAAACAAAAAGTCATCCACGTACAATGCAACAATAGTAAGCCAATTATTTTTTGATTTATGTAAATACTATGATCAATTGTTGATCTTTTGAAACTTATATCTATCAAAAATTTAATTTACTATATAGGACATAAATTGCCCTGTTTAATTCACTTCTGAGTAAAACCCAGAGCCACAAGTCTCGTTCTATAACATAGCATCAATACAATCTTCAGATACTAAAAAACTCCTCAGTTCGTCAGGAATTTCCAATAGGTCCTTCAAATTGTTGCAATTATATTGTATTTCTTCACAAAATATGGAATAGAAGAATAATTTGCTGCTCAACTGAAAAATGTATTGATAAACCTTGGAAATGAGGGACTTCTTATAACCTGATTTCTCAGATATGGGTATCCGAAAGGTAGATCTATTATTCATTCTGCCTCTTTTCAGTTTGTTTATTACAGCTATACTGAATATTCCTAAAACAAAAATCTCACTGTAGGTCTTTTCATAGATCTTATCGAACGATTATGTAAATTCAATATTTGTCAAAACTGAAAATAAACATTGAATGCAATTTCTTTATTTCAGGTAATATTTCTATTAATGAGTCAATTGAATAAATGTAACTTCATTTTAGGGCTCACAAGTAAATATCCAATGGAATGATAGCCCTAAAAATATATCTATTATTCATTTTGAATTGACTTACAAGAATATCAATATTTTCATCGGCAAGACATAAAACGACAAATTTTCTTTCAAAGTTGAAATTCAGAGAAAAATATGCTAATAATTGTCTATTGTAACTATTAAATAAACAAAAAAAGGACCATAAAAAGGATTACAACTTAACTAACAAACATAAACATTTTTTGTCAATTTTTCCCACCCAATCATCAATTAAATTTGGACTTATGCATCATACATGTCTCTATAAAGAAGAAATGTGCTAATTTAAAATCTTAATGTTGGGATTATATTATTATTCAATATTCTCTAAAAATTTTTTACAAACCTATAAGCATGAATAACTTTCTTGAAAGACTGACGCTCACATTTTGATTATTCATTTCTCCCAAATTCTTCAAAGAAAGAAATTGCCATTTCTGGAAAAATGAGATCTGAGAATTTGGTTGATATCGGTTATTTTTTATTCATTATTAAAGAATACAATATACGATTTATATTTCAACAAATTTTTAAGACATGCGTATGACTGACATTATGATCATAGAGAAATCTATGTTTATGGTTATGACTGCGTTCGGCAAATCCACACTAGGGATGGGCAAAGGTCAGAAAACTATCGATATCTATACAGGGTCTTTCACGAGGAACCTCACCCATATTTATACGGGAAACTACTGAACGTATTTTCATGAAATTCATCTCTTATAAGTATTTCACGATGCTGATGAAATCTAAAATATTTTCAAGGCATGAGCACCTCCGGTTTTTCCGGAAATGACGTCAACTTCCGTTTTTCAAATTAGAACACCATTTTTTTATTGCAGAAATAGATTCCATAGAAAATTTCAAGTTATTTTGATGTAACATTTTTCAGTTTTGGTTGGAAAATTCTCTCTGAGCTGGAAAATTCGAAAAAAAAAATCGAAAATAGAGCTCCGCTGAAGCAAGAATAACTTCGAGGTTTTTGGATGGAAAATTTTCATTTTTGGGATTTTTCAGGATGTAAGATTGATATATCCACTTTAAAAATCGAAATCGCGATTCATGATACAGGGGGTGAAAAAATCGCTTTCAAAGTTAGGGATGACAAAATCATGAAAAATCAATTTTTTCAAATTAGAACCCCATTTTTTTATGGCCGATATTGAATCTACGTTAAAAAATAATGTGAGTGTATGCATCACACCCTTGCCCTAAAATGGATATTTTCTGAGTTATTCACAAAAAACTGTTTTTCGTCTTGAATTCTCAGCTATTTCTTTTCCCTTCACGCCAAAAAGATGAGATTTTCAGGAACTGTTATCTGAACCATGCTGTAGATTTTTCACCCCTCCTTGAAACCGACTTCAAGTTACTATTAGGAGAACCATGGCAAACTCTCGCAGTTATAACTAGAGAATTTCTCAAGTTTGTCATGGTTCTGTTAATGGTATCTCTCGTTGGTCTGGGTCGGTCAGGAAACCTCTCAATGAACAGTCGAATCGTTCTATCTACAAGTTTATTACATTCTCCATGAAGTAGAATGAGATTTCAATAATCTTCATCGGTAAAATTAGGCATAGTGATTGATTTTATAACTTAATACGAATTATCACCAAATTAATAGTAAACACAAAATGCTACTGAATAAAGAGGAATTTGGCAGATGTAATTAATGATATCTATTATTAAAAAAAAAGAATGTAAAACATGGTAAGTTTTTGCATATGGTTCATAAGGAATTATTTATTTATCACTGGAGAGAAAACCGATGGCCGATTAGTTGAAATAAAGAGGTTTCCGATACAAATTCGAATCAAAATTCGCCATCTATTTAGGAACAACCTGTAACTTTTTTCTCTTGCATATTAGGGTAGTAAAATCTAAAACATGGTTTAAGTAACAGTTCCTGAAAATTTCATCTTTTTGGCGTGAAGGGAAAAGAAATAGCTGAAAATTCAGGACGAAAAACAGTTTTTTGTGAATAACTCAGAAAATATCCACTTTAGGGCAAAGGTGTGATGCATACACTCACATTATTTTTTAACGAAGATTCAATATCTGCCATAAAAAAAATGGGGTTCTAATTTGAAAAACGGAAGTTGACGTCATTTCCGGAAAAACCGGAGGTGCTCATGCCTTGAAAATATTTTAGATTTCATCAGCATCGTGAAATAATTATAAGTGCTGAATTTCATGAAAATACGTTCAGTAGTTTCCCGTATAAATATGGGTGAGGTTCCTCGTGAAAGACCCTGTATATTGTATCGATAATTTCTGGCACTATCGAAATGTATCGAAATATGTAAGAGTAAAATATCGATATATATCGCTGTGGTATTTTGGTTTGAGAAAATTCTGTTGATTTGAATAAAGTTTTTCTATCATAGAGGATAATAATAAGATTCAGATGACGAGATTCAGTGGAAAACGACATATTTAGTAGTTTGCTTCCATTTTTATGGAGTATTTTGTCCTCCTAAACATTTATAGGGACATTGATGTTGACGAGGACGCTGTGATTACAAGGTTTTCAAAGGGTTCAAAGTTTTAAAGACCAAATTAGATTTTGTGATGTAGTTGCCAATTGTCTTCTTTTTTTCACATTAAACAATCTAATTTTTTTTAAATTTCTACCTGAATGGTTAAAACCCTGATAAGTAAATAATGGCATTATAATACAACAAATACATAAGGGTACAACTTTTTTTGCGAAATTCGAGGCTTTATTGTAAAAAACTGGTTATACATTTATAATTCAAAGTATTGCCCATCGCTGGTCACTACTTTCTCCCATCTTTCGGACAGCGTACGAATTGAAAAAACTGGTCATCTTTTGAAGCGATCCACGAATCGATTCAAGTTTTTACTTCTTCATAAGATCGGAAGTGTTGGTCAGCCAGGCCGTGTGCTATTAATTGAAACAAGTGATAGTCCGTGGGAGCAACGTCTGGAGAATACGTCGGGTAGGGTTGTGGGGTAGGAATTCCCATTTTAACGTTTCCAAGTATATCTTGACTACTTTCGCAACATGGGGTCGAGCATTGTCATGCAGTAAAATCAATTCATCTTCTCTCTCGTTGTATTGCGACGGTTTGTTTTTCAATGCTCGGTACAAACGCATTAATTGCGTTCGATAACGATCGCCTGTGATTCTTTCAGTCATAATACACTACGCCGAGCTGGTCCCACCAAATACTGAGCATGACCTTAGAACCGTGAATATTCGGTTTGGCCGTCGATGTGGAAGTATTGTCAGGATATCCTCATGATTTTATGCGCTTGGGATTATCGTAATGAACCCATTTTTCGTCTCCACTCCCAATCCGATGCAGAAACCCCTTCCGTCTTTTTCTTGCAAGCAGCTGTTCACAAGTAAATAAACGTCGTTCAAACACCTCGCGGCTTCAACTCGTACCGCACCCAATTTCCTTGTTTCTGAGTCATTCCTATGACCTTCAGGCGTTTTGAAATGGCTTTTAGTGTCACTCCTATTGATCCTACAATTATTGTAGCGTTTGACATGAGTCTTGATCAATTATTGCCTCCAATTCTGCATCTTCAAAAAACTTCTCTCTTCCACCGCGATGCTGGTCTTCGACATCAAAATCACCATTCTTGAAGCGTTGAAACCACTCATCTATATCTTTATTCTTTATTTATTTAATCAAACGGAACAAGCCATTTTACAGATGTACCAGAAAATAACTAAACCTAGACATAAACAATATCGTTGGTACGTTCTTCCACCAATATCGTTCTCACTATAGGTATTTGAAAGCATTCGATGAACCTCAGCCGCGGATTTTTTCATATTTTAATGGAAAATTGAAACCTCCCGCAAATGACGAGAATTTGGCTCGTAAGCTAACATGGTTAATCGTGAATAACTTTATGATGCAGACACAAATCGACTAACATGTCAATGGCGTTATGTTCACAAATACCTAAACTTATTGTATGACATCTACGATATATTTATTTCTACTACCACTTACCGTTACAGCCATCTATTGCAAAACGGCGGACGCAAAGTTGTACGCCTTATATAAATATTCATATGAATATCTAAATATAAATAGTTTTGAGAGGTAAGGCTTGATATCGGTATAATCTGGGATTTGGTCCCATAGAAATACTCGAAGCACATAACGGCGAACCCCCTCAAACTTAATGCTAGGACCGCCCTTGATTTGTCGTCATGGAAAGTTATTTGCATCAAATATTTTCATGTGAGCAAGGGCGAAACGGTATGTTCTAGGAAAGAAGTCATATAGAATTCTACCCTAGAATCAGCATAGGATACCGAGTGAATCGTCTAAAATCAGCTAACGATACAAGGTTTCCGAAAAAAATCTTTTATTTTCTAGAGGGATATCCAGTGAAGGATCTACCGGCATAGTGACGGGGTCCAAGGGGCGGAGCCCCTTCGGCGAGCAGAGCGAGTGTTGAATGATAAAATCGAATTTCAACAAAAAAATATATTTTACTATGGTAGACCGTCCAATTGGCCTATAGAAAACACAACTCCATGTATGCCAATTATAAATTTTAATGGTAAATTTCTTTTTGAGAATGCAAAAATTTTCAAATGGAAAATTGCATAGGTACCTAATCAATTTGACATAGATGAAACTGCAGAATTTGAAATATTTTGATTTGACTTGGTGACTTTAGTTCCCTTTGATATCTCCTAGTCCACTTTGAGTATGGACTTCTTTCTCTAATTAAAGATATAATTAATCAATTCACGAATTTACTTTCCTGTACTGGTGCGGGAAAGTGACATTTTCCGAATCGAAAATAAGGCGGGAAGGTAGGACCGGTTATATGGAAAATATGTTTTCCTTAATTCATTTCAAAGATTTATCATATCAAGATAATTTCGAGAAATTAACTACACCTAATATCATTTTACAGTAGCCACTTTGCGTTAAAACACTTCATCAATTGAGTAGCACCACTGAATTATAAATAAACGATCCATTAAGAATATTCAACCAATCTTCCAATTGATTCTAAGTGTTTGAAATCACGAACGTTTTTCTTGTTGAGATTCATACCAACTTAAAGTCCAATAACTTCTGCATGGAACGGACAAAAAAGCTGTTTTCCTAGTTTCTCCACCAATTATCAATAACATAAATCATGGTAATTCAATCCATTTATTATGCCTTTTTGCCTGAGCTTGTAGCGATGGCCATCAACAATTTGAAGTTAATGATTTGAATTCATTGAAATGAATCAAAAATATTTTTCTTTTTTTAGTTTATTGGTTGCCAATTTATGTTTAGGGAATAGTTTGTAAAATTTTCTCAGATAACATAATTAACGTGTTGTTACAATTCTAGATCATTTATATCATTCAAAATTTTTGAAAAACATCTTATCTATCTCTATACAGGGTGATTCACCGGGATGGCCTATTAGACGTTCATGGAAAACTAATCATAATTTTGAGCTGAATATCTGCATATTATGGTTTGAGACAATGATCTTTCCCCCTTAAATAATTTCAAATCTCTACAACTTCCGATTATACCGGAAACACTACGGACTACTACTTAACTAATTCCCTATTTCAAATGGCACACCCAGTATATTATTGCATCATTAGATAGCATTTCTGACGAAAATTTCGGTTAAAAGTTAATGGGATTCTTATGAAAAAAATGCTGGGGATGAGGACTCACAGTTTTTTGAATTTTTCGGCAGATTCTGCAAATACGTAGTATTAAAAAACTGTTTACGGTTTGGACCAAAAATTTACAGGGTGTTTATAAGAAGATCATGAACTGGGACAAGTCAAATTCATCAAAACTTTCAAATTAGAACCTATTTTTTTATTTCAGTCGATTCTACGTACAAGAATAGTGAGAGAGTTATCAATAAGAACCTTGAATGAGGAAACACTATAATCATCAAAAAAGCTATCTTTTAATGCAAAAATATACTAGGTGTGCCATTTGAAATAAGGAAGTAGTAGTCTGTATGCGGTATAACTGGAAGTTGTAGAGATCTGAAAATATACAAATTTTCAGCTCAAAATTATTATAAGTTTTCCATAAACGTCTGATAGGCCATTCCGGTGAATCACTCATGTATTATAACTTTCAATAAGGGTTAATGACTATATCAGAAATCATTGATGTAAAAAATTAATAAAAAGACTTATGGAAGCACTGATGTGAAGTCAGAAACTCTCTGCCGGAAATTGAGATTTGACTTCCAAATGCTCATCTGAATGGAATCTGCTCTTCCGAAATGAACAGCAAACTAAAATTCGAAATTTTCATAATTACCAACTATTATTTTTGGGATCTTTCATTTGAAATTTGTTTGAATATTTTCAAACTTGAAGGAGATTCGTCATCAGCGATTCGAAATTTCTAAAATATTCACGACTCAAAGTTCGAAAATTACAGACATTTTGATAGACCAATCTGTTCGGTGTCAAGCGCTCCAAAAGAAGGAAGAATTAAGGAATAATAAATATACATATTAATTTAATGCATTATTTATCTACCCTCTCAAATTGCAAACCTATTCACGAAGAAGTTAATAATAGTTTCCAACGATATTTCCAATATTATAAATACAAAATCTTATAGAGGTTAATTTCTCACCTCTCATTTTTTCGTAGTCAAGTTATTTCGAGACATCTTCAGACATTCAAAATGTCAAGCATAAAACTTGTTTCAATAATGATCGATGAACAATTCAAGATGATATTTTTTTTTATACTTCTTGTTTAAAACAGTTACATATTCAAACTGGAAGTGCTTTATGTCTCTACTTTTTTCAACATTCCATATTGCTATCTTGCTAACCTATTGTAGATCAAGGGTTTTTCAATAAAAGATTTCATTCTAATATTGACAAAAAAAAGTACATTTAAAAATAATCCAATGGAGGTTTATTTCATTTTGAAGAGTAGGGTACCTGAGCTATTAACGATAAAAAACAATATCAGCTAAATGGCCGCCAAGGCTAAGGTAGGAGCACCACATCCTTTCCATTAAATTTTTCATTACGTACCAATTCCCACATTTGCGGCTGTCTGTCCAAGATAACTTCAAGAATTCCATCTTTAAGGTTCTGAATCAAATTTGGAGCATTTGATAGGACCTTCTATTTCATATGGCCCCAAAGAAAGAAGTCTAAATGTGTTAAATCGCAAGATCTCGTTGATCAATTGTGATCACGTCTTCGGCCATGAAATTTTTCTTGCAACATTGAGATTGTTTCGTTGCTTGTGCGGCACGTAGCACCGTCTTGTTGAAAATAAACGTCGTGCACATTGATACCTTCAAATTATTATAAAGAATAATAATGCATTTCCAAATTTCTAAGATGACAAGCCAATTCACTTCTCTTGTACTCGACAATCTGGACTAAAAAAGTTTTCTCACTCAGTAAATAGGAACTGTAGAAAATGACAGGCGCTCACACGGGACACTGTCCTGTTAGGTTTCATCTGAAACACATGGGAAAAGCGTCTCCCCTTTCTGTCAAGAAGCCATTGACACAGCCAAACACTTGCTACGCGAATCGAAAAACCTATGAGTTCGTCCACACTATGGGCTACAACAGCAGTTTTCTTAGTTGTTCTAATTAGTCCCAATAGCTCAAATTTTTCCACCTGTTTTACTACTGGCGGGCCGAGAAGGTGATTCACGACGACCCAAATGTGCTTTAATTTTACGAACTATGATTGCAACCCTTCACCATTTCTTAACTGACCTTTAACAATTTCAATGCGTTGTTGAAACATATATCGTTCCATTTTCAGTAAAGGCGTAGTTTTAACTAGTCAAAGTTGAAAAGAAGACAGCTTCAAAATTGACAGAGGGCTATTCAATATTAAATTTTTTATTGAGAAACACCGTAAAAAAAATATAATTCTAATCAATTGTTTTTTTCAAGTGACAACTCATTTATCTTCTCATGTATTGTGTGAGTAAAGATATATCATAAAAACTTAAATATCAAGACAAAATCAATATACCAAGTCCAAATATTATTTCAGTAGTTGTGTCCCAGAACTTGGTTCAAAAGATAAATAGTCATTGCAATCAATTTGATCAATGCGATAAGCAAATATGGAACGTTACATACCCCTTAGCAACTAATAACTATCATAAACGGCAAAACCTATGGCCTGGATATCAACGTAAAGAAAAATTGAACTCATAGTTATCAAACTCATGGTAAATTAACTAGAATTGAAATGATTATGATAATTTTCATAACGTGGAACTGGAACAGTTTTTAACGAATATTTCAATACGTTCAGGAAATACTATGAGTGATTGGCGTGCACTTAGCGGTATAGAGAACATAGGTAACTGGTTACTTGACACTAGTCTTGCTTGTAAGCAGGTATACTAGCTTTTTAAAATTTGGATCCCTATTAAATGATTATATACAATTAACTATGGATGAAAAAAGATACCATCAACCATGCATTTGTTTTTATATCTGACTCTCATAGAAAGCGCTAGTTGGTGCATACTCCATACCTAGTAGCATTGAACAATTTTTTTTTTAAGGTTACATTTATTAATCAAAATTTAAAGTGAACTTAAACAGCATACAATTCCTCCCTATGAAATGCTATAGTACCGCGAAAAGACAACACAGATCATCAAAACATTCCTTATTATTGTAGGAGAAAACGAAAAAAATCAACACTTCGAGGGAAGGCCATTTCATGGGAGAAGCACTGACTTCAGCTACTTTTAAGAAATCGTTTATTCATTCATTTATTATTACTTCATACCAGCATCGGTTAGTATTCCATAATTTTCAAATCAGAATATACCGAAAAAAGTAACTACATTGTATCGAGTTTTACCAAGAATACGTTTTTAGTGTAGAATTGCATGCTGTTTAAGTTCACTTGAAATTTTGATTAATAAATGTAACCTTAAAAAAATTTTGCGCAATACTACTAGGTATGAACCAACTGTAACTAGCGCAACACAAATGCATGGGATTTGACAACTTCCAAAACATATTCGCAAGGGCGTTTAAATGAGAGGGGGTACAGGGAATAATTAACCCCCTCCCAAAATTTCAAAAATATACAATTTCAGAATTCTCTCGAAGGCGAAAAACGAAAATTTTTCCATAAAATGAACGAATAATTATGTTACTTTCCTTTGAATTCGACACGGCTGTAAAAAATCGGACCCTTTCACGGATTATTAGTTTATTATCGCTTTCAAGATGAGTACTTTTATTGCACTACGAGCACTGCTATATCCGAGGTTTATTATTTTCCTTTAACTATCCGCTTTGTCGGCATCGCCCCTTATTTGTCATTTGTGATTTTTGCCCTTAACCGTTGTTTTCGTTTTTTGTATCATTCTTGTTACAAAATTTCAATACTATAATTATCGAAGAATTGAACTCAGTAATTCGCATCGAAAAATTGTCTGGACTGTGTAGTACAATTCAGTGTGTTTCATTCAAATTGCAATTTATTTGTGAAGCTATCAGTTTTGAATTGACTATATCTATACGGTGTTCCTAAATTAGAGGTTCAAATGAAGATTTCCCGGATCATTTTGAGAAAAAAAGAATCCTATAACATGAGTCCGCAAACGCTTTGTTTTCAAAATAGATAGAGGTGTTGAAGTTCAAGTTTTTTTTTCATAGCATCTTCCCTTCACGAAATATGCAACTTGAATTGGGATAGATATTCCAAATCAAAGTTTTCATTTTGTCTTATGTTACTTTTGAATGCAAATCTATAGGGTGATATTTTTTCTGAAGGGTGCCCGTTATTTTCCTCCAGATCTATTTTTTGATTATAGTTTAGAAAAATGTAAAAAAAAACTCCAGTACTACACTTTTTGGTTTCTTGTAGTTTTGTGGTATCTGCTATCGATTTCAAGAAGAAGAATTCAAACAGCTCTCCAGTAATCTTCAGGAAAATCCAAATTATTATGAAAATCTAGTATGAGAACGCTGTGATGAATAATTTAATTATAAGTTTTGATACTTGATACCCACTCTTTAGCGAAGATTAATAAAGATTCGATAAACTGATTCAAGCATCTCTAAAAACTACGACTACAAGACACACCCTGTATCTTGCAAACAAAGCGTTTGCGGGCTCATATTTATGAGAGTTCTTATTCTCAAAATTATACAAGGAATTTCACATTTTCCTTCTTGAGTCCAATTTAGGACCCAATATTAGGTAAGAACACACGAATTGGTAATAAAATTTATTTCTAATAATTTGGTTCAGACTTCTTTTTCTCACATAACAGATATGAGTAAACGTTGTCGTCAAAACATTTTTTTTTTTGAGAACACCCCCTAAGAAAAAAAGATATCGGCCTATGCATATTCGTATAGAATTCCATAACAATGTTACCAGCCTAGTTGCGACAAAATTGTAAAAATATAAAAGAAATTTTTTCTTCAACGCGTTCTTGGAAACGGATGACATTGCGAAAATTTGTTATAAAGCAAACCCCAATTATTTTTCAGTTTTCTTCCTATCCTTGAGACGGGCTACCCTTTTTAGAAACACCCTGTATATTGGGTTCGAAAAATTATCATTTGATAATTCAAACTTCTCTTAAATAAATAGTTCCATCATAAATTCTAACGAAAAGAAGACTAGAAAGGAAATGAATATCCTATCTATATCTACCAACCCTCGAAGGGGTTTCAAGAGTCTATATGAGCTGCTACTTATTTAATTTCAAATTAGGTGTGGTTCACTCACCAGTACTATGCCACTCCCAGCTAGGATATGGAACAAGTTGTGGAGAAGTTTCTCTCGGTACTCTTGGTAGAACAGCCAAAGTTGCTGGGACACCATTCTTCCATTTAGGCATAGTGACAAAAAGTCTATCTTTCCAAACTTCGATTCCAAGAGGTAAATTATTTTTTTGAATGAAGTCTCCAGAACGTATAGCCGCTTCTTTTTCAACTTCAGAAGGATATTTGAAATCAAGCTGATTCCAGGCATAGGTGGTCCTGAAAGGTCCTGTTGTTTCTGGTAGAATCTCATTGGATCCGTAACTTCGTTGACCATAATCTTCTAGTCTATAACCTTGAGGAACTGAGTGTGGAGATTGTCCTGGTGATTGAACAAGTCCTAGTTGAAGAATAAATGGAAGGATATCTGCAGGTGTGCGTGTAGGAGCTGATGGAGAAATTAAAAATGAGATTAAATGAATGAAAACTGTAGTGAAAGAATGAAATTGTTATCATGTTGTGAAATCCGTAGTTTCATATTTCGAATATTTAATTTTTAAAAAATGGTGAAATTTTGAGGGACCAGAATTTGCGATGAAATATTACCTATTTTATTGAATGCCAATTGCCATGATATAAATGAAATGTATGTATCGCTTTTGTTCAATAATATTTTCTATTTCAGAATTCATTTTCTGGATTTCTTAGAAAAGTCATCAGCCGATATCAGTTTTTTTTGATCGTTTGTAGAGAATATCATTTCCTAAAAATAATCAAAAGACTGAATTGAAGTCAGAATTCTTTACGTCTGTAGTATAGGGATATATACGATTTTCCTAAATTGAGGCTACAAAGAATTAGAGATTCCTTGAATAATTTCAAGATAAAAAAGTCTCATAATCATGGACTCTCAAACGCTTTGTTTTTGAGATATTGGGTATTTTTTGTAGTCCTATTTTTGTGCTGATTATACCAGTTTATCGAATCTTTACTAGTCTCCACTACAGACTCGATAAATGAGTACCAAAATTACTAGAGAATTGTTTGAATTTTTTCTATTGAAATCGGTAGCAGATACGATAAAAGATAAAACTACAAGAAAGCAAAAAGTGTAGTACTGGAACAGTTTTTTTAACATGTTTTTAAACAACTGGTGTTCCACCCATGAAAGGAGAAGGAGCGGGTACTGTTCAAGAAAAAATATCGCCCTATAGATTTGCTTTCAATATTAGCATATCATATGATGAATAGTGGCATAATTATGCCAAATTTGAAACGAATATCTTGTGAAGGAAGGAGAAAAAAACCTGAGAAAAATCGTACTTTAAAACCCTGTATATCGAAAACAAAGTGTTTGCGGGCCCATTTTTATAAATTTTTCTTCTTGAAATGATCAGAGGAGTGGGTCATTTCCGTATTAACCTCCAATTCAAAAACACCCTGTATAAGTTTCCACGAAGTTTTAAGAACAAATCGATTTTCAATCATACCTAATTTTGATAGATTTTCATCTCTTATATTGAGAATTCTGAAGTGGAATCTCAAAAAAAATCAAATAGCGTATTCGACTGTCTGCACCACTGTGAACTAATTCGAGCTTGTCATGTAATTAGCTTGACAAAATCTCGAATTAAATGCATTGGTGCTGCCAGTCGAATGCGCTAAAAATTTACTGGCCTGTCACATGTCATCAGAACATGAAGTGATATAATATCCAATGTCATTTATCACTTTTTTTAGAACTGTTATCTTCATAAAACGGAAAATCATATAATAACAGTCACTGCATATAGTAATAAAAATAGATAGAGGGAGTATACGCAATTTTGATTCCCAATTAAATATGCAAATTTCAATATTTTAAATTCATTATTTCTCCTAATTTTCGAATTCATATTAATGCAGAATATTCATTATTTTCTTTATCTATCTGCTGAAATCCAAGGTTTGGCAACTATTGCGCTTCTTATCGATTGGTTCACGTCGTTTGGTGAGTTTGAAGTTTGTTTTCTGAATTTCTGATATAAATAGGTATTTATCTCAATATTTCTAAGTAAATATGAAATTTTGATTCACTATGGGACATAAGAAGTGCGTTCTTTGTGAGAGACTCGCGAATTGAGTCAAATATCGCATCCACTGATATGTTTTCTTTTCCGCGCCCCTTATGTCAAATTTGATAGTACATGATGGCGACATAATTCGCCTACTGAAAAAGACGTATGCTCGCTATATCTTTGTTTATCACTCTGAGAGACAATGCATGTCTAAAAGATTCGATCGTTTTCTTTCGATATACAGCGATCCGAAAACGTCCATAAATCTTGTACGGAGAATTTTTAAGGAAAATCCTCGCACCCGTCGATTTTTATTAATTTCAAAAGCAAGTTAGACTATGCGTTTTTCAATTCGATATTTCTTACCCCAACACAGGAAAATATTGATTGTGAAACATCAAATGAAAGACCATTCGATTACCCATTCAGCGGTGTGACTAAGGCCCGGTGCACACATCCGACTTTTGCAGTTACGACACCGTTGCTGTGTCGTACTTGCGGCCTGTGGAACAAAGAATCAAATGGGAGTATGCACACTACCCGCCGTGCTGTTGCGACGTCGTAACTGCCAGCCTACGGTCGTTTTTTGGTAGCATGTCCCTCTAGGCCGCAACTGTGCCGCAGTCGTACATGCGATCTCTCAGTACTCTATTCCAAATTGGCCTGCGCACACATACGACGTTTGTCGTGAGTTCGCACAATGGCAGAGAGGGAAGTGGATATTGAGCTCTTCATTGAAGTGAATTGATCCGGCTCCGCAACCACGACGGTGTCGTATGTAGTGTGTATTGAATAGGTACGACACCGCAACGGGTGTCGTAACTGCAAAAGTCGGATGTGTGCACCGGGCCTAAAAGTAAAATTGATTTTGCCGTTTTTTCATTGAAACATTAAGAATAAATTTAGATATATTTCATCTTTGTTACTACATACATACCTCTAGGAAAGTTGAGTGGTTCTTCGGTGTATCTTGGACTAGAATAATTTCTTGAGGGATTTGGCACAAAAAAGTTGTGATTTCCTACAAGTCCTGGTGGAGGACCCCACGATTGAAACCAGTTGTCCACAGCCATTATTCGATGCTAATATGTTTGAGGAAAACCTAGGCTGAAAGAAGAGAAAATATTATAATAATAATATTTCAATCGAATTTTTTTCAATTAATTTGAAGCTGATATTTCAAATATGAAAAATTTCTTTGGAAATATATAAACTAAAAAATTAACACCTTTATAACAGAGCTGTTTGAAATACTATCACTGCTATAAATTTGAAAAACTTGAAGAAATAATGAAAGGTGATCAATAGCGGGTAAGGAATCTAACGATCTCTGTAAAACTATTTATTTCATAAATTCAAGCTTTCGGCTATTATCATAGCCATCCTAAGTGATCTGTAATTTTTTAAAAACTAAGACCAACATTGTCATTGAGTTTTACCGAAAACTAGGTGGTACCTCAAAAAAATATCTCATTAAAAAAAATTTCTTTCTTCACAGCTTCTTTCAATGATGAGGTTACATTATTCACTATTATAATTGACCAACAAACTTTCAATAAAACAATGTCTAAAATTACAAAAATTCTCATTAAACAGCCAAATAATAAACCGTACATCTGAATCTTTGACATTGTGGAAGTGAAAGATGGTTGGACACTTATAATTTTTCCACTGGAAAAATATAGAAGGAAGAAAACTTTTTTCGAATTAGATATTTTTGTGAGGAACAACTCAGTTTTTGGTAAGCCACAATAGCAATATATTTTACTTTAGGTTTGTTTTCAACAAATTACGGATCATTGAGGATAGCTATGATATCAGCAGAAAGCTTGGATTTGTGAAATAAAGAGTTTTTCAAAGATCGTTGGATTCCTTACCTGATATTGACCAACTCACTTTTTATACAGTTTGTGAATCTATATCATTATCACTTGAAGAAATAATACAAGGAATAATTCCACGAAACAAGACAATAATATATTGAAATCGAATTACAGAATGAGTTCCTCTAGCAAATATAATTTTTTTTTGAAATATTACTTATAATTGCTACTTAAAAAAATGATCTCAATTTTATACCTACTAATTATCTATCACCTACTAAAGTAGGTATTAGATAATTAAAGAGTTTACCATTGAAATAAATCATTTCATTATTGTATTCAATATTTCATTCCGAAATGCCAAAACCATTCTTCTCTTCAAATATCTATAGGAAGTTGAAAGTCAATATATGAAGGAGGGTTACGGTGAAGGTTGCACTCAATACCACTCAAAATGATAGGAGAGAGTGCTGAATTAATCATCATAATTGGATTGAGTAATACTTCTAAGAAGAAAAAACTGTGGCAACCATTTAGATCAAACTGATTTAATCACATTATTATTAATCAATATATTCAGAAATTGAAAGGATTGTATATGAGGATAAATCTTGACAACATTCAAAGTCGATGATGCCTGTCTTATTTAATATTTTCAGCGTTTTAATACAGATTTTTTGCGATATTATTTATCCATTGTAAAAGTTTCTGGATACCTTGGAGATAAATAGGAGAAGTGAGTTACTGAAAACAATTTGAATGAATGACAGTGTACAGGGTAATTCAGCACTACACCTTCTAAATCAGAGATTAGATTAGAAACTAGATTTCTGTGACATTTTTAGAAAGCTTAATTTTTCCTGATTTCAAAATAATACAACATCAGTATAAGTGATGGAATTTTGTAGAAATTAGTAAAAAGCATAAGCCCCGGTGCACACATACGACTTTTGCAGTTACGACACCGTTGCAGTGTCGTACTTGCGGCCAGTGGTACAAAGAATCAAATGGGAGCATGCACACTACCCGCCGTGCCGTTGCGACGTCGTATCTGCCATCATGCGGGCTGTGGTACAAAGAATCAAATGGAAGCATGCACACTAGCGTACGACACCGCAACGGTGTCGCAACCGCAAATGTCGGATGTGTGCACCGGGGCTAAACATAATGAGATTGACGGAAAGAGACTACTCTTATTATAGGAAGCGCCAATTTTCTGTGCTCATCAACCGTTGAAACCATAAAAATATTGAGACTCTTAGATGAAAAAAGGTTTATGACCATTTTCTATTTTTTATATTGATACAAACCATTTTATGTTGTATATTTTTGGAATCAGTAAAAATTAAGATTTCTGAAAATGTCAAAGAAATCTAGTGTTTCCATTTGGTTCATAGCTTCGTAATTGAAAATCCTGCTTGAAAGACGAGCACTTCATTGAATTCTACCTAGAAAAATGCCTGTATGATGTTTTGATTTCAGAGTTGATTTCAGTATAAGGATATATAAATTTTCCAATTTTCGCTTATAACTCGAAAACAAGAATAGGTGGCCAAAAATGAATGCTTCTTTTGTTAGTTAGAACGAGAATGGGGTGTCAGATTTTATCTATCACCTCTGATTCAAAAGTTGTAGTGCTAAAACATCGAAATTTGCCCATATTGTACAAACTCTACGCGTCTTTTGCACAAGTTCACACAATTCCGTGTCAAAGACTCGAATATCCGTTTTGAAGAGTTTTTTTCTATACACATCCTTGTCCAATATCGAGAAAAAAAGTGAAATTTTTGCGTTCTTCGCTCTATTTAATTGAAACTCATGATAATATTATGTAGATTGATAGTGCAGTGCAGAGCACGAAAATCCTGCAAATTTCACACATATAGTTAATTAATTTCTGATTCTTGCAAAATATTCCTCATACAAACTTTATTTGCTAATAGCAACTTTTGTGTATACGTTTACAGAATAAGCTGACATATTTTTATTAAAGGCCTTCCTCTTCATCCAAAACAAAAGCTTCTCCATCCTTGCTTTTCACCAATGGTTGACGTCGTTTTAGGATTTAATAATAATATTAAATCCTAAAAAATAAGAACCAGCAAGGAGTACTAAATATTAGTTTCCATTATATTGATTTGAAGTTAGCGACCTATTCTGAAAAAAACTGAAACTGAATGGATAGCTTGGAAACCACCATGAAATTTATAAATCGGACAAGTATTCACCAAGTGGTCAATGGAATCTTCTACTCCACACTCACATACTGGGCTATCAATAGAATGCCATTTGAAGAGCATACTATTACAACGACCATGACCAGTCCTAATTCGATTTAAAATACACCAAATTTTCCTAGGAAGAATGAAGCCCAAAAATTCCTCTGAAGGATCAACGATAAGACTTTTGTTGAATACATTACAAGAACTCCAGTCCGAATGCAAAATTTCCTTGTCACTTTAAATAATTTGAAGAAAGGTTTGCGTGACTTTAATCAGGCAGTTCTAGTATCTGGGAGGTAAGATACAGTTGAAAATAAGTTGGGTTAGAAATAAAATTTTTCTGAAGATTTCTTGACTGAGACCTGTTTCCTCAGAAAAAAAATTGGGTTGGAATTAGTAAGTTTCAAAATAAAATAGAATAGTTGAAATCCTGAATGGATCTTCCGAATGGTTACCAAAATGTTTCCCTTAAATATAATAGATATAAGTTCTATTATGTTCCACTTAGATCAATAACAATAACTATTATATTATTCACGACAGTTATTGTTCAAGCGTGGAAACGCTGCTCACATGAACAGGTTCAAGGTCATCTCGCAGTGGAAGTATTATGTTTTGAAATTCATTTAATTGCATTAATTTTAATTGAGTCAATCGGAAAGAGACTGGATGGTTGTTTCATTTCCTGATTAGATAGCATGAATAGCACAAAAACACATTCAGAATGCGGAAAGGTACTACCTATTTTACATGTTGCATGAGATGCCTAAAGAACTAAGCACTGTGCAAAATTCGATGGTGAAATAAAAATGAGGGAGCAGGAGCATTGAATGATCGTTTATAACGGGTGTTTTTTTCGAGGTATATAACTTTAAGTTGGCATTACTGTTCAATATGGCGACCGATTTAACAGCTGTCAAGTGATTTCTTCTCAGTTTGGTTTGGCAATTTATCATGAATAGACTCACGCCTAAACAATGCTTGCAAATAGTGCAATTTCATTTCGAAAATAATGGTTCTGTAAGGAATACGTATCGCGCACTACGTCCATTTTATTTTGTTTAGCGATGAAGCGCACTTCTGGTTGAATGGATACGTCAACAAACAAAACTATCGCATTTGGAGTGAAGCTTATCCTCAAGTGTATGTCGAAACACCGGTACATCCAGAAAAACTGACTGTTTGGTGCGCTTTATGGGCTGGTGCAATCATTGGTCCGTACTTGATGATGTCCAGAACGTTACAGTCAATGGTGATCGGTATAGAGCCATGATTACTAACTTTTTCATTCCTGAATTGAACAACCATGATGTCCAAGAGCTGTGGTTCCAACAAGACGACGCAACATGTCACACTCGTGCCACAATCGATTTATTGAAAGACACGTTTGGTGACCGCCTAATTTCACGTTTTGGACCTGTGAATAGGCCTTCAAGATCTTGTGATTTAACACCGCTAGACTACTTTCTGTGGGGCTATGTAAAGTAATTGGTCTATGCGGATAAGCCACAAACCCTTGACCATTTGGAAGACAACATTCGCCGTGTTATTGCCGATATACGGCCAAAAATGTTGGAAAAATTCATCTAAAATTGGACGTCCAGATTGGACTACATCCGAGCCAGCCGTGGCGGTCATATAATAATAATAATAATAATATATATTCATCGTCAAAGTTTACATATACATAAACATACATATGAGGGACTAATGAATATTCAAAAAATGGAGAAAACCAAGTAAAATGGTTTTCTGTGAGTAAAATCCCAAATATTACAAAATTTTACATTAGCCTTAATGTGTAGGTAAGTAGATGCAGAGTATCATTCCATTTTCGGTCTTTTCTCAATCCAGTGTGAATAGTCCAATTCAGGTTCAGTGTCGCAATTCGGTGATCCATATCCACATCCGTGTATTATGTCACAATTCGGGTAAATTCTCAGTTATCGAGTAGTTGGTCAAGATTCGGGTAAGTAATATATACACACATATACACATATATATATATATATATATATATATATATATATATATACATACATATATACACACATTTATTTTATTATTTATTTAGAGTTTATAATATTGTAGAGCAGTGTTCTTTCGGTGTTTTTTATCCATATTTTTAGCTTGTATTTAAACTGATAACAATTTTGGATATTCCTTATATCTTCAGGTAGAATGCTGAATATTCTTGGAGCCAAGTATTGGTTGCATCTTTGGCCAATTGTCTTTTCAGCTCTTATAGTAGTGGGACGAGTACCTTTTATTCTCGTGGGATATGTATGAGTAGAGTGTGTTATATCATTTTTATTTTTATGATTATCCATCAGAGTCTTAAATGCATATAGTTGTGCCAGATCCATAACTTCCGCTTCTTTATACGTCCATTCACTGCTGTACGTTCTGCTTTTTCTTAGGATAATTTTTAAGAATGATTTTTGTATTATTTTCAGCCTGTTGAGGTGGCAATCATATGCTGCACCCCAACCCAGAATGCCGTACGATAGATGGGACTCAATTAATGCGTGATAGAGAGTCTTCATTTGCTTGAAGTCCAAAATTTCGGCCATCCTTCTAAAACGGCCCAGCATGAATCGTATCTTTCGTACTACATTGTCCACTTGAAGATCCCATTTTAGGTGACGGTCTATGATTATTCCTAGGTACTTAATATGATCTGCTTCTTCGATCTCTACTCCATTGGCTTCTCTCAAGGGTCCCATATTAGGAATACCGGAGGAGTAGGAGCTAAACGTCAAGTATTTTGTTTTGGCTACATTTAATGTTAGTTTGTTATATCTGAACCACTGTTGCATCTGCATGTCAGAAATCATATTTAAAATGTATTGCCACAAGATTATCTTGCGGACAAATATAATTCATGTCAATCGAATAATCCATCGTTGTTTTATTGCAATTTAAAGTTTTATAGCTCTAAAAAAAACACCCTTTACATGCGCCAATTACCTCTTTGGAAAACACATATAACAGGGTGGTCCAGATTTTAGTTCAATAGTTTTGGCATGGAATAGAATAACTACTGTCATGAAAAAAGTTCATATGAACATATATCTTAACAAGATTCGTTTTCGATATACAGGAGGTTTTTTTATTTATTACTCTAGTATTATTACAGTCATTATTGTTATTTTTAGTTATTGAAGATAATGTTTCGAATTAGGTAAGAGTCTCCTGCCAAAATTATCCAGTGGCGTAGATATTGGGGTGCGATGTTACTTTTCCTTTTAAGAATCGACGCTGTTTTTTTCTCTAGAAAATTATTCGATTTCTGAAATTAATAGTTTTACTGGAAAACAAGATCTCTTGAATTTTTTCAATATAAAGTGTTTGTTTGAATGAGTGAAATTTGCAACGAATTTCTGGCAACGAGGAAAATATTTCGATTGTTATTAAGAAAAAAACCTCAAATTAGAAAATTCTGATGATAAAATAAATTTTTTCAACGTATGATCAAACTTTCAACAAGCAATAATTAGGAGACTATTTAGACAATAAACACCTTCTCTACCAAAACAGAGAAGGTTCTATTCTATCATTATCTCATTTGTTGATCTGTTATATAGGTGATAACCAGTTGATACGCCTTGAGTAAAATTTAAAAAAATCGACATTTAAATCTGTTAATGTAGAGTATATTTTTAATTGGATATTTCTCGTCATTTCACTACTATCTGATTGAAAGGCGTTTTTTTTAACCTAGTTGTGTTTTGATTGGTGATACCTATATCGAAAACATCACATTCAAAAATAAATTTTTGGAGTGTAATCCCACTCAAGGATTAATTGGATATTCTAGTAAGATCCTCATTAATCGTATTGGTCCACTTATTGATCTCATTCGCTTTCCAAAACATACTACTCAACTCAAGAAATGAGGCGATTTAAAAAACTACTTAACAGATAAAAGCAATGCACAAACCCACAACCCAGAATGGGTAGGTGTAGACGAAGAATGTGCTTACAATTCTTCAAAAAGGATTTTGGAACTATCCTCTCAAGCAGACTTTCCTTTAATTCTGTGATAAATCAATTCATACTGGCATATATTATAGAACATAATGGTGCGGAAATATATCAGTTTCGCACAGATTTCATTATTATATGTTGGTACTCATCGGAATTTTTCTGTCACGGATTCATCAATTATTCATCGAATTTGTGATACAGAAAACAGCTCTGGCAATTAACATTCTTCCATGCAAAAATCACTAAACGATATTTATGAAAATCTTCTCGTAAATTCAAAAAAATTTTGTGAATTGGAGGAAATAATGTATAATAATCGTACAAAAGGCTTATTGAAACTTTTCTTTTATTCAAACACTAGCCACTTTTCAGCTCGTTTTTGAATTTTGAACTCGTGGAGGAATATCACTACTTTCTGCATTTGTATTTTAAATAACTATTCAAGAATCAATATTTGTATGAAATGCATACCTACCTACATCTGATTACTACTAATAATAATAATAATAATAAATAATCTTTATTTCAAAACAATTCAAGTTACAAACAAGAAGAGAAATGAAACAGTGTCAAAAAAGAAATGAGGTTCTAAATCATCCAAAGAATTCTTCTATACTATATGGTTCCATGTTCAATAATAAATTAAAAACTTTTTTTTTGAAAGGTTTAAGTAGATCAATCTTTTGTATATCCTTTGGTAATTTATTAAAAAACTTTAAACAGCGGTACTCTGCTTGCTTTTGAGTTGTTGAAAGGCTATGTTTTGGTAAATTGTATGATAGTGTTCTTGTGTCATAATTTTTCTTGAGATTCAGATATGGAGAAAACAGATCTTTATGTTTAAGAAAAAATATTAAACATTCTTGAATATACAATGCATAAAGTGTTAATATGCGGTTCTTTTTGAAATATCCTCTACATGATTCTCTGAATGATAATTTTTCTATAATTCTTATAGCTTTTTTCTGTAGTACAAACAAAGGCTGAATGTTTCCCGAACCATAGAAAATAACACCAAATCTCAATTTTGACTCTATAGTAGCATGATAGACTGTCTTTATAATTTTTGTACTCAGATATTTGGCAACTACTCTCAAAGCATAAATGGATGGACCTATTTTATTACTAAGATGTTCTATGTGCTGTTTCCAGTTCAGTTCCTCATCGATGTGGACGCCCAAGAACCTAGTAGCCTCTGAAACCTTATATTTGCAGCAATATCTAATTAGCATATTTTTTGGAGGTTACTTCCTTCATTTATTCGAGATGTTCCTTTCGAACCCCAATTAATTCTATCTGTTTTTTTCTTTCTCTATTTCTGTCAAAATTTCAAGACTGTTATATTGTTTATTTCAGTTATTCTTGAAATTTTATTGTCAGAAATCGTATACCAGAAATCGTATACTTTCATCAACAACAATCGAGAAAAGTCAGTGTTCGTTGATCTTACTTGCATTCATTATCGATCGTAATCATTAAATCATTTCTTCACAATCGATAATTATTTTATCTACGCTATGCGTATGTGGTTTGATAGGATCACAATCATTTTATCGATCTCGTGCCGATACAGGAGAATGTACGCGCTAACACTCTATTATCCACTCTTATGATTAATTATTCATAAGAAAATTTGATCTGTTGGGACTGTATTTCTAGGTAATGAGGTTTCTTAGGTAGGAATATGTTCAAATATTATGGATTTCATTTAGGAAATAACAATTCAATAATGATTAGGTTTTATGAAGTGATTGTTCCATTGCAATCATCAATCTCCAGTTCGAAAAGTCTGTAAGTAACTGGTTTTGTCATTAACATTTATCTATAGTGGATAAACTATGATAATATCATAGGGAATCATGAAGGGTATTGTTTGAAAGCTAATCATTCAATACATACCAAAATTCGAGTAAATGTAGTGTACAGGGTGATTCACCGGAATGGTGATGGTTATAATTAGTTTTCCATAAACGTCTTATTAGACGTTTATGGAAAACTAATTATAACCATCACCATTCCGGTGAATCACCCTGTACACTACATTTACTCGAATTTTATATTATATTATAATTTTGTGTGGAAAATTTGCATATTGGGATTTGAGACAATGATCTGTAGGATCCAGTTTATTGTTCCCTGTAAATAATTGGAATGGTCAACTGGATGCTTGGAGACCTATTAGTCTCTTCAAGTGCCAAGGGCATGACAAATTCAATGAATTTACAGGGAACGAATCGTTATTGTACGTAATGCGAAAAGGATGTGTTATTCTTCGGGGTGTCGAAGAATGTCATATGTCGATTGTAAAACTTAAGAGTTATGAGGTTGGGAGAAGTTTCAGAACAAGACGATTATGCCAGATGGGTTACATCCGTTTTCTCAGGCTCTAGTCCTTCTAGAATATTCGATTCCCAGGAATCCGCGAAGATCTTTGGGGGCGGTACGGCAAAAGCCCTGATTGGACTAGGGGGATGGTACCTTCCCCTAAGGGTGTGGTCAAACCGTGAGAGGTCTATATTCGAGAGAAGGTAGTTCCAATCGACAGAGAGCACAGTTAAGATTAAACCAAAGACGGGTACAGACGGTACAGTTTAACTCAAGTCTAAGACGAGAGACAGAACAAGTTCGGTCGGTCAACTTAAGACGTACGACGTAAAGACGGTTCGCGGACTACATTAAGACGAGTCGCGAACAAATCAAAGACGGGACGACCGAAAACTCGAAGTACGACGAAGAAGTGATAATCGAAGACGTTTCGAGTATTAAAACTAGAGTTGAAGACGAAATTCAGTACCGTAGTGAGAAACTTGTTATTAGGATCTTCTCAATACTGAGTTTTCACTGTATAATTGTGGCTTTGTAAATAGATGTAAATAATTGAAAAGAGTTTAATTATTACAAACCCAACAAAGTCACGAAGAAGACGAAAGGCCAGGTAATCGAATCATACCTCTAGACGATCGATTAACCAAGCCTACAGATCTTCCTCCCTAAACCATTTTCAGATGTCTACAACTTCTGGTTATACCGGAAACAGTATTACCGGAAACAGACTACTACTTCCTAATTTCAAATGGCACAACCAGTATATTATTAAATCATTAGATAGCTTTTTCGATGTGAATTTCGGCAATATGCCATACCTTGGGTAAAAATTCAACGGTTCATGAGTTAATGGGATTCTTATAAAAAAAAATGGTGGCGGATGAGGAATTACATTTTTCTGAATATTTCGACAGAAGAAGCTTTTTTCGAAATTTCTTATTTGATTCTGCAAAAACGTAGTATTTTAAAACTGTTTACAGTTTGGACCAAAATATACAGGGTGATTATAAGAAGATCATGAACTTGGACAACTCAATTCATCAAAACTCAAGATGTTCAAATTGGAACCTACATTTTTTATTATTTCAATCGATTTTACGTACAAAAATAGTGGGAGTTATTCAAGCAAACCCTATACCTAAAATGAATAGTTTAAGAGTTGTCGAAGAACAAACCGCAATTTATAACAGTGTGGGGTAATCCGTGACTTCCGAAATACACAGAAAGTAAAATTCGATGTTTCCATAACTAAATTTGACATTTCAAGAATTGTAATGAATTCTTCGGAATTGAAAATTTTGTTGGTTTATGGACTTTTCAACAATCCCAACGGAAAATTGATTATAATTCATGAAATGTGAAATTTAGTTATCTAAACATCGAATTTTATTTTCTTTCTGTGTTTTCCGGAAGTCACAGACGGCTCCACCCTGTGAGGAATTGCGGTTTTTCCTCATTTAAGGTTCTTCCTCGATAACTCTCAAAGTATTCATTTTAGGGATACGGTTTGCTTGAGTAACTCCCACTATTTTTGTACTTAGAATCGACTGAAATAATAAAAAATATAGCTGCTTATTTGAAAATCTTGAGTTTTGATGAATTTGAGTTGTCCAAGTTCAAGATCTTCGTATGAACACCCTGTACATTTTTGGCCCAAACCGCAAACTGTCACAGAATCGAAAAAGAAAAAAAATTTTCCGAAAAAAGCTTTTTCTGCGAAATGTCAAAAAAATGTGAGTCTTCATCGACACCATTTTTTCATAAGAATCCCATTAACTCATGAACAGTTGAGTTTTTACCCAAGGTATGCATATTGCCGAAATTGTGATCAGAAAAGCTAACTAATTATGCAATAATATACTTGGTGTGTCATTTGAAATAAGGAAGTAGTATAGTCTGTTTCCGGTAATAATATTTCCAGTAATAATGTTTCCGGTATAACCGGAAGTTGTTGAGATCTGAAAATATTTTAGGGAGAAAAATTATTGTCTCAAACCTCAATATGCAAATTTTCAGCTCAAAATCATAATAAGTTTTCCATAAACATCTAATAGGCCATCCCGGTGAATCACCCTGTACAACATAGGATCCGAAAATGATTACTACAACAGAACCTCTGGAAATTCGAGGAGAATATTGAAAAAAAATACAATAACATATATATGAAAAATAACCAATTTATGCTACCTAAGATTTCTTGAATAATTTTTAGAAGAAACGTCATGAAAAAGGGCCCGCAAAAATATTGTTTTTTAGATGGGTACAAAGTGTTTCTTGTGGTCTTCTTTTTGTGATGATTATATCAGTTCATCGAATATTTAGAAATCTTCGCTACAAAATGGGTAAATATGTATCAAAACTTAGGTTAAATCAATTTATTCATCACAGCTAACCAACTGGATCTTTATAATAATTTGAATTTTCCTGAGGATTACTTACTGAAGAATTATTAAGAAAGCGGTTGCAGATATGAAAAAACTACAAGAAACTCAAAAGTGTAGTACTGGATCAATGTTTATTTTCTCATTTTTCTAATGTACCAGTGGTATCTAGTGGTTCATAGAACAGCCTGTAGATTTGCATTCAAAATTAACATATTACATGATGAAACTTTGAATGGAAAACCTATGCCAAATTTAAGTTAAATATCTTGTGAAGATGCCCCCTATACTCATTGATGGAATACGTATCCTCGAAAATGAAAAAAAAAAATTGCATATGAAACCATCGACTTCTTTGCATACTTGTCCACAGAAAACTTGAAGTGATTAACACATCGAAGAGACTAATTTTCGATTCAAATTATAGAATTTTATATTACGTATTCGTCATAAGTAGGTAGGTAGTTGGCAAATGAGATGGAAATGCATAAACCATAAATTCTACGTGAACTGTTCTGTGAGCTATTCGCAAACCAAGCGTAAGTAAATATGCACACAGCAGTTTTATTATTCTACTCAGACTGCGAGTTGAATGAATTTTCTAATGACTGATCAGTTTGAACAGTTGAGCATACAATAGTCTAGTTGGTTGCACGGTTTCGGAACCAAATTCTTTTTCTGCATTGAAAAACTGGAAGTGGTGACTGCGGTCTTGTTACTCTAAAGCAGATAAATGCTCCCGTCAAATATACTGAATGACATTAGAAGTGTTACGAATAGATCAAATATTTTTTCAACTTGATATTTTTAGCAATGCACTAAGTTAAATAATAACAATAATATTCAAATACAATAAGTACAAGTTCAAATTAAACTCAGAAAAATAAACTGTGACTTATCTCTAGAATAACTGCTTACAGCTATAAAATAAAAATTTGATTCTAACGACAGCAAAAAAATAAAATACAGTTCTTTCCACCATTATTCCACAATCAAATCTGTCTAATTGGTCTCATCATATGGGAAATTCTTTTTCATAATCGGGAATTTTACTTATAATAGGGATTTTTTTTTCAAATCGGGAATTTGACTCATCTTGTGAATTTTCTTTCATCATCTCATCTTTTAAAAATACCACCAACTCAATTCATGAAGAGTTGATTAGACTGTGTATAAATGTTTTATATCTTCTTTAATTAACCAGTTTTTCATTTCTTTCTTGAACTTTTTCAAATTTCTTTTTCTCTTATATTTATTGGTATTTTTGTGTACAGTCTCGAAGCTATGTATGTACAGCATCTTTGTCCTATTCTTTTTTCCACTCTTGGACTTTCATAATTGTCCCTTTCTGTTCTAGTTGAATATTTATGTTCTTTCAGTGCAAGAGGTATGAAAATAGTGCCTTCTTCAATGAATTTAATTTACATGTCCTCAATTACCACCAGAGTATGTGAGGAGTGATGTAAAATGCACACTTTTCTGCACCTTATTTTATACCATACAATTCATCCTTTGGGTCTTCTATCGAAAGACAAACATTGAAGATATTTCTTCGACAATTTTGAAAATAACAAAGGGAAATATTCAGAAAAAAAAACAACAATTCCAAACCTGTACAACAAATGAAATCAATTCAAGGATTGGTAGGAAAATTAATTATTTGTCTTTTATCATCACATTTCTTCCATTATCTATACTCTCACATTTATGAGTGACAGAGATTTTTTTCTAATTCACTGATTATATTTTTTTTCAAAATCACCTCGTTCCAAAACACACACATCTTTAAAAGCACTTCCAGATTCTCATAATACTTTTGTCACCATTATTTACAAAATGATTTATGGAACTGGAATGAAATTGGTATTATTCATGGAACACTTTGATATAACTACAATTCTGTAAATGCCTCCTATTTTATGCTTGAAGATAAAAATATTTACAGCTTACTCACATTACTTACTTTTGCTCTTTTCAATTTCTACAAATGAGATCAAGATTGAAAATGCTGCCTCTGAATTTTGGTGCCCTAGAACCTACCTTGTCTACTCCTTAGCGATATCCATGCATTTTTCTCAGACAGGAATGGAACATACAGAAAATAATAATACCAATATGCAAGTTAAAATGAATGAGAGAAAGTGCGTTATCTTGTTAGGATAGGACATGTGGACAACCATCTATCAAAAAGCGCATTGTAGCAGATGACAAACTGACTTTCATAGAGAGAACTGTTTGATAACAAATCGTGATTCATCACAGAATAAGAGTTTATGACATTGTTCCTTTGTTGCTCTCTTCTTTAGGTTCAGATGTTGACGACAGTCAAAGGTCAATAAAATCTTTTTATTTCGGACATTATATCAGTCATAATAGTACATTTAGTGCATGAATGCATATATTTCGTTGAGAAAAGCACTGAAGTGAAACCAGAAACTTTAGCACTCTTGTTGAAACTCGAATGCATCAGGTTTTGGTTATCAAAATATGTATGCCCAAAGTTTCATTATTTCATCACATAAAAAAGGGTTTCCAATAAGAGGTTACATTTTGATATTGAAAAAAAAAAGTGTTTATTTTGAGAGAAATTAATGGGCTACGGTTGTAGCATCATATCCTTTTCATTGAATTTTACATGACCTATTCGCACATTTGCGCCTGTATGTCCTCGACAACATCACCAATTCCATTTTTAAGTTTTTGAATCGATTGTAGAGCATTGGAATATAGACTTCATCTTTCACGTGGCCCCAATGAAAAAAGGCTAAAGGTGTTAATTCATAAGATCTCTGGGGCCAATTGTGATCCCCTCTTCATGAAATAATACGGTCAGCAAACATTTCTTGCGAAATTGAGATTGTTTCGTTGCTTTATTGGCACGTAACGCCTCATCATTCAAGATCATTTTTCGATGAAAATTTGGATCATTTTGATATGAATCAAAGACCCAATCAACGAAGATACGACTTTGCTGGTGATCGACTGGCTTAAGTCATCTGAAGTTTAAAAACCTGATTATTTATGCAAAATACGGTGTAATAGGGATGTTGCGTCATATAATGAAATCATATGAATTTCGGTTTTCCACATTAAAGGCCGTTTTTAAAATACTAAAATAGCATTTTCATTATCTTATTTCACGAATTCAATTTAATAAAATTGATTTAAATTGTGTCAATTCTTATCGACTAGCACGTGACTACGAACGCCAATCAGGGCAATTTGACGTCATAGCACTAAAACGTTTAAAACATAGACAAACTAATCTTATCTAGCACAAGTTTACCTATCTACGTCAGATGATACTTTCATGCAGTGACGTCACCATAATAACGTGAGAGAATGGAGCGTTTCAGCGAGAATTTTGAAAACTTTTTTTATTTACGTATTTTTTATTGGTACTTTCTATTTTTTTCCATGAAAATATTTTTTTCATGTTTATATAGGGTTTATCTATGAATTCAAAGCACTTTCAAAATATAGGCAATATCCCTATTCCGTTTGTGGAACGCCTAATTCCCAAGATCAGCAAGGAATCGACAAACCTGGGTTTTCGTTAACACTACGTGCTTCAACAGCAATATTCTCGGTGGCTCTTGTGCACTAACTTGTCCCAGCTGCTCAAATTTTTCCACTAGTTTCTGCTGGCCGAGAAGGTGCTTCCGTTTCACGAACTGCGACTGCAAAATTTCCACCATTTTTGTAGTGAATTACAACAATTTCAATGGGTTTTTTCGTTTAATTTTCAGTATAAGCGTAGTTTTTGCTACCCAATATCTGTTACAGATAGCGAAATAAAACCTTTGAAAAACCTATTGAAAAACTCTACATAAAGAGCGCATAAAGATCCCAAATTATATTTATTTCTATGAAATTTAATATTGAGAATCACTCAAAAAATTACTTAAATCCCCTTGAAATGGTGTGCTCGTTCTATTAATAATCTGTGTAATCAGTGAAATATACAGGGTGTTCCAAATTATGTCTGCACCATTGCCAACTCCGTTATTTTTGATGCTACGACTTCGGTTAAATGGGCAAACTGGTAGCATTTTTAGTGGCCTCGATGCCGAAAACAAAACAAAAATTGACAGTTGCGTTTTCATAATACTTGATAAAATGATTTTTTTTCAATGGAACACCCTATATTCTTTCATGCATTTCGATTCGTATTCTCAACAAAAAAGCTCATGTCACCTTTCTTCCTAATGTGGAAAATGAGCGACTCATTTGGAAATATTCATTTTTTTATTTACAAAAGATTTCTTTGTTTTGGCGAATAAAACCTCATGATTGTCCAAATACCTATTTTTTGTACTTAAATGCATGACAATATTTTGTTACTAATAGCAAAATAAGACAGTAAAAAGAAAAATTGTGCTTGGATGTGAACACGTGAAGCCCGTGATCATCATGTCGCACCACTCAATTGACACACCACTTAGCTATTTGGTATTAATATACAAAATGATAATTTCCATCTTAAAGCCATTCCGCTAGCCGCATTCATTTTGTGAATCAATAGTGTCAATAGCAGGGCCCAAATATGTGTTCAACAAGAAGGCGGTGTTTTTGAACATTTACTCGATATTTTATAGCGCTTTATCAAATCCGTTTGTTATAAATGTTTCCTATTAATACAACTGTCTTATTTTCACCTTTACGAAAAAAAGTCAAATGAGCTATGTTGTTGAGAATGTTATTACGAATGGAAATGCATGAAAAAATATAGGGTGTTCCATTGAAAAAAAATATCATTTTATGAAATATTTTGACAACGCGACTGTCAATTTTTTGGTTGTTTTCGGCATCGAGAAGGCCACTAAAAATGCTACCGGTTTGCCCATTTAACCGACATCGTAGCATCAATAATAACGGAGTTCGCAATGGTGCTGACTTAATTTGGAACACCCTGTATATGATTGAGTATTAACATCATGATTCTTACATTCAATGTAGAAACTTCATCTTATATTCAATATAGTTGATACAATGGTCGATAAACAGGTTATTCACATAAGTATAAAAATATGTTATCTCAACACCTCCAAGGAATATTGAAATGACCTCTTTCTTTAACATTCTTCAAGCAGTTGGAATAAATCAACTCTCAGTGTTACCTACCTAGTTATTTCTTCGAATAGGGAAATCGATCCATTTTCAATTAGAAAAATTTGGAAGAAGTTTCGTGATAAAAGAAAAGAGAATTTAGATATATTTTCGTTGGTTTCACAAACAATTCTACCTGATATCAAATAATCTATGCACGAATGTGAATATTGCGAAATTAAAATTACAAAAGACATAAAAATTGCGTAGCATAGTGCAGGATCAGATTAGAATTTCGACATTGGAGGTGACTGACGTGCTAAGTTATTCAGTATGTATTTGTGACATGTGCTTATTTTTTGAGTCCTCTACAACACTTACATAATCTAGCTTATCAAAGAAAGTAATCCAAATTTCAGATGATTATCCAATGAGAGGCAAACGAATTTGAATCAATTTATTCAGACTCCTTTGCACTAATTGATTCATATTCATTTGCCTGTCATCAGAATTAATTTTTGTTCTATTTTCACGAATACATTCAATTCATTCTATTCTACCAACGAAAGCTGGGGCGTATTTCACCAAGAACTATTTTGCAACATTCCACCTTGCATTTTTCCAATTCAGCAAAGTATGAAATCATTATATTGCCCAAAAATATTTGTTGAGCAATGACAGGGCCAGTTAAACCAAACTACTTTGCAACTATTCATGAACTCTACTGGACCTGTCACTTCGCATGATTTTTTTGTGAATGTTTTCCGTTCAATGTGAATCATATGAAAAATGGAAGATGCAAAGTTAAAAAGTAGTCTAGTGTCTCTGATCTTCTCATTCGGTGAACCTCCACCAAGAGCTTTTCTCAGTGATTAACTCCATGTTTCTGAGAGATTGACCGAAGGTTTGTTCAACTTGCAGAACTGTTGAGTTTAAAAAGCTCTCAAAACAAATCTTCTTAAAGAGTTTTGAACATACCTTGGGCTTCTTATTTGAAAAAGGCCATAGATATAATAACTGATTAGGTAATATTTGGTTTGATGAACTCTTCGGAAACTTGTGGTATAATATGCAGACAACTTACTATTCTTGCAAATTGATTTTCATTGGGAATCATAATAAAAATGAATTAGAAAATTTATGAAATGATACGAGTAGTAGAGTCTTCTGCGGACTGTAATTCGTATTCATACAATTTTTAAACCAAATCTAGCATACTCTTTCAAACCGTTATATCAAAGTGCTTTAGTTCAGAGATCTGTGAATGCAAAATTTTCACCATTGGGATGGATTTTAACAATTTCAATACGTTTTTAAAGCGCATACCGTTCCATGGCGTAGTTTTTACTTGCCAAATGTCAAAAGATGGCAGCTTCGAATGTGACAGCTGTCTAGATAGTGGGCTATTCAATATGAAACCTTTTATAGGACAACCAATTATTTTTTTGCACTTGTTCAGTTTTGTTGAATTTTTGAAGTGATGACTCAATTCAAATTTGGAAATAATATGCCATTGTGATCAATTTGCAGCAAAGTACTCTTGATGTATTCATAAAAACTAGTGCTTGAAATGAACAATTTTTGACGATTGAATACAAAAAGAAAAGCTAGAAATATAACTGCTATTCTTTTGAAAATAATTTTCATGATCGAAGGATACGATTGAATTTTTATACTACCTATTGCTTCCTTTTTTGTCGTTCATCATTTTTTCCTAAGCAATAAGCCGTTAGAAAGCATCAATTTTCTAATCAGTCGAATTAGCTACCATAAATTTCTATTTGTGAGAACTCCATTTCCTTATTCAAGAACTCATTGCTAACGAGTCTACCGTTGATAAAGGAAGCATTGTTATCACTTTATAAGGAAAATTCAACATTTCGGCTTGCAAAATGCATTTCAGACCATCCTGAACCACTTTGTTTTCGTGTACAAAAAAGTATTTCCTTGAAATTTATGACCGCCTGTATCTATACGCTTATACAGGGTGTTCCTAAATCGGAAGGACGAAGGGAAATTAAATATTCTGCATGGATAATTTTGAGAAAAATGGTCCCATAAACATTGGCCTGCAAACGCTTTGTTTTCGAAATATATAAAGGGTGTTTCCTATAGTCCTACTTTTTTATGATGATTATACCAGTTTATCAAATTTGTATTAGTCTTCGGTACAGATTGAGTAAATAAGTACCACAACTCATAATTAATTCATTCATTACAGCTTACTAACTGGATGTTTTTTTAAATTTTCTACAACTACCAGTAGTCCTCCAAAAAAATTTCTGGAGGAAAGAAGTGGGTACTGTTCCAGAAAAAATATCATCCTGTAGATTTGCATTCAAAATTTCAAAATTAGCATATGAAATTATGGGAAGTTTTTAGAATTTCAATGCCAGATTCAAGTTGAAGAGCTTATGAAGGGAAGTTGCTATGAAAGAAAAAAAATTGAAAAAGAATAAATTTTACAACCCTTGAAAACATAACGTTTATGGGATTTTTTCTACGATCTGCACTACCTTTCAGTTCCGCTTGGAACAATATTGTAGTGTTATTCATTAATTAACGAGTCATGAAGCGAGTTTTCGAGCCTTCTACACGAATATTATATATTTTCTGTAATTCACTAAATTTTTATTGAAATTAATGGAATATTTCAATAAATATGGTTTAGTGATTTCTGCATTGAAAAACTTTGGTTGGCAGAACTGTTTTCAGTTTTACGAATTTGACAGATGATAGATAAATCCCCGACGGGACAGTTCCATGTACCAACACGTAATAATGAATATAACTATGAAATCTGTAAGGGACTGAGGTATTCGCGCTTGAATTTGTGCAACAAAATTAGAATTAGAGGAACTATATTTTTTAAATAACTTCAACTACTTTGAGATTCAGTCATACATTCTAAAATTACAAAGCTCTTGAGAAATCTTTATGAAAAAAAGAATAGGTATATCAAATGAAAATATAATACTCTAATTTCTGAAAATCAAATCGAAATAATTGTTTGTCTTGTAATTTCATTTTTTTTTCAAACTTCAGACCAATCGAAATCTCAAATTTAAATTTTTAATATTTCGAAATACGTTTCTCTTTATCGATCCTGCAAAACAAAAGAACTATTGCAAATTATGCACGTACACATTCCAAAGAAACAGCACAAAGAATTCTCGTAAATAGTTGTGAATTATCTCATAAATCCACCAACACCAAAAATAATTTCGATAGATACCAAATTGGGAAATCTTTACGCACCACTAAAATCAAATAATCTCATTCAACTGGCTCAGTCCGTGGATCGTTGAACGGTAATTCACAAAATCACTGGAGCACTATCACGTCCCGCACAATCGAAGAAATTGGCTCTTGTTGGTTATCAATGTCTTAAACGTGAAAGCGCGTTTCAGCTAATGATCGATATTTAACTATATTGTTTTTGTATATATACCATTTCTCTTTAATTTCAAGCGTTCCTACCACCTTTTGGAACTCCGCGATGGGCTGCCTATTTTGCAATCGGATCAAAATGAAAAACCAGTTTTTTTTTTCAATGCACAGATGATATGATGTGTGTTATATAGGAATTCAAGAAGAAAAAGTGAAGTTGATAGTCTGACAAAAGAGACGAGGTCATTTCGATCTAGATTTATTCAAGTTGATCATTCATTATCAACGATTCAGTAGTGATCGATGTTGTCTGGAGTGGCAGAGAGGTAGGAAACACATACCCTCTGTTGAAAATATTTACGACTAATAATTTCTATGGATTTAATTTATTCGAAAGGAAACCTTCAAATATCTGTATTTCGTGGGTTGATCATTCTTGATGATAATTATTGAACTCAAGGCAGCAGAAATGGTCAAAATAGTGCGTTTGGTTTATTATTTCAAATAATAGATATTTGGAATTTTTTCGAGGACAATTCTAACAGGCCCGAAATTTTCTTAGTACCTATTCATATAATCATTCGATGTTTGGAAATGTGTGTACGCGTTTGGAAAAATATTGCAAACATTACACTATGGTTTATTCATTATTTTGTTGTCTCGTAAATTTTTTTGAATAATTAGAAAAAAAGGTTCACACAATTCAAATGGAATTCTTTAAACACAGTAGATCTTTACTTAGCTTAGCTCCTTACCATTGATCTGCACATGCAATAAGTTAAAGAGACTACATGAAAATGGGAATACATATTTAAAAATGTATTATTCCAGAACGTAGGTACGATTTCGTTAAAAATTTTGTTTCTTGAGTAGAACCACTGCTCTTTCGTTCTAAAATATTTTCAACGCTGGAGTGTTGTCACTTACATCAGAAAGTACTAACAACTTCGCTGTTTCAAATAGAACACCCTGCATATTATTACTTTTTTCGGTTTGCAGTAGCGTCTTGATTATTTATGTATCAACTTCCTTGTTTCAATCTCCAGCGGTTTACGAGTAATTGATTGATTTCTTTCTTTTTTGTGCAAAACATAGCTTCAATTGAACATTCATCACTTCGGTACTTGGAATCCTAGAAAGCTGAAATTTCAGATATGAGTTACCGTCTAATACCGTGTAATAAAATAGTCCCTAATGATACAAGATTGTTAGAAATAACAGGCTTCAACAAGACATATAAGATACAAGATAAAAATGCGTTTTTTAAAATGAAATGATCTGCATATCATAAGATGTATTGAAAGAAAATAAAATTTCCTTTGAGAAGATATAACACGTTCCTTAGCCTGAATTGTAAGATTTCCTAATTAAAAACAAGTTTACATTCCAATTGCAATATTAAGCTACATTTGTTTCGGATAGGAACAAGCAAGTTAATAGATTGATAATCAAGAAGCTACGACAATCCGAAAAAAGTAATAATATACCTTATGTTTTATTTGAAATATAGAAATTGTTGGTATTTTTTTATAGAAGCGATAACGCCTCGGATCTGAAAATTTTTTAGATCGATAGAGCAGTGGTTCATTTTCAATAAAATCGTACGTTCCGTTCACAGTAAAATTCTAGGATGACATCGACCATGGCCCACCCTGTATATTACATGTATTGTATATTACATTACCAGTGGCGTAAAATTAGGGGAGAAAAGGGACAATGATGATCTTCTTGTACGCCACTGGAAACTGAAAATGTAATCGTTTTGGAAAAAGAGCTCATATTGGACACAAAAATTCTTTGAAATAAAACTGAAAAATTTTGGATACTGTGGAAGTTGTGAATAAAAATTACTTTCAATTTTTCATATTCAACACCCAATACCTCTGTCTCTGCAACGAACGATATTTGAGAGAAGAAATATTATCATTTATTTTTCAAGGCGAATCTTCTGCTTCAATTTGACACCATTGTTTCGGGACACCCTGTATGTTGGATGATGGAACTAAGTTTGTCTTAAACAGAAAATCTCCTTTTTCTTAGGTGTTTTATATCAGTATACCATTTGTAATAACGTGTTCTACAAAAATATCATATACGTTTCTGTTCTCCAAGGCAAGAACAGCCTGAAGATTTACTGTAAGTTGTATGTTTATCTTTAATAGTTTTCCAATCAGTTCGTCTTTTTCATCACAGAAAATCTTTCTGAACTAGTTTCGGGATACCCTGTATAAGATTTCGTTAAGTAACTTTGTATATCGATAAGGCAGAAAATGGCAATGTGACAACATGCCCCTGTGACACTCAGCCCCGGTATCCCCTATTCATTTCGGTATATTATAATATGTTACGTGATATGATGTATATTAAAATTGTCACATGAAAAGAGTTGAAGTGATCCAGAAGTGGTTGCTTCGTATTATCTATGGAAAACCACTTTTGTTTCCATCCGATGATTTATATGAAATATCCAAAATTATGAATCCTCATCAGCTATTTGTATTGAAAATCTTATCCGCCATAAGTTCGAGAAAAATTCAGATCCAACCAAGAGAATACTCTTATGACACAAGAAATAAGACCGACAGATGCTTTGCACCAAGGGAAAAACGTATTGGCCAAAGAAGTTTCAGTTACCTTGCTCCGCGATTATACTATGCGGTTCCCAAAGAGTTGAAAATGATAGTGAATCCTAAAAAACGTAGAACTGAATTGAAGAAATGGGTAATTGAAAAAGAAAGGGAATATTGTAATTCAATTATCAACCCATAATGAAAGATCGTTATATATTTTTTTAAATATTATTCTGAAATGTCTACTATCGAATGAAAACCATTCATTGAGTAAGATCCTAAATGAAGCTTTACTCCTGTCACATTAGAATTATTATTAAGTTTGTATGTTTTATATTGGCTATGGTTAATTTTATAAGTTGTATTAAAAATCACGTACAGGCTCACGCCTCTGTGATTAATGTCTATCGAGAATAAACTATATTATTATTATATCTACTTATCTTATGAAAAGATTTAAAACGGACAGTGACGATGATGTTCAACTGTGCGAGTCACTGCCATATTTGGTATATGAGGCTCCAAATGTCATCTTGAATTTGTTGCCGAATAAGTCCAAGCAGAACCGGCATTTATTATGCAAGCACCCGATCTCATATACTTGATGAATGATGAACGCTAAGCATTCAAGTTACCTATCTAGATATTTATGTATGGTTCACTTTTTTGTAGCCTCAATATTTGGAGAATGTAGCTGTAATGAATTATACCGGGTGTTGAAAATAAAATTTTCAATATTTTGGAGGTTAATTTAAACCTAAAATTGAGTAAAAAGTTTCATATGAACATGGGTCTGCAAATAGGCCGTTTTGGAGATATAAGCTATTATCAGTTTTCAAATAACCTACTAGCGCAATCATATTCGATATTCGATTCATTTTTATCTTTCATATGTCTTGTTTACTGCGGATCCAATTGTCTGAAACAGTTACAAACGTGTCTGACGCTCAAATACTTATAGGTTTATACCTACGATCAGATATCGAATTCGACGTCGAATGAATGAGCACTGCATCCTACAATCTGACCTATTAAAAGTCTGATCTGACTACTTGAAGGCAAGCCATGCATTGTTTTTACATAATCTATGTTTTCATCAGTTTCAACTAGTGAGAAAAGACGCGAAACCATGTTCGATTTGAAATCGTTGTTACAATCGGATTCGATAGTAGGAAATGTGCGGCCATCCTTAAGAATACCGAGAATGAACTGTCGCCCATTCAAATACTGATCCCACTCATCGCTGACCTTGTGGGACGTACGGTAAACACAGAAATATCTATGCGTTGAATTAAACTGCTCCACATAAGTTAGGGATATTGACTTAAATTGCAAAAAAATATAGTTTAAATGAGATTTTTGTGATGAAAATTCATATTATTATGATTTCAAGTTGCAGGAAATAAAATTAATTTGAGCCTGTAGGTCTGCTGCGTATACAGCGTGATTAAGAAAAATCGAGTAAAATAACGAAATTTTATTCTCAGAGAATTCAAGCATTTTAATACTATCAATATCATTATATATGGCCTCCACGGGCCTCAATAACAGCTTGACATCTTCTTCGCATACTACACACGAGGTTGTTAAACATTTCTTGACTAATTTGGTTCCATAAACGGGGCAGAAGCTCTCTCAGATCATTTAAGGATACTGGAGTAGGTTGATGATTATCTAATCTTCTTTGGAGCATATCCCATGCTTGTTCTATGCAATTAAAATCTGGTGAGTGCGGAGGTATTGGTAAATGTGGAATACCAAGCTCCTCACGCGCATTCTCAACTATGGCTGCACGGTGCGGTCTAGCGTTATCGTCAAGAAATTGAAAAATTTCACCAATTTGGCACAACATTCTCATTAACATGCTGCCTATAGTGCGAGGTGGTCATATTCCCAGGACAAATGTGTAGATCTGTGCGCCCGTTGAAACATATCCCGGCTCATACCACAACACTACCCCCTCGGAATGGATGGACTTCTTGGACATAGCGACGATTACGGGGTATGCGTGGGATTGTCCATGCCCTTATTCTTCGAGAATCTGAAAATCGTCCATATCTGGATTCATCAGTCTTTGACGCTTATGGTCACGTGTTAATGGAACTCCTCTCAATGGACGTCTAGAACCTAGTTTCACCTCTCTCAAACGTCGTCTGATGCTTTCGATGGAAACTTGGACCCCATCTGCATTTTAAAGAGTATTCCGTAGCATTCTACACGTAGATGTAGGGTTTCTTCTCGCCGAAACGGTGATAAAACGATCCTGAGCAGGTGTTGTTTTTCGTCACCCACCAAGCCTTGGTCTTTCCAACACGGAACCTGTCTCCCTGAACCTATTCCAAATCAAGATATCACACTTTGGCTGACTTTGAGGCTCTCTGCTACAACAACCTGAGTTAGGCCACCCTGTAGCATTCCGATAGCCCTATTAGACCGGGCGTTTGTTAATTTACGTCTTGGCATTTTCAGAAAACTCGTTTCAAATCGAAGCCGTTGATAAACTGACTCCATTTCAAAATAAGAACATTCATGAAGCATATGCAAAGAACCAAACTTCAGAAAAAAGGCGACCAGATTGACGAAATGTCTCATCCTGATTTTTATTTGTTCGATTCAAGTTGTTAATAGGGTTTAAATGATTTTACAGCGATTCTCTCGAAGATTACATACTTTTCAAAACTATTGAATACCGCGATATCCCTAACTCTTGTGGAGCAGTATATCTCAACGAATGTCACTTTTTCCAATAAATGCACATGTAAGTATCTAATTTTATCGATACACAGTGCCTTGCACCATATTCAGTTTCTCGTTCGGTGTCGGATAAATGGATAATACACATTGCTTGGTGATTCACTTGAAAGGATCGAATAGACAAACACTATTTTCGATTTAAATTGCAAATAAAAAATTTGTTGCCTCGGACGATGTACGAGGATATCTACTAAGTTGTTGATACACATTATAATTATACATTTTATTGAGAGTATATTAATTCGCTCTAATGATTCGAATGTTAAATTGAAATATAATATGTAATGTTAGTTTATTAACATAATATTACATTAACATTAAATACCTTGTGTTCACTGTTCATATTTCTAATACTATAAAACAATTCGACATTAGATTTCAATTTGTCTCGTAGAAGAGTTTCTACAATTTTGGTTGGTTGGTTCTCTGCACAGAGCACTATCTCATTTTGTCACGTCTCGTCCTCTGTATTTTTCCAATTTTGACTCAGAAATTATTTCATTCATACCAGACCAATTCATAGACAATTTGAACTAAAAATTCACTCAAATTCAGTGGTATGAAACTTTATAACCATCAACCTTAGAGTACCTTAGTTTCGAAGAAGAGGTAAAGAAGTAACGAGTATAGGGTGTCCCAAATTTGATGCTCACTCTGAACATCTCGTGAACTACTTATAGAAACTTCAAGAACCCCCGATCTCTTTTCTCGAAATAAAAAGATTTCAGAAATCTGATCGTGATTATTTTGCCTCGGTGAGGTGTCCCATTTCAAGAATGAAGTCGAGAAACTATATATTTTTGAAAGACTTTTTTGAAAAACCGATTAAGGTATGCTTATTGATGAATCTGCTGTTAAAATTCTGTTGAAAAACAAAGGGTGTTCCATTCAAAAAGCGCCATCTCTTCTATATGTTTCTAGAATGGTAATTATTTTCTATTATCTGTTATGAATATCATTTAAACCATAAAAATGACTGAAAAAAACGTTTTAGAATTTTTCGAATATATTGAACAGAAACCAAGATATATTCAAAATTTTTGGAACATTAATTTTTCAGAATTCTATAGAATTGCAGAACATTAATTTTTCAGAAGCGTTCTGTAATTCTATAGAATTACAGAACGTTTCTGAAAAATTAATGTTCCAAAAATTTTGGATATATCTTCTATAGAATTACAGAACGCTTTTGAAAAATTAATGTTTCAAAAATTTTGGAAATATCTTGATTCGTTCTATAGAACGAATCAATCAAATCAATAAAATTTGTGAATAAAATGAATTGTTTTTTTCTTCATAGAGTGGTTTGGACTTCTTAAGGGGTTGTCCATTAATCACGTGAGGCTTGAAAGGGGGGGGGAGGGGTTTGATAAAAATCACGAAAATATCACAAGGGGGAGGGGGGTGTAGTAAGATATCACGTGTATTTATTTTTTCGTCAAACGCGCGATTTTTAAACAAATATTAATCGGCACGGCGCGGCGTGTAGTGACCTTGACTACATTAAATATATTCATGTACTAGTACAATACATGTTTTTCCTAGGATTACACTTTTCGTTTATTATTATTGTTATGGCAATCAAAAAAAACTTGCAACCTGGTGTAGACATTTTTATTATGGTCCTTAATTTCAGAAGAAAGATTATAGTTTATACCTGTATTTAAATTGAGTTAATATTCAGAAAATTTTAAGATTCGTTGTAGGTACTAAAAATACACGTGATGTTGAGAAGGGGGAGGGGGGTGGTCTTAAACCTCACTACGTATCACCAATGGGGGAGGGGGGTTTAAAAAATGCTAAAAAAAGATCACGTGATTAATGTACAACCCCTAACGGGAAGCAATATTTTTCCAAATACCAATTTCAGCGATGAAAATTCTTTAAGCGTAGCCTTAATCCCAAGAAAGATGAGAAAAAGACAAACCTAGGCTTTCGCCAACAGCTACAGCAGCAATATTCTCAGTTTCTCTTGAGCGTCGCACACGATTTCGATTTTTTACATCTTCAACTTGTCTCAACAGCTCAAATTTTTCCACCATTTAGACTATTACCAGCCGAGAAGTTGCTTCACAACGACCCAGAAGTGCTTCGGTTCTGTAAACTACAACTGCAAAATTCACACCATTCTCCGATGATGACAGCTGCCAAGATAACAAGGTAGTCAAAATGAAATGTAAAGAGTGTTTTTTTCAGAGCTATATAACTTCAAATTGCAATAAAACAACGATGGATTATTCGATTGACATGAATTTTATTTATCCGCAAGATAATCTTGTGACATTACATTTTAAATATGATTTCTGGCATATGATCGCCACGGCTGGCTCGGATGTAGTCCAATCTGGACGTTCAATTTTCGATGACTTTTTCCAACATTTGTGGCCGTATATCGGCAAAAACACGGCGAATGTTGCCTTCCAAATGGTCAAGGGTTTGTGGCTTATCCGCATAGACCAATGAATTTACATAGCGCCATAGAAAGTAGTCTAGCGGTGTTAAATCACAAGATCTTGGAGGCCAATTCACAGGTCCAAAACGTGAAATTAGGCGGTCACCAAACGTGTCTTTCAATAAAGCGATTGTGGCACGAGCTGTGCGACATGTTGCGCCGTCTTGTTGGAACCACAGCTCCTGGACATCATGGTTGTTCAATTCAGGAATGAAAAAGTTAGTAATCATGGCTCTATACCGATCACCATTGACTGTAACGTTCTAGCCATAATCGTTTTTGAAGAAGTACGGACCAATGATTCCACCAGCCCATAAAGTGCACCAAACAGTCAGTTTTTCTGGATGTAACGGTGTTTCGGCATACACTTGAGGATTAGCTTGACTCCAAATGGACGCTAATGGACGTAGTGCGCGATACGTATTCCGCACAGAACCATTATTTTCGAAATGAAATTGCACTATTTGCAAGAGTTGTTCAGGCGTGAGTCTATTCATGATGAATTGCCAAACCATACTGAGATTAAATCACTTGACATCTGTTGAATCGGTGGCCATCTTGAACAGTTATGCTAACTTAAAGTTATATACCTCGAAAAAAAACACCCATCATTATTGGAAAAGCCTGTAATATATTACTGAATATTAGAAAATTAAAACCAGTCTAGAAAATATTAGGTGATTATAAGATCAAACGACATATTTATTCGTTTCCTGAGATATTAGGTAATTACACCCAACATATAACGACCCTAATATTTTCTGAAACCAACGTTAAAATCTGGATCATATCCATAAAAAACTCAATATTGTGTATATCAGCATATTGATCGCTAAAATATTCTGAAATAAAATGTACCACAACCTAATCAAATTAATTTTGTTTTGCATAATTGCACTTCCTCAAAATAACTTATGTTGTCGAAAGTGAATAGCAAGATTGGCCAGTTTATATAGCTGAAAAAAAAAATTTGGCAATAGCTAATTTGCTGCAATTCTGGAATGTTACTTTAGTTAGGGTCAAGTATCGAATATTAATGTTATAATAGGTACAAGTAAATTCTCAATTGAATATAATAATTCATAATACATAGAAAAAGTTAATACTACATTAATGAATAAATCCACATTCAGCAGGGGATTAGTTATCTTCAATAAACTACCTTCTTCTTCTTCTTCCACTTTGAATAGGACTATGTCCTGTGTTTTCTGCTTTCTGCCTGTTATTGTGTTTCCTGGGACAGTTCCAGCTCTCTTTCCAACGCTTTGGAGGGCGCCCTAATGGTCTGCGTGTACTGGGTTTTTGTGTTTCCGCCCATTTGGCTAGTCTCTCATCCGGCATCCTCTCCACGTGGTCTCTCCAGAACCTCCTGCGTGCTCTCACCCATCTGACGACATCCTGCACCTCCAGTTCTTCCCTTATGTCTGAACTCCTCACATGGTCTCTGAGTGTTATCCCTTTGATTGATCTTAGTATCCTCATTTCGGTTGTTCTCGCCATTCTCTTCGTTGTCGACGTTTCTGCCCTACCTGAAAAGATCAAATATTGTAATAATTATAGGGAATTCAAAAAATGTTTAATGAGTTATATTTAGGAAGAATTTAATTAAGTTAGTGGATTACATTTGTATTGTTTTCAATAGCCGAGTGCTAAATTGAGTTTATTATTATTATTATTTGAGAACACATTCATGCATAATTAATTTTTTTTTCTCTGCATGCATTCAGTCAGCTTATTGATTTCTTTAGTTTTTAGGCTTACATAGGACTTAGTCCTCAGCCTTCATTCATATTTAATAATAATAATAATAATAATAATAATAATATACCGAAAACAAATAGTTCAGAAGAATACGCCCGAATTTCATGTGAAAGATTAATGGAATGGGTAATCTAAGGTCTTTTAGACGGAAAATTCAAACTCGATTACAGAGCCATCTGTGACGATTCGAACAAAATTGTTGGTATAAAACTTTGGTATTTTCAGCTTTAGAATACGAATTAGCAATAAAAAGCAGGGGTTCTCATTAGAAATCCAAAAGTTGACCCTCACATCCCAACAAGAGCGAATTAAATGTGAGAGGTTCTGACATAAGTGTACAGTGCATCCCATTTTGGGTGAGACAGCCAGGTTTCTCGCTTGTTATTTAAGATAGAGCCTTGCGGTTTTCACGTTCCTGTCCTACTTTTTCGTGAAACTCAAGTTGGTCTAATCAGATTTTGCATAACTGTTTCCGTTCAAAAGATACAGGGTGATTTTGGAAATTGATACTATTCGGACCCCTTCTTTATCTCCGAAGTTATTAGAAATAATGCTGAGGTAAAAACTACGTCTGAATCAGAATTCTGCGTAGAATCCAGTGGCGTACTCAATATTTTTTTTCGGGGTATGGTTTTGAAGATTCAACACAAACTTATGTTTTTTTTAATGGAACACCATGTGTATCATTACTTCGTTAAATTTGCTATTTTTTTCCCTTCAAAATGACATATGACACTATGTAGGTAGGATGTTCAGAAATTTAAAAAAAAACACTAAAACATCAAATAATGATGATTTTTTGTTAATGGGCAATGGATTTCCCATAGAAAAGAAGAATCAATAATGATAACAATAATTTATAGCGATGACAGCTAGATCAGATTGGTTTTTTCCCTCCAATGCCTACTTGATAAAACAATGCTCCCAAATGCATAGTAGCCATAATAACAACAAGGATGTTTGTGTCATCAATGACCTACTACTTTTAAAAATCGAAAGTAATAATCCTCTTTTTGAAACATAGAAAATTCATGGCTCATTTACAAAAAATCATCATTATTTGACGTTTTTGTGTTTTTTTAACATTTCTGACCATCCTACCTATATATTATCATATATCATTTTGAAGGGAAAAAAATAACGAATTCAACGAAGTAATGATATATAGGGTGTTCCATTGAAAAAAATATAGGTTTGTGTTGAATCTTCAAAACCATACCCCGAAAAAAAAAATTGAGTACGCTATTGGATTCTACGCAAAATTCTGATTCAGACGTAGTTTTTACCTCGGCATTATTTCTAATAACTTCGGAGATAAAGGAGGGGTCCGAAAAGTATCAATTTCCAAAATCGCCCTTTATCTCTTGAACGGAAACAGTTATGCAAAATCTGATTAGATCAACTTGAGTTTCACGAAAAAGTAGGACAGGAACGTGGAAACCGCAAGGCTCTATTTTAAATAACAAGGGAGAAACCTGGCAGTCTCACCCAAAATGGGATGCACTGTACTTTCATCTCAAAACCGATAACCTTTAATCCGAAACATTTTTCCGTAAAATGTTTTCTTTTCGAGATTTTCGACCGATACAACTTAAAAAACCACTCGGCATAAAAATCTTGCCTATACAATGTTCACAAATATACAAAAGGTAATCAAAGCAGTTAAAAATGGGATTTAAACAATACAAATAATATTGCTATGGAAAAATCAAAGATAAGGAAAATTCGACCTTCTCTAAAGAATATCATTTCACTGAAGGTTCAATTATCTGAAGTTCACATATTATAATGGATTGGCACTTGGTTGATTTGCTGTGTGAACTGAGTCTATGAAGGATAGAGATAAGGAGAATAATCTCTTATGATAGAAGTGTTGAGAAAGTGTTCAGCGGAAAAAGAATTTAGGAGGCGCTAGTGTAGCTAAAGGCTCACCAATCCAAGAAGGCGAACATACTTTAATCTTCATGTTTGAATGATTGGAGCAAGGATTTTATTTAAGAAAATGCATGTATGTTTCTGTTTCATGTTTGAAGCACGAATAATGAAGAAGTTATGAAAATTTTTCATTTTACGTCATTTTCAAATTTTCTGTTATAGCTTAAAAACAGTTGTTCTTATAAGGTTGAGGTTTTCACCAAATTAATTCTCTCAAAAATGTAGCCCGAATAGGTGCCATCCATTTGTTTTAGCTCAAAGGGATTCTGAGTTCCCCTCACAAGAGGTATGGTCAGTAGGTATATCACTCTGGTTACTATGGTTAGTAAGTAGTACACCTATATCAAATTCCTCAAGAAGCGGTGACTATTTCTTCAAACTTCGGTGAGTTATCTGTCACCAGATCAACCGTACTTTTATTCTGGTGAGGTTCGCTAACCACACCCACTAGTCTTGTCAGTTGTCATTTTAATTTTCAGATTATTGTTTATGAACATTTTCCATGACATCTCCAATATTTTATTATTTCAATTGTGAAACAAATAACCTTCACAGATCAACAACTTTTGGTTGTTTACAAATTACAAGGGATTAACCATTCACAACCTCCAAAATTCTGCCAAAGAAAAATTTTGAAAACCGCTATTAACCGCTCTGAAATTATCGGTGATATACGGACCATACCCTAGATAATGAATATGGTACACCCGATACAGTGAACTTGCTTTTTGCCTCCAGTAGTCCAGTATGATGATTCGTATATAACCACTTTCTACTTACCTCTGGTCAAGGCATCCTAACAACTCCCAAAATTGCGAATTCAAATTGCAAAGAGAGGACTCTTTCATTCATGTCCCCGAGAATTCGAAAAACCGGTACGTTTCAACATCGCCGTCCACAAATTAATTGAAGATACCATATATATGCAATCATCTGTGAGAATTCTACACTGCCAGGATGGATCATTCACTAAAGATCTGACATATTACTTATCAACCTGTTATTTCAATGAAGCATGACTTTTTCCGAATCATTACACTAAGGATTTTAAATCGCGAACATTTTATTGCTTTTGTTTTTTTTTTTCTGGGAAACCACAAAATTCACACAAATACGTATCGATCTGGTGTAAATTCTCTGCATCAAAACACGTTCGTCTTATATGATTTCAATAAGTTTATATCTGATTTTTATTCAATAGGTACTCTTGGTTAATTCAGCTACATAATTTATTTTTTATATATTGTTGTGCGAATTGAAAACAAGTTTGAGTAACACCTCCTAAACAACTTGTTACTCCTTATTTACTTCTGTATGTAGGATACTGCCCTCTTTATTAGAAAAATTGGCCCCCTGTCAAATTGGCTGAATTTTTGATATGTTATGGTCAAAATCATTCCAAACAAAATGATGAATTAGCAAAAATTTCATTATAGGCTAGTTTTGACGCTCGAGGCCTCTGAAAACTCTAAATGTTCTCGATTGTTAAACAATACAAAACATTATCCTGGATAATCATCACTATTCTGAGTAATCAAGTTGTGAAAAGACATTTATATGAGATACTGTTAAAAGCATTGTTCTTTGGTGTTGTTACATTTGGTCAATTATACTGTGTGTTCAAACTGCTTACGATTTCAAAGTTTAATTTTTCGAAAATGGTTACCAATCACCAATCACCTAAGCAATCTTCAATCAAAGAAAGGTCTTTTAAAACAAACGAAACTTATATTATTTACTTATTGACCATCATAATTTCAAGATACGAGAAAGGAGAAGAAATATTACAAATTTGTCTGTGAAACGTCATTGAAAAGAATTTTTTTTTGTATATGTTATTGTAACATCAGGGATTTTCATGGTATGAATCTGCAAATGGATGAACTTTTCAGTACTTTCGCTTTTGAAAGAAGCACTCCGTATATTTTCGCGGATGTGATGTAGAATATGGTCTAGAGTAGGATTCATAATCATTTTAGGATTGTAGATCGCTGAGGGAATTTATAACTTTAAAAATTGTAAGTAACTGGAACACACTGTATAATTTACCAAATATAACAACAGAAAACAATGTTTATAATAGTATCTATTAATGACTGTTCACATTTTGATAACTCAGAATAGTGATGATTATCCAGTATAACGTTTTGTATTGTTTAATAAAGTGGAGACAAAATGAGAATTTTCAGGGGCCTCTAGAGCAAAATTAGAAAAAAAAAACAGAAAATCTTATGCCTATATTAGGCCGATGCCCGATAGTATTTGCTATATCTGGATTGATTGGAATCATCTTAAATGAAATCATATTTGGATGAGTTATTCGAATGAAAGTATTTGCAAATAGCTTTGAAATGGAACTGAATTGAACAGTTAGGTTGACTGCACATTTGGTTTCCTACAAAAAAAAAATGGAAAACTCATATTATAATAATTCATTACATTTCTTGACATGATTAATGCCTGTATATGTAAATATGCAACAGGTTGAACATTCCATTATCATTAACATATTTAGTCATATTTTGTTTCATCAATCCATTTTTCCTCACGAATATTCTTTGAAAGTAGTCGATATCTAGAGAGTGAATAAAGTAAAATCCATTATGCAATTTCAATTTATGGGAATAATTACCGTATTTAAAGAAAATTGGCACACTCATCAACCTCATTGACACTATGGTATTATGAATATACAGTATATCCAACATCGAAGAGTCAGGTGAAATTTTATCCGATATGGGATATTTTGCAAATTTCTGAGTATAAGTATAATCATTTTCTCTAGACGAGTGGTGATAATTTTTCTTCAAGAATCATAATGCAAAATATTGTGTATAACAGAACATTGGAAGTCACATGAACAACTAATGGGCTTACCAATAAAGGATTTCAACATAATAGGAAGCTTCTGCAGACCTGAAAAAAGTCATGGTGGAGTAGCTCTCTACTTTCATAAAACACTCAAGGGCAAATCTAGAACAAAATTACAGAAACTCTCTAAATGTGGTGAAATCGAGTGCGCAGCTGGAGAATGGATAAGAAAAAATGGCAACATAATAGTTTTATCAATATATAGACCACCAAATGGAAACTTACAAACATTTTTCTCAAAAATGGAACAAATTTTGATCAAGATTCTTCAGGAAAAAAAGGAAATAATTATTGCTGGTGATTTTAATATTGAATTATTAAGAACAAACAAGGATGGATCAGACCTAACAAACCTTATGAAATCTTTCAATATCAGGCCAACGATAAGTCAAGATACAAGAGTTACAAATAGGTCAAGCTCTTGTATTGATAACATCTTCACTAATATCCAACACTATGAAAGTTATGTTTTTGATTTACATGTATCTGATCACAAAGCACAGAAAATCACTTTCACTCTTGATAATATAGTACCTAATAACGTCTGTTTTCGTAGATTCTATGGAGAAAAGGAAAAAACCTCATTTATAGAACAACTATCAAATCAAAATTGGGATCTGGTACGAGAGGTAGAAAAAAGAAATGTGAATAAGCAATGGGATATCTTCATGTCCAAATTCACCAATGTATTCAATGAAAATTTTCCTAAAAAACCATCTATCAATAGGAAACATGTAAACAATTTCAGAACACCAGAAATTGATGAAATAAAAAATAAATTAGATATCCTTTTGATCTTGAGTACACTAAGTCAACAACATATGGAACTATATAAAAATACAAAAAAAAAATATGACAATGCATTGAAGCAACAAAGAGTAGAAACTTATGAAGAAAGAATGAGAAAATCTGATAACAAAAGCAAAACTATGTGGCAAATCTGTAAGGAACTAACTGGAACAACAAGAAACATAGAAAATTGTCAAATACAAGGAACACCAGAAGATATAGTTGAAAATTTCAATATACACTTCAATAATGTAGTAACCACCCTCTTAAATAATCTAACTCCAACTCAAGTAGATTATTCACACATTAGAAATATTGATAAATCTTTTTATTTAAAACTAACCACACCTTCTGAAATAAAAAACCTGAGCAAATCTATAAAAAATAAATTCAGCAGCGGCGATGACGAAATCCCCATCATAGTAACTAAATTATCATTACCAGCAGTCAGCGAAATACTGTCATACATAATTAATAACTCTTTTAGATATGGCATATTTCCAGAGTCCCTGAAACTTGCACTAATAAGACCAATCTTAAAAGAAGGCAATCCAGAAGAATTAAACAACTACAGACCTATAAGCTTGTTACCAGCATTCAGCAGAATTTTTGAAATGCTCATGTCTGTACGATTGATGGAATTTTTCAAGGAAAATAATCTGTTTTCCCACACTCAGCATGGATACCTGCATGGACGTTCTACACAAACAGCAATATTTCAGTTTGTTCAATATGTTTTGGAATTACTAGAAAACAGGAATATGGCTTTAGGTATATTCCTCGACCTTTCTAAGGCCTATGACTCACTGAACAGAGAACATCTTCTTAGGAAATTGGAATTATATGGTATTAGAGGAAATACAAACAAATGGCTCAAGTCCTATATTTCCAACAGAAAGCAGAGAGTTTCCATCACACAAAACAATATCCAGACTAAATCAAATCTATTAAAGAGAACCATAGGAATTGATCAAGGAAGTGTCATTAGTACCCTACTGTTCCTAGTATATCTTAATGATCTAGGTAACATAATCCAAGATAATGAAGGTAGCATAGTCAATTTCGTTGATGACACAAATTTATTAACTGGTGCAGAAGAATTTGAAGAACTAACAAGACGAGCAAACCAAATTTTCTTAAAATCAAAGTCATGGTTTGACCAAAACAATTTGATCCTCAATGAAAATAAAACTAAACTTATTCTTTTTGATACAAACAGATCACAGAAACAAAAGTCAGATTCAGTAACCTTATCGAATAATAATTTTCAACTATCGGAATATGTCAAGTTTCTTGGCGTTTACATCGATCAATTTCTGAATTGGCGTCAACACACAGAAATAATATCAAAAAGATTAAGCAAAAATTGTTATGCACTGAGATCAATCACCGAGTATATGAATGAGAACACCTTAAGAGTAGTATATTTTGGGAACTTTGAAGCCACCTACAAATATGGAATCATTTTCTGGGGAACAAATGAAAATCTGGAAAGAATATTTTTACTACAGAAGAGAGCAATTCGGATAATATACAAATTGGGATTTAGGGAATCATGCAGAGGAAGATTTAGATCAAAAAATATTCTAACAGTGTATGGTCTTTACTTGTTCGAATGTTTAATGTTTTTACATAAAAATAGGAGCAAATTCACAAGCGAAAATATAAATTCATATAATACAAGAACTCTAGACATAACTTTCCCAACACATAGATTAACATTAACTGAAAAAAGTCCAACCTACATGAGTATAAGAGCTTTCAATAAACTACCAAACGAGATAAAAAGCATTTCACAATATAAAAAATTCCAAATCAAAGTGAAAAATCTACTTATTCAATTAGAACCTTATAGTCTCCAGGAATATTTTGAAAGAGCAATGTAAAACTTAAATTGTGACGTCATTTCACTTAATTTGTATAGTTTATGTTATGTAACTACAAATCATTTGAAATAAAGAAATATTATTATTATTATTATTATTATTAAACGGCAATTCAAAAGAAAATCAGATTTTATTTTAAATTCTTTCAATTCATACGTACTGAATTCGACATATAAAATGAGACAGTTGAATTATCAAGAAGACATGAATCTTTCATCTAGTTATAATTTGAGACCTACATGAGAAGTTGGTATATTCTCTATTCATTTAGGAAGTGCTGAAGAATTGTGGATTTGAATTTTTCCTGTATACTTGTAAAGCTTTTGTCGGCTCTCCATGATCAACTAACCAATTTCTTTGAGCTTATAAAAATTACTTTCAAAATTTCGGATGCATAAATTTCGCGCATACATGAAATCTTTGCTTTTTTAATTCTTCTCTTGAGCCAACTTCCATACGGATTTGCAATATTCTGACTGAATTGCTAGAAAAATACCCATTCCTTTCATTGGCCCAGTGCCTTTTCATGGTATTGGTATAGGTAAATGTACCTACAAGAACTTTCAGGACAAGAAAAAAACCAAAAGAAAAATACTCTGGCCACATCTAAGAAGAATCTGGATCCAAGCAAGAATATGCTACTCACTGGATTCCTTACTGGGCATTGCCGTCTCAAGAACCACGTCAAGAGATGATCAATTCCATTTTTTTACATAACATATTCAATGATACCTTATTATATCAAATTGAATTGTTACTTTCAGGAATAAAAACAGTTTTATATTGTTTCTATTATGAATAATTTCATCACTGTATTCTCATTTTTTGTACTTTAGAGTGTATTGTTGTCAGTTCTTCTCTCAGTCTTCATGTCGACTTTGATTTCAATACAAAATATTCTTTGCAATACCAATTGAACTCGTTGGAAACTCTTATCCTTTTTAAATTCATAGATTTCACTATTCAAAAAATCATTAACAATGACAATATTCTAGTGAAAACTAGAATATGGAAGAATTTTATGATTAATCATCCTACAAATCCATTTCAATACAGGTAAATATAGTTAGTATATCTATCAATTTCGTCATATGTTAAATTTTTTTTTATTCCACTAAGATATCAGAAGGTCAATGATGTAGTTAGTGATGCAAGACCAAGCCTTTGATAAAATAACAAAGTGAAATATATAGTACGACCAGTTCATATCCCACCTATAGGATCATTCAAATTGACTGGTTTTCAATTCAAACATAATGAATCAAACAGAAAAAAGTGCATAGGTAACGATTCTCCATATCAACTTTCGGAAATCAAGTTGAATAACAGATAAAGGTTGCTTATTTAGCGAAGCGACTTCAGTCAATTAATTGACAGCAATATGAAGAAAGTTCATTAACCTCATTCCAATCGGAAGTGCAAGAAGACAGATAAGCTCATTTGGTTTGTTTGATTTGTGTTCCTTTATATTCTACGCCATTTCCTGAAAAGAGTTTTTCATTTAACTGACTGTTAATTAAAATTCTGTTTCAATTAATCAATTAATATTATCGTTGAGGCTTCGTACGTACCAAATTATGCTTGGAGTTAGAGACATGAAAACAATTGTAGGAAATCATTGATCTGTATGCATGGAAATGAATTTGGATGAAGGCGAATAACCTCAAAAAGATGAAAAGTTCCTAAGGATGTATCTCCGGGAACGATTCGTTGCTTCAAAGATGAGTTGATGATGGTTTTTTTTATTCTTCCAGAATGGGACAAACATGAACAGGATGGGCCACGGTCTATGGTACCCTGGATTTTTACGGAGAACGGAAATTTCGATTTTATTGGAAAATTTTTTCCTTGGTTAGGGACCACAGCTCTGTCGATCTAAAATATTTTCAGCGCTGCAGTACTGCCGCTTATATCAAAAAGTACCAACAACCCCGATATTTCAAATGAAACATCCTGCATATTATTACTTTTTTCGGTTCGATGTAGCCTCTTGATTATTCAAGTATTGATTTTCTTGCTCGTTTTCTTGACTCTATATAGGGTGTCTCATTCAAAAGTGTCAACCCTCAATAACTCAACAACGAATCAGAATTTGTGAAAACACTCAGACAGGTCGATTCTTGCAACCCCCTGGAGAGGGTTGCAACCCCAATAAGAATTCGAATAGGGAAAGTGGGTAGTTTTGTAGCACAAATGTATGCATGGATTCAAATTTGTATAATCCTGCAGTGTGTGCTCTTCTAAAGTTAATATTCACAAAGTTATAGGGCGTTTTTGATGGAATTATGGTTTCGATAAAACTAAATGAAACAGAGATGTTTCAATTGATCGTATAATTTCTATTGAGAGGAAAATATTTTTAATAAATAGTAATAGTAGAAATTTACCACAAATTCACAAATTCAAACAATAAGGTGATTAAAAAGTGTTAAATAAATTTTTCTTTCTTTTCATCTGAATCCGAGAGATTTCCCAAATTTTACCGGACACCCTGTATAAATACACTTCACCAATGAATTAACGCTCTACTAAGAATTAAGCAAGAGTTTAAGATACATTCTTGTTAAAACTGCTTGTCTAATTTGGAAATTTTCTTATTTGAATGACAGGTTATTGTTTTCTCCTGAACTTTAGTGTGTAAACCGTATGCTCATAAAAACCATATTTTATAGCCTGTTTTTTCATCAAATTTGTAAAGTGTTACACTTACATTATCAAGCTGGAATTATACTTACACTTTACCTTATCGTTTTTCAAATTTTTTTTCTTTGATTCACTTCATTATCATTCTCATTACTCGAGAAACACCATTTTATAGTATGATATGATTTTATGGAAAATGAAGATGGAAGTGGACGGAGAAAAAAGTGATATGACCCTGGATGTGCCATATATGAGCCAGGCCCGGGGCTTATTGAGTAACGTGGTACTAGTCAATAGTGGCCGAATTTTGATATTCAATTCTCAAACAACTTTAAACCAAAGGAAGGATCGTTATATGATTTCATGATACATAAATAGGTCATCATTTTAAAGATATATAGAAAAGTGAGTAGCTTCAAAAAAAAAACTTCGGTTATCGTATCTTTATTATTGCTTCAGTGTTTATATATTTGAACTCAACTACACTTCCGCTTCGTGAAATGATTCAGCTGCAACTTGAGTACTCTGAAGTTCACCTCTTTAGGATTTAGTGTACCCAGTGAGACCTTTTGGAACCGTGAAGTTACAACAAATAAGTCCTGGTTATGTCGAAAACTATCTCTCACCTAGAACAAAAAAGACTAGAATTGAATTCGCTCCATGGAACATGGAACACAAAAGAAGAGCACATAAATACGACTAATATCCCTTTAGCATATGCCAACTGTGAATTGGTCGCTAGCTGAAACTAGTAGGTGTATAACTTCACAGTAAAAACAAATACTATCTATACTCATTAAATTAATCAGAAAATAAGTAACTTTTGACAGCTTGGAATCTTTGACCATAAGTGGAGTTAGGTTAGATAAATGAAAATTAAGCCATGGCATAGCATGATCAATGAGATTTGCAACATCAATATAAGTGATTAATCTCGAAATAGGTATTTGTAATAAATGAATGAATACTGAGAAATCGATAAGCTTTTATATCATATAAAGGACCTGAATGTATGAAAAATGGTTACATGTGAATTTCAAATGATAGGTAGTATTGTTTTTTTGTAGACTTTGATGCCCTTAATGAGAAAAGCTAATCAGAAGACACTAGTCAACACTAGTTCCCAAGTTATATGGTGTTCAAAGCAGAGAGCGATAAAAGATATGAATGAAATGTTATCATAACTTTTGAACTAAGAAACATATTTGAATAGTTTTCGCGTTACTTTGGAGCTAAAAGGGCTGTTCTTCATTGATGGCTATGGTTTTTTTTTTGTGAAGATATTATCTCTTCCTAACCTGTCACTAGCTAAATCGAAATGGCCAAAACGCCTAAAGTAGAGAAAAAAGCTGAAATAGCTTCTGCTGAAGAAAAAACTAGCAGTAGTAAAAAATAGAAGAATCAAGGAGAGGCATGGTAGATTATACGCTAAAGCCATCTTTACTAGTAGCAAACGTGGTTTGAGGGATCAACACGAAAACACTGCTCTCCTTAAAAAAGAAGGAACTTCAGCCAAACAAGACAGTTGGTTTTATGTTGGTAAAAAATGCGTGTATGTGTACAAAGCCAAAAACAAGACCTGTGTTCCCGGTAAACTCAAGTCAGTGACATCTAAAGTAAGGGCCATATGGGGAAAAGTAACTAGGCCCCATGGTACAAGTGGAGCAGTAAGAGCTAAATTTAATAGAAATCTGCCTGCCAAAGCTATGGGACATCGCATCAGGATTATGTTGTATCCATCATCAATTTACAGATGCTGTATCCATCATCAACCTAAATGTTTTTAACTTTAAGACCAATTTATCGTTTGTACCTATGAGTTACATGACTAAGCGGAAAACGTATCTGAAATATTATAGGCAAAATAATTCAATAACACCATTCTTGAATGGCAAGTCTCCCTGCTCTGAAGTGGGATTCAGCCAGTACCATTGGCTACAATGTTATATGGATATCTCTGTTCCATTTTGATAATTTATCAATGCCATAAACTTAGAGGTCTTGCAGGGTGTTTCGTGGGGTGGCATTTCGAACATTTTCAAGCAAAGCTGTGCTTAAGTACTTCGTGTTCAGCTGATGACCCGCATACCTCAGAAACCATAAAATGCTTGCGATACCTACATACAGCTTATGAAAAGGAATTTAGGAGGTAAAGGTAGGCCTTACTGGTGCGTCTTAATCAAACGAGAAGATAAAAAGTTGCTATCTTTGACTTTTACCTTCATTCCGCTGGTGAATTGAAGTATTGTGTGGTTATTCGATAAAGTTCGAATATGTCTGGGACCATATTCAGTTGCAGTATCCCAACAGTTTAGTGTAACTTCATTCACATCTCCGAAGTATAAAATTCCATATTTATCGATAGCCTCCGCTGGACTTTGCGATCTTCGTCGTCCTCTGTAGGTCTGCAACAATCAACATAAAAGATCATAATGTTATAAATAATATAAAATTGGCTAACACCTGCACTTGGTAATGAATGAAGAAAATACAAAAAAAAAAAATAAGTAGGATTTTCAAATGTGTAATATCATACGATATTTATTATTTATCTGGTTAATGTATCAACAAAATGCCATCAACATAACCATTGTCAAACAATGCAATGACGTGGAAATCTTCTGTTGGACAATGGTTATGTTGATGGCATTTTGCTGATACATTAACCAGATAAATAATTAATATTATTGAAATATTAATGTAATATTAATTACACACTTGGATATCGTACTTCTTTTTCTTTTCGTATTTTCTCGATCATAATGTTATTATTTCAAGGATCTATTGAACATTGATTTCAATATGACCTCCAAACTACAAAGTGAGCCATTTCAAATTTGCATTTTTGATCGGGTGTAAATCAAAACTAATGAATATTTTATTAATATTATGAAGTTCAGAAACTGCATGAACTTTGTGAACCTTCATACCGAGTTCTTTGCTCAAAATTCTTCAGAGAAGTGTGGGAAATAACATCATAGGTATCTTGATTCGTTCAAGAGTTACAGGGCGTTTCTGAAAAATTTCTTACTGTTTTAAATATTACGCTTTATCTTTGTTGCTGTTCGAGATATCAAAAAAATTATACATTTTAGATTTAAATAGGATTTACGGAATATTGTCAGACCGAAATAACCAATACAAAATTCGAAAGCTAAATGGCCCACCCGTTATTATTATTTGGAATATTAGAGCTTACGTGAAAAACATCTGGCGAAGAATTGGGATTATCTTTGAATTGTGATTCATTCCTAAGTTCAGAAATTTTCACTGCATGCTCAGTATTACTGGACATTGCGTGGTAGAACAGCTTTTTAGGTTCTTGTCCGCCGTTCATTGCCATTCCCAATATGCCATCCATCAGATCGAAACTTTCTCCTGCCAAAAAAAAAATTATTTCAAGTACGAAATTTAGACGAAATTTTCTGGAAGAAAATTGGAACAAGTGGTTGAGGTGAAATGTTCAATTAGGATTAGGAGTTCATCATGTCAAGTAGCTTTATACAACAATTTCACTTGAGAATCAAGCTCGTGACAAATTACATACCTGACTCTTGACTTGATTGATTTGAGATATTTATTACTTGACTTGATTTTATTTGGGCTTGAGTCGCACTGCATATATTTTTGCAAGCTCATGCGCGTTTAGATGAAATAATCATCTTCAAGGGATAAAAATAGTGAATTTGACACGGAATCCCTGAGTTTATTCGACAAATCTCTAAAGTCGAGCAACTGGAATGGTTTGGTTTATGAAATAGACATATTTCTGACTGAACAACATGTTGGCAGTTCTGAAGATGGTTAAAAATAGTGGAAGAGACATAAAAACGTTTTTCCAAATTTGGCTAAAATGGCCAGAGATTTTTTATCATTACCATCATCTTGACTTACTATCGAAAAACAAGACACAGCTGCTCTGTCTATTACGAAAATCTGCAATAGATTAGGCGAAAAGTCAGTAAGATGCCTCATGTGTCTTGGATTCTGAATGGAAAATGATGTGGTCAAACAATGCTTGGGGGTTTTTTAAAATTAGGAAACTATATTTGTTTTATATTTTGTTATGTTTCAAGGCGATTTCATTTATGTTTCCATACCGAAATATGTAGTTGATATTTTTGGTTCTTTTATTCGAAAAGTTTCATGAATAAAAGTGTTTATCTTCTCATTTCAACATTTTTTCACTAAACAATAAAACTGCTAAAAATCAAGTAGCTTGATAAAATGTACTAGATTTTTCAACTACTTGATAAATAAATAATTGACTCGACTTGAAATTGAAAAGCTACTAAGTACTCGACTTGAACTTGACTCGATTTCAAGTCAAGCCAAGTCAAGTAGCTTGAATATCAAGGCAAGCCGTGAATCTCTGATTAAGATTGTTACTCCTAGCAGCTTCGGGGCAGGTTTGGATTTAGAATCCCGAAGTTTATAAGAAAATATGATGAATGGAATACCAATTTCTCATAAGATACGACAAGCTCGGATCCTGGATGAAAATAAGTTGTAAAAGGAGAAACTATATATAGAGAATCATTGCTTATGGTGCTTACGAAATAAAAACCTTGCAGTATGAATGAGTGATCAGAAAAATAATAAAAAATCCATACCTAGAATGGTGTAAGTACCCCAATTGGGGTCAGGATACATAGTTTTATCTTGAATCCTCCAAGAACTGTTTCTCACTTGATCGTAAACGATCAGGCTATTAGCTTGGCAATCAGCTGCGTATACGAAGGGATTTAGACAACCATCTGTAACATCCACTACTGGGGTAACCAATAGAGAATTCGACTGAAGCAGGTTAGCAGGTATTTCATATCTGTAGACAACTTGATTCTGAAAATATATAAAAGCGCATCATATGAGAAATTTTTTAGTTTACACAATTTCGAGAAACTGAAATAGGCATAGTTTTTTATTTAACCTACTGGAATGTATGTAGGGATACCATATGCATAGCTGGGCATGCTTTCGGTGCAATTTGTATAGTCTACATCAAGGTGTAAAGTTCACTATTCGTTTATGAGATATAGGGTTTTTTAGGCATTTTATCGAAAATTTTCAACCCATAAAACCATTGAAGGCTTCAATAATAATGATTTAGTCTTAGATGATGATCGATATTGAATTCTATAATTAATAATCATTAACGTAGGCCTGGGCTGAAACTATTAATTCAATATATCTTTCACACCCCCTCCTTTGAAGCGTCGTAGATATCGGTAGGGGAGTGTGTAGTGACTTTTTTCTTGTCCGAGAGACGGCTTGACTGCGCATCTATCGGAAAATCGAAACTACTTGGGATATAAACCAGGACCGTTGCCCCGTTTGTAGATGTAAGGTGTATTCGGAAGGAATCACCGAGTGCCAAACTGTCGATTCCATCAGTGATCTTGGGATGAAACCAATCCTTTGAGATCTCCACCATCAGAAATGGTTGAAAACACTACGCCAAAATCAAAAGAAATCTCCTGGTATGCCGAAAAAAGATCTTTATCTTTATGGAGCAACTACATGGGATGCGCCATCTCAAATGCGCATCCACCAAAGTCAAGTCAAGCCAGATCTCATATGTATTCCAATTTCATAATTGAACGAGTAATAATATGAAATTATAGTTCCGAATAGAAATACCAAATCTAGGTATCCTTAAAAATCAGGTACGTATTCAGGCCCGATCTTTAGGGGGGGTTGACTTTTAGAAATATATGTTTCAGAATTTGAGTCGAATTTTTGACAATCTTGTAATAATTTTGGCCTAAGTATGTCAAATTCTATGTGGGTTAGCAACATTTTATGGGGGGCCGGTCCATCTGTGGGGGAATGTTCCTCCAGTTCTCCACTCTGGATCCAGGCTTTTTGGAAATAGATGTCTCCATTTAGATTATTCCTCCATACTACACTCCATATTACACTTGTCTTCCAATTAATTTTCAAATGTACAAATATACAAATCTCATTCTGTCTGTAGATACATTGTATCGATTTAATGAGCGTATTGGTAATCCAAGGTTTGCTGGACTTGAATTAACGAAAAACCAAGATTTCTTCAAACATTCCCTCAGTTTATCAATGTACGAAAATTTGCATTGAAAATTGGCATATCACTTGATGAAAACTTTAAATTGAAATACTTATTCCAAATTTGAGTTGAATATCTTGAGAAGAGAAGATGCCATGAGAAAAAATTGAAAAAAAAAATCAAACTTCAACACCTTGTATGTCAAAAACAAAGCGGTTGCAGGACCATCTTTATAGGACTTTTTTCTTAAAATGATCCAAGAAATCTATAATTTTCGATTGTACCTCCAAATTAGATTCACCCCAATTATATCTCCTATAAATTTAACTGCTGTTAACAGCAGCTTTATCCTTCAGGATCAAACGACGAGTATTTAATTCTGTTTGAAACTTACGGTTTTCAGATCAAAAGCTATGATCTGTGGGGAACAGATTAGGTCATCCTGATAGCTTCCATTGTCGAGTACCCACAACCTTCCACAAGTATCAATCTGCAATAAATAATAATATAATAATTTTAATTGCGTTTTAGATACTAAAACATACGAACCTCTACTCTAAACACAGAAATCAATCTATCACGAAGACATTTTGTGGGATCTCTATGCCAACTCCAATTGGGATAGGGCTCAATCACATTATTGCTGCCAATCTTCTCATTTGTAACTTTGCCGAGAGTCGCTGGTATCCCAGCTTGAAACCTTGGCGTTGTTACGAAATATTGTCGTCTTTTTTCATCGCCTAAAATAATATAAATACTTAAGCTGAAGAATCAATTTTTTTTTTCAACTGGCAATAGTAATATTCATAACATGAAGTATACACTCTGAATAGTTATACGAGAAAAATTACTGAATGTAAAATATCTCAAAAATAGAACCGATGCGATGGACAAAATCTGATGGATGAATCGGATTCTTCACCAAAAATTTAAACTTATAAACTCCACATCCTTCTATGTGAAAGTCCATTTCGAAAATTCAGTATACCTATTCATCTATAGCTATCGAAAGTACCAATACAAACTGCATTCTATGCACACACACAATCTCAAAGAGTTACAGACAAAACCTTAACATATTATGAACTGCCAACTTACCGTTGAAAGCTACATCAACGTCAATGATAACAGGCACACCAGGTATGAAATTTTCACAATCTATATCCTTTTGTCTCTCCTCCTGATTCGGATATTTATATTCCACTTGGGTCCATTCGAATATAGCTTGGGGGCCAACTGATTGAGGCACTGGCAATGCAGATTGAGTGAACGACACAAGTATGGTCGAACATATAAAACATATCCAATTCCACCCTGTTGGTTTTAAAAGAAATTATATTAATTAGAAGAAAGAAATTTCATTCCGTTTGGTTAATAACATTATTCACACAAATACTAGAAATTGAGAAGAGTGCCAGTCAAAAATGTACTCCAGAAAATACGCATATATGGTAAAAATAAATATTATTAATATGCGAACCGACAAGAAATGAACATTAATGTCCGTACCTCTCCATCGCAAACCTAATATAATCGTCCGATTTGTCGTCTTCTGTGTTCATTGAATATACCTTGAAACGAATCGACGCTGAAGATGATATTTGGCCTTTTTTTCTTTCAATGCCACCAGTATCCTTCAGTCAAAGGCAGCAGTTCGAAAAAATTTGATTGTGGATGATGAAGAGTTGTCCATTTTCTGATTCCGAAAGAAAACGTAAATAAAACACACTCATTTAAAATATCGATGGAATTTTTCTTCTTCTTCTTCTTCTTCCATTAGACCTTGAGGTCTGTTTGCTATGGAGGTCGCCTCAGTGGGGTATGGCTTCAGGAGATAGAACTCCAGCTATCTTTCCTTCATTTGGGTGGTCTTCCTAAAGGTCGTTGGTTTGCTGGTTTCCCGTCCTAAGCAATGTATGCTAATCTGTTGTGGTCCATTCTTTTTACGTGGTTCCCCATCTCACTATATCTTCCACTTTTCAAATAGTTTTAATATCGATGTTTCTTATACTCTGGCTTTTAACGTCTTTCCTTAAATGATTCTGAGGGTTTTCATTTCTCATCTCCGCTATTTTTAGGATGCTCTCCGTTTTTTTCGTATCAGCTCGAGTCTCGATACCTTAGGTTAAAACCTGTCTGTCACAGGATTTATATAAACGCACTTTACCATCAACATGCATATGCTTCTTGTCCCGAACAACATCTTTCAGACAGCCAGATATTACTGAGGCTTTGTTGACCTGTGATATGATGTCTTCTATCGGATTGTTATTGTAGAATATATCCGCTCCTAAGTTAAGGACCTTCACCACTTGTTCAACTATCCTATCATCTTTAACGACTCTACATATCAATAGCCTAAATATTGTGCGCGTCAAGGAATAGATAAATTTTGATCTTCTTCAACACTCTACTTATAGATAGTAGTCTCGTACAGATGGTCTTTGATACGACTTGTTTGAATAATTTGAATTCCTCTAGCTCCTTCTGCCCACTTACCTGGCCTTTCGTTTTCTTCTCCGTGACTTTGTTCGGGTTGGTAATAATTAAACTCTTTCAATTATTTACATATATTTACAAAGCCACAAAAACAGTACAAACAAAGTATGTACGGTACTGAATTTCGTCTTTAACCCGAGTGTTAATTACTGGAAACGTCTTCGATATGTCACGTCTTCGTCTTATTACAAGTTTCGGTCGTCTCGTCTTTAACTCGATCGCGACTAGTCTTAATCTACTCCGCGAACCGTATTTACGTCGTACGTCTTAAGTTGGCCGACCAAACTTACTCTTAACTCGTCTCAGACTTGACTTGAAACGTCGACCGGCTGGAACCTACTTGCCTCCCCTGAATATCGACTTCCCTTCTTTCGGCTTGACCCCACCCTTAGCACCCGATATCGGGGAAAGTACCATCTCTCTAGTCCAATAAAAGTTTTGCTCACAAAGCTCTTCGCAGATTCCTGGAAATCGAATATTCTCGAAGGACTAGAACCTGATACACAGATGTGACACATCTGGTACAACCGTCTTGTCTTCGATCTTTCCTAACCTCAGTAAATCTCCTAAGATTTACAATCGAGTAATCGACCTGACATGTCTTCGACATCTCGAAGAATTAACACTTGCTTTCTAAGTTATATACAAAAGTAATTCGTTCCCTGTAAATTCATTGAAACTGTTATGCCCTCGACACTTGAAGAAACTAATAGGTCTCCAAGCATTCTGTTGACCATCTAAATTATTCACAGAATCACAAGATCTCGGTGGCCAATTGTGATTTTTTTTCATAGAGAAATAACATGGTCAGGAAACTTTCCTTGCAAAATTGCGATTGTTTAATTACTTGTAATGTATGTAGCGGCGTCTTTATGGATATAACCGTTGTCCAAGTCAATATCTTTCAATTCCGGTCATGAAAACTCGATAGCGCAATCCATTAACCGTAATAGCACGAACTTCAATTCCGATTGAGGTGACCCCAAAAACCACACTTATCAGTGGCACGTTGAAGATGTAGAGGCTTTTCAATAATCATTCTTGAATTTTCCACAAATACAATGATTCTGCTGATTATAAACGTAACCTTTCGAAGTGAAATTGGGCCTCAGTACCGAAGATGATTGTTTGATAAAAATCCCAGTCATGTTGATGCTTTTCAAGGATCCAATCAGCAAAGATACAACGTTGCTGGTGATCTGCTCTAGTCAGGGCCGGCGTTAAGGGTGAAACAGTGAAGCGACTGTTTCAGGCACCTCTTTTCGAAGGGCGGCAAGTTAGCCCAGTTTGTGGCCGCCCTTTCATATTTCTGAAGAGATATAGTCTATATTCTTGAAAAACACCATGGGGTTGATCCGCTTTGCTGCGTTCATCAACATTCCCTGCAATAAAAATCTCCAAACCGTCTTCACTAAGCCGCCTGTTCAATAAATAACACATGGCAATCCAACCAATATAAACAGCATTGCCTATTACCCTAATTGAATGAGTGATGGAATGTATTTCAGAAAGACGAAAAACAATACTTTGAATTACGTGAAAGTTGTTTACACATTCAACATATGGAAAATTCCTACGATTCTTCATTCGAAACTAGTTACTGTTAAATGCTAAATGTTTTCAGTGGAACATATGTTTTTAATCCCATTTAGTTTATAAAGCTTTGGATGCCTTACTGCCCTTTGTATCTTGTGGTGTGATAGGTAATCTTTCATCAGTGTCGCAGTGTCTTGTGAATGTGAGAATCAGATATATTACTTACGCATTGTTCATCGGCGTCGAAGAAATCCAGGAATTCATTGTAGGTAAAAATGTCAGAAGAAAAAGAAAGCAAGTGGAAACGGCTTCAGAAAGAAGCGATTAGAAAAAACGCTACAGAAATGAAAAATTGGGGGATATTTTTTCACCAGGGGCTCAAAAAATTCCTTGCTTCAGGCGCCAAAATTGCTCGCGCTGGCCCTGGCTCTAGTTCTTGTGAACTGGACTATAAAAGCATTAATACCTAAGTCTTTCGGCAAAAAACCTGAATATTGTCGTTTGTATCCAAGATCGACAAGGAATCAATGAACTATACGGGCTACATCGTCATTATTCTCAGTAGCTCTTGAGCGACGCACGCAGTTTCGATTCTTCACATAACTAACTGGTTCCAACAGCTAAAATATTTTTCCACCTCAGTTACCCTATTGCCGGCCGATAATGTGCTTCACGACTACAGAAAAGTGGTTTATTTTTGAAAACCATAACTGCAACATTTTCATCATTTTTTAGTAACGGATGTTTTTTTTTCGAGGTCTATAACTTTAAGTTGGCCTTACTGTTCAAGATGGCGACCGACTTAACAGCGGTCAAGTGATTTATTCTCAGTTTGGTTTGGCCATTCATCATGAATAGACTCACGCCTGAACATCGCTTGCAAATAGTGCAATTTTATTTCGAAAATAATGGTTCTGTGCGGAATACGTATCGCGCACTACGTCCATTTTATTTTGTTTAGCGATGAAGTGCACTTCTGGTTGAATGGCTACGTCAACAAACAAAACTGCCGCATTTGGAGTGGAGCTAATCCTCAAGTGTATGTCGAAACACCGTTACATTCAGAAAAACTGACTATTTTGTCCGTACTTCTTCAAAAACGATGATGGCCAGAACGTTACAGTCAATGGTGATCGGTATAGAGCCATGATTACTGACTTTTTCATTCCTGAATTGAACAACCATGATGTCCAGGAGCTGTGGTTCCAACAAGACGGCGCAACATGTCACACAGCTCGTGCCACAATCGATTTATTGAAAGACACGTTTGGTGACCGCCTAATTTCACGTTTTGGACCTGTGAAATGGCCTCCAAGATGTTGTGATTTAACCGTTAGACTACTTTCTGTGGGGCTATGTAAAGTCATTGGTCTATGCGGATAAGCCACAATCCCTTGACCATTTGGAAGACAACATCCGCCGTGTTATTGCCGATATACGGCCACAAATGTTGGAAAAAGTCATCGAAAATTGGACGTCCAGATTGGACTACATCGGAGCCAGCCGTGGTGGTCATATGCCAGAAATTATATTTAAAATGTAATGCCACAAGATTATCTTGCGGATAAATAGAATTAATGTAAATCGAATAATCCATCGTTGTTTTATTGCAATTTAAAGTTCTATAGCTCTAAAAAAACACCCCTTATATTTTAAAATTCAAATGCGTCGAACGCGTGTATCGGTCAACTTTCAATAATAGCGTAGTTTTCACTTCAAAATGTCAAAAGTTGACAGCTGCGAAAGTGACAGCTGCCCAGATATTTAAAATAAACCACTCATTGGAAAAACCCTATATTTCCATTGATTTATTTCATTGGCTGATAATCTGTAACTACTTTGGACATGTTAAACTCCTTCGACATAAGAGTTTTTATATGAAATATTGGAAAACCTATACTTACGGCAATTCATCTTCAAACACCGGGTTAACTCTACTGATGGGAATAGAATCTAATCGCTTAATATATGGTAGAAAAACATTACACGTTCTCAGAAAATAAAATATCACTTAGAATGTTCAAATGCGTATAACACGAAATTCACTTTATCAGCGTTACAGTACGGAAATATGTAGATATGGTAAAATAATTCCTTTGTTGAGACTAATTATGCTGGAATCACCCAATTCTTCGGAAATATATGTAATTTTTTATCACTTGCCATAAAAAAATTAGAATGACTAGACATAATCTTCGAATTGTTGTTGAATTAAGATAAGCCATCATACCACAACAGCTATTTATTCTTTTTGAATTAATATTTAAGGGTAGTTGATATATTATTTTGCCGAAAAAAACCGGAAATATGTAAATGAAGCACATCCAGAGTAAGACAAATTTTCTATCCCATTTTTCCCTTTTTTGAATGCACTGTACCACACATAAGTAAGTAACACATCACTGAATGAGTGCCGAGCCTGACGCACAAATGACACCACCAGCTAGTGCCATACCACTTCTTTTTTCGTTAGTACCAAGCTTCAAAAGATGTCGAAAAAAACAGAATTAAGGTTTTCACAAAAATTAAGTGATGGTTTCACATAACAACTGAACGAAGTAACAAGTTATTTGACAATTATGGCACCAGCCTACTATTCAAACATAAAAATAGAAAGGAAGTTCAAATTTGCGTAGCTAGACTCGATATTTCTGTAGAGTGTGATACATTATTGAATTCATATTTTTTTTCTTTATCACCTCACAAGGTGAACCAATATGGGGTCCATAAGAAAAAAGTTGACTATCGCGTCTCTGAAACAATAGAAAACAGAAAAAATCTGATAACACCCTTAGAATCTCTATACATATTGGATGATGATTACAAACCGAAATTCGTGAAATTATCTCCAGAAACAAATGAGTTACCTATACAGAAAAAAAGAAAATCTCGATTTTCGCCTTTTCGAGATATCTCGGGAACCTTTGCAGATAACGGTTTTTTTTATCGAGGTATATAACTTTAAGTCAGCATTACTGTTCAAGATTGCAACCGATTCAACAGCTGTCAAGTGACTTATTCTCAGTTTGGTTTGGCAATTCATCATGAAGAGACGCACGCCTGAACAACGCTTGCAAATAGTGCAATTTTATTTCGAAATAATGGTTCTGTGCGGAATACATATCGCGCACTACGTCCATTTTATTTTGTTTAGCGATGAAGCGCACTTCTGGTTAAATGGCTACGTCAACAAACAAAACTGCCGCATTTGAAGTGATGCTAATCCTCAAGTGTATGTCGAAACACCGTTACATCCAGAAAAACTGACTGTTTGGTGCGCTTTATGGGCTGGTGGAATCATTGGTCCGTACTTCTTCAAAAACGATGATGGCCAGAACGTTACAGTTGATGGTGATCCGTATAGAGCCATGATTACTAACTTTTCCATTCCTGAATTGAACAACCATGATGTCCAGGAGCTGTGGTTCCAACAAGACGGCGCAACATGTCACACAGCTCGTGCCACAAACGATTTATTGCAAGACACGTTTGGTGACCGCCTAATTTCACGTTTTGGACCTGTGAATTGGCCTCCAAGATCTTGTGATTTAACACCGCTAGACTACTTTCTGTGGGGCTATGTAAAGTCATTGGTCTATGCGGATAAGCCACAAACCCTTGACCATTTGGAAGACAACATTCGCCGTGTTATTGCCGATATACGGCCACAAATGTTGGAAAAAGTCATCGAAAATTGGACGTCCAGATTGGACTACATCCGAACCAGCCGTGGCGGTCATATGCCAGAACTCATATTCAAAATGTGATGCCACAAGATTATCTTGCGGATAAATAAAATTCATGTCAATCGAAAAATCCATCGTTGTTTCATTGCAATTTAAAGTTCTATAGCTCTAAAAAAAACCCCCCTTTATTTCAGATCTATTTACACCAACACCCTCATCCCTAAATGAGGCAACTTTTTTATAATTAAAACCACCCTGCATTTCTTACGGTTTTCGATATCCCTGTGGTGCCCCTCTATATAGTTCTAAACCTGTATAAAAAATAAATTTTCCTACAACTGCTATTGAAAGAAGCGTATTCTCCACAGCTTACTCAATTTCAAAACTATTTATTGCTCATACTGTAGGAAATATTATTCCCCACGGCACTTTGCCCACACCTCGCTTGGTAGACCAATGAAATTGGGCTTTTGAGTCGTTTCTATGGAAACGCAATAAATAAGCACATACTGTCAACGAAGGCCATTTTGATTTGAATCGAGTCCATTACTTGAATTATTGAAATTTGAGCATTTGTAGGAAAACTATAGTGTGCAACATGTGGAGAATAGTTATTTATAATACAAGTGCAGAAGGCATTGATATTCTTCCACGAGTTCAAAATTCAAAAACGAGCCACGAAGTGGCGAGTTTTGGAATGAACGAGTGGTAGAATGAGCCTTCTGTACGAGTATTATACATTATTTTCTCTAATTCATTGCATTTTCATTGAAATTAATGAAATATTTCCATAAATATATTTTCCTACAACAGCTATGAAAAGTAGCGTATTCTGCATAGTTTACTCAATTGCAAAACTATATATTGCGCATACTGTGGGAAATATTATTCCCTACGGCACTTTGCCCACACCTCCCTTGGTAGACCAATGAAATTGGGTTTTTGAGTCGTTTCTATGGAAACGCAATAAATTAGCACATACTGTCAACGAAGGTCATTTTGATTTGAATCATGTCCATTACTTGAATTATTGAAATTTCTGCAGTTGTAGGAAAAGTATAGTGTGCAACATGTGGAGAAAGTCCTTTTCTCGCTCGTGTGTTTGCGGCACTCGCCTTTCAGGCTCGTACCACAAACTTCCACACTCGCGAGAAAAGTTGGACTTTCCCCACTTGTTGCACAATATACTATTTCGTTATTTTTGCATTGAAAAATGTTGGTTGGCAGAACTGATTTCTTTAAGGCAAATTGATGAATTGACAGATAAAGCCGTGGCGGAAAGTTCGGAGTACCAACATAGAATAATAAAATATAACCATGAAAACTGTGCGTTTCTGATATATTCTCGCACGATTTTGTTCTACAAAATGTGGAAGAATGAACGGAATAACCACAGAATTAGAGAAAGTCCTTTTCTCGCTCGTGTGTTTGTGGCACTCGTCTTTCAGGCTCGTGCCACAAACTTCCACACTCGCGAGAAAAGTTGGACTTTCCCCACTTGCTGCACAATATCCTATTGAAAAATATGAAAGAACATAAAAAAAAAGTTTATCTCATGTCTCCTATACAAACCTATACATTGAAGTAACGTTCTGGCCACGAATTTGAATATAATAGCAGTTTACGAGTATTTTGAGTGGACAATAGGGGCCAACTGATGATGAAGGTAAGAAGGTTACCGGTTTTTTTTTCTTTGTTTTTTATATTTATTTATCATATAATCTTGTGTATTCTTCATTTTTGATTTTTTTAAAATGTTTAAATATAAATTTAACAAGTCGTTTCGAATAATGATTAGTAAGAAGTTATTTCAACAACATTGAATATGACATATCATATTTTAAAACATGGGGTATGGTGAACCAAAATGGTTTATATAACGTCAACAGTACATACATTTTAAAATATTGGAGAGTGACTTAGGAAGAAGTTCAATTATATGGAAGAGAAATTAATACTTATCTAGAAATTTTCACTTCAAAGAATAACAGAGTGAAATTTCATGCCTCAAAATCCTTATGTGTTTTTTTTTAATATTTAATAAAAATATGCTTATATGTATATTCTGTTCTTCTTTTTCAATCGCCTACTCTAATTTGTTGAAGAATTTTTATCAAGTAAGGATTGGATTTTTCAAATATTTCCGTGTCAATTCTCATGTAAAATTTTCAGAATTTCATTAAACGCAATTTCATTTGTAATGCATAATGAAACATAGATTTTCCATTGGATATTTTCATCGAATATAATAATAATAATAATTAATAATAGGTATGATATGATCTGATTGATTTTCTACACAACATATGACACAAACACCAATTTATATTTGGAAATTATTTGAAATAGAAATTTTATTTGATCAATGAAGGAATTAAACATAATATGATGAAAATTCGAAATGGTCACATTTAAAAGAGTATTTTATTCTTACTGCGAATCCTCATTCCTGATGGATTGGGAAGAATGAATAATTCAAAATTATAACTTCTTGAGTTCATAATTGTCACACTATCGGTAAGGAATACTTTTGAATAATGAGAAGATCATTTCGCTCAACTATTGGAAACTCTCTGAATCTTATAATTAGCTTAATTTTTTCCGCATCAAATCATGTTTAATTATATATTTCTATGAAGTAAACAGATATTATTCTTTGAATAAATTCAGCACGTTTTATATTTATACGTCAACAACAAACATCATAAAACAATTGGGTTGTAAAAATAATATTTCAAGGCAAATGATGCTTTAGATCAAATGTTACGAGTTCACAGTGATTTCAAAGCAATCACAGATTTTTCACGGGATCTATGTTTATTTGGGTTCAACGCCTTTTTTATAATACAAATATGTCGACTTCAGAAACTATTGTTACCCAGTAACCTCAAGTAGGATAAGTAGTTTGGTTGCAAAATCTTAATTAAAAAAAAAAAAAAAGAAATACTTATTTAACATTATATTTTTCCTATGCCATGCCCATAGATGTCATAATTGAAATTAGTTATTTACAACTTCAGCATGTTTTGACTAAACCTCCTCTTCATATTTTCTATTCCACGTGAAAAATCAAGATAATTCAGGTATTCGAATATTTTCTAATACATTGTATTCATGAGTAATTTGTGTGAATCATTTATTATGTAAATTATTGAGTCTATGATTCGAATAGAATGAAACAGAATATATTCGGTCAAACGACTTTACCATTCACATAATACATAATTACAAATTTTCAACAACGAAATTTTGCAACTTGGGTTATTTCGAGCCTAATTTGCAAAATTCTATTTTGAATAATTCATGTGAAATAGTTAATATTCATGAAAAAACAAATTAATAAGATTATGTCTTCCGTATAAAAAAAAATTAATAAGGAAAATGATATGATGCCATGCAAACACTATTCATATCATATAATTTTCAGACATTAAAACCATTATTATCCACTTTTTCTAATTCATTAGAAGAAAGTATGATGATATTTTTTAGGAAATATTGATACGGTTGTTATCTGATAAAATCAATCGTTTTAACTATCTGGTCAGTCAGGCCGTGCGCTCGATAACAATCGCCTGTGATTGTTTCAGTCGTCTTAACAACCCATAATACACTACGCCGATCTGGTGTCACCAAATACTGAGCATGACCTTGAAACCGTGAATATTCGGTTTGGTCGTCGACGTGGAAGTTAGTCGGGATATCACCATGATTTTCTTCGCTTAGGATTTCGTTTTAACCCAACACCAGCCAACGTCCCTTTTTTGGGACGCGCCATTTTTTCCGGCTTTCTTCAATACGATCACTGAAATCTACAGTGAAGTGGTATTTTCTTATAGATTGAAGTATGTCCTTTCCGTATTTATTGTCAGATGGCTCTCAGCAACAATAAAATAACCGTTAATGATTCAACAAGTTGGCACTTGTCTGGTGCGTTCAGGTTGTGATACATACATAGTGTTTTCAATGTATTCCTGCCGAAGAAATTATAATTAGACCATTGCAGTTTTCAAATGAATAGTGCCTTGTGGATACGAAACGAAATTGAAATTACTCACATCGTAATCTGTTACTAATTCGTTGTTGAGTTTGTTGTCCCAATTTTGGGACATTGGCTGGAAGTGATAATTATGAGTAGCAAAAAATATATGACTGTCCGTGACATTGAACACATATTTGAAGATCCAGAATTTTGGAGAGATACGGATATTGAAGATGTTGAGGTAGCCATAATTCCTCCTGACCCGGGTATTTTAACCGATACAGAAAATTTTGAAGAGAACGACTTAGAAGGAGAAGAAATAGTCGATGTTGGAGGTACGATGGAACTGTTAATTCTAACCCTATTGACGAATCCAAATTTGATAGTGACGACGAACCTTTATCTGAAAAAATAGTAAAGTGGACCAAAGAAAAGAGCACAAACTGTGATAATTCAATTCCAAAGAGTAACGATACTCCAACGTGGACGAAAGGGCAAGTGACATATTCAAAAACTGATATTATTTCTCGAGATAACACAATAATTTGCGAAAAATGTCATGTACCCCTACACGATATTTGCTTCGTACCATTCCATAAAAAATAACTTTTTTTTTCCTAAAAATTTTTTTTTCTGAAAAATTTTTTTTTATTTTTTGTTGTATATAATGTTTTTATGGATAAATTGAATGAATGTTGCTACTGAAGGGGTTAAAAGTCATTTTCGTCTTGTTTTTATCCAAATAGCCATCGTCCCAAAAATGGGACGCTAATTTTCTGCGGATTGAGAAATTTTGTTTCAAAATTTTAGTGAATATTTCATTAGAGAACACTCAAAAACCAGTTTATACAAAAAAAAATACTCCTTTTTATTCTATTTCAGTTCTGGCTAGTATTGGGTTAAGTCCATTTTTCGTCTCCAGTCATAATGCAATGCGGAACTCTTTTCTGTCTTTGCATTGCAAGCATCTGTTCACAATCAAACAAACACCGTTCAACATCTCTCAGCTTCAACTCGTACGGCAACCAATGTTCCTTGTTTCTGAATCATTCCCATGACTTTCAGGCGTTTTGAATTGGTTTGTTGCGTCACTCCCAATAATCCTGCCAATTCTTGTTGCATCTGACACGAGTCTTGATCAAGTAATGCCTCCAATTCTGCATTTTCGACAACCTTCTATTTTCTTTCTGGTCTTTGACCTCAAAATCACCGTTCTTGAAGTGTTGAAACCACTCTCGGGACGTTCTTTCTTTCTTTCAGATACGATAGGTATTTGATATGTTTATTGTATGACATTTACGATCTATTTATTTCGACTTACCGTTACAGCCATCTATTGCAAAACGGTGGAAGCAAAGTTTTACACCCAATAGTTTTACACCTTTGGTAATGATTATTTGTAGGTTTTTCCACAAATATTTTGAAAATATATCATGTACAAACATTGGGCATATTAGCAATTTTTTTTCGGAAAACGAAAAGTTTCCAATATTCATGTTTTCATTCACAAACTGAAAATATTGTCATTTCAGAATGTAGAAAATCAATACCACGTGGTGGTATTCCATTTTAAGTAGGCTGATCTCACAGACCGTAAAGGACTACACCACTGATTCTCGAACATTTTCATTAATTCTGTTATTACTCCTCCTGAATAATTAGCCTGGTACACCATCTAACTGATACCAGCAAGTACGAAGGTCCTCAAATGGAAGATCACCCAAAAAGGCATATACTATTGTATAATATATATAAATTCTTCATGAATGACATATTTGACTTTATATTTTCTTATAAATCGAAATATATTAAAATTAAACTGCTCCTAAAAACTATTTTTCTTTCAAATAGGTAGGGTTTCCTTAAAAAATATTGCTTTGTCCAAATAATAAAACAAAAATTGGATAGTCTAAATTTTGTTCAGAAGGGTTTCCAGGAAGTGGACTAAATATTCTTCTGCACTAATGATGTAAGCATGTGTATTTGCGGTGAAATAAATCAATACATTCAAACATGTATCTTTTATATGATTCGCTTCATGTTTAAAGTAGTCTGAAAATGTCGATTTGATTCAAGTTATCTCAAATTTCAATAAGCAAGTGCCTCCCACCCAACGAGTTGCATGGTTGATTCGGATGATTTTTTGAATGTCTTCCAAACATGACCCAAAACTGTTGTATGGGATTGACGTCTGATCTATAAGAGCTAGCTAATCCAAAGTAGAAATTCCTAAAGATAATCATATATTATGTACTAGTCACGCAGAATGATGACAAGCGTTGTCTTGCATTAGAAGAAAATTTCGATCAGAATATGGTACAATAAATGGCAGGACATGTTCTTTACTAATATTGTATTATGTTACGTACATTATTGAGATTAACAGTATTTACAACAACCTTGTCATTAGATACCGTTAACTAAATTTCTCCACAAACCATTAATGCGCCTCCACCAAGATCAAGTTCCATTAGGTAGGTACATATTTTTTATTTAGCCGTTGAAAAACATGAAAACGAAAGCAACAAAATAGACAAAATCTGAAATATCTATCTAGACAACTGGAGAAAAGTTTTTGGTGGAGATTCAATAGTAGTGTAAGATGGAATTTCGCTTATGGTGCACAGTTATTTGGTTAGATTAATAATGAATCAACACTGTAAATTACATAACCAACAATATCGAAGAATATTGCTTTATATAGGTCATATAGGTATTGGTCCAAAGCTCCTCCTAAATTAAGGGCTGTAATCATACTGCTAGGATATTACATAATAAGTACCTTTTGGAACGTTAATATAGTAGTTATAAAACTATGACCAGCACTGGTGATGCAGTATTCGGTACTGCCACCAAATACTCACACTATTCTTCGGCTGCTGTCCAACTCTCAGGCAGATATACTTGCAATTGAAATATGTGTGAAAATGTATCTAGTGAGAAACTATCAGAAAGGTGATATAGCGATACATTCTGACACTCGGACTGCAATCAAAGCATTGTGCTCACATACCATCGTCAATAGATTCTTAAATGCTATTGAAGTGCTGAAAAAAACTCAACCAAATTGGCAAGAATAACAAGGTCTGTTCAATCTGGATCCTTGACCCGTCCAAAATTCAAAAAATTAATACTCAACTACACTGCCCAGAAAAGAAGCACAAACTTGCTTCATTGGGCTAGAACCTTTCTGTAGTATAGGTTCCTAAAAAAAAGAGCGACAGGAGAAGAAGAAAAACACTCTGGAGGAATCTTCCTGGGTTGGATCATTTGAGAAAAATTCTTAGATATTGATACTGCGAGATCTGAAAAGTCTTTGAATCTTAGCAAGAATATGGTACACCTCCTCACTAAATTCCTTATAAGGCATTGCCACCTGAGGAAGTACCTCAGGAGAATGAGTATAGAAGAAAACCATGAGTGTAGGCTCTGTGGGGAGGAGGAAAATATTTCGAATCTCTTGGTGACAAAGTGCCTCGCCATCGCTAGCCAACGCAGAAAATGATTTTAGTCTTGAAGAAGTGAGAAAGTAACCACCTTGAAGCCATCCTAGATACTGAAGTTCATTAAATTTCTGGAACTGGAGGGCGAAATGTGGGTTACGACGATTAAGAGATTAAAGAGCACTGATGGGGGAAAACCAGACCATGATGTCACAGTGCAAAGAAACCCCTCTCAAGTCTACAATCTACCTTTCAAAAATTTAAATTGCTACTATGGATATTAGCTTGGCCAGCTAGATCTGAATCCCATGGAACATGATTGCAAAGCGATCCAAAGACCAACCGAATCTACCATAAGACACTTGAATGGAGTGGGGCACTTTCTTATTGAAATTTGGGATGACTGGGATCCGCAGTAGGGGTGGAAATACGCAATATTGATTGTTCTTCTTCTTCCAGCTTAGGTATCTTGCCTTCTTCGTAGGCAATATTGATTCAATGAAATAATTTATTACTAATGAAAGTTATTATATGTTGCAAAAGTTTTACTCAAAACTTAATTTTTTTCCTTCTTTTTCATCTTTTAAATGATAGTGTTGGAGATAAATTGGAAGAAAGTAGTTGTTTTGAATAATCTTCATCAATAATCTATTGGGAAATATCTGGGATTCCACAAAAATTACATATTTGAAATTATTCAATGGGTGCATTAATTTCTTGGCCTATACCTGCCAATATTTATACCAAGGTTCAAGCCCTACTGAATAATTGAAAAGAAACAAAAATAATATATTTCAAAACAAGTTGCAGAATGAGCTCCTATTCCAAAACGAATGTGAAATTGTTGAAATTCTGCAACGAGTATTAGACGATATTTTCTCTATTTCAGTCAAGTTTTATGAAATATTGTCGAAATTCAATGAAAAATTCAGATTATACATTCTAGTGACATTTGTATTATATCTTCACAGTTGGTGTGACTGTTAAGAAAATTGACAGATTATGGAATTGGAATTTGAATTATACGTTTTGAATTTTTAAATAATTTATAATTATGCATTAAATTCGTGAACTTTGTCTGACAAAATCGTTTCAACACCACCAAAATCAAGAGAAATTGTGAGTAATGTCGCAAATCATTTCACTAAATCCAAATAATATTACATTGAATATTGCCTACTCTCTTGTAATATTACAACGGATTATTTCACGTTGAATATCTCATCTTTAGCAACTACAGTGGTATTGACTTTTAAATTTTCTTAAACAAAAAAAAAGTGCGCCAATGCCTTTTCCCAATTAAATGCATATCTACAATAATAATTCTTATTTCCTACTCAATTAAAAACAAAAAAAATCTCTACGCTTTTTCTCAAGGATACACCACATTTCAATGAAGAATTGAAAACTATTGGTTCTCAAAAAATATTCAAGTAGAAGAATCGAACAATGAATTTTATTACATCAAAAAGCTTTTCAAATTACAAGAATTATTGGAAATTGCTGCCTCCAGCTAGGATTCAATAGCTCAGTCTTCTCAAGCCGTTTCGAAAATATTGAGTAATGTGTTATTCATTTGGAAAACATGTAACATCCTGTATCTTGAAAACGAAGTATTTCCGGAACGATATCATCCGGACCTTTTCAACTACACATAACTCAGAAATTAATCTCCTAAATTTGTCCAAAATAGGTGGCGCAGATATATCGTGGTATCGAATTCTTTAGATTAGATTAGAATTCATCTAAAGGGGGGGGGGGGGGGGTTGGTGGGGTTCCGTTGCACTGAGACCTAATGGTTTATTGAGCCTTCATCGAAGCTTTTCTCGCCATTACGTGATCTACAGCTAACCTTCCAGGTCCAGAGTTCTCCAAAAATGAAAATGAACTCATGCAGTTTTTATGACAACACGCTGTCATGCAAAATTATCGGTAATTTTGATGCACTTGTGCAATTACTTATGACAATTGACGTGCCTTGTTTTGTTAGGATTGGAAGTCTGGGCAGACAACCACAAAATGAAAAAGATGACTGAAACAACGCTGTAATTAGCTCATTACAGCATTGTTTTTAAAACTGTAACGAATGCATTACGAAACTGAAATAGAGAAATAAACTTTATGAAATTGACAGTAATTCACATATTTTCTTAAGTATTTGATTTAACATACGAATGGCTTATAGCTGAATAAAGCTTTATTGTTTCTTACATAACAGGATCATTATAATTAAACGAAAACAAATTAAATATTTGACACTTGAGTATTCAATTATGGCAATTATATCATGCCTATTATAATGACATCGTATGAACAGACTACATAACTGTCTTCACACGAAAAACCTGAGTAAGGCCGTTTTATCGGCAAATAAGAATAGATTATGCTTTGAGAAAATAATCATTTAACCCGATAACCTATTTTCGGCGGTCTCGGTATCAGCCCATAACTACCACCAGAACTTCCCAAAACGTTAACAGGATGAAAACCTGATGACGTTGATGAGGAAGATCTGCATCTTTCCACTAGATATTTGTTAATCCTCCTTGCTAAGACACGGAAATTAATCTCAGTTGGCGTTATGGTCTCAGTTGCCACCTTCTGGAATCTTGATGTTACAATGAAGAGTTCTTGGCCACCATTCATGTTTTTGATAACCTAAAAAAATAAACATTTTAGATGTCATTTTCATTGCGGGTTTATCATGATCGTTTCTATTGAAGAAGAATGTGTTTTGTAACATATTGACTGAACCTATTCAGGGGCGGATCCAGACGATGTTTGAGGGGGGGCCCATAGAAAATCACGGCTGTTAGTACCTACTGGGTCAAGTGTTTTTTTATAGAAAAATGGATTTTAGTAAATCATATCATATTCAGTTTCCAAAATTTTTGTAGGACAAAAACAAGGAAAAATTTCACATACCTATTCCATAAATATATTCCGTAAATTTATTTCATGAGAAAATCCAGGCGCAAGAAAGTATAAGGTGTAGAAAAAAAAAACCATTATTATTGCATAAAGAACAAGGCTTCAATTACCATAGTTAACACAGTTGTGCTTTAGGTGAAAAGCTCTTGGTAGATAATTCCCTGCCAATCTCACTAAACACACAGCAAAACCTTCCTGGCCGTTTCCGAAGGCTCACCGCGTTTCGACCACGACCGTTTTTGCTTGACGTTGTCATAAATGATCCACTTTTCATCACCAGGCACCAAGCGTTTCAAAAATAGGGCGATTTTGTTAAGATTCTCCAGTGATTCGCAGTGGAAATTCGGTCCATGCGGTTTTTTGGTTAGCTTATGTGATATCCATACATCTAGCACCTTCTTGAAAATGCAAATAGTGTTCCAAACGGTTTATTGTGGACTCTTAAGCTCTTGAGCAATCGAAACTGGACTCGACAATATCCATGCTTATATCGATATTTTCGACAATTGGCCAGTGGCCTTTCAGTTCGTGGTGCATCTTTGACATCGAAATTACCGGAACGGAATCGACGACACCAAAACTGCACGTGATTGGCTATTACAGTATAAGGGCAAAAACACTATTTACATTTTTAGCCGCCTGACTGGTATTTTTGTCTTTATCTAAGAAAAAGTATAAAATATAGGATATTTTCTTTTTGCTAGTTTCCATCATTGTGGCGCGCTCAAACTTAACTGAGTCAACTCATCACAAAACTGTCACAATGTTTTTGTAGTGCCAAATCTCATCTTTTCAACGCCATATAGTGCAACCCAATCGGACTTTTAAAATATGCATAATATTGTCAAAATATGCAATTTACGAAAATTTCTCTTCGCTTGATATTAATTTATAACAATGATATAATCACCTTCAATATGTTAAAAAAATCACAAAAATACAATTACTAATTCAACACATTTGTCACTTTCAACGTCGGAATTTGGAAATAATTATGAAATCAGTTGAATGGCATATCGAAAAATTATACACACCGGCAAAATTATTGGAACGGAAATTATGCTAACGGAGTATGTAGTTCATTTCTTTTTCGCCAATTTCAGCAAAATTTTTGTATTGAAGGTGGATTTCTCAGGAACATAACTTTACTGTTCAGGTACCGTCTTCATTATTTATTTATTGGTTATATAAAAAGATAAAAAATGAAAAGTATATTCTTATTCAGTACACTGTGGAGTGATGCATTGACAGACTAGATTGTTTACGAACACTCAGATGTATCTTCACCATTTCTGAATATGTTTTTTCATTTATTGCCATATCTTAATCCTTCTAACCTCGCCGCGTAATCAAATAAAAATTGATGCGTGAATTTCAATATACACAAAAACTCGTCTTTAATATTCTGCCTTCTGTTTTAATTCTGATATCAAGTTGAGTAAGTCATAACTACTAGATGTCATCTAACTAGAAAATAAAACTTATTCTCATTGTCACCTTTACTCCACTGACAAATTGCATCGTGGTTCTGTTGTTGTCAACAACCTCTATGTTTGGAGATCCATATTCAGTGGAAGTATCCCAGCAATTGAAAGTAACATCGCTCATAAGACCAAAGTACATGATTCCGTTTCTGTCCATCGCCTCTGCAGCACTCTGAGAGCTGCGTTTTCCTCTGTAAACCTGTAAGTTCAGTGCAGATTAAAAATCTGAAAGGAGATTTACCTATCTTACGATCAACATACAATTGAACATTCCCTGATAGAAAAAAGAGAAACGGTTTTTAGCAACATGAGATTTATATTTCCAGAATCGCTTCCTGTTTCCCCTTTTCAAAGTTTTGTTATGATGACCAAAGCTTGGTCTAAAGATGATGAAAATAGGTTACATTGATTTAATAAAAAAGTAAGTGATCAATCGATAAAAATAACAAAAATCAATAATTTCAGTCGAAGGCTCGGAAGTATTGAGTTTTGCAAATGGAACTTATTTTCTGATAATAGCACAAATAGTTGATTGCTTGAATGAAATATTTAGTGAATATACTGGTACCAATTCTTTCAAAATATCTACAAACAAATGTTATTTCATTCAGATCATTTAAATCAGCTTGAATTCTCTATAGATCTGATGACGGATCGAAATGATATCTTGTATGAAGCTTGCAATTGTCATTTTATGTCTAGACACAAAATATTAACTTATAATATTGATATCTTGTTGTGATAAACTGAACAAGCTGAAAACAGCTAAAAATCATTGGGGCAATTTACATTACATGGAATATTTCAGGTGTAGACTTCTGCTTCCTAAGATCCGAGGTATAAACCCAATTTTCTGTATCACTGCTCATTGCATGGAAAAATAACTTTCTATCTCTTCCTGGTACGAAAGGAGTCAATGCCATCCCAAGTATGCCATCCATAAGGTCAAAACTGTCACCTGAAAAAATATAAACTCAAAACATTCTGATTCATTAGGTAGTTTTCAGAAATAGTAATTTACGTAACAAGTCCGGAAAATAGGGTTTTTTTTGGACGAATAGACAAAATTCCAGGACGAGCGTAAGCGAGTCCTGGAAGTCTGCGAGTCCAAAGAAAACATTTTCGGGTGTGTTGCGTACAATATTTTTTCGGCAACCATGTAAAATAACACTATCGCTGCTACTTTCCATATTTTATTGCGATTGCGATAAAAAAAACATGCAAATTTTTGACAACTAATTTCATATGAACTGTCAGCCGTTATCTCGGTTGCTATGGATTCTATGATTCTTTTCCGGCCTAGTCCGGGAAGTACGTACTTTCTGGACTAGGCCGGGAAATGCTACTTTCTCAGAGAAAAAGCGTCCGGGAAGTGAGCATCTTCAACTTCATCTTGATAATGTGAAGGGTTTTTCGATGAGAGTTTTGATTTTGAATAGCCCGCTATCTGTGGAATTTGTCACATTGAAACTGTCTAATTGTCACAAAATTGAAACGATATAGGTACACTTCAACAACACATTTAAATCGTTAAATTTGTATACAAAAATTGTGAAAATATTCCGAACTAAAGCAGGTTTGGGTAGTCATGAAGCAACTTCTAGGCCGTCTGGTGGAAAAATTTGAGCTCTTGGACCAAGTTAGTGGGCGTCGCTCAAGAATAACTGAGAATATGGCTGCTTCAGTCCGTAGTGTTGATTGATATTGGAAATAAAGCTTTCTACAAACGACATTCCACCGTATTTTGCATGAATACTTGACGTTCTGTTCACACAAGAACTCAAGCCAGTCGGTATCTTCGTTGATTTGATCCATGATTGATGCATTAAAATGCTCCGAATTTTCATCGAAGAATCATCTTTAGTGATGAGAAAAATTTGCACCCCTGAGGTCATGTCAATAAGCAGAATTGTCGATTGTTGAAAAGTCTCCCCATTCTCAAGGTGTCACTCTTGTTTGAGGCGATTGAACTTTTCCTATTCGAAAATGAGGCTTTCACGATGAATGGATTGCTCTACCGAGCTATGATCAATGATTTTCTATTGCCGCAATAGGCAGATATTGATGTAGACGACATTTTTTCGACAAGATGGCACTACGTGCCACACAAGCAACGAAATAGTTGCAATATTCAAGGAAAGTTTCTTGGCTGTGTTATTTTTCGAAAAGCTAATCACAATTGGCCACCGAGCTTTTTTGATTCAATACCTTTAGATTTTTTTTGGGGTCACGTGAAAGTTAGGGTCTTTGCTCCACAACCAGGATGGAATTCTTGAAGTGATTAAGGACCTACAGCCGTAAATGTGCGAATTGGTAATAGAAAATATCGTGAGAAGGATATGGCGCTACAACTTTAGGTGATGAGGCTTTTGGCTGATATCGTTTTCCATCTCTATTGGCATACCTTTCTTTTTACAATGGAAAATCATCTCTTTATGTCTCTCGGCAAATACTCATTTTTTCATTGTCAATCCTTATCCCCCCCCCAGTTAATCCAAGAAATCCAAGAATTCCAATTTGATTGGAACAAGATGCCACAATAAAACATCTGTTTTCGTATACTAGCCAAGCCATAGATTTATAAGGTATGCTAGTACACCTATGGTTCAAGAATTTGCTGTAGGAACTCACCCAAAATATCGAACGTTCCAAAATTCGGGTATGGATACATGGTTTTATCAATTATCTGCCAAGATTCTCCTCTTTTCACATCGTAAACGATGATAGCGTAAGTTTGGCAGTCTGCAGCATAGACAAACACATCTTGACAAGACTCCCTAACATCTACCACTGGTGTTACGAAAATTGATCTGGATTCATATTGATCACGAGGTATTTCGTATCGATATATCACTTTGTTCTGAAAAAAGAAATACATTTAATGAAAATATTTGTGAGTCTCTTTAACTTACTGTTTTCAAATCGAATGCCAAAATCTGTGGTGGGCAAATCAAGTGTTCTCCGTATCTCCCAGTATCCAGAACCCACATTCTTCCACACTCATCTATCTGAAAAAGTGCCTTGTATTAAGAATAAGGAGTTAAGTTCGATAGTGAGTAGAATCCGACTATGGGTTTCGTATCACATCATGAGAACCATAAAAATTCTAGATAAATATTTGAAAAGAAAAACCTATATTCCTATGACAACAGATCCGATCGGTATAAGATTTTGCTTTCAAATAAACAGGGCCGTCGCTAGGGGGTAGGCAGGGGAGGCGACCGCCTAGGGCGGCAAAATTCTGGGGCGTCATTTCAATCTTGATCAACAAAAATCATATGTGTACAAATTCGAAGTAAGAAATAAGATTTAAATCGGTTAGAAACAACACGAAAATATACAGACAATTTAATCAACATTTTAAACTATCAAAGGTGCCGCATTATACACAACAACTCATAAATATCCAGATGTCGTGTAAACCCTCTCGCAGCTGTTTACTGTTTACGAGATATTGATGCCTAATAGTAACTTAATGTGTATATTTTTTCTATGTTATTATAATTAAAATTTTACAAACTGTCGCCTTCAACTTTTTCATATTTCGGTAGAAGACCCCGATAACCCAAAATAATTTTTTTTGCATTCTGCAGAGTTGACTGTTAGGGCGGCAAATTGGGTATTTGCCTAGGGCGGCAATTTGGCTAGCGACGGCCCTGCAAATAAAGATTAACAATGTCAAGTTTTTGTCTTCTACAGTAGCGGAAGCATCAAAGCAAAATATTAAACAATGTAGTCTTCTAACAACAAAGCCGATATTTTGCGCGTATATCAATCAATCAATCAATGTTATTTATTTTACCAAATTTAGTACAATAATTTTGAAGAAATACTGTCAATTAAACCAATGGTTTGTGCCTGACAGTAACAATCATTACATCTAAACAGTTTCAAAATCAACAAATATACATGAACCCATTTTAGTATTTTCATTTCACCAGCTTATAATTATACACACATATTCTCTTATTTATTATTTCCTTTTTTTATTATTTTCTCCCCATTTTATTGATTCCCCGCCTATTTTTGTTCTTCCCCCTATCGATAGAGATGAATGCAGCACAGTACAACTCAAGAATTAAGAATTGTGTTTTTTATTTTTCTGACAAAATGTCTGAGGTCACTTACACGCTTTATCTCCTGAGGTAAGGCGTTGTATAATCGTATACCTACGTGTGAGGCATGTTTTTGAGAAATTGTTTTCTGTATTTTCGGCGTTTTTATTTGATTTTGGGATTGACTTCTTGTGCTATAAGTATGCTCATACCTTACATAATCTACACGGTGTTTATATATCATCAACAGAGCATTTTTGTGGAATAATTGTCCAATTGTGTACACTTTAGCTTCATTGAATAGAGAGTGAGAGGGGTATAAACGATCTTTTTTCATTATTATCCTCAGAATGAATTTCTGAGTGGTTTCCAAACTTTCGAGATGAGTTCTATAAGCTGCCCCCCAACCAACTATACCATATTCCAAAATTGACTGCGCTAACGCAAAATAAATTGTAAATATTGTTCGTTGTGATAATATATTGACTAACAGTTTGAATTTTGGTGATGTACACCTAAGTAATTTTACTATATGTTTAATATGCTCATCCCATCGTAGCAATCGATCTATGTACACGCCCAAGTCATAATATGCAATAATAATTTCAATCTTAGTGCAAAATTTTGTGTTAGTAGTTAGTAGCAACATTAGAATCGAGTGAATTAAAGAAAGATATCGAAACAAAAAACAAAATTTCAGTGACAACCGATCTGACTCAGCTGGAATTTTGCTTGCAGAAGTGTTTAATAGCACCGGTTGATGTTTCTGAATTTTTCGTATTTTGTAGAATATGACCTCTTGGATAAGGAAGTAAATGGGTCCAACTCAAGCCTATGACTAGTTTCCGAGATACAGGCTGTTGTAGTTGTAAAATGGCATTTCTTCCAAGTAACGTTTCTCGTAAGAAAACATCTTTTGCGCGATAAATAATGCTTACCCATAAGGTAATAATTTCAGAGTGGTTAGACTGGTATACAGAAAATCAAAAAAAATAACCGGTTACAATTTTCCCATTAGGCAAAACCTTGAAAAATTCAAGCAGAATGTCATCCCAATATTTTCGTTACAAAAAAGGCGACTAGATTGAATGCATAATATAATAACTTCACATATAGTTTAAAAACCACAATTGATTCAGAAACTTTGCTGGATTCTGAGTGCGTAATTATAGTTTCTATTGGTACAGTCTGAATCTTTTCAAGCATAGTTTTATTTTGTGTATAATAGGCAATTGGTTTTGATTGTAATGTCACACTTAGCACCAATATTTCCAAATTACCATAAATTTCTACTCCTTTAACTAGTTTTTAATTAGTACTAAGTAGTGTTAATAGACACATTATCAAATTCCAAACGTTTCCAAGATATTGATGTTTATTTCCTTTGGTGCTAATTTCGCAGTTATCATCAACATTTTCAAATTCCTCTATCAACGAGATTAATTAATGTTAATTAGTGCTTTTGGATCCATTACAATAAAACTGACTATTTTCTAGCTTTTCGGATTATTTATTTTTCATAATTATGTCGCCATCTATGAAATAATGTGCGAGTCATATGTCGCATTGTCACATTGAATTCATTTCATTTCAAACTTCGCGAAAGGTTTATTTAGCACCTACCTATCGATAGTTTCGAATATCTGAGATTTACAAATTCCTATTTATGTATTGAATTAGTTTGTTGAATCATTTTTAAGGTTTAGTTATTCATTATTGTTGTTGCCTAAAGCTTCCTACATAGACAACATAATCTGGTCGACCCAACCAGGTTCAGTTTTGTTTTTTTATTATCACGAAATTCTGCATAAAATTGGAACTAGTATTTTAAATATACACAAAATTTTATTCTGATTGAACCTGTTGTAGAGAAATATTGTTTTTTTTTTTTAATTTCCTCTGAAAAAAGATTGAAATAGTTATTTGATATCAACACCAAAAATCTCAATGTCATCTGTTCCTTGTTCATGGTCACATTGGCTAATTTTTTTCGATATGCTTCTTGAATTATTTTCTGTGGGAATTTTCTAGGAAAATGCACCTGTGAGTATGAGTTTCGTGAGCAGTAAGAAAGCGAAACAAATATGACATGATCTTCTTGACATGGATATGTACCTTTGGAATTTTAGTATACAAGGTTTCGATATCAATGAGAACATGCTACATCTCCTCACTGGCTTTCTTTTTCAGGGAACTACCACCTCGGAAAACACCTAGTGAAAATAGGGATATCGGAAACTGTCGAATCCAGATTCATTATAGGAAGGATGAAGAAACAACACCTGATGACCTCGTCAAGAAATTCCCAACCATTTCAAGCTAAGGTGAAAATTGATCAATTCTCAGTAGTTTTTCGGGAAAATATAAGGGATTGTGTAACTTAAACTTTCAGTATTCCAAAAATCACAACAAGACAATGTTGAGGTCGTTGAGCTGTGAAAAGGTTTGGTGCATTTGATTTGAGAGTAAAACCAATGTTGTTTTATGTAGCCTCTATTCTTTGGAACCCTGAAAATCTTATGTTTATTGTCGGGGCCCTACGATATTTGGATCTTTTCAAACTGTCCCTGTTAGGAAAACGATAATGCATCAGTTTGTTACATATAAAAATCAGCCATGATCACCTTCAGTACTGAATTATCAAATTTGTTATTTGTGCTGCCTATTGAACATATTTCATTTCCACGATTTTCGTTATGCACGTCTGATGCACAGATGGCGGTGCTAGTATTAAATCCATATGATATTTAGTAAGTACATACCAACCTTCTAACGATACGTGTCAAAATTTGACAGCAGTCCAACCATTAGTTTATGAAATATTGCGTTGTGAGTGTAGCTACTTTTGTTATTTGAAACAAGATGGAAAAAAACAAATTTCGTGTGCTCATCACAGATAACAGAGTAGAAGTGCTCATAAAATATTGTTTTCTGAAGCGAAAAAATACAGTTGAAGCAAAATCTTGGCTTGATGACGAGTTTCCAAGGTCAGCACCAGGAAAATCAACCATCATTGGTTGGTATAAGTTTAAACGTGGTGAAATGAGACGGCGAACGCAGTGGATGCCCAAAAGAGGCTGTCACAGACGACTAAATAAAAAAATTCACAAAATAATTTTGAATGATCGTAAAGTGAAGTTGATCGAGATATCATCTGAACGTGTACATCATATCATTCACGAATATTTGTACATGAGGAAGCTGTGTGCTCACAATCGATCAAAAGCAACAACGTGTTAATGATTCTGAGCAGTGTTTCAAGCTGTTTAAGTGCAATAAACCTGAATTTTTGCGTCGATATGTGACAATGGATGAAACATGGCTCCATCATCTCACTCCGGAGTCCAATCGACAATCAGCTGAGTGGACTGCACATGATGAACCGAATCCAAAGCGAGGAAAAACACAACAGTCTGCTGGCAAGGTTATGGCATCAGTTTTCTGGGATGCGCAAGGTATAATTACCATTTATTACCTCCAAAGGGGCTAGACCATCAACAGCTATTATTATATAGCGTTATTGGATCGTTTAAAGGATGAAATCGTTAAAAAACGGTCCCGTTTGTAGAATAAATGGTGCTGTGTCATCATGACAATGCGCCGTGTCACAATTCAACGAAAACATCGCTAAAATTGCTTGAATTGGGCTTCGAATTGCTTCTGCATCCACCGTATTCACCAGATCTGCCCACAGCGACTTTTTCCAGTACTCAGACCTCAAAAGAATGCTCGCTGGAAAAAAAATTAGCGCCAATGAAGAAGTAATCGCCGAAACTGAGGCTCATTTTGAAGCGAGAGACAAATCGTACTACAAAAATGGTATCGAAACGTTATAAGATCGCTATAATCGCTGTATGGCCCTCGAAGGCAAATATGTATGTTGAAGCTGTATCGCCCTCGAAGGCAACTATGTTAAATAATAAAATCGAATTTTGTCAAAAAAATGTGTTTCCTATGGTAGACCGGGGACTTTTCAATCGGCCTGTTATTGGAGGAATTCTCGAAGATTAATTTTCAATACGCGTTCAATTTATTATTCAGACTCTGAGTAGTTTGTTGTAGCTTAGAGTAGAGTAAATTCGGCCAAATTCGTGAATTCCGAAACAGATCAAAACAAATTATAACAAGAATAAAAATAAATAAAAGTATAGGACCAAGTTTAGGATCACGCCATCATGTTTAGACAGAAATTGTAATGAATTTTTCTAAATAGACATCAATTTTGTGGAGAAGAAGAAGGAAAAAAAAATTTATGGTTATCAGCTCAGGAGCAGCCGTATGTACCTAAGTTATAATTTTCGAAAAATAAATAATATTTTCAACAATCTCGAAGCTTCTGAGACGTCTATCAAAAGCCTTTGAGAGTCGGAATAGAAGCTTTATCTTATTTCGGTTATGTTTGCAATTTTCTTGAAATGCTGAAGTTCAAGTTCATGCCCTTAAAATTACACGCATAAGTAAATGGGTTAGTTTTCACATTCCATGGTTCTGCTCAATTACCTGAATCCGGTAGACAGATATGAGCCTGTTCCATAAGCACTGAGTGGGGTTTCTATGCCAAGACCAAGACGGATATGGTCGTATTATATAATTCCCCCTGTATATATCAAAAGTTACTTCTCCAAGAGTTGCAGGAGAGCCATATTGGAACCTTGGTATAGTAACGAATAGTCGGTTAGTCTTATTCGCTGAAAAAAGATGAAAACACATATAGTTCTGATGTAGACAATACAGGGTGGCCTATTAGACGTTTATGGAAAACTTATCATAATTTGTGCTGAAAATTTGCACATTGGGATTTATGACAATGATCTTTCTCCCTAAAATATTTTCAGAAATAGGATGTGAAATTTCATGAATACGCTCTATTAGTGTGACGTCACACATCGCAATTTTTGGTTCCATTGTCAGTGTTCGGAATCCAAACAAATAAATTGTCACATGAGCGTTCAATCTTTTTATATGGAACATCCATCCTTTGAAATGTTAAGCGAATGATAGTTTAATTTAGTTATGTTAAGAGTTAGAAAAGATAGTTTTTTTTTGTGTTTATTTTTTCTGTTTGGAAATGTAATACTTTGGACGTATGGATTCTGTAATTTTTCAGTTAAAATGTAAATCACGTACAGGTTATACCTCCGTGTGGAACGTTTATACTGTATTTCAGAATAAACTATATTATTATATTATTATTATTCAAATTAGTACGATGTCGTTGAAGGAATTGGCTTATTTTCATAAATAAGAGTATTTGCTAGACAGAAGGAAGGAGGTTAATACCAGTAAGTTTGAATCCTGTATCATTCCCCAGATTTTGTAAAAAGCCGTGTTTATTAGTTGAACTTCAAGTTAGAACTTAGTGGCATTAATCTCGTGCCTTCTGTCTATCAATTAATAGTAAAATCGTTCCTTAAATAATTTTATTTATCAAAATCAGCCAATTTCTTCAACGACAACGTACTAATTTGAATGACAATTTGTTTGTTTGGATTCCGAACACTGACAGGAGAACTAAAATGGCGGTAGGTGACGCCATCACTAATAGAGCGTACTGTAATCAATCATTCGTAAATGAAAATTTTATTGGTTTATGGATTCTCAAGAATCCCAACAAACAATTAATTACAATTCATGAAAAGTCACATTCAGTTATAAAAGATCGACTTTTAGTTTTTTCTGTGTTTTTCAGTCACAGACTACTTCACTCAGTTAGAAATTGCATTTTTTTGCTCACTTCATGTTTTGCCCCGATAACTCTTGCAGTTTTCATTTTAGGTATAGGGTTTGCTTAAGTAACTCCTCCTCTTTTTATACGTTGAATTGACTGAAATAGTGAAACATATAGGTTGTAATTTAAAAAATTGAGTTTTGATAACTCAAATGAGTGGTCCAAGTTTATGATCTTGTCAAAATACCCTGTACGTTTTTGGTTCAAACCGCAAACTGTCTTAGAATGGTACATATTGGTAAAACCCAAAAGAAAAAAAAATGTTTTCGAAAGAAACTGTTTCAAATTATGGCAAATTGCTGAAATTGTCATGAAATAAGCTATCTAATGAAGTAACAATAGACTGGGTGTGCTATTTGAAATAAAAAAGTAGTGGTCTGTGTCCAGTATCGCAGGAAGTTTTAAAGATCTGAAAATATTTCATGTAGAAAGATCATAGTCCAAACCCCAATATACAAATTTTCTGCATAAAATTATGATAAGTTTTCCATTACCGTCTAATGGGCCATCACGGTGAATCACCCTGTATAGAATCTAATTGCCACAATCATATTTTATAATATAAAAAAACGCAATAATGCAAATAAATGTACTTTGCATGCAAAAAATACTCGATACATACATGAATAATAAACATCGACGTCTATAATAGCTGGTACTCCTGGAACGAAGAAACCATCCTCTATGTCATGTTTCCTTTCTATGGCTGAATCATATTCGAATTCCAACTGACTCCACTCGAAAATCGGTATGAAGTTGTCGTCTCCAAAATATTGAATTCCCGAAGTGAGACAAATGTTGTAGAATATCAGAATCAATGTCAGGAAATCTGAAAAAAATTGAAATGATGGAAAATGGTATTTGTAAATGAATAAATGAAGAATTAATGATTAGTGATTCCAAACAACTTTAAATATACTTTGGCAAGATTAGATGTTTAGGGAACGAAGAGTAAGAAGTATCAATCAACATAATGAAATGCATAATAGAAGCAAGTCACTTAATTGAAATAAATATATACACTGCGCAAAAAAATTAACGCACATTCTGAAAATCTCAATTTTAATGAAAGTTAACTCTACATTGACTTTATAACTTATTTTTTATGTTCTCTCGGAAAGGTTTTGAACGAAACAAGACACATTAAATGGAAGAAAAATTCAGGATTTCACCGAATCTTATGTGAAAGGAAAGAAATTAACAATTTTAAAATACTAGAATGCTGATAAGTGATCAAATACTTGGTATTTCCATCCCTTGCGTTAATTACAGCTCGGCAACGACGGTTCATACTCAAAATGAGTGATCTTAAAATGTTCTGATCTAATCCTTCCCAGATTTTTCTGAGTTGGATTCCTAAGTCATTAAGAGTAGCTGGATGATTTTCTGAACTTCTCAGCCTTCTATTGAGGTTGTCCCAAACCTGCTCAATCGGATTGAGATCTGAACTTCTTGCTTGCCATTCCATTCGAGAGACTTCAACCTCTTCAAGGTACTCCTGAACGATGCGCGCACGATGGGGTCTGGCATTATCGTCCATAAAAATGAAATTTTCACCAATGTATGGGGCAAATGGCACTACATGCTCTTCAAGAATGTTCCTTATATACCTATCAGCATTCATAGCTCCATTATCAACGACCACTAGGTCTGATGCGAGCAGTCAAAAATATTTCACCCCATACCATAATCGATCCTCCCCCGAAACCAGTAGTATTCAGGAAATTGCACTGAGCATATCTTTCATGTGGACGTCTGTATATAAGGGAACGTCGATCACTATGATACAGGCAGAATCTAGACTCATCTGTGAAGAAAACTCTTTCCAAATCAGCCTCTTCCCAATGGATATGCTCTCTCGCAAAATCCAAACGCGCCCTTCGATGGGCTGGGGTAAGAGCTGGGCCTCTTGCCGCGACACGAGGCCTTAAATCATATTCTCTGAGGCGATTTCTTATTGTCTGAGTGCTAATTTGCACCCCATGAGTTTGCTCAAGCTGATTTTGAAGGAGGCGAGCGGTTGCAAACCGTTGTCTCAACGAAGAAACTCTAGAAGTAACGTTCTTGAATGGCAGTTGTTACCCGTGGTCTACCCTGTCCTGGTCTTCGGACATTCATATCTGTCTCCCTGAATCGCTGCAACATTCTGGACACACTTGTATGGGAAACTCCAAACCTTTCTGCAATTCTTGTGTATGTCCACCCTTTTTCTCGCAAAACTACCGCTTGGGCACATTCCTCTTGGGTCAAATTGCGTGTTTCGCGTTGCATAGCGATCGAGTGTAGGAAATCAAACGAAAGAAAAACTATTGATCACTAGAATTGATCGAGAACAACTGATTTCAGAATGGAGCCAATACATTCAAAATCTGATAATCTCATATTTTTTTATTCCTGCTGGGGAAAAACATCTGTATTGAAGAAAAACGTTGAAAGTGGATAACATATCTATGCATGCATAATTCTGATAAAAATAATTATCATGGAGAACACCTTCAGTTGTAGAATAAATTTGAGATTTCTATAATGTGCGTTAATTTTTTTGCGCAGTGTATTTTCCATGTTTTTATTACCGATTAAACTTAATATCAGATTAAACTTAATATCAACAATGTAATCCTCATATAGTTATTGTCCAATTTTATTGGTATCAAGCACATAAAAGAAAGTATAATTGAGTGGGTTTCAATTGTGATCAAATACATGAAGTTAAAGCTGAAACAGTTCAATACTGTCACTTGATTGGCACAACAGCCCCTATAATACTCACCCAGAGTTTGAGGACCACCTTTCATTGAGTTTATTCTTTTTTTTTAAATCATCAAAAACTATTCTGCGATTTTGATATTGAATTAAATATGTAACAAAGGATCTGAGAAATTCGCTTTACAAAAAACTATAGATCGACAAATTTGGCAAAAGAATAAGGGGGCAATTTTAATGTAGTGGTATTTGGATCTAGCAAAATTTTGTGTTGTCATGAACTATTAATGCATCATGAGTATTATAAATAACGGTGGTTAAAAGGTGTGTTGATGACCCAACCTAGCTGATATCTAACTTTTTCAATGATGAATGGGTATAATGCTCATGATTATGTCTGAACAAAATTACTTGAATGTCATGGTCAATGGGATTAGAATCATTGCATTTACCATTTACTTGATGTATAAAAAATATAATAGATTTATCTTCAAATTGTCCGTTCATTCAAACGAAAATTATAAACTTCAGGAAAACTTTTTGAATAAAAAAACAGAATCTCCTAGATGATCAATCAATTTTCATCAACATATCTTGATTCATCTGGAAATATTTTTGATCTTTGAACACATGAATTATTGACCAGTAATTCTGACACACCATGTAAGTAACGAGTGTTTTTTTTCGAGGTATATAACTTTAAGTTAGCAATACTGTTCAAGATGGCGACCGATTTAACAGCTGTTAAATGATTTATTCTCAGTTTGGTTTGGCAATTCATCATGAATAGACTCACGCCTGAACAACGCTTGCAAATAGTGCAATTTCATTTCGAAAATAATGGTTCTGTGCGGAATACGTATCGCGCACTACGTCCATTTTATTTTGTTCAGCGATGAAGCGCACTTCTGGTTGAATGGCTACGTCAAAAAACCAAACTGCCGCATTTGGAGTGAAGCTAATCCTCAAGTGTATTTTAAATTATGAATCGTTTGAATCCTCGAAACAACACCCTGTACATCGGAATTTTGGAAATTTGTTTTAATATTCGGAAACACCACTAAAAACTGAACTGAAACGTGTACTTCAAATTTTCACGCAGTTAGTTTCACTGCACAAATTTTCAACTTAAAAGTGAGGTTTTTGAGAACTTGGATACCTGAAAGTGGTTTGAAGTGACTTTTAACAATGAATTATCAAAAATATAGAATCCAAAAGTTCTACACGGTGAAAGCTTCCGAAAGCGTTAGATGGGATTCTCAAATCAGCTCGATAAAAACATCTTATTTATGTACCGGGTTTTTCACCATAATTTGACCCCCCCTTTTACTTTCTTACTGAAAGAGGTATAAAAAAATGTTTCCTACAAAAGTTTCACGAAATCGACTATTGCTTTTTAAAATGATTTCACACAATGAAAAATATACAGGGTGTTCCATGTGAAAAAATGAAGTTGCGATCAATATATCGCTCACCCTGTATATTTTTTATTTTGTGAAATCATTTTAAAAAACAATAGTCGATTTCGTTAAACTTTTGTAGGAAACATTTTTTTATACCTCTTTCAGTAAGAAAGTTAAAGGGGGGGGTCAAATTATGGTGAAAAACCCGGTACAATATTCCATTCCACCAAAACTCGATTTTTCCAATAGAAATTCTGAATAGTGATTCGTCAAATATTCGTATTCGATTACTCATCGGTTTTTATTTTACCACAAGCGTCAACATTAAATTTGAGGGGAATTTATGAAGAATAATGGAAAAAATGTTTAATAATTGGAAATTACAAGGAATATAGAGGTTACTGTCCTAGCACGCCGAGATAAGGAAAAAATTCAGTCAATTCAACAATTATTCACTTTGTTAACAAAACAACTTACAATTTTTCGTTGTTTATTATCTACGTTGTCTTCTATACGTTATAGAGTCATTTTGAAACACTGTTGAAAATGTAAGACCGCAGAATCTAATTTATCCTAATTGCTGCGAATTACGAGAAGAGCAATTAAAAAAAATGTGATCACTCATAATTGGCTGTATTATGAGGAATAATTCAGTCAGGAACGCGGAAATCAATCGCTAACCTAATTTTTAACAGTAGCTACAATTTGAAAATATGACAATTCGGTTATGAGTTATGTTCAGTTGAATGCGGACTTCGAATTCACATCTTTATTACAATGAAATTATTATACACTGTGTCCGTAAAGGTAAAGTACAGAACAAATTCATTTTCAGCTAAACAGACCATTTTAACAAATAATCCTGAAACACGTCGATTTTTTTAACTTAATATGAATGTGATAACCTGATAACCATAATTATATAGTATAAATTCACCTTAATTTCTTGATTAAATCATTGAATGCATGAACATACAAGAAAAAGTGAATACATTTTGAAATAATTCATTCATATGACGAATAAAAATTCATATTTCAGAATGAAGCTGAAGAACTGACGTAGAAAATTTTGAATAACTATCAACTCAAATGTTTTTTCTGACAATTACATTTTTTTTTGTTGAACTCACGCTTTTCCAATAGATTAGTTGCTTTGAAATATTTTAGAGAAACGAATTAGAAAGTCCTCAAAATATTGCGCCCAAAGGAAATTTTGTTCGAATATAATTAGTTGATTTATTCCCTTTCATTTCGATTGAAATTCTCCGCACATTTCTTTCACATATTTTTTTGATGCTAATTTTCTTCAGATTCAACATCTTGAATTATTCCAGCTCCTATAAATTTCTATTTTTTTTTTGCTATTAAGTAGTATTCCGGAAAAATTATTACAGGTTCGTACCTAGAATTGTTGATTTCTCATGAATATACATGTGTGGAATATCTTATTGTTGTTTTCATTTTATTAACATTCATATATTCGAGTCTTTGTATAATAATGCATTGTATAAGCATAAATTTGATGAACTCAAATTAGGAAAAAAATTTTTATAGATTTCATTCTATATTTGAATAACTTCTGAGTACTCCAAATATTCGTGTATAGAATCCTTCACTCAACAATCGGTGATCATAAAAAATGAACCTATTTCAGGTCAATTCGATAAAATTCCAGCTAATTCTGAATTTCAATTTAATATTTCGTGAATTTTTCATTTCATTTCTGAAAAATTGCGATATTTCATAATTTTTGAATCAGAGCACTTAAATGTTATGTTTATATGAAGTTCATTGATAAAGTGATGAAACTTAGATATACAAAGAGAGTCACAAGAAACTGTACATATTTTTACTGAGGTGGACATCAAATGACCATTTAAAAGTGCATTCTCCTCTTCATAAATTTTATCAAGGGAGATTTTCGGTTTTCACCGACAACTTTGAAACATCATAACTTTCAAATGGTTTTCGCGAATCAATTGAAATTTTCAGGAAATACAATATTCAGGAACTTTTAGCAACCAACATTTTTAGACTTCTGAAAATCCTGATCTTGTTCTGAAAATGTTAGTGGTTTTTGTCTTCCACAGATTTTTCACCCCGTGAATGGATTCTTCAATGTTTGAAGAGAAAAATTCAATCGTAAGGGAGGTTGGGACAACTGAGATACCTTAAGATTTAACGAGGTATAACTTCCTCAAAAATGCGAATAAAACAATGTTTGTTGATTGAGACACAACTTCAGATACTTATTCAATACACAAAATTAACAAAATAATAATTCTTGGGTGAGAATTTTTGACTTGAAAAAAAAACTTCAAATGCCTCACTTGCCCCATATCGTGTGGCAAGTGAGTCCTTCTACTCTTCGTTCATCGAAACGCTATATTGATACACATTTTTAATTTTTCATGGAAATTGTCTCAAATTGTTTCGTTATATTGATTTTTTTTCTTCATCTGGTATTGTTGGTGGTTTTTCGGTAAATTTTTTATTTTGCCCTCAGCGTTTATTCTCTTTTCTCCTTTTTTATTCAAAGAACATGGTCCAGCAATTTCAAAGTCCTTATGACTGCTTTGGTTTTTGCTTTTTCTGTGATGATCTTTATAGGATGATTTTGTGATTATTTTAGTACTCGAGAGTCACTTGACCCAATGTGTCATAAGAAGTGAAATTAATGTATTGCAAAGAACACTTATGTTTGTCAAAGTTCTAAATATCAATGTTGCACAGGGTATCCCGGGAAGAATGCGACAAACGAATACCATGAATTAAAGTCATCAAGGAGGACCCGTATCAAGAGGTCTCAATCGCCTAAGTGCCTTCGTTTGGGATATACAGGGTGATGTTCATCTTATGAGTGAAATTTCACTATTGAATAACTCTTTAACTAATCGACCGAATAATTTCAAATTTTGAAGTTTTGTCACCCTTTCCTATCGCCTGCCTTCAATAGTTCTGAAATTGAGTAAATCAGATTCGGACTAGAAAAATTTCAGAATTTTCCTATTTTCGTGAATATTGTATCACCCTGTACGTGAACATTATGATATTTTTCCGTTTTCGGAACCACAAAAAATCAATTCATTATAAAAATTCTAAATTTTGGCTTGGCACGGTCATACAGGGTGATCAATAAACATTCCCTTATAAGTGAAATTTTTTTATTTCAATAACTCTTCAAGAAATCCACCGAACAATTTCAATTTTTGAAGTTTTGTCGCCCTTTACTATCGCCTTCCTTCAATATTTCTGAAATCGAGTAAATCAGATCCGAACTAGGAAAATTTAAAATCTTTTCTATTTTCTTGAATATTGAATTACCCTGTATGTTGATATCATGATTTTTTTTTTCGTTTTCGTAATCACAAAGAATTAATTCATAATAAAAATTTCAAATCTCTCGTAGTTCGTTGTTCAAGATATCTTGAATTTATCGGTAATTTTATCTCAAAAATTGAAGTTGTTTCACCCTTCACGAATGTCTCACCTAAATTTTCCTCAAATTATTTAGGAAAACTTTCAATCAACAAGCTGGATAAAGAATAGAACAGAAACGGCAAATAAATTGAAAATATTCGATCTCGAAAACAATTAATAAAAAATAAAATATTTTCAGTTAAGCAGATACTGTTCAAAATGATATTCCTTCATTTTAATGCATTTTTGAGCACGTTGATATGATATAGTTGTTTCACAGATTCTTCTTCTTCTTGGTTGAATCGGTTGTACTTCTTTCATGAGGGAATGTTTAATATTAGAGTTTAGAATGTTTAATGGCCACCCTGTATGATGGTGGCAAGCTGAGTTTTAGAATGATGATTATGAATGTATTCGTTGTGGTTACAAAAACGAAAAACTCATAATATTCACGTACAGGGTGATCCAATATTCACGAAAAAAGGAAAAGTCTGAAATTTTCCTAGTCCGGATCTGATTTACTCGAATTCAGAAATATTGAAGGAAGGCGATAGGAAAGGGTGACAAAACTTCAAAATTTGAAATTATTCGTCCGATTAGTTGAAGAGTTATTGAACTGTAAAATTTCACTCATAAGATGAACATCACCCTGTATATCTCCAACGAAGGCACTCAGGCGATTGAAACATCTTGATACGGGTCCTCCATGATAACCTTAATTTATGATATTCGTTTGTCGCATTCTCGTCATCGGTTTTTCGAAAATTTCATAAATAACATAAATTCAAAATATCATTATACTTACATGTATTGAGTTTTTCGACTTCATTTTTTTGATGGGACACTTTCAAATAAATATTTTTCATTCATTTCGAGATTTAATTCATTTTGTGTACATTGTATAATTGTAGATAGGGTATCAAATTTAAAAAACATCATGTTTCCTCTTTATCGCTGAAACGGTAATTCTCGAGATGCTTTCAGTGAGAATTGAATTTGGGACACTCTGTACCTTCGAAATTGTATATTTTGAATTGAATGAAAAGACTCGGAAAACATACAATAGACCACTACGATATTCCAATTATTTGCCTTTGTTGTTATTGTTATTGTTGTTTTATTAACCGCAGGTTTGGAATCAATGAGTTGCCAAAAGTTGAATAATAATTCAAATTGTATATTTTGAATTGAATGAAAAGACGCGGAAAACATTCCATAGATCATAGACCACTACGATATTACAATTATTCATAAGTGCCCTATGGATTTCTATTGAAAAACTAAATTCTCGGACGCTATACATTTTGAAAATATAGGAAAAAAAAACCAACCTACATGCTATTCAACAACAAGTGTGAATTGTGAAGAATATAACAATAGTAGTACCTTTGAGTTATTTTTGATTTATTCACCGCAGGTCTGGAAACAGTTAGCTGACAAAAGTTGAATAAGAATTGATATTGTATATTCTGAATTCAATGGAAAGACATGAGAAACAAACCATAGGCCACTACTATATTACAATTATTCTTAAAGACCCTATGGATTTTAATGGAAAAACTCAATTCTCAATGTACCTATATTTCAACAATGATGATTGAAAGTAAAATCTAAAAAATTTATGGCATAAATTTTTTTTTGTTGATATTTACATCACATACCCACAAATCTCATCTTCCACAGAAAAACTCACAACAGTTCGATTTCACACGAAAACTCGGAAATAAACTCAACGCTCGAGTACGTACAACAACATAGGAAGAAACGGAAATAACGAAAAAGCGGAACGAATGGACGGTAGTAGAACAGAGTACCACGAAGATCATGGAGATTCTGATAACTAATATTTTATATCATGGTAATAACGCGTCCGATACCAGAGACTTGAGTCCAGAACCGGCCTATTCTCAAGTTAGACACCATACCTTTGAAAGTAATTCGGATCAATGAAAACTATGAAGAAAGTGGTATTGTGCGAATATATCACATAACTCGTTACGAAAATAATAGTGCATGAAGGTGAGAAAAAAATTATAAACATAAAACTAGAACTTGGGCATCGAATGTTGCGTATAGAAAAAATTGGTGTAAAATGACATGTAATGGATATTATGTAACCTAGATTCTTTTGAATTCAACAGTTACCGATATTAAATAAAAAATATCAAACAATTCATGTGAGTTGTTCGTAATATAGGCTCTTCGAATGAGAGATTTCATTTTTAATAGACTGCTTTATGGGCAACTGACATCCTTTGAAGCATTCATTTTTTGACATTTGATAAATGAAAAGTACGACATTACTAAAAATGGAACGATACAATAACGCAAACAACAAAAATAATGAAAATGGGCAGTCGAAACACTTTTGGGTCGTCCGGAAGTAACTTCTCGGACGGCAATAGTGAAATTGGTGGGAAAATTTGAGCTGTTGTGACAAGTTGGAGATGTGAAGAATCGAAACCGTGTGCGTCCGGGCTTGAACCCTAGTCATCTGTATCGCATCTATTCCCTCTAACCAATGTTCTGCCAACATCACTAATAACTAAGCAGGTACAAACGATCTAAACCCAAAATTCAGTACAGATTTGCGAAGCGGCGTTCAATAAGTCCATAGTAACACAGATTTTATGTTTGAGAAGGAAATTCAAATCAAGGGAAAAATTCTTGGACAGATCCTTCAAGGAGATGCGCTTCTCTTTGAGGGATGTGTCCTTAAACTTTTCCATAGATTGGATCGCTAGAATTATGTTAGTTTGTTAATTATTAATAAATCCTATATTCTGAGTGTATAAATGTTTGAATTCTTGTAAGAGTTTATTTATAAATAGCAAATGTTCGTTAACTACCAGTTGAAAATTTGTTGATAATGAATTTATGTTATTTGTTCATTAATATTATTTATAACCGAAATATATTAAATATTATCAAATACCTTGTGAAAAAATATTTTATTCTCTATTAATAAACTTTTTTGAATGCATAATGTAACTATTAATGAATGCTGTAATACTTGTGAATAAATAACCTCCAAAGTGCTTCATTAATAAAAGAATATGGATTTCTCTCAATATACAGACGCAAAAGTGCTAATTGCTGGCCATTTGGCTGATAATGTTTTTCATCGTTAATGGAAAACCTTCCTATTTACAACGAAGTACTTTTATATCCCTCGATGTCTCCTGAACAATACACGTTTTTTAATTTCAAATGAAGTCTCTTATCGGAAACCCTTCACAACATTGTTACAGAAATATACACAACATAAAATAAAAAAACTGAAGTGCCAATGAGTCTGGCACTAGAAATTCAATTCAAATCAACTCCAAGAGCTTTTTAAAAGCCTCGATTTTTTTGTTCAACAACGGTACCATATTAAGTGTTTGTAATTCCTCTCAAAAGAAAGATATCGCAATAAATAAAAAAAGGAAATGTTCATATGGTGTTCTGAATGAAAGTTTTATTTTCATTCTTCTTGTTTTTCCCCGTTATTAAAAAAAATAAAGTAAATAAGGACGACATTCGAACAGTTATGTTCGGAAGAAATCGAGAATTCCAAAAAAAAATTACTAAAATGGGCAGAAGGGCCCAAGATAAAATGAACTACAAACTACGTGGTGATTTTTTCCTAATTTTGCGGGGGATATAGGGTATGCAGACGGGTGAATTTATTACAATTGTTTCTCTCACTAAAAATCCTAGTAATAAACAAAAATGGCTTCCTCATCATTAGCTTAGCTGTTATGAAGAGAAGATGTTTCGCCTTATGATTAGAATTGTAGGTACACCATGAAGACTGTTGAAACGATACAATGGTTATGTGATGACAGATCGATAAGAAGTGAATAAGAAAACATAGTGTGTTACATGGTGCAATCACTAATTGGATTAAAGAACCCCAAAGGTGCTAGTTCTTTTCAGGTTCAAAATCATTTTCACCTGGACAATAGCAATGCTGCACTCAAGGCTCAGAAAATAAACGAATAAATTATGAGAAAGCAATGCATCCGAAACGTGTTAGTATTTGGTGAGCATTGTGGTCACGAAAAATAACCGGTCATCAAAGATGTTCCAGGTAATGCAGAAAAGTTGAATTTTATGGTGCTATGATGAACCAGTTTTTCGATACAATGTCTGTAATTTTTGAATTTTAGCCAGGTTTGATTTCAGACGGTTCGAATAGCTGATGAAGAATTCGTAACCAAAAGGAAAGTCTCAACTGCATATCCGACAATACTGAAGTCTGGAATGGAAGATCCCAAAAACTTGAAACTTTCAGCGTAGGTTAAGATTTCAAAGACAATGGTTAGTTTCGTTGATGCGCAAATATGACCGGTCAAAATATTGTTCTCCCATAATTCTAAAATACGAATTGAAATGAAATTTCGCATTTATATGAGGAATAGGTACTAATCAGAAGGTTTTGCAGATCTGAACGCGTCACCAAAACCAGAAAAAATCAAGTAGCTATAAAAACAATGGATGTCTCAGTGACAACTGATTTGATCCTGTTGTGATTTGTCGAAGCTGTGTATACACTACAGGGTCAGTCAATAGTGCTCAATCGATAGATGGTTGATTATGGGTTAGGAGAATGATTCAAATTTCGACGGAATCGACAGTACTCATCGCATACGCTTAAATTATTTATGACTTCACAGAAAGTGGTGAAACACGATAACACCGGTTTTTTCAAAGGGAATGCCCAACTTTCATTACATACTGATAATCTCCAACTCAACTCTAGTAAATAAAGGGTGTTTTTTTTAGAGCTATAGAACTTTAAATTGCAATAAAACAACGATGGATTATTCGATTGACATGAATTTTATTTATCCGCAAGATAATCTTGTGGCAATATGATTTCTGGCATATGACCGCCACGGCTGGCTCGGATGTAGTCCAATCTGGACGTCCAATTTTCGATTACTTTTTCCAACATTTGTGACCGTATATCGGCAATAACACGGCGAATGTTGTCTTCCAAATGGTCAAGGGTTTGTGGCTTATCCGCATAGACCAATGACTTCACATAGCTCCACAGAAAGTAGTCTAGCGGTGTTAAATCACAAGATCTTGGAGGCCAATTCACAGGTCCAAAACGTGAAATTAGGCGGTCACCAAACGTGTCTTTCAATAATTCGATTGTGGCACGAGCTGTCTGAAATGTTGCGCCGTCTTGTTGGAACAACAGCTCCTGGACATCATGGTTGTTCAATTCAGGAATGAAAAAGTCAGTAATCATGGCTCTATACCGATCACCATCGACTGTAACGTTCTGGCCATTATCGTTTTTGAAGAAGTACGGACCAATGATTCCACCAGCCCATAAAGCGCACCAAACAGTCAGTTTTTCTGGATGTAACGGTGTTTCGACATACAATCGAGAATTAGCTTCACTCCAAATGCGGCAGTTTTGTTTGTTGACGTAGCCATTCAACCAGAAGTGCGCTTCATCGCTAAACAAAATTCGCTTATGAAAATCGCGAACAACAGCAATCTCATTTTGGGCCCATTCGACGAATCTACGCCTTACTTGATGATCGTTTGGCTGAATTTGATAAATTGCCAAACCAAACTGAGAATAAATCACTTGACAGCTGTTAAATCGGTCTCCATCTCGAACAGTAATGCCAACTTAAAGTTATATACCTCGAAAAAAAAACACCCTTTACCTACTAATTATATCAATTAAAGATAAGCCAAATTTAAGATATCATCAAAATATTTGGAAACATCCGTTTTGACAAAATTTCTAACTGCTTAATATAAATCAGTAATTTAAACGGCGTTCCTGTTTTTTCATGTGATCTCCATTTCATTTTGTCAAAACGGATGTTCCCAAATATTTTGATGATATCTTGAATTTGGCTCATTTTTAATTGATATTATTAGTAAGTATTGAGTAAATTTGAGTTATATTATACCTTCGAAAATGTATGCGTGGAAAGTATGCTGTCATTCCCGTACAAAACATGAAATGCGAAACATTTTGAAAACTATTTATTTTAGGCACAACATATCTCAACAAAAAACTACTCATTAGGCTATGCGATAGGCAAAAAAAAATCAGGTCATATCATTTGAATAGATGGACTTATTGACATTCATTAACTATTCAACAAGGTAACATGTAATTGTGAAATTTTCAAGTTGAATCAGTTGAAAATCTCCAAAAAGAAACATCTAATGAAAAAATATTTCGATTAAAAAATGATGATTATTCGTACAAAAGTTTCATATGTTTTGCCGGAGATTGCAGATCTGCTATAAACAATAGCAGTGGCGCCAGCTTTCAGAAACCGGGGTGGCCAAGACGAGACCAGATTTTTTTGGGGGGCCATATGTATGTATATTGTCTTTATTTCCAACTAAACTTACATCAATTAAAGAAAAACAAACAAAAATACAATTGATATACGTGTTGAGCAAGAAATATGGCGAAGTCCAGATGAGTCCCCTAGGAGACTCCCTGATCCACTCAACCATTGAATCGACAGTGCTTCAATCTGAAAAAATCCACAAAAAGAGAAAGAGAAAAAAAAATTAACAAAAAGAGAAAGAGAAAAAAAAAATTAATACCACATTCTTATCCATGTACAAGCAAAACATTCCTTCTGTATCCGGGATAGAGAGGCATTCATCGCAATTAAGTTATATTTGCATTGACAATAATTTCCTTATAACATTTCCTGAAAGCTGCTCTAGATAGTTTCATCAAAGATTCAGGGTGACTATTGAAGAATCTTGCAATATTGAAAGAGAAACCTCTTTCAAAGATCGAGGTTTTATGATATGGTGGAGTGATTTTCCCCCTGAACCTAATATTAAGATTATGCACGTGCGTTCGGAAGATGATTTTCTTATAAAGGTAAGGTGGGCGCTGGAAAAAAACAATGTCTCTGTAAAAACATGCACAATGCAGTTTTCTCCTTTCTTCCATACTCAACCATCCTGCCTCCCTGAGTCGTGGAGAAACTGATTCAAACTTCCTCACACCATAAATCAGTCTCAGACATGCATATTGAATCATTTGAATTCTTTTCTTATCATAGTAAGAGAGACAGTTCCCATAAACAACATCGCAGTGATTGAACACAGACAAAACCAATGAGTCGCAAAGTAAAATTTTGAGTTTACGTGAAATGAATTTTCGGATCTTATAAATGTATTTTATTTTAATATATGCTCTCTTTATGCACTCTGTGACATGAGAACCAAATCTGAGGAAGCTATCAAACGTCACACCCAGATTGCGAGCTGTTTCCTTTACTGGCAGTTTGACACCATCTACTTCAACACTCACCAAGTTTTTCACCCTTACAACCTGTGACTTAGGTCCCAAAACCAAAAGAGAAGACTTATTCGCGTTCAGCAAGAGAGAGTGCTCAAGAGCCATTATTCTCAGTGACTCTATTTCTTCACTCAATACCTTGGAGCTTTCGACAGCATCACCACTACCAAATGATAGGTATACCTGTGTATCATCAGCGTAATATTGAGCTGAGCATTTATTTAATGCCTTTGGCAGACGAGACGTATAGATCGCATAAAGAAGCGCCGATGGAACAGAACCCTGAGGTACCCCACGGATTAGTTCAACAGCGGCAGATATTTGTGAGCCAATTTTCACACACTGGGTTCGTTGTGATAAAAAATTTTCGAAAAATCGCACCGCTCCATCACCAAGCCCGACAAAGTCCAAAATTGCTAGAAGTAGTTCGTGGTCGATCGTATCGAATATTAAAGCGAAACTTTAGTTCTGCTAATTTTTTAGCCTTATGTCACATTTTAGGAGGGGCCAGCAGAATTTTAAGGGGTTCCGGGCCCCCCCTGAACAACAAGGGTTCCCATTTGAAATTCCATAGTTGACTCCTCTCCCCCCTCAAAGCACTGAAAGAAGAAAGGGGTAGTAGCATAAATGAACTCAAAATCATCAATTTCTATTCGAAACATAATGTCATGAAATGTTTCCCTTCAAAGATTTATGACTGATTTAACTTAAAAAATTCACCGGGTATAGGTACTTGAAATTAAAAACCTAATATAGATGATATTATATTCTATGACGAGATTTTATGATATGATTGGATTTATGTTGATGATAATTGATAATTACTGATGAATTTCATGATTGTTATTTTATTTCAGAAAGTATTCGTCATCGACAGGAATGGATTGAATATTGAAGACCATTAGAGGATATCATCAGCAATGTTTCAGAATTTCTTATTAGGATTCACTTATATTCTGTTATTGGATGGTTATGCAGAATGAACCGATGCTATCTCAGTTGATCCATTACAATTCATAAATTAAAAAGAAATATTTCGTTTAATTGAGTAATATAATTGAAAGAAGTTCTGACTAACGAAATTATAGTCATCATTATCTACGAAAATTGTAATGATTGATAGAGATATTCATCACCACCTCAAATAAATCAAAAATAATTTGCAGTTACCCTCACTTAACACCTATTAAGTAATATAGAAAGAAAACCTTTTAATGCAAAAATGATATTTTATATTCTATATTGATTATCTTATGAAATCCAAGGTTAGTATCCAGAACAGGATATTGGTGAATTTTTTGTAATAACAAATAACCAGAAATTCCATATTGTAGACCCTATAAAATGTAAAAACAACTGTACCTAACAGTGATTTAGAATCACTAATATCATTTTATATTTCTTCACGAATAATATAAGTCTTTTCATCATGCGCTGCTATGTCATATCATCTTAAAGATATTTGTGTATATTAGTACACACCATATTACGTCCCATTTTTTGACACTTGAACTGAAATAAAGTAGGTAACAGTTTCCTTTCATCACTTCTTTTTGTAGGTGAGCCAAATTCTCCTATAACAGATAATATGACTGTTATAGGTTTGGAAATAAAGTGTTTTGCCATAGGAGATTTTATTTTGGATATTCCGCTATCTGGTCACTTCTGAATCTGTCTCATTTGACATTTAAAATGTAACGATACACGCTTCAACAACACAGTGAAGTCAAAATTCCTTACAAAAATGGTAAAAATTTTGCAGTCACATTTTGCAAAACTGAAGCACTTTTGAGTCGTAGTGAAGTACCTTCTCCTCTGGCAATAACTAGGGACTGGTGGTGAAATTTTGGGACAAGTTAGTAATGTGAAAATTCAAAACCATGTCCGTTATTCAAGAAGAACTGAATATTGCGACTCTATCCCGTAGTAACAGGTATTTTTTTTCAAGGTATATAACTTTAAGTTGGCATTTCTGTTCAAGATGGCGACCGATTTAACAGCTGTCAAGTGATTTTTTCTCAGTTTGGTTTGGCAATTTACCATGAATAGACTCACGCCTGAACAACGCTTGCAAATAGGGCAATTTCATTTCGAAAATAATGGTTCTGTGCGGAATACGTATCGCGCACTACGTCCATTTTATTTTGTTTAGCGATGAAGCGCACTTCTGGTTGATTGGCTACGTCAACAAACAAAACTGCCGCATTTGGAGTGAAGCTAATCCTCAAGTGTATGTCGAAACACCGTTACAATTACCATCCAGGAAAACTGACTGTTTGGTGCGCTTTATAGGCTGGTGGAATCATTGGTTCGTACTTCTTCAAAAACGATGATGGCCAGAACGTTACAGTCAAAGGTGATCGGTATAGAGCCATGATTACTAACTTTTTCATTCCTGAATTGAACAACCATGATGTCCAGGAGCTGTGGTTCCAACAGGACGGCGCAACATGTCACACAACTCGTGCCACAATCGATTTATTGAAAGACACGTTTAGTGACCGCCTAATTTCACGTTTTGGACCTGTGAATTGGCCTCCAAGATCTTGTGATTTAACACCGCTAGACTACTTTCTGTGGGGCTATGTAAAGTCATTGGTCTATGCTGATAAGCCACAAACCCTTGACCATTTGGAAGACAACATTCGCGTGTTATTGCCGATATACGGCCACAAATGTTGGAAAAGGTCATCGAAAATTGAACGTCCAGATTGGACTACATCCGAGCCAGCCGTGGTGGTCATATGCCAGAAATCATATTTAAAATGTAATGCCACAAGATTATCTTGCGGATAAATAAAATTCATGTCAATCGAATAATCCATCGTTGCTTTATTGCAATTTAAAGTTTTATAGCTCTAAAAAGAACACCCTTTATTAACGAAAACCCAAGTTCGTCGATTCCGCGTTGATCTTGGGAATTAGGCATTCCATAAATGACATTTATGTGTGTGAACGACGTTTATTTTGAACAAGACGGCGCTACGTGTTATTCAACAAACAAAACAATGGCAATTCTGCAAGAAAAGTTTCCTGGACAAATTATTTATCGAAAGGGTGATCACAATTGTCCCCCGAGAACTCATGATCTAACACCTTTAGACTATTTTCTTCGAGGCCACGTGAAAGATAAAGTTTATTTCAATGCTCCACAATCGATTTTGGTTTCATAATTTTGGGTTTTTTGAATGTACATACATAATTCCAAAATGAGATCAAAATTTTTTGTGCATTTAATAATGTGCCTCGATGACCAAATATGTACATTGATTTTGAAAGCAGCACATAATAATATAACCTAGAACGTGTAATGGTACCAAGCTCAAAAATGTTGATATGTATTGAATAATCAGATGGCCAATTTAATTTTTGGACTCGATTCACTTAGCTGAATATTCCTTCTTCTCAAATCTCAACAAAACTATTGAATATTTCACAAATAACTATATTGTTCCTAATGAAATATGCAAGAGTATTTCCAGCCGAAGAAAATGAACATTTCATTGAATACTTCAAGTGAGAACTCCATTCGACGTCTTTCATTCCAAAATTCCCTAGATCCAGACCTGTTTCGAATGAAAGATATAATAACAAAATCATCACTTCGCTGCAAAGATGTATATTCATAAAAAATACAGGTTGGTTCGATAAAAATAGCTGGTTCCGATGCTAGTTGCTGAAACCGGATCACAGTTAAAAAGTAAAATTGTATTAGTTATCATTTATCTCCGGATTTGATCTACACGTGCTAATTAGGCAGAATGGAAAGTCAAACTGGATCACTTTCATATAGGAATTCAATTCACCTTTAATTGGTATTGAATATAGATATATCTGGATAGAAAGAAGAATATTTCAAGTGCCGGTCTAGTAATGTGTTGTTATTCTATGCTCACGCACCGCAAAAGCTCAATGATTTTTTGTTATTTTTGAAGGTATAATTCAATGGGATTAGTTACCCATCAAGTCGACACAGTGAATTATGTAGATATCAGAGAACATAATCTTTTATAATTGATGGCAATTAGAATGGAGAAAACTATTTGCAGATGTTACAAGTTATGATTATATCAGCTGAACAGATCTTTAATGACGATATCGAAGAAATTTGGTAATAACCCTCGTCGAATTTCAGAACTTATCCCAGACAGTTCATTTGCACTATACGTATCCATAATCTGGCCAGCAGGGTCACCGGATTTAACTTCACTCTACTTTTCTTCATGGGATTACTTGGCTGAATAAATTGACAGGGATCCTCCTGAGAGGCCAGAAAATTCAGAAAAGCTGAGAATAAAAATATTCGATATAAAAAAGCTCGGGGCTACACTAGCGGTGTTGTCGAATATGTGGGCGGACATTTATATTATACAGGGTGTCCCGGGAAGAATGCGACAAACGGATACCATGAAATGAAGTCATCATGGAGGACTCGTATCAAGAGGTTTCAATCGCCTGAGTGCCTTCGTATGGGATATACAGGGTGATGTTTATACTATGGGTGAAATTTCACAGTTCAATAACTCTTAAACTAATCTACCGAATAATTTCAAATTTTGAAGTTTTGTCACACTTCCTTCAATATTTCTGAAATCGAGTAAATCAGATCCGGACTAGGAAAATTTCAGATTTTTCCTATCTTCGTGAATAATGGATCACCCTGTACGTGAACATAATGATTTTTTTCCGTTTTCGTAACCACAAAGAATCAATTCATAATAAAAATTTTAAATCTCTGCTTGGCACGATCATACAGGGTGAACAATAAATATTCCCTTATGAGTGAAATTTTATTATTTCAATAACTCTTCAACTAATCCACCTAGTACTTTCAATTTTTGTCACCCTTTACTATCGCCTTCCTCCAATATTTTTGAAATCGAATAAATCAGATCCGGACTAGGAAAATTTTAGACCCTGTAGGTTATTACCATGATTTTGTTTTGATTTTCGTAACCACAAAAAATTAATTCATATTACTAAATATCGTGATTATCACCATCATACAGGATGATCAGTAAACATTTCCTTATGAGCGAAATTTTGCAGTCTGCCATTCACTAGGAATGGAATCAACAATTCCCGTTATCTTCACGTATAGGCTCAGGATAAGTAATCCAAAATCAGTGATTCATAAAAATTACCAAGTTAAATTCTGGATAAATGTTTGGTGCAGTATCTACAACAACAATTTGATTTGCCCTAATATTTTTGAAAATACCTAGGTAGGGCTAGGGGACAGCAGCATTCCAATGGAAACATTGTGGTTGACTGAGACTTTTGAAAACAAATGGTTTAGCAGAATGGAAATTTGGCTTGTCCTCCTCGATCCCTTCATCTGACACCCTTGGATTATTTATTAAAGGAAGGTCTATGCGGTACAGACTAACAGTAGGGATCAACTGCTACAAAGAATTATTGATGTTTACGATATTATCAAATCTCAACCGAATACGATAGCGAAATCTGTGGAACAACTATATCAACGTGCTCAAAAATGTATTGAAAATGGAGGGATATCATTCCTGCTGAACTGAAAATGTTTTATTTATTTTGTTTTTGATTCATTGTTTTCAAGTTCAAATATTTTGAATTTATTGGCTGTTTATGTTCTATTCTTCATCCAGTTTGTGGATTAAAAGTTTTCATAAATAATTCGAGAAAAATTTTGGGAAGACATTCGTAAAGGTTGAAAAAACTTCAATAATTTCGAAATAATTCTACCGATAAATTCATGATATCCAAAACTATGAAATTTCTCAAAGTATACGCAATACCCATATGTGATGAAGACGAATTGCGGATGAGTTCTCTCAATTCGACTTCATCACGTATGGGTGTTGCGTATACTTTGTCTTTTAGGCAGCCCCAATATTAAAAGTCCAGAGGATTTAGGTCTTCATGTACCCTTGGTACATGAAGACTAGTCGCTCCAAATGATCTTATTGAAAAAATCTGGATCTGCATGATGTTTTCCAAAATTTGCCGGCAAAATTGAATTTCGTTGAGGTGAATAATTATGCGAGTAATATTTTCGCACGTAAACAATTGCCATTGTTCACTAAGTAATGCAACATCGAAGATTTCTTAACAGAATTGACAAACTTGATTTTGTCAGAAACGTACCCATTTGGATAAAAACAGCATTATCTTTTTTCTTTGAATAACAAATGACTTGTGTGATACCTCTTTGAAATCACTATAAAATAGACACTTTATTGGTGTTAGGTGCAGCAGTAGCTGGGTACATTTTTTTTTCCACTACGATGGGCTAAACTTCATGAACAAAATTATCCACTACCAAAATTTCCAATGAAAATATTTCTCATAGCCCCCCTTTAAAATTTTCGGAGGATGTTTTCAATGTAAACGTTAAAATCATTCTTCAGCAATATTTTACTGAAAAAATTAACCAGAAAGATGTAAAATTGTACCGACCATGAGGGCAGAACTATTGAAAGGGGCAAAAAGTAATTATTTTCAAAAAACAAAAAAAATCTCGAAAACGGTAAGACTTTTATAATGGGAATTTTGTCACAGCAGGTGGGTTATCCTTTGATCTACATTCTCCTTCAGTTTGACTTGGTCTTTACGGGACACCCTGTATATCGATTAAAGCTGAGAAATCTTATCACTTTGAAATTGTATGCGTGGAAAGTGTAGGTACTGCCAGACCCCGTACGGAACATGAAATACAAAGAATTTTGAAAACAATTCATTTTTAACATTTCCTTACAAAATGAAGAAAACTCACTAGGCTATTCGACAAGTAAAAACAATTCAAAGCATGCCATTTGGTGAATGGACTTGTTGACATTTTTATAGGCCAATTTTTAAAAATGGCAGTGTCTTTAGGACAACTGTAGAGTGATACGTAAATTTGCAGAAACATTGAAAACTTTTCAAGATTTCAAAATCTTCAGTGTGAAACTTCATATCCATGAAATTTGTTTAAAAAATTGGACAACGTCAAAAGGTACTTCAGATAAATGAGGACAAGTGGCTTCGAAATCAGAAATGGAGATTATGAATATTTATATATTTGGGTCATTTTTAAAATCACCCTGTAACCTGTAACTCGAGAACGTATCAATACATCTATTATCTGCTTTCAGATATCTCATTATCTCGAAGAAATAGATCGGGCTCTTTGAGTCTGATTCTGATAAAAGATAGTTCTTGAGATGATCTCAGTGATCATCGAATTTGGGACATCCTGTCTTTGATTGTATCGAGTGTCCCAAATTTGTTGTCTAATGGAGTGGAGAAATCTCAGAAATCCTTTGAGCTAAAAAAAAATGAAATCCCATTTTAGGACCCGATTTTTGAGAGAACTAATTTGCACTGCAAATGTTCACCATTTTGTAGTGAATTTTAACAATTCCAATGTGTTGATGAAGCGTGTATCATTCCATTTTAGTAGTTGGCGTAGTTGATACATGTTGAATCCCAAAAGATGACAGCTTCAAAAGTGACAGTTTTCCAGACAAGGGGCTATTAAAAATTAAACCTCTCATTGGAAAACCCTCTACTTATACATACAGAATCTCAACTTGAATATTTCTTTAATATTCTGCTCAAATTTTCTCTGGTAAAACTATCGAATTTCATATGAAATACATGCTTCAGTATAAATAATGTTTTGATGATTTATTACTATGAATTTATTATTTCAAAACAGGTCCGTTTTAAAGGTGATACAATTTATGTGGATGACTTACATATTTTGATTCCTCAACTAAATCCTGCTAGTTCCACAATTGACCTAGTATCGAGGAGTTCAATGAACACCTGAAGAAGTTATTCGAAGTCGAAACAATTGTTATTTGAAGTGTAAATTGTTTAATGTTAACGTTGTGAAATAAGTAGAATTCAAAAAATACATTCAAAATATCGTAGCCTCCAACACGTCTTTCAGATATTTACTTAGAAACCATTACCATCTAATAAAATTTTATACAGGGTGTTAATTAATTAATTATTGCGAAAAAATTAAGGTTATTTTTCTCTGAGTTATTTGGGATGGAAAAGGACCTTCAGGCCTTCATTCGGAAATACTTCATTTTCAAGATATGAACCTTGTTCAATGTTTTCCAAATAAATAAGAAATTCTTCATCAAGATGATAATCGTTATATAACCGTAACGAATACCAACTCGAGCATAGACAATATATTTCGATTATAAGAACCTCTTCACTCGACGTAGTTCGCGAAACACTACTCGAGATGCGCTTCTGTGATGTTTCGCGAACTACGTCTGGTGACTCGGTGTATAGTCGAATATTGTCTATGCTCTTGTTATATTATAACTGATTATTTCACGTTGAATATCTCGTCTTTAGCAACTACAGTGGTATTGACTTTTATAATTTCTAAGACAAAAACAAAAGTACGCTAATGCCTTTCCCCAATTAAATGCATATCTACAATAATTCTTGAATTGGTCAATAATGAAGCTTTCGATCAGTAAATATATACCGATGCCTCTAAAGATGATAATAGTGTAGCCTGTTCAGTTTTAGATAACCTAGAAGCTCCAAAAACATTTAAGATACCACCCATCTGCAGTATACATACAGGAGAGCTGTATGCAATCTACAAATCACTCTTTACGCCTATAACATCTGGTAGCAAAGTTGGAATCCTCACAGATTCGTTGTCTTCAATACAGTCCATCACCAATATTTTCTCCAAGAACCCACTGGTGCAAAAAATCCAAGAAAAGTGTCAAAATATTATGGAAGACAGAAACGCCTCAATCACTATTGTGTGGACTCCATCCCATGTGGGCATACTTGGAAATGATCAAGCAGACACAGCAGCCAATTTAGCGCGAACCTCTGACTCCCCTGTAATAGATATGCAGTTCCACGCTGATCTGAGAAATAAAATCAAGTTGGAAGCTCTTCATGCCTGGCAGGCGCGATGGGATGCAACCGATCAAAAACTGCACGCTATCCAACCAATGGTGCACGACCCCATAAAGTTAGATATGAAGAGACAGGATAAAATAGTGGCGAGAAGACTTAGAATGGGATACACAAAGCTAACCCACGGCTTTCTAATATCTTCAGGAGATGCTCCTAACTGTGAACACTGCCCCGACGAACGTCTGACTGTGAAACACCTAATAACTTTATGTCCATACTATGGAGATGCACGCCGACGATATGGTATCAAAGAGCACCTGCATGATGTACTAAGTTCACCCACCCAGATCGAAGCAACCATACGATTTCTCAAAGATTATGAACTGTACTCTATTATTTAAATCTTTTTTGATGTAATATTGACTACTTTCAATGTGATCTTGTGTCAATGACCATAGCTGTCGAGACACGTTAATTTAAATAAATAAATAATAGTAAATTATTATTATAATTTATTAATTGAAATAAAAAAATCTCTGCGTTTTTTCACTAGGGTTCATCACATTTCAATGAAGAATTGAAAACTTTGGATTTTAAATAATTATTCAAGTAGAAGAATCGAACAATGAATTTTATTACATCAAAAAGCTTTTCAAATTACAAGAATCATTGAAAATTGCCACCTCCATCTAGGATTTGAGAGCCCAGTCTTCTCAAGCCGTTTCGAAAATATTATTATTCATTTGGAAAACATGTAACATCCTGTATTTTGAAAACGAAGTATTTCCGGAACGATACCTAAAGGACTTTTCCGACTTCAAATAACTCAGAAATTAATGAATTATATTTATATATTTTATATATTTTTGAAACACCTGAGTTCCAAATATATTGTGGTATCGAGTTCTTTGGACTAGATTAGAATTAATTCAAGAGGGTCCGTTGCACTGAGATCTAATGGTTTATTGAGTCCCCATCAGAGCTATTCTCTCCATAACGTGATTTACAGCTCGCCTTCCAGTTCCAGAGTTCTACTGAACTCCATTATCTGGGATGGCTTCAAGGAGGTTACTTCCTTACTTCTACAAGCTTCTTTCCAAAGCAGATTTTGCGTTGGAAAGTTATGGTGAGGCATTCCGTTAACAGGTGATCTGTGTTTTTCCCTTCTTCTCACAGAATCTGCACCCGTCATTTTCTGTTAGACCCACTCTCATGAGGTGTTTCCTGAGGCGGTAATGCCCTGTGAGGAATCCAGTGAGGAGGTGTAGCATATTCTTACTAAGATCCAGATATTTCTTGGATCTTGGAGTATTGAAGTTTCTAAGAAACTTTTTGAATTGATCGGACCCAGTAAGATTCCGCCAGAGTGTTTCTCTTTCAGTTTTTTCCTTCTCCAGAAACTCTTTCTTGTAGGTACATTTGATAGACTAGACTAAGGTTCTGGGCCTTTTCATTCCCTTTATTCATTAGTTATCTAACTCGACAATTTCATTGATATATTTGAGGTTAAATGGACAAATATTCCATAAATATATACAGGGTGATTCGCCGCAATGTCCTATCAGATATTCATGGAAATCTTATCATAATTTTGTGCTGAAAATGGGGTTTCAGGCAATTATCACTCTCCCTGAATATTTCAGATCTCTACAACTCCCGGTTATACCGAAAACAGACTACTTCTTCCTTATTTTGAATGGCACACCCAGTATAGCATTTAATCATTAGATAGTTTTTTTTATGACATTTTCAGCAATACCTATGCTATATATTTGGAAAAACTCAACGGTTCACAAATTAATGGGATTTTTATGAACAAAAAAAGGTGGTATGAGGACTCACATTTTCTTAAAAATTTCTGCAGAAAAAGTTTTTTCTTTGAAAAAATTTGTTTCCTTTTCAATTCTACCAATATGTATTATATATTATAAGAATGTTTGCGTTTTGGTCCAAAAATTAACAGGGTGTTTATCAGAAGATAATGAACGACAAATTCAATTCATGAAAAATCAAGATTTTCAAATTAGAACCTATATTTTTAATTATTTCATTAAACTCTTCACCTTAAACCTGAAATGAATACTTTAAGGGTTATCGAGGAAGAACTTCAAAGGAGAAAAAATTGCAATTTCTAACTGTGTGGTGTAGACAGTGGACTGTATCTTCCGAAACACATTTGACATTTCATGAATTGTTATTAATTGTTCGTTGGGATTATTGAGGAATCCATAATCCAATAAAATTTGCAAATACGAATGATTGATTACAATTCATTAAATGTAGTGCATGTAGTGCATGAATTTCAATAAAATTCACTCATCTTATAATATCCATATGGGTTTTATATTTGAATGGAAATTTGTAACGAAAACCCTGGAATTCAAGTTGAGAAATTATTGTCTCATTCATTCGGGCACTTCTTGATGATGATTTTATATTTTATACGAATAAGATCAAAACAAAATTTCAGATTGCAATAGTTTTAATGAACCAAATATTTTTCTTCAATATTTTTGCAGACAAAATCATTTTATTCTTATCTGGACATATTGAATCTTTCGACAGAGGAATATTATCACAATAAAAAATCCGAAATAATAACAAGATATGACAAACAAAAAATACAAAATTGGAATAAAGCCTATTATTCTTTGAACACAATGAATTTCTGAGTTGATATATCCGTAAAACAATAATTACAAACAGCAACAATAACTATAAACAATCTTGATATCAACACAGGAAGCATTGTACGTAGTCATCAATTTTTGGTAACTCTTTAAAACAACGGAATTTGTATCCATAATTTTGGATACTAAATATTTTAAGGTCTTTAACTATTTACAAAAGTCTGCAAAAATTCAGACTTAGAAGAATGGCTGATAAATGTGGTTGTTATTTGCAATGGGAGCCAAGGAAGTCCTAGGGCGTAAACGTATTATCCTTAGATTGACTTCACCGGCAGAAACAGACCTCCTGAAGAATTTTTGGAAACGTGTAGACAACATATAGATATTACTATCTCTGTTATTCCATCTGATTTCAGCCAGAAACTGAAGGAGATCGGGATTGTAAGCGGCCAATCTGCAATGAAACAGAAAATCAATGATTTTTCTATTATTCTTGAAAATCCAAATCTAATTTCGAGTAAAATAACAACAAACGATAGAGTTAGCTTACTGATAACAAATGCAATTATGTGCATCCGTCCGTCAACAACATTACTTCCCTACTTTCATCCCCACAGGGGGTGCAAAACCCCTTCGAAATATGAAGATGTCACAATTTATTAAAATAAAAAGAGGCGAGCTGGCTTACAGCACAACTTTCGCAAAGCCACAGTCGATAATCTGAATCTTGAAACTTTGTAATTTTTACTTATCCACCATTTTCAAAAATAATTTTCATGATTTCAACGCGATATTTGACAGAAATTCAATTCATTGTAACAATTTCTCAAGCTTCTACTATATTAAGGCCAATTTAAAAGTCCCCGGTCTGATACACAAATGGCGGTGCTAGTTGCTAGTATTAAATCCATATGATTTTCAGTTAGTACCAACCTTCAAACGATACGTGTCAAAATTTGACAGCAGTCCGACAATGAGTTTGTGAGATATTGCGTTGTGAGTGTAGCTACTTTTGTTATTTAAAAAAAGATGGAGAAAAATAATTTCGTGTGCTGATAAAATATTGCTTTCTGAAATGAAAAAAAAAACAGTTGAAGCTAAATCTTGGCTTGAAGAAGAGTTTCTGTGGTCTGCACCAGGAAAATCATGTATCATTGATTGATATGGTAAATTTAAACATGGTGAAATGAGCACCGCAGACGGCGAACGCAGTGGACGCCCAAAAGAAGCTGTCACCGACGAAAAAATTGCGAAGATATCATCCGAACGGGTACATCATATCATTCACGAATTTTTGTATATGAAAAAGCTGTGTGCAAAATGGGTGCCGCGCGAGCTCACGATCGATCAAAGGAAACAACGTGTTAATGATTCTGAGCAGTGTTTGAAGCTGTTTAAGTGCAATAAACCGATATGTAACAATGGATGAAACATGGCTCCATCATTGCACTCCGGAGTCCAATCGACAGTCAGTTGAATGGACTGCACACGTTTTACCGAATCCAAAGCGAGGAAAAAGACAACAGTCAACTGGCAAAGTTATAATATTCATTGATTATCTCCAAAGGAACCAGGTCATCAAAAGCGATTATTATAGAGCGTTATTGAATCGTTTAAAGGATGAAATCGTTAAAAAACGGCCCCATTTGATGAAAAAAAAGGTGCTGTTTCATCAAGACAATGCGCCGTGTCACGAATCAATGAAAACAATGGCAAAATTGCATGAATTGGGCTTCGAATTGCTTCTGCATCCACCGTATTCGCCAGATCTAGCCCCAAGTGACTTTTTCCTGTTCTTAGACCCCAAAAGAATGCTCGCTGGAAAGAATTTCAGCGCCAATGAAGAAGTAATCACCGAAACTGAGGCTCATTTTGAATCGAAAGACCAATCGTACCACAAAAATAGTATCGAAAAGTTGGAAGATCGCTATAACCGCCTCGAAGGCAACTATGTTGAATAATAAAATCGAATATTGCCAAAAAAAATTTGTTTTACTATGGTAGACCGGGGATTTTTCAATTGGCCTGTTAGATAGATGTGACCATAATAAAAGTTCCTGTTGAAAAACCATTTATATGATGAAATTTTGAAATCAGGAAATGTTCCTATATCAACTATTCTCTCTGTTTCCAAACCCTTGAGAAGTAAATTGAAAAAATTTCAAACGTCACTATAATCAACTCACGTTTGCTTGTTGCTAACAGGATTCCAAGTGGCAACAGATGTTTCTGTTAGTGGACTAAAATATAAAGTGTCATCACGTTCATCAACGGTCATACCAAGTCCTTGAGATGCCTTTTTTCCTACCAATTCGATTGGTAACGCTTCGTTCTCTGCCAGAGGTCCTTTGGTTAGAGCTGATGTTCGGATGCTATATATTCTGGAGGGTAGAAAAATAAACATGAAATATTTTGAGTTATTGGTAGGTTTTAATTTGAAAACAAGTAACAAAGTTATCACCATATATCCCTTCGATTTCAGGATATGGCAACATCATTGCATGAATAATGAATGAAGAGTTTTCACTGATCGAACAGAAATAGTTACTTTCCTAACAAGTGTGGAAAGTGAAGTGATACTTTTCCGGAGGAGACTGCACTCGAGTACGGAAAAGGAACTTTCCACATGAGTTAGGAATAATATTTTTTCTACTAGCTGACGTTATAAGAAATTATATTTTTGTGCGTTCAGCCGCATAGAGAAACGTTTGAATTTCATGTTTGGCGCATAGATACATGCCAAAATTTTATGATTGATGCGACTCTATAATATTTGCGTGCGGAAAAAATCCTTGCTATTCACTTTCCGCAGGCATATGCGTGCGGAAAGTGAATTTCAGGGCTTTTTCAGCACATTTGGAAAAGTACAACTTTCCAAACGCCAATGCGTGTTGGAAGTAATAAAGGGTGTTTGTTTTCGAGGTATATAACTTTAAATTGGCATTTCTGTTCAAGATGGCGACCGATTTAAGAGCTGTCAAGTGAGTTATTCTCAGTTTAGTTTGGCAATTCATCATGAATAGACTCACGCCTGAACAACGCTTGCAAATAGTGCAATTTTATTTCGGAAATAATGGTTCTGTGCGGAACACATATCGCGCACTACGTCCATTTTATTTTGTTTAGGGATGAAGCGCACTTCTAGTTGAATGGCTACGTCAACAAACAAAACTGCCGCATTTGGAGTGAAGCTAATCCCCACGTGTATGTCGAAACACCGTTACATCCAGAAAAACTGACTGTTTGGTGCGCTTTATGGGCTGGTGGAATAATTGGTCCGTACTTCATCAAAAACGATGATGGCCAGAAGTTACAGTCAATGGTGATCGGTATAGAGCCATGATTACTAACTTTTTCACTCCTGAATTGAACAACCATGATGTGCAGGACCTGTGGTTCCAACAAGACGGCGCAACATGTCACACAGCTAATGCCACAATCGATTTATTGAAAGAAACGTTTGGTGACCGCCTAATTTCACGTTTTGGATCTGTGAATTGGCCTCCAAGATCTTGTGATTTAACACCTCTAAACTACTTTCTGTGGGGCTATGTAAAGTCATTGGTCTATGTGGATAAGCCACAAACCCTTGACCATTTGGAAGACAACATTCGCCGTGTTATCACCGATATACGGCCACAAATGTTGGAAAAAGTCATCGAAAATTGGACGTCCAGATTGGACTACATTCGAGCCAGCCGTAGTGGATATATGCCGAAAATCATATTCAGAATGTAATGCCACAAGATTATCTTGCGGATAAATAACATTCATGTCAATCGAATAATCCATCGTTGTTTTATTGCAATTTAAAGTTCTATAGCTCTAAAAAAAACACTTTCGAAACACGAGTAGGAAAAATATGTTATGAGAATATCCTACCTGTCAGTTGCTAGGGGTTGATAGTAGAGGGTGGCCTGTTTGGGTGAAAATGCGAGACCAACAACGCCGTCCATCAAACTGAACATTTCTCCCTGTATGGTATAATCGGAAAAATCTGGATCAGGATACATGGTGGGATGCATCATTCGCCAAGCTGTATCTTGAGCTGAATTATAAACAATGATTGCTGGAACAGAAAAACAGAGAAGTTTAGAGAAAATGCAACTCATACGGATGAAATCGAATTAAGGTGATCGGCATATGATCTTTTAATAAAAGTTTTTAACCAAGATCTCACAAGATATCTTAGGATCCAAAGATTCAAAAATATTGAATTTTAAATATTGAATATTGAAAAAATTGAATCAAATTGAAGTGCAGCATTGAAATATAGCCTTTATCATATTGCAGTCAACACGTTTCATTTTGAATGGTGTGAAAGGTCTTCGGATTCAACACCGTTTGATTTTTTTTAAGTACATTTAAACAACAAGATTTATCAATTTGAAAACGTTGAAATCCGGTTGTACCAGATGTGTCACATCTGTGTATCAGGTTCTAGTTCTTCGAGAATATTCGATTTCCAAGAATCCGCGAAGAGCTTTGTGGGGAGCGGTACGGTAAAACTCTTATTGGACTAGGGGATGGTACTTTCCCTAAGGGTGTGGTCAAGCCGGATGAAAGGAAGTCGATATTCAGAGTAGACAGGGTAAGTTCGAGTCGAGAGACAGTTGAAGTTAGGTCTAAGTCGAAGTAAGAGTAAGTTCAGTCGGTTGAAACTTAAGACGTAAGACGAAAAGACGGTTCGCTGACTAGATTGAGATGAGTCGCGAACGAGTTAGAGACGGAGACGAGATGACCGAAACTTGTAATAAGAGTAAGACGAAGACGTGACATATCGAAGACGTTTCGAGTAATTAACACTCGAGTTAAAGACGGAATTCAGTACCGTACACTTTGTTTGTACTGTAATTGTGTCTTTGTAAATATATGTAAATATAATATAATAATAAATAATAAATTTATTCATCCCAAAATAACATGTTCAAAACTATGAGAAACTCTATGACCTAAGCAAGCTTGTATGTCAATAGAGCCCTCAAATATTTTCATGAATAAAATTCGATACATTACTTCTCTGTACATTCATACATTTACACAACAATATCTTAATAACTATTATCCGAGATGACGCCAGAGGTGAAATAAGTCTAGTAACAAAGTGTGCTCTTTAGGATAATCTCCTTTTCAGTGTGAACTTCGACATGAATTTTAATATGTAAATATTTAAAAGAGTTACCAACCCGAACAAAGTCACGGAGAAAAAGACGAAACGCCAGGTAATCGAATCATACCTCTAGACGATCGATTAACCAAGCCTACATTTCAATTATCTGAAGTTCACAGATTCTCATAGATATGCACTTGGTTGATGTGCCATGTAAAACTGAAACTTTTGATGATTTTTTTAATTTGATAAGAAATTTATATTTCATGTTATATATTTCTGAAAGGAAAAAAAAGTTCTAGTTGTTCTAGAATCTTTTATGGTTTTTATTTTGAAAATCAAAAATTTTCAACCTAGAGACTAATTACAATAAAAAACAAACTATAACACCAACGGATCATACTGAAAAAAGTTCCTTTAGAAAGTTTTTGTTTCATGATTGTAGGCATCAGTTATGAAGAAGTTATGAGAGATTTTCATTTCACGCTTTTTTTTCAATTTTCTCGTATAGTTTGAATTTATGAGGTTATACGGATTTTACAAAATTCATTAACTGAAAAATCGAGCCCGAAAATGTGCTATTATCAAAGAGATTTTGAGATCAATTCACTAGACAACGAATTTGGGAACACCGATTCATCAAAATATATTCACCTGGAGCAGCAGTATCACTGATGTAGACGAATGCCTTGTCGCAGGTTCCCTGAAGGCTCTCATCAATTACCAAATTCGTTAAAAGGGAGTTTGGTCGCAGCACTTCTCTGGGGAAAACGATGGTACGAACAATACGATCAGTATGCAGATCGAAGATAATGATTTTTGGTGGACATACCGGCCGAAAATCTTCTAATGATGTCATGATACCAGAATCCAATACCTGAAAGTATAATAATAAGTATACTATACAATACTAAGTTTATACCTTAGAATATAGGTTGAAGGAACGGAAAGTAAACATTTGTGATCGATCCCGAATACAAGAGAGATGGAAGTTTAGTGTCACCAATCACAATCGAGTTAGCCGATTCTATGTGCGAGCCATAGGTGTGGAGAATCCTTATTCGATTGTTGAATGCTTTATCAGGAATTTTTTTTTTCATAACTTCACAATAGCTCAATCATTAAACTGAGAAAAACATTGATATTTTTGAAACACGAAAGAATTTTCATGAATAAATCAAATTGTAAACTATTTTTGAGCATGAATTGATAATTTCGGAATTAATCAAATTATGTTACGCTACTGCTTTAGTGTCCCGTCAGACAAGGAGTGACTAATGTTAATGCATCAGTTACAAGGCGATTTCTGTTTCCCTTATTAATGTTCTAAGGTTTATACTAACTATATTCCATCTAACAAGTTCCCTAATACTTTGTAGAATTAAGTAAAGAATTCTAATGGTTGATAATTTATTATGTTTTTGTATGAATGCACATTTGTGAATCCAGTTATGACAATTTTTATTATTTAAAATATCCACCTAAAAACTAGTTGGGCGATTTCCGCGCTAAACATTTACTTCTGAACTTTTCCTATTACGACTAGATTTATTCAGTATTGAAATCTTATGCGAAAATTCGAGAAATACTTTGCTCCTTATTTTATCAAATTCGAGATTTTTTTAATATATCAGGTGTTTTTTTTGAGTTGAATCACAGATAATTTTTTTTCCTGAAAATTACTATAGAGAGCTGTTTGAATTTTTTCTCGAAATCGATTGCAGATACGACAAAACAACAACAAACCAAAAAGTGTAGAACTGAACCAGAGTTTTTTTTTAAGTTTTCTAAACTACCAGTGGTTTAAAAAAAAATTATTCTGAAGGAAAGAAGCAGGCACCCTCCCAGAAAAAATTCACCCTTTAGATTTGCATTTGAAAATAGTATATCACATGATAAAACCTTAAATATGGCATATCTATGCCAATTCAAGTTATATATCTTGTGAAGGGAAGGTGCTTTGAGAGAAAAACTTGAACTTCAACACCTGTATCTCAAAACCAAAGCGTTTGCGGACCCATGTTATAGGAATTTTTTTCTTGAAATGATCCGAGAAATCTGCCATTTTCATTTGTACCTCCAAGTTAGCTACACTAGATATAGTCAATTCAAAACTGATGTATTCACAAATAAATTGCAATTTGAATGAAACACAATAAATTGTACAACACCGTCCAGACAATTTTTCGATGCTAATTACTCATTTCAATTCTTTGATAACTACATATTGAAATTTTGTGACGAGAAGATACGAAAAACCGAAAACAACTGCTAAATGTATACCGATGATGAATGCAAAAATCCCAGATGGCAAATAAGGGGCGATGCCGAGAAAGCGGATAAATAAAAGAAAATAATAAAACTCGGACATAGACGTGCTGGTAGTGCAATAGAAGTACTCATCTTGAAAGCGATAATAAACTCAACTCAAACAGTAAAGGGGTCCGATTTTTCACTGAGGTGTCGATTCAAAGGAAAGTAAAATGATTATTATTGGTTCATTTTATGTAAAAAATTTTATTCTTCGTTCTTGCGAGATTTCTAAAATTGTATATTTTGAAAATCTTGGGAGGTAAACGCCCTTGATTCTAAGAGAGAGATAGACCCTTCAAATATTGGTTATTCTGACTCTCCCCGGTGTCCTCTACTATATCTATCATTTACCAATTAATCAGCCTATAGATATGTTCATCATACAAAAAAGAGAAAACCAAAAATGATGTGCATTTACCTATAAATATGTTATATCATTCTACAAATATGCTAAATGTAAAAAAAATTTTCCTGAACTACTCGATCCGATAAATCGGTAATTATTGACTCTAGGAAGAGAGTATTGACATTGACCTCTCTAGTTATGTCTTCATTATTTCTCAAACGATGCAATTTTTATAACCTTGCCCCTTTCGCGAATTCAACTAGGATTGCATAAAGCATCGATTCATATCTAGTGACCCCAATATGATTTAATTGAGCTGTCTGTCCGATAATAATAATCGAGAATATCTCAAATTATTCCTTTCTATTTCATATAATATTGAAGAAGATAACAATTTTTTAGCGTACTTTTGGTGTTAGGATCAATACGGAGATTATGAATAGAGGATCTTAACCTTTTGTTTTAGTTAGTGCTTTGAACCATTACTTGGATTTTAAGGGTATACGTAGATTGATCATGGATATCTCAGTTTATTATTATACAAAATTTTTTTCAAGTTCGATTGCCTAATGGAAGTTTTTCGAAAACGCGACCTATTTTGAAGCTGAAAATTCGGCATATGATATTGTTCGTAATTCTCTATTCAGCTGAAATATTTCCAAAGTTCCAAAAATAGGGTTCAAATTTGAAAATCGAAATTTATCAAAGTTTGTTCACAATTTTTGCAAAATATTTGAAACACTGTGTTGATATTTCCCCCGTTATTCCTACATCATTATACTTCGAAAAAGTGAATTGAGTTCTCTCATAGGATATTTAGAGCAAAAATAATTCACATAATATTGACTATGGAAATTTTCTCTTATTTTCAGTTTTTCATTTAATTTCTTGAAAACTCTTAGCACTAACTATTTTAGGAAGGAGTTGTTGAGAAAGGAAATCTTGATGAAATCTAAGAAATAAAATAAAAAAAGTTTTTTCGAAAATTAGTTTTTCATTTTCATTTAAAAACCCCCTGTATAATGAATAGTATGATATGAAGTAAGCTTGTGTAGGGCAGCCGCCAAGAGCGGCATATCGAACATTTTGCCGGGGCGCCAAATTATAGGGGCGCAAAGTCAGTTAATAAAACAAGACTTTTGCACCTTTAAGAACTTGAGAAATTTGACTAGGTGAATTGAAGTTTTGATATTCAGCAGGTTTTTGTTCATTGTTTGTTCACTATTGTTTCAGTTATTGAAGTCTTAGCCTGGTAAAATCATTATTTGATTGGCTCTTGTTCAATAAAATGCTATTTAACGTGAGCTTGCAATACATTTATGTTTTTCTCGTGAATGCCCAAGTTTTCGAAAAAACTTGTAGATATAAAAATGTTAGTAGATGAATTGGGCTTTTCAGCGATGTTTTCTTAAAAGGAAAATTTTCAAGTGTCGAGTCTTATGCTCAATGAACATGTAAAATAAAAAAGAAAAACCAATTTTTTTTTGGAGGTGAGGTTTTTTGAAAAATACCCACCTTAATTTTCATCAAAAAATCACCCCTTACATTTTTTCGGTGTTATTCATATACACCCTGTATATTTATGTACGTAACTCGAGATACCATATTTAGCTTTACAAGAAGAACCTGGCGGACTATCGCTAGAAGCTTTTTAGAGAATTTCCATAATACCTTCTAAAGATTTCAGGGTTACATGTTAGATGACAGAGAAAGCACTCACCCAAAGTCTATTGCAGGAATCTTGTCTTATCCTGTAAACTGAAACCAGCTCTGAACAACTACTGACATTACCAGAACCAGCTGAATGGAAAGACCAATTAGGATATGCTTCCAGTGCCGGACTAGAACCAGGAGGGCTATTCCGTGGTATGGTGGCAAGGGTTGCAGGAACTCCTGATCGTAAACGTGGCATCGACAAGAAGTATCGATCACGAGTTATCTCCAAGCCAGTGAATACAGTATTTTCAGGTCTACAAAAAAATATTGGATATATCAGCTTGAAATGAACGAATGGAAATAATGAAAAATTTTTTTTTCACAAAAAATGAAAGAAAATGGAGAAACAATATACAGAGCTGACCGCTGTGCGATCGATGTGGATTTTTACGGAGAACGGAAGGTACTATTTTATTGATAATTTGGTTTATTGGGTAGGAACCACTGCTCTATCGATCTAAAATATTTTCAGCATTATGGTCTGGTCGCTTATATTGAAGAGTACTAACATCTTCGATATTTCTAATAGAGCATGCTGTGTATTATTACTTTTTTCGGTTTACAATTGCGACAGGATTATTCATATATTTATATTATTGAAACAAAATGAAATTTCCTTTCAGACGATGTAACATGTTTCTATTAGAGAAGAGCGATATTTCACGAACTGTGATTTAATCACTGTTATCAGAATGTCACAGGTAGTCACGGTTCCGAAAAACGAATACAGAGCGTGACGGGATCACAGTTTGAACATTTCACAGATCTTTTCAGGGCATATCATCGTCCGTTGCAATCGTAAATTATGAAGGCAGCCTGATGTTTTTATTGCTTCGGAACCTTTTTCGACTAACATAATTGCATATTTTTATGACAATCCCAGCATCGTAGGCAACTTCGCCTGCTTTAGGAAGTATTTTTGTAAGACTAGTTAAACAATAAATACTTACTACAAACAAATAATAACTACTGAATTAATGCATAATTGGTGGTGGCAATGAAATTCTAATTTTATGCTTATCTTTGATAAACAACCCCAAAGAAATTCTTTCTATATTGAAGTTGCCGACCGAAGCAATAAATGGTACTATGTATTATAAAAAATAAACGAAAACACGTCAGAGATATAATAAATAGGCGAAAGACCAGCAATCTTTGGGCTTTCGTCACAAAAGTTGATGTAAATTATGCTACTTGTAATTTATGCAAGTTGAAATTATCTTTCAAAACCACCTCTTCAAATTTGAGGGAAAATTTGAAAAATCGATATCCTTCTGTTACGTTCCTAACTAAATCTGAAATAAGGAAAAGAGTTGAAAATGTAAGAAAAATGGATGTTTTCATAATAATTTTTCATTAATTTTGCTTTGAATGATAAGAGTGACCAATTCGAGTTGCAAAGATGAACGTACTAAGTTTTGGTTGATTCATACAAATATTAATAACAAGCAACCTAAACAGTGATCACGTCACGCTTTAATTTCACTGATATCATAAAGTAACAACGTGATCTAGAAATCACGGTATCGCTCCTCTCTAGTTCCTATACCTAAATTGTAGGGTTTCCTGATTAAAAGCAAGTTTTCATCCAAATGACAATACGTTTTAGTAAATACATGAAATGTCATAGAACTTGGATGTTATAGGAACATTTATCGTCTGAAAGGAAATTTCATTTTATCTCAATACATCCTATGATATGAAGGTCACTTTTCATCATTTTATTATGTCTATTTGAAGCCTGTGATTTTAAACAACCCTTCATGATTAGGTACGTATTTTATCAGACGTAAATGATGCATGGGATACTGGTAATTCACACCCGAAATTTCAGCCTTCTAGGATTTCAAGTACCGAAGTGATGAATGTTTAATTGAAGCTGTTTTGCACAAAGAAAGAAGTAAATTAACAATAATAATACTAACAATAACAATTCTTCATTAATCCTTTCGACATTACAAAAAGAATGTATAGGACAGGTCAAGATGAGATAAGTTCCTAGTAAAAAGAAAAATGAAAACAACTCTTCAAAATAAATGTGATAAACTAGTAGTAAAAAGAGCCAAAAAAGTTTATGCAAAATGGCCATCTGCAAAGTATTCCGCTATATTATAATAAGATTTTTCAATCAATATGCGTTTTATGGTTTTTTTGAATTTCAATTCATTCAATCTTTTATTTCATCTGGTAAATTGTAAACATAATGTTTAAAAGTTTCTCGTACAATAATTATGATAGTTCGACCGTCCAATAAAATTTCCAGTATTACGTTTTATAAACAACACACATTTGTAAATATAAATACAAGGGACCGTCAAAATGTTATGTTTGATGAAGAGCGGTCTACAGGAGGAAAGTTGGCTGATATTGAAGATCAAACACATTATCCTTTTTTGTGCTAAAAATATCCTATTTACGTCAACTGAAGCACCCCATAATAAGATGTTGAATTGCAAATGACTGTATACCAAACTGTAGTACACATCTAAAATTGACTTGGATGGTAAACAAACTTTTAATTTATTTATAGCATAATAGGATGCATTCAACTTTTCACTCAATACATCAATGTGTTCACACCATCTCAAAGTACTGTCCAGATGGACATCCAAAAACTTAACTTTTTCCGAAGAAGAAATTTTCACGTCTCCCAACTGGAGGGTCAATGAAACAGTGTCTCTGATTCCGAAAGAAATAATCTTAGTTTTTTCCACATTGCCAATGAGCGCATTAGCACTACACCAGTCCATGAAGCTCCTTATCAGTATGCTGCAGCAAGAAAGGAGTTCATTATTATTTGTAGATGCAATGGCGATAGATGTATCATCGGCAAATAAAATCAATTTTGAAAATTCATAAAAATTAAGATGTTCAGGTAAATCATTAACGAACAATATGAACAGAAGAGGCTCTAATACCGATCCTTGAGGGACACCAATATCGATACTAAATTTGCTCGAATATGAGTCGCCCACTCTGACGACCATTGATCTCTCCATCAGGAAGCTATGCAACCACTCCAAGAAGATTCCTCTGAAACCTAAGTTATATAACTTATCCATTTTAAATGGTATGGATAAACAATCGATTGCACGCGATAGGTTTACTAAAAATTTCCTTTTTGAGATCATTTGCAACCACATTTTTGTGTTCACTGACATTCCCATTCCCATACGCGGGAGTATCCTACTCTGCATATGTTTCGTCTTATTATTTTTATCTGTTGTTATTGTATCCTCTCGTATGTGTACTTTTTTTTTCAATTCAGATAACTCATTTTATAAATACGTGATTTCATCTTTTAATAATGACGAATTTTCAATCAGAATCGAGTTTTTGGTGCCTAATTCTTCTACGAGTTTCAGAAGAAGATCCTGGTAGGTAGGATCACCTGAGAACTGCAGATTTTCAGAGCCTAATTCACTTGTTACACTCGAGGTGTTATTTTGGCTCGAGAATGTAGTCATCAAATTTTCTCCACAGCATATTTTCAACTTCTAACCACATCTTGGATGATATACACTGGGGCAAATGTTACATTTGAAACCACTTAAACGATTCTATTGAAGAGCATCGCTCGCACAAACCTTCTTATTAGCAGACATATTGTCGAATATAAGTCAATTACTCCAAAGCTTCTAGATATAAGGACATGAAAGTTGATACCCACATAAATAATCAAGAGGCTAAAGCAAATCGAAAGAAGTAATAATATATATTACTACTCTTTTTGCTTTGCTGTTCTATTTGGAATATCGAAGTTGTCCCTATTTTTTGATGAAATGGACAACACCGAATCGCTGAAAATATTTTGGATCGTTAGAGCAGTCGGTTCCTACCCAAGAAACCAAATTTTCAATAAAATCCCTCCTTTTTTTTCTGTTTTCCGTAAACAAGAAGGGTACCATCGTCCGCGGTCCACCCTATATAATAAGTTTTTTTGAAATGTAATCAACTGTCAAAAAATCAAACTTTGAAAATTTTTACATAAGAGTTCATTTTGTTTCCGCATCTAAAATTATATCCGGTATTATAAATGAAAATAAATAACGAACGAATGAAATTAAAAAATTCCAATGTTTACGGAAATATTCTTCTCTCTATTTCAGTATCGTACCTAATGAGTTCATCACAGTACAAAAAAAAGAGCTGTAACTTAATTCACGAACTAAATGTAAATTTCATCAGAATTCGAAACGTACGATTCAAATTCGAATTCCGTAATCTGTCAATTTTTGTAACAGTCACACCAACTGCTAAAAAATAATACGAAAGTCACTATGTTATAATCTGAATTTTTCATCGAATTTCGACAATATTTGACAAAACTAGACTGAAACAGAGAAAATATCGTTTAATAATCTTTTATAAAAGAATAATGTTTTGATTTTCATACCGATGTCATATGTTAACATATTTCTGGTTTTTGGAATTCACGATACCTGTCTAATAAATTAGCATATACCAGGCTTAGATCTGGTGTATCAGTTTTGTAATTAACAGTCTTGTTTAATTTTATGAAAATAATTTCGCTGATGTTCCTTTTCTTCCCATTACTTTCATAATTCATTATCTTCGCGTTATTGGAGTCAAACGTATGATCTTCTATAAAATGATGTTCAGCAAAGGCGGTTGTATTATCCTTAAATCTTAATCTCTAATCGAAATCATATTTATGTTGTTTGAGTCACATTAGCTGTTGTATGGGGCAATATGTCAATAGGAATTGGAAAATATCAATGTGAGGAATTATTCGCCATTATGGACATTCCGTTCATGATAGAAAAAAAATGAATAGTCTGACAATTGCTCGAATAAAAAAGGTAGGCCTTCTAAATTGTATAAGTAACACAAATAGGAATATTTTTGATTTTCAAATAATTCATTTCATTGACTTCCATAAGAACGAACATTCATAATAAAATATGTTTATTTTTTTTTTAGAAGTATTTAATATGTTATGAATGTTTTAGATTTTGGAAGAAAAACTATTTCAGAATATGCAGAAGCAGGGAAAAAGGAAAAAAAAATTGGCCTTGGAAAAAGTGAATGTGAATACCGATGGAACGCCCTTCATAACTGTTATTGTTGATGGAGGATGGAGTAAAAGAAGTTACGGGAAGTTGTAAGTAACTGTAGAATAAAAATAATATCTGACTTCATTGCCATTAGATAATATTGGTGACATTTATTCGTTCTAATCGATAACTTTTCAGGGAGTCAGTTGGTTCTGAGACAAAAAAAAATTATTTGTAGAGGTGAGAAATAAAACTTGTTCGTCATGATTTTATTATAAAAAACATAATTCAGCCCCAAAGTCACATCATAGTGCACTCAATTTCAGAAGTCCTTCAACAAGCATGGAGAAAGATATAAACTGATGGTTTTTACAAGAGTATTGAACAGCATGGACTTTTATATGAATATTTGATAGGTAAAAAAATACAAATACATAATCATTAATTACTACAGTGTGTATACAGTATGGTGCAAATGTATGGAATAAATCCATTTTCTCCCAAAAAAACAAATTTTGTGAAAAATGCTTAAATATATCCAATTTGATTTTAATTTAAATTTAATTGAAAAAAATGAAAAGGCCTTTATTTCTTTATAGAAATCTCAAGGGGAAGTTCACCCATAGGTGTTCTACCACTTAACCCTTGTTGATACATGAAAGAAAAAAAATTAAATACATACATACATTGTGTGCAATCCATCCAATAACATTGATAAAAAAAAACAATAATAGAGCATAAAGAATTGAAAAAAAATAATTTCCTTTTTTACCCTCTCGTACTCTCGGAGATAGAAGGTGAGTTAGGGAAAACTGAGCAGGTATTCTCTGATTTTTTCCTGAATCTGTGATCATTAAGTTGTTTCAATTCATGAGGTATAACATTGTACAATTTACAGATGTACAATTGTATACAGATTTACAATTTATATTTCTGATTAGTCAATTTTTGACATTCATGCGAGAGAGATGACATTATTGGTTTGGTTTTGATGACGTCATCGACTGTTTTTCAAATGAAAAAGTATGTCACGTAACACCTCAATGGTACAAATCATGTAAGGTTCATTCATACAGGGCGGATACAAATCCTCAATTTCTGTAGTCTCTTATTTTCTTTCATTACAGTACTCATGGATTTTAAAATTACCGCAAATGCTCGAACTGATGCCCTTCAGCAATAATGCAATTTGAAAGACGGGACATTACCTCTTCTTCAACATTAATCAAGACGTTAAGAGTTATTTGTGACATCTCATATCGGATGCGCTCCTTCAGCTGATCTGAATTATTCGGTCGATTTTGGTACACTTTGCTTTTCAGATACCCCCCATAGAAAGAAGTCCAGCAGAATCAAGTCTGGGGACCTTGGGGGCCATTCAATTGGTCTCTTCATCCATATCCACCTATTTGGGAAAACATTATCTAAATAGGCTCGTACGTCAACAGCAAAAAGTGAGGATGTCCCATTTTGTTGAAACCATAAATCATCTCTACCTGGAAACAGTCTATTTAGCTTTAGTTACAGGAGTTCCTGAAGAAATTGTAAGTTTATGTGTCCATTCAGGGTTCCTTAAAAAAAGTAGGGTTCTGTTATTTGGTTTTTTATAATTCCAGCCCAAACATTTATCTTTTCTGGATACTTAGTTTGGCACTCCTCCATCCAATGCGGATTATCTCTTGACCAGTATTGATAATTTTGACAATTTTAGTGACCGTTCAAGAGAAAAATGGCTTCATCAGAAAAAAGTACATAAAGCATTATCCAGTGCGACATTTCTCGAACTAGTGGAGGATATTCTTCAAACGAAAGTATAACATCCACTTTCTTGTACTCAGAAATTGACTTTCTGCCAAGATCAGGACGTTCTTTGACACTACTCATTTCTCTAAATTTCTTCCCAATTTTACTAACATATGATTGGGAAATGAGTTGTTCTCGGTTTGGATACTTTGCGTTGAATAAATTGCAAACTTTTTTATGGATTCTCGTTTCATCCCCATAGCCAATCATTATTAAAACTTCGATTCGTTCTTGTTCTGTCAATCTCATTTTCAAATGAAATTAATATGCTCACGATTTGAATCTTAACTGTTTGTTATTCGGACCGCTGCATGCTGCAAATAAAAATGAACAAAAAATTTGTGTTGATGTTGTACATGTGAACAATTTTTAAATTTTTATTTCATTGTAGTTGAAAATCCTACGTTCAGGTATTCATTTCAATTTTAATAATATTAATAAATGAAAGTATCTACTGCAATGAAAAACTATGTATAGGGTGTTTCTTCTCGAGGTATATAACTTTAAGCAGGCATTACTGTTCAAGAAGGCGACCGATTTGAAAGCTGTCAAGTGATTTATTCTCAGTTTGGTTTGGCAATTCATCATGAATAGACTCACGCCTGAAAAACGCCTGCAAATAGTGCAATTTCATTTCGAAAATAATGGTTCTGTGCGGAATACGTATCGCACACTACGTCCATTTTATTTTGTTTAGCGATGAAGCGCACTTCTGGTTGAATGGCTACGTCAACAAAAAAAACTGCCGCATTTGGAGTGGAGTTAATTCTCAGGTGTATGTCGAAACACCGTTACATCCAGAAAAACTGACTGTTTGGTGCGCTTTATGGGCTGGTGGAATCATTGGTCCGTACTTCTTCAAAAACGATGATGGCCAGAACGTTACAGTCAATGGTGATCGGTATAGAGCCATGATTACTAACTTTTTCATTCCTGAATTGAACAACCATGATGTCCAAGAGCTGTGGTTCCAACAAGACGGCGCAATATGTCACACAGCTCATGCCACAATCGATTTATTGAAAGACACGTTTGGTGACCTAATTTCACGTTTTGGACCTGTGAATTGGTCTCTAAGAACTTGTGATTTAACACCGCTAGACTACTTTGTGTGGGGCTATGTAAAGTCATTGGTCTATGCGAATAAGCCACAAACCCTTGACCATTTGGAAGACAACATTCACCGTGTTATTGCCGATATACGGCCACAAATGTTGGAAAAAGTCATCGAAAATTGGACGTCTAGATTGGACTACATCCGAGCCAGCCGTGGCGGTCATATGCCAGAAATCATATTTAAAATATAATGCCACAAGATTATCTTGTGGTTAAATAAAGTTCATGTCAATCGAATAATCCATCGTTGTTTTATTGCAATTCAAAGTTCTATAGCTCTAAAAAAAAACCTTTACTACAACAAATAACCTTATTTCCATCCACCCTGTATAAATGGAACTTATTATAATGATTTGTACCATTCAGTAGGTAATTAGGGTACTTTCAAATTGAGGTGTCACATGACATACCTTTTCATCAAAAAAACAGCCGATGACGTCATCAGGACCATACCAATGACGTCATATCTCTCGCATGAATGACAGAAATTGAATAATCAGAAATATAAATTGACAGGTTTCAGCATTTTTCCCAAATTATGTTTGGTAGAAAATGAATTTATTCCATTCATTTGCACTATAATGGAAGTATCTCTGATGTTATTTCATTATATTTATCTCGATTCAGGTGGTGGAGATCCAAAAGTTGTCGAAAAATTCCCATACGGTCGGCAAGAATTAAAAAAGGAGTGTGCCAATCATATGACAAGATGTGTGAACGATAAGCTCCACAAATTCGCAATCGTAAAATGTTAAGAATAAAATAGAAACATAACTTATATGGAAAGATTGGTTGAATCTATGGAAATGATAGGTGAAAAACAATAAGAATGATGAGGTTATGTTACACGAGGATTTGGGATCGCACCTTATCATATATTGGGCTACCACGAGAACTACAGGTGAATTGTACTTCAAATATACACGATATTGCAAAAGGAAAAACGATGGGAAAGAAGGTTGTACAAAATCCGTTCTTTTTTCAAGAGATTTTGAAAATTTTAGAATCTATGCAAAATAAGGCTGATAGGTTGGCATACAAAGGAACCAGAAACCTAGCCTAAAGGTTTGTAAATTTATAAATAATTGAAGTAATCTTCTATCATTTTCCTTATCATATAATACACTCATTCACCTTTTAGGTATATGGCTCTTGTAGCAAAATGTATGGGAGGAAAGCGGATCAACTTTAGCCTATCCATTTCATAAAACTGCCGGGCCTCTAGTGCTGCACTTTTCCATGCTGATGGTCCTACCTGTCATCTTAATGCATGGAAAGGAAGTGGCAGCAATCACAAAATGAAAAATTTTGTTTGAAGAGGAAGTAATAATGACCAGAGGAAAAAAAAGATTATTTGGTCGAAGTCCAGAAAAAGATGTTTTGGTCCTGATTAAAATTAAGGACAAAATACTTCTCAACCGGAACTGGCAGAAAATGAAATGGAGGTAAAGAAGATAAATTTCCTTCAGGAGCTACAGGAACGAATTTCGGGGATTCGAACGTAGAAGAAAAAAAAAAGAAGACTATTAAAGGACAGTATGATAATATATTGTGGAGGAAATATCTGCAGGATTACCTTAAATCTTCAAATTTCGGAGCAGTCGTAAAAAAAAGGACAACAGCCTGCCAGAATTTGGTGAAATGCCTTTTTTATGAAAAACCAATAAATACTTCGGGAGTGTTATATGGCAGGGTGAATGAGAATCGGGCTATTGTAATACAGGGTGATTCACCGCGATGGCCTATTACGAGTGTATAAAAAACATATTATAATTTTGTACTGAAAACTTCAAATGGCGTACCCAGTATATTATTGCATCATAAGATAGTTTTTTTGATGCAAATTTCAGCAATATGTGATACCTTGGGTAAAAACTCAACGGTTCATGAGTTAATGGGATCCTTATCAATAATGGTGGCGATGGAGACTTAACATTTTTCTAATATTTCAGCAGAAAAAGTTTTTCCCGAAAAAAACCTTCCTTTTTTTGAAATCTGCAAATACGTAGTATTATATGACTGTTTTCAGTTTGGATCAAAAATGTACAGGGTGTTTATGAGGAGATCATGAACTAGGGCAACTCAAATTCATCAAAATTCGATTTTCAAACCTATAGAACTTGTATTTTTTATTATTTAAATCGATTCTACAAACAAATCAGTTTAAATGAGGAAAAACCGCAATCTCTAGCTGTGTGATTCCAGAAAATACAGATAGAAACTAGAATTCATTGTTTCGTTAACTAAATTTGACATTTCATGAATTGTAATCAATATTATTCGTAATTAAAAATTTTATTGGTTTATAGATTTTTCAACAATTCACACGAAAAATTAGATATCATTCAAGAAATGTCAAATTTATTTATCGAAATATCGAATTTTAGTTTCTTTCTGTTTGTTCCGGAAGTCACAGACTTCTCCACACACTTAGAAATTGCGGTTTTTCCTCATCTGAAGTTCTTCTTCGATAACTGTTGAAGTATTCATTTTAGGTTTAGGGTTTTCTTGAGTAACCTCCACTAATTTTTCACAAAGAATCGACTAAAATAATAAAATACAGGTTCTAATTTGGAAATCTTAAATTTGGTGGAATTTGAGTTGTCCAAGTTCATGATCTTCTCATAAATACCCTGTACATCTTTAATCTAAACTACAAACAATCTTATAATACTACGTATTCGCAGAAATCAAAAAAAGAGGGTGTTTTCGGAAAAAACTTTTTCTGTAGGAATATTCAAAAAAATGTGAGTCCCCGTCGCCACCATTTTTTTCATAAGAATCCCATTAACTCATGAACCGTTGAGTTTTTGTCCTTAAAAAAACCTGTCTAATGATGCAATAATATACTGGGTGTGCCATTTGAAATAAGGAATTAGTATCTACTCTGTTCCCGGTATAACCGGAAGTAGTAGGGGTCTAAAAATATTTTAGGGAGAAAGAACATTGTCTAAAACCCCTACATGCAAATTTTCAGCACAAAATTATGATTAGTTTCTTGAAATTCAAATAAACATATACTAGTATATTATTCAACGAGCGGTAATGTACAGGCTGGGCAAATTTCGATGTTTTAGCACTACAACTTTTAAACCGGAGGTGATAGACAAAATCTAATACCCCATCCTCGGTCTCTTTTTCTGAGAAACTAACAAGGGTAGTATTCATTTTTGGCCACCTTCTTTTGTTTTCGAGTTATAAGCGAAAATTGAAAAAATGGCGATATCGAAAAACATTTATATCTCCGCTAATACTGATGATGGAGCCCTGAAATCAAAACATTATAAAGGCACTTCTTCACGTAAAATCCAGTGGGGTGCTCGTGTTTCCAAAAGGGTTTTTAATTACGAAGCTATGACCCAAAGTTATGTTTTTTCAAATGGGAACACTAGATTTCTGTGACATTTTTTGAAAGCTCAATTTTTCCTTATTTCAAAAATATATGACATCGTTTGGTTTGTATCAAAATAAATAACAGAAATTGGTCAAAACCTTTTATTTAACTAAAAGTCTCAATATTTCTATAGTTTCAACTGTTGATGAGCACAGAAAAATTGAGCTTTCTATAACAAGAGCAGTGTCCTTACGTCAATCTGATCATGTCTTTGCTTTTTACTAATTTCTACAAAATTTGAATCTATATATATTTTAAAAAAATAGTTTCGAAAATATGAATGAATTCGGAGAAAACTTCCTAGGTTGCTTGAACATAGTTTCAAATATTCATCTATTGAATTCGGTGCGAAATATCGAGAAGATGTGTCGACTGTGCATTGTGCAATTGTTGTCATTACTATGTAGGTTGAATATTATTTCTTGTTTATTCTCTTCGTAATTAAATTGTTGAGTTCAAAATCATATATGCGTTGTTTAATATGCTATTTAAAATGGATTGGTACTTGTGCGTATTCTTTCTGGATACCTATGAAAATAATCTTCTGATACATCCAACTCATAACAACTTTTCGATTGAAACATTCGATCTTGTGGATCTTTTCGTTATTTCCAAATCAATTTTTAGATAAAAATTTATAAAATATATCTAGATTCTAATTTGTAGAAATTAGTGAATAGCATGGAAATAATCAGATTGACGGAAGGACACTGCTCTTGTTATAGAAAGCTCAATTTTCTGTGCTCATCAACAGTTGAAACCATAGAAATATTGGGACTCCTAGGAAGAAAAAACAAGGTTTTTGAACATTTTCAATTATTTGTATTGATACAAACCATACTATGTTGTATATTTTTGAAATCATGAAAAATTAAGCTTTCAAAAAATGTCACAGAAATCTAGTGTTCCCATTTGAAAAAACATAACTTTGGGTCATAGTTTCGTAATTGAAAACCCTTTTGAAAATACGAGCACGCCACTGGATTCTACGTGAAAAAGTGCCTTTATAATGTTTTGATTTCAGAGCTCCATCATCAGTATTAGCGGAGATATAAATGTTTTTCGATATCGCCATTTTTCCAATTTTCGCTTATAACTCGAAAACAAAAGAAAGTGGCCAAAAATGAATACTACCCTTGTTAGTTTCTCAGAAAAAGAGACCGAGGATGGGGTATTAGATTTTGTCTATCTACTCTGGTTTAAAAGTTGTAGTGCTAAAACATGGAATTTTGCCCACCCTGTACGTCATAACTCACGCAGATGAAGTTAGAAGCACGAACCGGAGGCGAGTGCTGTAATTCATCAATTTAGTTATGACCATTACCGCAAGTTGAATACTATAATTTATCTAAGACTGTAACAAAAATATTAAGCTACAAGTACAGAGAAATAACTTTATTAACAAACCCTAATAGTTATCAATAACACTGCTTTATAAATTTTAGTTGTATTTACTTATTTTGTTTATTAATTAAATTAAGTGTAAAGTTTGAACAACTACTTTTTTTTCAGTATTTATGCCAATCTGTCTTATTTTTTTCACATTTAACAAAGTGCTACTGCATATTTCTAATATTCTCTGTACTTTGATTAATCTAATATTTCAAACTACTTTGTTACCTTTTATTTATATATATTATATGTGTAATTTCAACTTATTCCTATTTTGTTTGATTTCTCTATAGGTTTTGATTAAGTCGAAATATATAGACGAAACGTTGGCTTAGTCCGAATTGGTCCTAACCCTGTATATCGAACTTCAACATGTTGGCTCAAAGACGTGAAAACACTGAATCTATAATCCTATAATACACTATATACATGTTCTCCAACGGCGCAATGAATGACGAGCGATCAAAATGTTCCGAATTCACGTCACGCTGTATTTTTTTTCACTTTGTTAATTCTTTTTTAGTGATTTGGGTTATTCTACGAGTAGATAAACTATGTATAATCATAGTATAAGGAAAGGATAGTAAGCCAACCGCCGTTTGACGGCAAGGAAATAGTCACCAGGGGTCGCTACTGTAGTTGGATTTGTATTTGGAGAAGTAACTCGATAATAGATAGCGCTGAATCATGAGCTATAGATGGCGCAGAAATAATACGATAATTCATTCAGTGGCGTGTTTGAAAAGGGGTCGCATGACATTGACAACAATTTTTATGTTATTATTAAGTTACCACTACATTTGAATATTCGAATATTCATTGAATATTTATTCAAATAATTGCGTTTTGCATTACGATAAAAGTATGAATGATCACTTAACTCTCTATTCAGGAATAATTAAAACAAATTGATAGATACAATTGAATTAAAATTATTCATATAGTAGAAAGGGGTTTTCATCCGAAGAAATATGAATAGAATTGGGATATTATCAATGAAAAAAATATAAAATTGAATATAAGATTCAAACATATGAATTCAGCAATAAAGAGTTCTAATAACAATAATATAAGATTCTACATTCGAAAATATTCATTTCAATTTTAAATATAAGGTAAATATAAAAATAAAACATGATTTTATTTATTTTCAACATGATGGAGATATTTCAATATAATTTGGTTTGTTCTAGATGTGCTTCTCTTCAAATATTCATAAAAACATGGGCTGATATTTTGGTCAAAAAAAATTATTACAGGTGAATAATAAAATACATAACTCGAAGAATCGTAAAAGGTTGGGAAAAAATGATGGAAACCAACTGTCAAAAGCAAAATATAGCTTTTGAGAAATTTCATTGGAACTTACGACATTAGGAACTTAATGTTGATAGAAACTTTACCTATTCTCACTCAATCTATAACGAAATAATATTAATCGAATATTCTTCAAATACATTCAATTGCAATATCGATATTCCGGAAAATGGAGTTTATTCCATTCATAAATCCTGAAAAAACCTAGAGTCATGACGACTGGACGTGATTAGTGATTTCAAGATAACTTGTAGCACTGTACTTTTTTATCACAAATACATGCCACTGGCGTAAATGCTTATTACAGAGCTGAAAAAATATCAAAATATAGAAATCTTCTGACCATTCTATTTCAAATATTTAGTTCTTCAAAATAACACCGATTTTTTTCAGAGGGCTCCACTTTACGGACCAATTTTTGACAGTAAAATTTGAGTAAAACGTGAGTATAACTAGATGGCGCTCAACATCAACAAAATCGAAAAAAGCACTACACTGGCATACTATCCTTTCCTTATACTATGGTATAATATAAAATTTGTAGTTTTAAGGTAGATTTATACCAACAGTCAAAATACGATCAGATCACAGTCAGAGACAGTCCAGTCAGTGATTCCGTGATTTTCCAATGACGTTATTCACAGTTACACCCACTGTACGGTTACAGTCACGGCCGGTCCGATTGCTCCGCGGGCGATCAAGTGATCAAGACTGAATCTTACCACAGCCGTCTTTAGAGACGTCTATAAAGACGGCTGTGATATGACTGTCCTCGCGGGTGTGAACAAGACACAGTCAGTCAGTCGAGTGTTTTCAGTTGCATTTTCCTCACTTTCATTTCTTATCGTCGCTTTTATTCTGATTTGCGTTGAAGGACGAAAAATTAATTGAATCATATCATACCATATCATAATTTATTATTCTCTATATAAAAATATAGGAAGACGTCATATGAATATAACAACATATAAGGTATATAACAAGTACACATTACAAATACAATAATTACATTATAGACTTAATTCAATAGAAATCATGTAAAAATATCACTGTCCAAAAATTCCCGCACACAATAGAAAGCAGTCTTCAACAGCATATTTTTCATCTCCAGACTGAATCTCTTTCCATCCAACCTCTTGATAGCATTCGGAACTTTATTATAAAAAACAGGGCCCCAATGGTCAATGAACTTTTGGGATGAGGTAAGTCGATGATAAGGTATCTCTAGAGCAGATTTATTTCTTGTGTTGAAAGCATGTCTGTTCATATTTCTTGGAAACTGTTCAATATTTTGGTGAACATATTTTAAACAGGCTAGGATATACATGCTTGATATTGTAAGTATCCTCCCTGATACAAACGAACTCCTACAGCTGTCTCTGGCTTGAAGGCTGCAAAGTGTTCTAATTGCCCTCTTTTATAGCCAAAAAACTCTAGATGCTTCCGATGTTCCCCCCCAAAAAATTATCCCATATGAGGCCAAAGAATGGAAATTAGCGAAATACGCTAACCTAGCTATCTCGTCTGAAGTGCACATTTTTATCCTACGAATCGAAAAAACCGCCGCTGACAACTTTCGGGTTAAGACATCTATATGGGTTTTCCAACCCAACTTACTCTCTAGATGTAGTCCGAGTAACTTGATAGAGGATAATTGTTGAGTTGCATGTGAAAGCGAAACTTGTTGAGTTTTTGAATCGTTCAATTTTAACTTATTTGCCTGAAACCATTCTTTTATCCTCTCCAGCACAAAATTCACCCTCTCACGAATCTCTTCCGGGTTTGAACCCTTAACCAACACAGAGGTATCATCAGCATACAAGGTGATCCCATAACATTCCATACTATCTAGGATATCATTGATGAAAATGAGAAATAATATCGGATCCAGGACAGAACCCTGCGGCACTCCCTTAGCAATGTCTCCGTCAGCCGACCTTCGATCCATCCACGCAACCTGTTGCCTTCTGTTAGCCAAATACGATGATATCAGATCGAGTGATATCCCTCTAACACCATAATATTCTAGCTTCTCGAGTAAAATGTCATGATCGACGGTGTCAAAAGCCTTTGTTAAGTCGAGGCAGATCAATTCAACTATTTCATGACTATCCCAAGCAGTAGTAGTCTTCTTAATAACTTCCCATATTGCCGATATGACTGATCTTCCTTTCCTGGAACCATGTTGATGTTTCGAGAATGCGTTCGAAGCTGACTGAAAGCTTCTCGAGAACTATAAGACTTAGAGAAAAAATCTTCGAAGACTACGATTCTCTTTTTTCGAATTAATAAGATATCCGAAGGCAAATCAAGGATATCTTTATTCGTTTCGAGTTACAGGGCCTTTCGGAAAAATAACAATTTCAAATATTTCGCTATATCTTGGTTTCTAATCAGGATACTCGAAAAATTCTAAAACGTTTTTTTCAATAATCTTTATGGTTCATGATAGTCATAACAGAGCATAGAAATAAATTACTGTTTAAGATATGAGAATTGGTGTATTTTAAATTGGATATCCAATATTTTTCAACGCAGTTTCTTAGCCGCAGATTTGTCGATAAATATCCCATTATCGGTTTTTTGAAAATGTCATCTATGTAAAAGATATTGAGTTTTTCGACTTAATTTTTTGATGGACACTTTATACAGGGTGTTTCATTGGGAAACGGAAATACTTCACACGTGCATAGGTGGCACCAAGGCGGTTCTGGAGATACCCCAAATATTGGGTCTTACTGTCTTCGTAGCCGAGATACAGGGTGTTTTATGAATTTCGCCCGTTTCTTTCTGAGGCCATATCAAACGAACCACACGGTATATTTTCTTCATATTTGGCAAATATGATCCCAAACGTATCATGCAATAACTGCCTTGAAAATCCAGGTCCGGGTTAACAAAAAATTATGAATCATTTGAATCCTCGAAACAACACCCTGTACATCGGAATTTTGAAAATCTGTTTCAATATTCGGAAACACCATTAAATATTTAACTGAGACGTGTACTTCAAATTTTCGCGCAGACAGTTTTACTGCACAAATTTTCAACGTAAAAGTGAAGTTTTTAAGAACTTGGATTCCTGAAAGTGGTTTGAAATGACATATAACAATGAATTATCAAAAATATTGAAACCATAATTATTTCAACATTACTTTGTAATTCATTTTCACATTGGTTTCCTTTTTTATAGCTGTATACCATTTCAGTTTTTATTTTTGAGTCGTTTGTGTCGTTTATCATTACTGCACAAATTTTTAATGTAAACGTGAAGTTTTTAAGAATTTAGTTTGCTGGAAGTGGTTTAAAGTAACTTTTAGTGATAAATCTATAAGTTAGTTATTGAGAGCATAGTCCTCTTTTGTGTGTAAAGTATATTGTTTCTTTTAACAGAGCCGTTTTCACTACTGCGAATAATAATAAAATTGCGTATTCAATCAAAATGGAGGAAATTTCGAGCCGTTTTTGTAGTTATTTTTCTAATTATTTTGTTAATATGTTTTTTTGTTCATAATTGTTTCGAAATATACGATATCAACCTAATGCAACTCAATTCTCAATAAATGGAAACTGAAATAGTATACAGCTATAAAAAGGAAAAACCAATGTACAAATGAATCACAAAGTAATGTTGAAATATTGATGGATTCAATATTTTTGATAATTCATTATTAAAAGTCAATTCAAACCACTTTCAGGTATCAAAGTTCTTGAAAATTTCACTTTTACGTTGTAAATTTGTGCAGTAACACTGTCTGAGCGAAAATTTGAAGTACACATCTTAGTTTAGTTTTTAGGGGTGTTTCCGAATATTAAAACAGATTTTCAAAATTCCGATGTACAGAGTGTTGTTTCGAGGATTCAAACGATTCATAATTTTTTGTTAACCCGGACCTGGATTTTCAAGGCGGTTATTGCATGATACGTTTGGGCTCTCAATTGGGAACATATTTGACAAATATGAAGAAAATATACCGTGTGGTTCGTTTGATATGGCCTCAGAAAGAAACATGCAAAATTCATAAAACACCCTGTATCTCGGCTACGAAGACAGTAAGACCTAATAAATGGGGGTACCTCCAGAACCTCCTTGGTGCCACCTATGTACCTGTGAAGTATTTCTGTTTCCCAATGAAACATCCTGTACATAAATATTTTTCATTTCTCGACTAGGCGTCACTAGTTGTCCTTCTTCTTCCAAAATTAACGCTATATTGTAGATTGTTTCTTTGCCATCTTGATCATGATCTCATATAACGCGTTGGCTGTTCTTTGACTTGACTGGGATTTGACCGTTATCTGATCGTACCGTGACTGTCGGTATGAATCTACCTTCGATATGAATAAACCCTCACCTGAAGGACCTTACTGTGCTGTAATCATAGCGAAATTTGAAATCAAGAAGGTTCCATTGGTTTACCACTTCCAGATCCAGAGCATTTACACTCAAAATGAGTATTGGTAGTAGCATTAACACCTTCATCTTGGTACCTGGAAAATAAAATATGTGGATTTCAATTAGATTCATAGGTATAGTTTATCGGTTAAAGTGTAAATTAGGGCTGGGAATCATGAATGAATGATTTGAATATTCGAATATTCATTGAATGATTATTCGAATAATTGCATTTTTAATTATTCGAATATTCATGAATATTCGAATATTCGAATATTCAGTGAATAGTTGAGTATTCACTGAATAGTTGAATAATCAATGATTACTTTTCTATTCATGAATAACCAGTGAATAGTAGAGTATTCACTGAATAGTTGAATAATCAATGACTACTTTTCTATTCATGAATAATCTGTGAATAGTTGAGTATTCACTAATTATACAGTAAAAAGTTTTCTATTCAGTGAGAAGTTGGATATTTATGAATCATTTGTGAAGTTACCAATGAAAGTTTGAATTATCACTTAACTCAATTAATGATTAAAACAATGGCCTAGCCGCTGAGACACGTTAATTTAAATAAAAAAAAATAAAACAGGGTTTTGTGATTTACTATGGACAAATCGTTTTATTAATATTAAAATTACTGGAAATTACATATATTGAAATTGATAGATACAATTGAATTAAAATTATTCATTTAATAGTAAAAACGATCCAAAGAAAAATTAATACAATTGGGATTTCATCAATGAGAAAATATAAAAATGGAATTTAAGATTCTAAAATATGAATTCAGCAATAAAAAGTTCTAATAATAATAATATAAGATTCTACATTCGAAACCTAATACCGTTTTTTTAATCGATTGCAGAGTTTTTCTTTCCTATTCCGTATGCATTGCCATTTCTAGACATTACTCTATTTCCTCGTCTATTTCAGTGGTCAAATATTGCTTGATTCTGAATTGCGTACTGACGAATCTTTCTATTCTTTCAAATCTGAGGTTTTAAAATGTACACACATCAACTGGAGTAACATCCTTCTCTAACAAGACTGAATCAGTACACAAAGTTTTTTGAAAATTTCGTATAATTGAACACGAAGTGTATTCTTATTATTATTATTATTATTATAACGTGATCCAGAGTTGAGGCTTAGCCTATAAACTCTAAAATATGTTAAAATAAGTAATGTTGTCACAAATTACAAGCTTACAAAAATATTGAAAAAAAATTATAAGAAGAAAGGGATGAAAACAAAATTCGTGCTATTGAATGAAAAAAGATCACAAAAAAAAACAATTCAATTTCACAAACACAGTGCATTCTGTGAGGCCCACAAGTCAAGTTTCTTCTTGAAACTGTTCACACTAGGCGCACAAACTATCTCGGTCGGCAATCTGTTCCAAACCTCGAATACTCTGTTGGAGATGAAGTACTGCCTGGTGGTGGTAAAGAATCTCTCACGTGAGAGTTTGAACATATGTCCTCTGAGATTATTTGAGTTGAGCACAAAAAGATGACTGAGGTCACAACCGAAGAGAATATGTAGCGATCTATAAGTTATTATGAGATCGCCCCTCAACCTCCTCAACGAGGACCTGGAGATATTCATTAGGGCTAACCTACTTTCATAATCTGGACGCACAAAGCCATATGGTATTCGGGTGGCCCTCCGCTGAACCGATTCTAGTAGAGTAGCATCCCTGATGAGGCAGGGATACCAGACAGGACCGGCGAACTCCAGAACTGGACGAATGTATGTCTTGTACAATTGCGCTGCAGTCATAGGATCGCAACCAGCAAAGGACCTCCCGAAGAGATAGAGAAGCTTTCTTGCTCTGCTCGTGCAGTGTGCTATATGCTGACTCCATGACAGATCCTCCGTCACAATCACACCCAGATCATTGTGAGCGGATACATTTTCAATCAGCTGCCCCTCAACATAATAAGAAAGTCTTGGATTCTTCTTTCCTAAATGTAACACCTTACACTTTTGAACATTTAACGGAAGCAGCCAGTCATCACACCACCTCGCCAGGGTGTTGAGATCCTCCTGTAGGACAGAACGATGGGTTGGACAACTGAACAGCTTTGTATCGTCCGCGTATGAACAACACTGAGAACTCATAGATGCCGGTAGATCCGAAATATATACAAGGAACAGAATGGGGCCCAGTACTGAACCCTGAGGCACGCCACTCAAAACATCCCTCATTGTAGACCTAGCTGAGCCCACTCTGACCGAAAACTTCCTGTTTGAAAGGAAGCTCCCAATCCAAGCGACCACATCGCCTCGAACGCCCACATGCCACAGTTTATGCAACAATCTTCTCAGAGGAACTCGATCGAAGGCACGGGCAAAATCAAGGTATATTACATCAACCGATTCACCAGCATCAACAGCCTTTGTCCACACGTTGAGACATTCCAACAAATTAGTGATTATAGACCTACCTGGAATGAATCCGTGCTGACCCTGAGGTAAGATATTATTGGACATTAAAAAGGGCAGCATAGCATTAGAAATGATCTTCTCCATTACTTTAACGGCTATTGAAGTTAGAGAGATAGGTCTATAATTTTCAGAAGACAGTCGATCACCTTTCTTGTATATAGGTGTTACAGATGCCATTGTCCAACAACCTGGTAAGCGGTGAGATGTGGGAGAGGTTTTCATTATATCAGAAAGTGGGCAAGCAAGAGATCTCACGCAACTCTTAAATAGCTTCATAGATAAGCCATCCACACCAGGTGCAGTGCCAGTCTTGAAGGATCCGATGACTTGTTGTACTGCCTCAGGAGTTATATCAACAGACTCAAAAGATAGCTGGGCACTTGGGGTCGCAATCTGTGGAAGAGCACCATCAGGCTCTCTTGAAAAAGCACGAGCGAAAGTATCAGCAAAGGTGTTAGCAGTACTCAAAGGGTCGTCACAAAGATTTTCAGATTCATCACGAATTACCGGAACAGAAACAGTGGTATTAAATGTTTGACGGACATATTTGAAGAAACTTTTCTTGTCACTACCTGACACCAACTTCGACTCGAACATTCTTTTAGCTGATTTTATGGTAAGAGAAAGATTATTTGAGTATCGCCTATGGATATCGAAGTTAGCCTCACGTCCACTCCTAATATAGCGTTGCCACAAAGATTTTTGAATTTTATTTGACGAATGATTTCCTCGTCGATCCAAGGTTTGACCGTATTCTGCCTCACTGTGACCGAGCGTGTGTGTCTTTCAACAGTCTCTACAATAATATGCTCCAACTTTTTCCACATATCCTCGACATCATTAGCATCCCAGAGTGTGCCCCAGCTAACCAACATAAGTTCCTCATCAACCTTCTGAAAATCGGTGATCTTTATTTTCTTTCTGGACATTGACGACCTATTCTTCACATAGAATTGTAATTTTGAGTACAGAACAACATGATCTGATTTGCCCACTGGTGATTCATAGTCCAAGGAGGATACCAAGTTTCTGTCATTCACAAGAATCAAATCCAAAATTGACGGATTATGACCTATGCGAAATCTCGTAGGCTGGCTCACAAGCTGCTGGAGATGACATTTATTGATCATGTCAAGGAACCCAGCTGAGGGTGAGGCATTAGATGGTGAATTTATGACGGGCCACCTCAAGTCATTTAAATTGAAATCGCCTGCAATGAAAACATTCTTCTTTGAGTTCGATAAATCCTCAATCGCTTTGAACAAGAAGGAGTCATACGGACATGGTCTAGGACGATAAACACATCCTAATGTAATGGAGAAATCTGAAGTAGACAAATCAAGGAAAATATTATCTATACCAGGTGAAGGATAAGAATATGAAACAATGGAGTATTTATTTATAATATTAACACAAATATATATGCAGCAGCCCCCATGACCTGGAGTTGTAACACTATCGCACCTGTAAATGACATATCCCGGAATATTACACGAAGCATCAGGGATGTTTGAATTTAACCATGTCTCTGTGATCATAACAAAGTCAGGTTTAGCAACATCAATAAGCAACATCAATTCATTCTTCTTTGCCGATAGAGAAGCCAGGTTTGTATACATTATCTTCCATTCTTCAGGTAGTGTTAGTTTTTTGGAGGAGAATTGTCAAGTGCAGTAGAGGAAACAATTGTAGGCTCGCCCCTCATATACCTGATTGTTAAATTTTTCTCACCCCCGGCAATCCTGCTCTTGAGTTCATCTCGCATGCGATTAAGAGTTTCAAGCTGTTCGTGTGATTTATCGTCGGAAATGCGGAAACCCTTCAGCACAGGATTGCAGGCGATCACCTTCTTATTTTTCAGAATGTTGAGAGGGGTATTCAAATTGTTGAAACAAATCTTTACTGGACGGGGAACAGCAGATTTCTTCACCTTACCAACTCTAGATATAGCTGTGATGTTATTAGAGGCAGATTTTTCAATCTCGTTCACAAGTTTTTCAATGATTACGGCATCCTCCGTATCATTCACCTCCGGTATGTTCCTTACAATAATATTGTATGACCTCTTTATCCTCTCAATCATCTCCCGTGCACCACATAGTTCGGGACGGCCCACAGCCATACCGTCGGCAACTACAGCGGAAGCAGCCATCTGACCTCCAATGTCAGAGACCTTCATACGAAGCTCCATCACATCATCCGCTACGGATTCTTGAGCAGTTCTCAAGTCCGTTATATTACACTGACACTCAGCAATCGCAACTCCCTGCGCATGAAGCAGCTCAGAATGATGTTCGATTTTTTCTGAGCACTTTTTCAGCTGCTCACATAAGTCTGACTGAGTACTCTTGATCAATTCAATATCCTGCGCGATTTTGTCAAGTTTAGATAGTTTCTCCAGAATGAGTGCCAAGGGACCAGTTTTTCTCTCAACCCCAGCGGACTGAGAACTGCCATCACTACATGAGTTGCTACGCAGTTTTCTGATATTGCCCTGGCACGAGGGACATACAAATTTTTCATTATGCTCCGACATAAATTCTATATCTTCAGATTTTAAGTTGACACATTGTCCATGACATGTACGGCAGCAAATAGTACACGTTATCTTATTATCTTTAGCTCCCACACTCTTTGAGCAAACTGAGCAATAAGTAGGCATCCTGAACAGTGAAGCCAAATCAATATGAAATTGGGATAATTAGAACAAAGGATCAACACTCTTCACTTTCTGAGGCCGACCAGAAAGACTCCGCAACAGACGCACACAGGTAGGCCTAGGAAAAGATGAGGAACAACCCACAGAGGATAATCACAGAGGATGGTACCTTCAACGCTACAGTTCTTTTTTTATAAGAATATAAATACAATATGAGTACAATGAAATATCAACGTGTATACTTCCCTTTAGGAGATTGTATGATATCTCAACGTGTGTGCTTCTCTTCAGGGAATACCGATTCAATGTGCTTATCAGAACATGTAATGACAACGTTTGTTTACTGATATCTAATTGATGTGAAAACAGATCTTATATTCAATCGGAAATAAATATAGAAAAAGGAAAAAATCGGTTATTCAAAAGCGATTCTTCGTAAATTTAACCCAAACTCACGTGGATATACTTATACAGCCGCCAATACAAAATGCAAAAAAAAACTTCCAATTTTCACCTCAAAAACTCTCGAAATTAACGCACAAATATTACTCTGCTGACAACATATGATGTTCTTGAACTTGAATGGTCTCAAAATCCGCTTGATTATTCTTTTTGTACCTGTAGACCTGTTATGGGTCTATGTAGATTGTATTGTCCCAGCAAAGGTTTTACAGCGTCTATTTAAGGATCGATTGTATTTTGTACGTTGTCATGTAATGAAAATAATTTCTGCATTTATCAAACGACAATTTGATTATAAAAATATAAAAATATAAAAATATGACAATAAAAGGTAAAACCAGAGTACTACTGAACTAAAATTGTAGCGGTAGCGCTGCCTATTGCAAAATTCAATGACATTTCACTGAGCTTGACTTTTATTTATTTTTTTTTTTTTGACGAACGTCCAATTACGTTACTGTGGAAATGATCGCAATATGATGAGAGACGAAACACCAAAACGATTATACCACGTCGTCAAGAGTATATTCACTCATCAAAACGCTCGTATTTTATTGGTTCATTAAAACATGAGTTTAATCACTGAATATTCATTGAGTAATCATTGTATATAATAATAATAATATTAAACTTTATTTGCAGATAATATACAAAAGAAAATAACCAAACAATCTTGAACCTTGAATCAATATTCATTGAATAAACATTGAATAATCAATTAATACTCGTTGAGTATTCAATGAATAGTTGAATATTCATGACTACTCATGAATAATCAAGCATGAATATTTGTTAGAATGAATTATTCGAATAATCGAATAAATTTAAGAATGAATGTTCGAATACAAAAAGGCCAAGAAGTCCCAGCCCTAGTGTAAATATGGCCGTTTGAAATTTAATTTTCTTATAATTACTATAGTAAACCCAATACCCAATACATATTTCAGTAACAACAGAATTTGTGAAAAATCTCATAAAATCAAAACCATAGAAAAATCAAGCAGAATATTGGAAAAAAAGACGAAGAGATTACCAATTTAAATCTACCTGCGAAATTTCAATCTGATATATAATCAGAATCAAAGACAATTCAAAAAAAAATTGAATGGGAAATAATTCAGTGATCATAAACAGATTGAAATTTTTCGTGTATAAAGTGTGTTTTTATTTGGAGGTACAAACAAAAAAGACAGATTCCTTGGATCATTATGAAAAAAGTCATGTAAACGTGATCCCGCAAACGCTTTGTTTTCTAGATATAGGGACTATACAGTTTGGTTTTTTTTTCATAGCACCCTTGCTTCGCGAGATATTTATCTTAATTTGGCATATACACTGCGCAAAAAAATTAACGCACATTCTGAAAATCTCAATTTTAATGAAAGTTAACTTTATAACTTATTTTTTATGTTCTCTCGGAAAGGTTTTGATCGAAACAAGACACATTAAATGGAATAAAAATTCAGGATTTCACCGAATCTTATGTGAAAGAAGAGAAATAAACAATTTTCAAAATACTGGAATGCTGATAAGTGATTTAATACTTGGTATTTCCACCCCTTGCGTTAATTACAGCTCGGCAACGACGGTTCATACTCAAAATGAGTGATCTTAAAATGTTCTGATCTAATCCTTCCCAGATTTCTCTGAGTTGGATTCCTAAGTCATTAAGAGTAGCTGGATGATTTTCTGAACTTCTCAGCCTTCTATTGAGGTTGTCCCAAACCTGCTCAATCGGATTGAGATATGGACTTCTTGCTGGCCATTCCATTCGAGAGACTTCAACCTCTTCAAGGAACTCCTGAACGATGCGCGCATGATGGGGTCTGGCATTATCGTCCATAAAAATGAAATTTTCACCAATGTATGGGGCAAATGGCACTACATGCTCTTCAAGTATGTTGCTTATATATACCTATCAGCATTCATAGCTCCATTATCAACGACCACTAGGTCTGTGCGAGCAGTCAAAGATATTCCACCCCATACCATAATCGATCCTACCCCGAAACCAGTAGTATTCAGGAAATTGCACTGAGCATATCTTTCATGTGGACGTCTGTATACAAGGAAACATCGATCATAATGGTAGAGGCAGAATCTAGACTCATCTGTGAAGAGAACTCTTTCCCAATCAGCCTCTTCCCAATGGATATGCTCTCTCGCAAAATCCAAACGCGCCCTTCGATGGGCTGGGGTAAGAGCTGGGCCTCTTGCCGCGACACGAGGCCTTAAGTCATATTCTCTGAGGCGATTTATTATTGTCTGAGTGCAAATTTGCACCCCATGAGTTTTCTCAAGCCGATTTTGAAGGAGGCGAGCGGTTGCAAACCGTTGTCTCAACGAAGAAACTCTCAAGTAACGTTCTTCAATGGCAGTTGTTACCCGTGGTCTACCCTGTCCTGGTCTTCGGACATTAATACCTGTCTCCCTGAATCGATGCAACATTCTGGACACACTTGTATGGGAAACTCCAAACCTTTCTGAAATTCTTGTGTATGTCCACCCTTCTTCTCGCAAAACTACCGCTTGGGCACATTCCTCTTAGGTCAAATTGCGTGTTTCGCGTTGCATAGCGATCGAGTGTAGAAAATCAAACGAAAGAAAAACTATTGATCACTAGAATTGATCGAGAACAACTGATTTCAGAATGGAGCCAATACATTCAAAATCTGATAATCTCATCTTTTTTTATTCCTGCTGGGAAAAAACATATGTTTTGAAGAAAAACGTTGAAAGTGGATAACATATGCATGCATAGTTCTAATAAAAATAATTATCATTGAGAACACCTTCAGTTGTAGAATAAATTTGAGATTTCCATAATGTGCGTTAATTTTTTTGCGCAGTGTATATTCCAATTCAATGTTCTCATCATGTGATATGTTAATTTTATTTTTAATTCAAATCGACAGGGTCATATTACAGTGCCCGCTTTTTTCCTACAGGACTTTTTTTTGTTGGACCACTGGTAGTTTACAGAACGTAAAAAGAAACTCTTATCCAGTGCTCCACTTTTTGGTTCCTTGTAGCTTTGTCATATCTGCTACTGATTTCGAAAAAAAGTTCGAAATAATTTTCTAGTAATACTCAGAAAAATCCAAATGACTATGAAGATTCAGTTAGTAAGCTGTGATGAATAAATTAATTATAAATTTGGTACTTATTTACTCAATCTGTAGGAAGATTAATTAAGATTTGATAAACTGGTATAACTATTATAAAAAGTAGGACTACAAAAAAACCCTGTATCTCAAAAATGTAGCGTTTGCGGTCCCATGTTTATAGGATATAATAATTTGCCCCTGATATTTTTATTGTGAAACAATGAAACATTATTTTTTTGTATTTGTTGAATAAAGGTTATTATATCAATGCTTTCCTGATTTTCTTCGGAAATAAAATGGCTTTGTTCGATTGTCTTTCCAATTATTTTCACTGACACATAAACAGACTTTTTCAAGAAGTACCTTTGTTTTGTAAATCAAAATAAAACAATAAATTCAGATGACAATGATTGAAATTTTTGATGTGTAAAAATAAGGTTTTGTCTGAAAAAAAGATTTTTTCGAAAAACTGATGAGTTGTTCTTGAATGAATTGAGTGAATCTAGGACGATGTAAATGATAGGTCGGTCTCAATTGTTGCACCTTGTGAGGCTTTAAAGCCAAATCGTTTCGCAGAATTAGCCATATAATGTTTTACAGTATACTATGTACTTGAGTATTTGTATTGTATTGTATTGTATTTTGTGGATATCCCCAATAATTTTTGAGAATGTCGAGGAATTAAAAAATTCTGATCTTCTTCAACACTGGCTCACTGCGTGTCCGTGCAGTTAGCTTTTTCGAAAATCAAGATTTTTTTTTGCATTCGTTAGTAACTCGTTAGTAACTGTTTGTAACAATAAAATTTTCGTTTGTACCTCAGGATACTGGTAGAAAAACATCGCAATCCGCTGGGGTGCTAACTTCACTTTTTTTCGATTTTTCCAAAAAAAAAAAATTTTTAGTAAGAAAGTCCATCGTTAGTAACTGTTTGTAACATAAAAATTTTCGTTTGTAACCCAACCTATAATGAGAAAATGTCACTCCTAAAATGCGAAGTTAGTACCCAATTTTTCGAAAATTAAGAATTTTTTTTTGTATTCATTTGTAACTCGTTAGTAACTAATTGTAACACCAAAATTTTTGTTTGTACCTCAAGGATACTGGTAGAAAACATCGCATTCCGCTGGGGTGCTAACTTCACGTTTGTCTTCGATTTTTTTTGATTTTTCGCAAAAAAAATATTTAGTTAATAACTGTTTGTAACACAAAAATTTTCGTTTCTAACAAATTTTCTTTTTTTGAGAATTCGAAAAAAAACGTGAAGTTAGCACCCCAGCGGAATGTGATGTTTTTCTACCAGTAACCTTGAAGAACAAACGAAAATTTTTGTGTTACAAATAGTAACTAACGAGTTACTTACGAATGCAAAAAAAAAATTTCGATTTTCGAAAAGTGGATGCTAACTTCACGGACACACTCACTACTACATATATTGCACAATATGTATCGAGCCTATTGACTCAAATTGATTAACTGAATTCTTAAAAGTGGTATCAGAAGTTCGATTATATTGACAGAAAATATTATGAAATGTTACATCTAGATCCACCATTTTCATAGTCGATTTTCATTATTCTAATGCGATTTTCGAGTAAAATGAAATGATCGTAATTAAAATTAAAATTAAATAAAAATATAAAATATCAAAAAAAAAAAAAAATTCAAAAATGTCATGGATTTCCAGTGTGACCCTATTAAGAAACAAAATTCTTTTTGAAAAACCCATTATATTTCTTGAATTGAATATTGGAAAACTCAGATCGACAGATCGCAAAACTTTTCGAGGGTAATATGCAATACTTTTGTACTATTGTGACCTGAAGGTTATCACTGAAATTAAATATTGAAAAAAAATACCAAATTTTCGGATAGTAATAGAAATGCATAATGTTAGATATTCGAGTGAACAAGAATGTGGTTACTCCTAACTGGAATTATTGCAGTTTTATACTGCTTAAAGAGATTTTTATATTTTAAATGGCAAATCCATAAAATGCGTGGATTGAAACGTCCAGACGGAGAATCATTTATTTTTGGACACTGGAGTATTTTTCGTCAACCTCCAGGTGAGTTTTAGAACGTTATCGAATCATATCAATTCTGTTGATTTCTGCTACTATAAATTCAGTTCCACATAGCAATATGCTTAAAACTATCCTATGACATAATACAGCATAGCTAGAATAACATCTACTTGTTATCAGATATAAAAAAATTATTATAAGACACCTCGAAAAGGGTAACAACGAATCCATAGAAAAACATAATGACTGACGATTATCGACAAAAATTTATATGTAAAATTCGATTCTTCAATTGACAAAACTCTTCAATTGTTTTGTCTCACCATTGTGGATTTTCTGATTTGCAGCCTAAGGATTAATTATCTTTATTATTAGGTATCTACTTATGAAGTTTGCCAAACTTTCTGGACATGTCATATTTAAGGTTTGCCTGGCTAGGGCTAGGCATAAGTAAATTATTATAACTATTCCAATTCAAAATGGAAACAAAACAACAATAATAAAATAATTATATTTATAACTCAGTTTTGTGAAGGAACTGTAATTCAGATATTTTGTTTTCAATTGTATTCGAAAACTCAATAATTTTTATATGTGTTCATATTCTGAACTGAAATTTGGAGAAATATTGAGATTTTTTTTTTTGCTTTTCAGAGATGTTACACAAGAACGTTAAAAAGCTATCAGAAATGTTTTATCCACATTTCTATGTTAGGATCTTCAATGAATACATCGTTTTTATTTTGTCACCAGAGGATTGTGAGGTGATGTATTTTTGTTTTTGGACATATGTTACAGTTGAACGGTTCTAGTATTTTTTCTATATTCTTTTTAATCTGAATATTTTGAATTAATCATTTCTAGTTAACTTAGCATTGATAAGGCTATTTAGATAAGACTAGATTATTTTGAAAGTTGAAAGGGAGTTCCTACTTATGTCCTCTAAATTTTCAATTCATTCTTATTATTGTTTTTTTCTATTGATTTGACGATTCATCTTATCAAGTTCATGAATTGCTTATAATGTTCAATATATTATATTCATATGTATATAACATGGAAAGATATAATCTAATTAGTAGGGAAAAATAAAATTCCTAGGAACAGATGTTTCACTAGATTTTGCATGGAATGTAAATATTTGTATATAAAATATGTGAAAAAATGAAAATATCCGAAACCTAACAAAAGACAAGCCAAGAAGCAAAGAAATTCTATACTCCTGTACACTTTACAGAATAACCTCATGAAATTCAAGCTTGTGTGAATAGACGGTTCATTCCGATTGCTGTTTCTATAATTGTGAACTGCGAGCAATAAAGCATCCATACAGAAAATTTGGATTATGAAAAAATATTGGTGAAAAGCTTGACTAACAATGTTGTTTTTCGCAAATAAATGTTCAAGTCCAAGCTAATATTAGTGAAGTAAGTTTCTACTATAAATGATAAAATTTTCAAAAAAGCATTGACGCACGAATCGTCACAGATGGCTCTGTAATCGAGTTTAAATTTTCCCTCTGAACGACCTAAACATACCCGTTCCATTAATTATTCACATGAACCTCAAAATCATCAACCTTTTATTCGAAGCATTTTTCTATCAGATGTTACTTTTTCGAAATTTTTGTCTGATACAAATTAAAATATTCACAAGAATCACCACAATTGGTTTTACATGTCAAAGTGAGGTCCTTCTCAGTCATCTAATGAACCAAGATATTCATTTATTATTTGCATACAAAGCTTGAACGAAGCGTTCAAAAAATGGTGTAAATCTTTGAACAGTTATTTCACAAGAAACTGCTCAGTTTCATATCGATCGAATAGATATTTTTCGAATTATTCAAAAACAAAATTCCAAATGGTCCAGAAATTTAACATACTTACAGTTCGATGAACGACTAACACTATACGAAATAAAATATTTCAGTAGTAGGAACAAAAAACAATTATTTTTTTTGCCAACAGATTATTTATCGCTTATTTTATCGTTTTTTTTTATTGAAGATATTATTAAGCTCATAGCAGCTTCAAATTGAGTTTTTGTTAAGAAGAAATATTTTCTAGAATTCTGTTCACTCACGAGATATTATTATTAAAATCACTTATTTTCATATCTTTATTGATTTCAGATATTTTTGTCGACTCCCAAACACTCCAGCAAAAGTATATTATATCAGGTTCTCAGGAGATGGCTCAAAGAAGGTCTATTGTTGAGCAAAGGTGACTAATTTTTACTATGTTTCTTTATTTATCAATCAATAATCTCGTTCATAACTCATAATATTAGTATTTTAATAACTAGAAGTTCGTGAATTTAGACTACCTACCATTGAATAGGTAGGTAGTCTACCTAACTCTAATTCTAAAGCAATTCAGAAGTTACATGAGTGAAGATACTAAATTGATGGATAATGACTATTCGCAAAAAATTTAGGAAATATTCTTTCGACTTTCTCATGCAAATCACATTATGTTCACACCTTTAAGTTGAGCACTGTTTCCATTAGATACAAAATGTTAGGAAAAAATTTAGGTCTAGTTTATCAGTTTTCAACTTTTCCTTAGAAAAATAATTCTATTCATCTATTATACATCATATTTACATATGCCATGAATAGAAAATCATTAAATCTATTCTATCAATTACGACGTTATCGAATCTAGAGCTATATTTTCTTTCCTCAGGTGAAAAGTGGCAACAACGTAGAAAGATTTTAACTCCAGCTTTTCACTTCAGCATTCTCAAAGAATTCATTGACGCTTTCAATGAAAAATCAGATGAATTAATGGAAAAACTGAGGGAGACCGCTGGGAAAGAGATTGATGTGATGCCCATATTCGACGAATGTTCTCTTCAAATGATAATTGGTACGTGAAATAATTGATATCAATTCGATAATTCAATCAATGAAGATTGTGAAATCTGTGAAAAGTTAATTTGGCTGACTTTATAGATGAAAGTTAAATCATTATCAGGACCAATTCAGCTTTGCCCCTTTTGGGTGAATTTTTCATCGAAATATTAATCAAATAACCCAGACTGTAGGTTATAGATGTCAGGGGGGTTTCATTGAACCTTGTGGTCTTTTATGTCCGCCATCACAGAGGGGTTTAGTTCACGTGAATTGTTGAGTTCATGACTGGAGGACGTAGCATTTGTTTTGGAATAAATTGTAGCTACATTTCAATGAAAAGAAGGATTTAATCTGATTCATTTAGACAAATTTAAATGATGGATAATTTGGTAATGATACAAATGGCGTATAAGAAAAGAATGTTTGGATTCATTGTTCCCTTTTTTTGCTCTATGAAGTTTTTTCGAGATATAACATGAGCAATTGAGGAGGAAGATAATTACAATCTTTATTCTACGTTTAGGAACATGTGCCTTGATATTTTCAGGGCTAAATATATTTTCTTCTTTCAGAGACTTCATTAGGTTACAAATCGAAAAAAAACGACAGTGAATTGAAAAAATATTTGAAAGCCGTTGGTGGAATGGAAAAGTTATTCAACCAATATATTGCGCGACCATGGCTGAAATATTCCATATTGCATTGGTTAAGTCCATTTGGCGCAGAAGAGAAGAAACATCTGGACGTCCTACATAATTACACAAAAACAATTATCAAGGAAAAAATGGAAATATCTAAAAATAATCCGTCCGAGAGTTCGGAAATAGAGAAAGATGACATATACTTTGGAAAAAAAAGAAGAAGAATGGCAATGTTGGACATTCTTCTAGAAGCTCATAGAAATGGCAATCAAATTGATTTCAATGGCATTTGTGAAGAAGTGGACACATTTACATTTGAGGTAATAATTTTAGGTATCTTTTTTCCATTGGCAGAGACAAAGAATGGAGGGGCATGTGCGTACCCAGCGAGGGACCGAAGGAGGGGGACAACTGCCCCTCCCTGGAAGCCAAAAAATTTCGTTATTAAATTTTGTTGCAAGAATTCACTACAATTTTAGAATATATCTATAATGTGAAAACATAGGTTTGATAACAAAGTTTGAACCAAATTACTCAAAATAATTTTTTTTATTACCGATTCGATTGTTCTCATCTTCTACTGGGTGTTACTGAATTGCGGTTACAAAGGAAAATGAGCGACTCCTTGGATAATTTAAAAAATTAAAATGGCCCATAAACATGAGCCCGCAAACGCTTTATTTTCGAGATAAAGAGTGTTTCTAATACTCCTACTTTTTGTTATGTTTAACCAGTTTATCGAATCTTTATTAATCTTCATTACAGAGTTGGTAAATAAGTACCGAAACTTATAATTAATTATTTTATTACAGTTACCTAGCTGGATCTTTATAATAATTTGGATTTTCCTGAGAATTACTATAGTGAGCTGTTTGAATTTTTTCTCGAAATCGATTGCAGATACGACACAACTACAATGAACCAAAAAGTGTAGTTCTGAACCAGAGTTTCTTCCTAAATTTTTCGGAACTATCAGTGATTCACAAAAAAAAAATCTGGAGGAAAGAAGCGGACACCCTTCCAGAAAAAATTCAGCCTGTAAATTTACATTCAGAATTAGGATATCAGATGATGAAAACTTTAAATTGGAATATCAATGCCAATTCCAGTTAAATATCTTGTGAAGGGAAGGTGCTATAAGAAAAAAACTGGAACTTTAACACATGCATCTTAAAAACAAAGTGTAAATGAACTCATGTTATAGGATTTTTTTCCTGAAATGATCCGAGAAATCTGTCATTTTCATTTGTGCATTCAATTAAGGAACAACCTGTAGATGAAGTCAATTCCAAACTGACGTTTTCACAAATAAATTGCAATTTGAATGAATCACAATAAATTGTTCAACGCTGCCCAGACAATTTTTCGATGAAGAAGAGCTCGTAGTGCAATAAAAGTACTCATCTTGAAAGCGATAGATAATAAAGTCGTAAACCGTAAAGGGGTCCGTTTTTTATTGACGTGTCGATTTCAAAGGAAAGTAAAATTATTATAATTCGTTCATTTTATGGAGAAATTTTCGTTCTTCGTCTTTGCGAGATTTCTGAAATTTTATATTCAGAAAATCTTGGGGGGTAATTATCCCCAGTACCCACCCCATTGCTACTCCTTTGCGCCCCACCCCCTAATTTTGATTCTGGGTATGCTCTTGCAACTCCCCCATGTTTTACGGGTATTGATCAATAAATACGCTTCAATTTTTTTGCAGGGCCATGAAACTGTCGCTACTGCATTGAGTTTCTGTGTTATGAATATTGCAAATCATCCTGAAATACAGGTGAGCTTACCTATCAATAATATTGCTTCAACATTTCCCATACCAAAATCTTTTATAATCATTGAGACAAGATGACTCTCAAAAATAATAATTTGACGTATCATCATGAGATTCAACACAGAAATTTAGTTTCTCAAGAGAAATATCAACCCTCCACAGAATCTGTACTGGTCAGTCTCTGATGAAAGTTATTTCGTTAGATGCTTCAGAAGCGGCAATCCAGAAACTTTCTGGATTGTGGATACGCCACAAAACTTGAGAGAGTGGATCAACGATACAAAAGTTCAAATCAACTCGCTATAAATTTCTGCAAATTTCAGAATCAAATCGCTGAGGAAATAAATTCAGTTCTTGAGGGCGAAGATAGACACCCGACAAACGATGATCTTCAAAATATGGACCTTCTAGAGAGATGCATCAAGGAATCTCTCAGACTATATCCAAGCGTCCATTTAATCTCAAGAGAGGTCGAAGAAGACACCACACTGCATTCTGGATGTGTCGTTGCTAAAGGTACATTACTCGTCATCCCGATTTTATTTGTTCACAGAAATCCGGAGATATATCCAGAACCAGAAAAATTTGATCCTGATAGATTTCTACTTGAAAATTGCATTCGAAGACATCCATTCGCTTATCTTCCATTCAGCGCTGGACCAAGAAATTGTATAGGTAAGGAAAATTTTCAATATTATGTTGAAGGATTTCAGGACCAGATTGTTCAACAGAATTGAAAAATAACGGACATTGCAGTAATTATCTAATAGGTTTCTTACTTGAACCTCAGTTTACTTCTGCGATAAGCTTCTTCAAAGGTTTCAATGTCGTAAATTATAACTTGACCTTTTATTTCTCTGTTCCAAATATAGAGGGGCTGGACTTTTACTGCATCGTCTCAGTGTTATTCACTTCTGGTGAAGTAGTGTGTCATGTTCTACAGATAGTAATATGCCAGTAAAAAAAATTCTTCCAAAACTCTTGCGGACTATATAGTTTGTAAAGTATACCTACATATTTACTACTATCATTTGATTTAAGCAGAAGCGGTTTCTCGTATGCAGATATTCATTTGCAAAAATGTTGGTTACAGGTCAACGATTTGCCATGATGGAATTGAAAGTGGTGCTTTCTGCCATCATAAAGAAGTTCCAGCTAGTTGCTGTCGATACACCAGACGATATAGAGCTTAAAAATGAAAGTGTTTTAAGAGCCAATGGTATAAGAGTGAAATTCATTCCACGAGTATGACTTTATTAGAAATCTATTGTTAAATACTTATTGTGATGCATAATGATATTTAAGCAATCAAATATAAATGCAAAATATTAAGAAGTCTTTGAATCAACCCAAAAACAATAGGATAGATAATTGTTAAAATGAATATTATAAAAATTACTTTGTGTAAGTAGTTGTAATATATTGCACGTTAATTCAAGCTCCGATCGCGCCCTTGAAGACCACTTATACATATATGTATACAGTTATGTGGTCTACGGGGGCACAAGAGTCGCACGAATTAACGTAAAAGCTTTCCTCATTTTTTCTCGATATTATTTTGGGTTCAGCTATTAGCAAGAATTTCTGCACTCAGTTTGGAAGTTTTATTTCAACATACACAAACAAAATTTCAACTCAGCCGTGTCTGCTGCCAGTGAAATATAAGCTTGAAATGTAAATTCTATGTGTACTATCTGGTGTGTTACCTACGAATTTTGCTGCCAGTTCTGGAGTTGTTAAGACAGAACTTGAATTGTAGAAGACAACTATGCCCATCTGCCATCCTCATCATCTCCTCTACTTCAAAATTTGCCTTGGAATATTTCAACAAGTACGATAATTACCTTTATCCAAATATATTTTTACATATAGACTTTCTCAACTTTAAGGAGACCAAAAACATACTCAAGAAACGAGTGAAAACGGACTGAACGGATTGGCTGCCAAGAATATTTGTCTATGAACTATGGAATATAATATATTAGTGCCGATGAAATGGGGACTATTTTCGAGAAGAAAAACAGAAGGCTTATTCTATAATCAGGGCCGTCGCTAGGGGGTAGGCAGAGTAGGCGGTCGCCTAGGGCGCCAAATTTCAAGGGCGGCATTTCAAACTCGGTCAACAAATATCACATGTGTAGAAATGGAAAGTACCGAATGAGATTTGATTCGGAAAAATACCGACAAATAATAATCAAAAACCATCAAAGGTGCCGCATTATGATCATAAATAACCAGATGTTGCGTTATCCCCTCATAGTGTTGTTTACAAGTTGACGCTAAAAAAACTATGCATTCATCACTTTGTCGGCGTTCGATTTGCTAATAAACATTCCCGAATTTATTGCCATTTGGGGCGGCTTCTGGATTATTTTTGTTTTCGATTCTTCAATAATCATAATGTTGATTGCACAGAATGGAAAGCAAAATATACGAAAAACGATTTCATTTCACCATTCAAAGCTAATTCTTCTTAAGAAATATAAGGAGTTTTATTATTTTGTAAAGCAATCCATTGTATTTTGATATTTTTCATTTTTTATATCAAATTAACTAGTGCTGGGCGTGGGCGCATTCGAATTCAAAATGATGGTTCATCCGATTGTTTTGCTCGATAACCTTGAAGAAAAGGAAACAAAATGTTAAAGCTTTTTATGAAGTCGAAACTGAGCAGAAGAACCTGAACCGCAGGGTTTCTAGAGGGACGGCAAATAACGGAGGGCGGCATTATCAACTTTTTTCAAGAAAACTAGAATACTGAAAAAATGAATCAAATAATTTTTTTTTTTATTTCAACGAATATCAAAAACGATTTTTTTCGTCAAATTCACTAATCTTAAAAGTTTTTCCATCAAGAATGTCTGCAACCTATATTCGAATTAAAAATAATGGTTCATTTAATCATATTGAAGAAAAAAATGAATATTCGAGTGTTTTATGAAGTCGAAACTCAGCGGAAGAATCTGAAACCTGAATTCAATTCATATATTTCATCATTTATTCATAAGAATTCAGTTTTAGCATTCTGTAAAACTTCTGTTAGGGCGACAAATTTTGTCTCTGCCTAGGGCGGCAGTTTGGCTAGCGACGGCCCTGTCTATAATGTATGAATAAAATAAAGTTTTCTTGTTTTTGTTTTTTTATATGCTTGAATAAAGTGTGGTCCAACGAAAACTTAACTCCACGATTTTCCGGCTTTGAAATGAAAATGTGTAAATCACTCGAACTCGTTAATTTCTGATTCGAGGTGGAACAACTTTTCCGCTTTTCGCATCCCCGGCGAATATTGTCATCCAAATGGTCAAGGGTTTGTGGCTTATCCGCATAGACCAATGACTTTACAAACCCCCACAGAAAGTAGTCTAGCGGTGTTAAATCTCAAGATATTGGAGGCCAATTCACAGGTCCAAAACGTGAAATTAGGCGATCACCAAACGTGTCTTTCAATAAATCGGTTGTGGAACGAGCTGTGTCACATGTTGCGCCGTCTTGTTGGAACCACAGCTCCTGGACATCATGGTTGTTCAATTCAGGAATGAAAAAGTTAGTAATCATGGCTCTTTACCGATCACCATTGACCGTAACGTTCTGGCCATCATCGTTTTTGAAGAAGTACAGACCAATGATTCCACCAGTCCATAAAGCGCACCAAACAGTCAGTTTTTCTGGATTAAACGGTGTTTCGACATACACTTGAGGATAAGTTTCACTCCAAATGCGCCAGTTTTGTTCGTTGATATTGGATTATGTGGAATGGTATTGAAAAAGAGTTCACTGGTTTAACTGTATATTCAGTATCAAACACAAAGTAAAAAGTAAAAAAAAAACGAATTCTGAATTAATCTATAATTAATGCGGTCATAGAATCTTCTGCTCTTGCGGAACAAAAATGTTCTTCTTATACTCCCACCTTTTGTTACGCAGAGTAGTTTCCTCATTCTGTGTATTCAAACTGGTAACTCCAAGTTTTGATCTGAGTCTCTGGAACTGTACTTTCGGTAATGGTTTTGTAAATATGTCAGCTTCCTGGTCCTTCGTGTTTATGTAGTTTGGTTCTATATCTCCACAATCATAATGTTCACGAATGAACTTGAACTTGATGTCAATATGTTTCGTTCTTTGATGAAATTCAGGATTTTTAATAAGTTTGATAGCACTCTGGTTATCAATCATTAGTTGTGTTGGTCCATGCAGGTCTTCTTGAATATCAGACATAAATTTTCTCAACCAAATGGCCTCTTTTGTAGCTTGTGCAGCAGCAATGAATTCAGATTCTGTTGTTGAAAGTGAAACTGTTGGCTGGAGTTTGCTACACCATGTTATTGGACCTCCATTTAACTTGAAGACATATCCTGTCGTAGAACGTCTTGTTTCTTTATCGCTTGCAAAATCTGCATCACTGAAACCTTCCAGTATTCCTTTATCATTTTTGTACAGTATGCCGTAGTTGACTGTCCCCTTCAAATAGCGAATTATCTTCTTCACCATATTCCAGTGAACGGTAGAGTAGTTGTTTAGGTAACGACTAACCACTCCCACCGCTTGTGCAATGTCAGGTCTAGAAACAACTGCTAAAAACATTAGAGAACCATCTGCTTGTCTATATGGAATGAGTTGATCCCCTGTTTCACTTGATTCATCATTAATGTTTGAAAAAGAATTAACATCCATTGGTACACTTACAGGATGAGCATCGTCTTGTCCAAATTTTCTGATTATTTGTCTTGTGTAATTTTCTTGTCTTAGAAACATTGTTCCCTCTTCAATATCATGATGAATTTCGAGAACTACAAAATAGTTAGCATTTCCAATAGTAATTTCAAAACAATTTTTCAACTCTTCCAAGACAATGTTTATTATAGTCTCATCTGAAGAAAATATTAGTCCATCATCAACATAAATAATTAACAAAACTATGAAATTTTTAACATAACCTTTGTAAACACATTTATCAGCATCTGATTGAGTAAAACCAAAATTCTCTAAGAACGAATTGAACTTTTGATTCCAACATCTAGGTGCTTGTTTTAATCCGTAGAGTGATTTCTTTAACTTTCAAACAAGATTGGTAGATCTTTCATAGAGTCCAAGTGGAGGAATCATATAAACTTCTTCATCTAGCTCGCCATACAAAAATGCTGTTTTGATATCAAACTGTGCGTATTTGTATTTTTTGTAATTTGCCAAAGAAAGTAACATTCTTATTGAGTCATATCTTGTTGTTGGTGCAAAAATTTCTTTAAAATCTATACCTTCCTTCTGTTTGAAGCCTCGTGCACATAACCTTGCTTTAAATTTTAAGGGTGTGCCATCTGGTGGTCTTTTAATCTTGAAAACCCCTGAAGTGCTTCTATTTCTTCTTTAATTGCAATCTTCCAGTTTTCTTTATCTTGGCATCTCATAGCCTCCTCATAGGTTTCTGGGAGATCTTCTCCAATGGATACCATACAGTGAGCCATGTACAATTCAAAATCTTCATACCTGGCTGGTGCTTTGATTCTTCTACTTCTTGTTTCTGTCGTTGACTCACCTTCATCTTGTTGAACGTTTTGATCTATAACATTATCATAAGAACTAGTTTCTACAATTATTTCTCTTGTGTCAGGTTTGTTTTCTTTATACTTAAAATCTGATTCATCAAATACAACGTCTCGTGAAATTTTTATTTGATTCAATTAAGGATCCCAGAGCCTGTAATCTGGTCCACCATACCCTACCATAAATGCCTCTTCCCCTCGTGGTTCCAACTTATTTTCTCGTGGCAGCTTATAGTACCAAGCCTTTGAACCAAAAATTTTTAGTCTATTTGAGTCATTTATCTTACCAAACATTTCAGCAGGTATCGTGCTTCTTCTTTCTTCAAGTGCTTTTGTGGGTGAACGGTTTATCTGATAAACTGCACATCTCACTGCTTCCCCCCAAAGAGATTTTGGTAAGTTTGTGTCGATAAACATGCACCTTACCTTATCGAGAATGGTTCTGTTCATTCTTTCTGCCACAGAATTTTGCTGTGGTGTATATGTACAAGTATATTCTTGTTTCAGACCATGGGATTCACAAAACTTTCTTAATTTTGAGGTACAAAATTCTTTGCCATTATCAGATCTCAGTCGTGACACCTTGACGTTTCTGTTTTGTAATTCTAAAACATATTTAATAATATAATCATCAGCTTCGTTTTCATTCCTTAACAGATAAACAACTGTGAAATGAGAAAAATCATCTATAATTGTGAGGTAATACCTCTCTTCATTCATCGTTGTTGTTTGGGATGGTCCCCAAATATCTGTGTGCAGAAGTTCACCTATCCTTCTCGATCTTTCTTCACCGATCAATTTGAAAGGCTTTCTTGTTGCTTTGCCTTGTCTGCATGAGGAACACACATCATTTGAAAAGGGTAAGTTTAGTAGCTCTAATCCTCTTTTATTCAAATGACCAAGCCTCAAGTGCCAAATATTATCATTTTTAACTATCTGATTTATGTTTTTGTAGTTGAAGTTCAACAGTGTACAACCCTCTCTCGAAATTACACAATATGAATTCTTCTCTAATAATTATTTTATCTTGATTTTTCTCAAATTCTACTTTGTAACCAGCATCATTAATTTTTTGAACTGATAGCAAATTGAAGCAAAGATTTTCTACTATTAAGGCATTTATTGTTATTTTAATTCCATGGAACATTACCTTGAGTTTTCCTTTTTTGAGAGCCTGCATTTTTTCACCATTAGCTATTTTTATTATGTGTGGCTTAATTTTCTGTATATCACACATGTGTTTTTCAATTTCCCCACAAACTAAATGCTGTGTTGCACCAGAATCTATTATGAACTTTAATGTACTCACTTTATTTTCCGATTTACCTAATAGTGCTGCAGCTGAGGTTGTCGCTATGAAAGAAATTTCATTTTCTTCTTGCCTGCAGACATTTACTCTTTCATTGTTGTTTCTACTTTCTCCTTTTTGGTTAAACTTCTGTCTGTCTTCAAAGTTCCCTTGCCTTTGGCTCTTTGATTTGCTTCGACACTGTGCAATAAAGTGACCAGTACGTCCACACCTAAAACATTTTTTAATATTCTTAGATTTTTCTTTGGTAACAAATGAACATTGTTCTTCTCTGGGCTTGTTTCCTTCATTCATTTTTAGTTCTGCATCCAGCAACTTACTTTTAACAAAATCAACAGTTAATTTTGCCTCCGTTGTTTCTAGGACAGTTATAACTGTTTCGTACTTTTGAGACAATGTTAATAAAAGATGACATACCTTATCGTCCTCTTCGAGCTGATTACCTGTGAATTCTAGATCTCGAATAAGTCCATCAAACTTAATGAAATGGTCTTGGAGTTTCTCATTTTCATCACATTTCAAAGTTAATAACTTCCTTCTCACATACAACCTTGATAGTGTGCTCTTCCTTTCAAATATATTCTTCAGTGAAGATATCATCTCAAATGCAGAATCAGCATTCCTCACATATTCTATGTGCCTATCAGTAATACTCTGGACGATGATTGACTTTGCTCTAGCATCATTTTTCTCGACTTCCTGCTTCTGTTCGCTTGTTAGACCTGTTAGGTTAATCTTCTTCTCCACAACTTCTCTACATTGTTTTTCCTCCAGTAAACACTTCAGCCGGAATAACCAGTTCGAAAAATTTCCATCATTCAGTTGTAGAATGGTACTCACAGAACTCGCCATGCTTCCACTCGCCATTTTGTTGGTTAGCGTCACTGGGGTTTTTCAATGAAAAACTATTAATTTCCTAATACCAATCGTGAACTGGGCTCATAACCTATTGGATTATGTGGAATGGTATTGAAAAAGAGTTCACTGGTTCAACTGTATATTCAGTATCAAACACAAAGTAAAAAGTAAAAAAAAATGAATTCTGAATTAATCTATAATTAATGCTTCTTAACCTCTGAATGACTGAACGACTGACTGGTCAGAAACGGAAGTGAAGTTTTCTCCCTCGGGTCCCCACCATAGAGTCGCGGTCATAGAATCTTCTGCTCTTGCGGAACAAAAATGTTCTTCTTATAGTTGACGTAGCCATTCAACCAGAAGTGCGCTTCATCGCTAAACAAAATAAAATTGACGTAGTGCGCGATACGTATTCCGCACAGAAACATTATTTTCGAAATAAAATTGCACTATTTTGCAAGCGTTGTTCAGGTGTGAGTCTATTCATTATGAATTCCCAAACCAAACTGAGAATAAATCACTTGACTTAAAGACACTTGAAGACTATAATGTGAATACTTGCACTTGTGGATTCTGCTTTTCCATGAGAATATTTAATCCCTGTCCAATTTTTTCGAAAACAGAAACGATGTTGTTCTTGTTTTTTTGCAAAAATCGAAAAAAAACGTGAAGTTAGCACCCCAGCCAAATGCGATGTTTTTCTACCAGTATGCTTGGGGTACAAACGAAATTTTTGTCTTACAAATAGTTACTAACGAGTTACTACCGAATGAAAGAAAAATTCTTGATTTTCGATTTTCGAAAAGTGGGTGCTAACTTCACGGACACACTCACCGCTACATATATTGGCACAATATGTATCGAGCCTATCTACTCAAATTGATTAACTGAATTCTTAAAAGTGGTATCAGAAGATCGATTATATTGACAGAAAATATTACGAAATGTTACATCTAGATCCACCATTTTCATAGTCGATTTTCATTATTCTAATGCGTTTTTCGAGTAAAATGGAATGATCGTAATTGCTCGAACTTCCACTATAAAAAGTCAAAAAATGAAATGTCAAAAATGTCATGGATTTCCAGTGTGACCATATTAAGAAACAAAATTCTTTCTGAAAAACCCTTTATATTTTTTGAATTGAATATCATAAAGTTCAGATCGGAAGATCGCAAAACTTTTCGAGGGTAATATGCAATTCTATTGTCCAATTGTTACCTGAAGGTCACATCATCATCATAGCAAATTATTCGGATAGTAATAGAAATGCATAATGTTAGATATTCGAGTGAACAAGAATGTGGATACTCCTAACTGGAATTATTGCAGTTTTATACTGCTTAAAGAGATTTTTATATTTTAAATGGCAAATCCATAAAATGCGTGGATTGAAACGTCCAGACGGAGAATCATTTATTTTTGGACACTGGAGTATTTTTCGTCAACCTCCAGGTGAGTTTTAGAACGTTATCGAATCATATCTATTCTGTTGATTTCACCTACTATAAATTCAGTTTCTCATAGCAATATGCTTGAAACTATCCTATGACATAATACAGCATAGCTTGAATAACATCTACTTGTTATTAGATATAAAAAAATTATTATAAGATACCTCATGCGAAAAGAGTAACAACGAATTCATAGAAAAATATAATGACTGACGAATATCGACAAAAATTTATATGTAAAATTCGATTCTTCAATTGACAAAACTCTTCAATTGTTTTGTCTCACCACTGTGGACTAAAAGATTTTCTGATTTGCAGCCTAAGGCTTAAATATCTACTGAATAGGTATCTACTTATGAAGTTTGCCAGAATTTCTGGATATGTCATATTCAAGCTATGCCTGGCTAGGGCTAGGCATAAGTAAATTATTATAACTATTACAATTCAAAATGGAAACAAAACAACAATAATAAATTAATTATATTTATAACTCAGTTTTATGAATGAACTGTAATTCAGATATTTTGTTTTCAATTGTATTTGAAAACTCAATAATTTATATATGTGTTCATATTCTGAACTGAAATTTGGAGAAATATTGAGATACTTTTTTTTGCTTTTCAGAGATGTTACACAAGATCGTTAAAAGGCTATCAGAAATGTTTTTTCCACATTTCTATGTAAGGATCTTCAATGAATACATCACTTTTATTTTGTCACCAGAGGATTGTGAGGTGATGTATTTTTGTTTTTGGACATATGTTACAGTTGAACGGTTCCAGTATTTTTTCAATATCCTTTCTAATCTGAATATTTTGAATTAATCATTTCGAGTTAACTTAGCATTGATAAGGCTATTTAGATAAGACTAGAAAATTTTGAAAGTTGAAAGGGAGTTCCTATTTATGATCCTACTTATATCCTCTAAATTTTCAATTCATTCATATTATTGTTTTTTTCTATTGATTTGATGATTCATCCTATCAAGTTCATGAATTGCTTATAGTGTTCAATGTATTATATCCATATGAATATAACATGGAAAGATATAATCTAATTAGTAGGAAAGAATAAAATTCCTAGGAACAGATTTTTCACTAGATTTTGCATGAATTGTAAATAGTTGTATATGAAATGAAAAAAAATTGAAATATCCGAAACCTAACAAAAGACAAGCCAAATTATTCAAGTAACCATTTGAGAAAAATGATATCTAAGAAATCTAAGTCTACCAAGCGGTAGATTGGTATATTTTGATCATGCCAAAGAAATTCTATACTCCTGTACATTTTACAGAATATTCATTTATTATTTGCATACAAAGCTTGAACGAAGCGTTCAAAAAATAGTGTAAATCTTTGTACAGTTATTTCACAAAAAACTGCTCAGTTTCATATCGATCGAATAGGTATTTTTCGAATTATTTAAAAACAAAATTCCAAATGGTTCAGAAATTTAACATATTTACAGTTCGATGAACGACTAACGTTATAAAATTTTTCAGTAGTTTGAACAAAAAACAATTCTTTTTTTTTGCCAACAGACTATCGCTACCGGTTTTTTTTATTGAAGATATTGTTAAGCTCATAGTAGCTTCAAATTGAGTTTTTGTTAAGAAGGAATATTTTCTAGAATTCTGTTCACTTACGAGATATTATTATAAATATCACTTATTTTTATATATGTATTGATTTCAGATATTTTTGTCGACTCCCAAACACTCCAGCAAAAGTGTATTTTATCAGATTTTCGGGAGATGGCTCAAAGAAGGTCTATTGATGAGCAAAGGTGACTAATTTCAACTATGTTTCTTTATTTATCAATCAATAATCTCGTTCAATACTCATAATATAAGTATTTCAATAACTAGAAGTTCGTGAATTTAGACTACTTACCATTGAATAGGTAGGTAGTCTACCTAAGTCTAATTCTAAAGCAATTTAGAAGTTACATAAGTGAAGATACTAAATTGATGGATAATGACTATTCGCAAAAAATTTAGGAAATATTCTTTCGACTTTCTCATGCAAATAACATTATGTTCACTCTTTGAAGATAAGCACTGTTTCCATTAGATACAAAATGTTGGAAAAATTTTTAGGTTTAGTTACGAAGTTTTCAATTTTTCCTCAGAAAAATAATTCTATTCATCTATTATACATCATATTTACATATGGCATGAATAGAAAATCATTAAATCTTTTCTATCAATTACGACGTTATCGAATCTAGAGCTATATTTTCTTTCCTCAGGTGAAAAGTGGCAACAACGTAGAAAGATTTTAACTCCAGCTCTTCACTTCAGCATTCTCAAAGAATTCATTGACGCTTTCAATGAAAAATCAGATGAATTAATGGAAAAACTGAGGGAGACCGCTGGGAAAGAGATTGATGTGATGCCCCTTTTCCACGAATGGTCTCTTCAAATGATAATTGGTACGTGAAATAATTAAAATCAATTCGATAATTCAATGAATGAAGATTGTGAAATCTGTCAAAAGTTAATTTGGATGACTTTCTAGATGTAAGTTATATCATTATCAGGACCAATTCTGTCCCTTTTGGGTGAATTTTTCATCGAAATATTAATCAAATGACCTAGATTGTAGGTTATAGATGTCAGGGGGGTTTCATTGAACCTTGTGGTCTTTTATGTCCGCCATCACAGAGGGGTTTAGTTCACGTGAATTGTTGAGTTCATGACAGGAAGACGTAGCATTTGTTTTTGGAATAAATTGTAGCTACATTTCAATGAAAAGAAGGATTCAATCTGATTCATTTAGACAAATTTAAATGATGGATAATTTGGTAATGATACAAATGGCGTATAACAAAAGAATGTTTGGATTCATTGTTCCCTTTTTTTGCTCTATGAAGTTTTTTCGAGATATAACATGAGCAATTGAGGAGGAAGATAATTACAATCTTTATTCTACGTTTAGGAACATGTGCCTTGATATTTTCAGGGCTAAATATATTTTCTTCTTTCAGAGACTTTATTAGGTTACAAATCGAAAATAAACGACAGTAAATTGAAAAAATATTTGAAAGCCATTGGTGGAATGGAAAAGTTATTCAACCAATATATTGTGCGACCTTGGCTGAGATACTATTTCATATTGTATTGGTTAAGTCCATTTGGCGCAGAAGAGAAGAAACATCTGGACGTCCTACATAATTACACAAAAACAATTATCAAGGAAAAAATGGAAATATCTAAAAATAATCCGTCCGAGAGTTCGGAAATAGAGAAAGATGACATATACTTTGGAAAAAAAAGAAGAAGAATGGCAATGTTGGACATTCTTCTAGAAGCTCATAGAAATGGCAATCAAATTGATTTCAATGGCATTTGTGAAGAAGTGGACACATTTACATTTGAGGTAATAATTTTAATCCCCTTATCGATTGGCAGAGGCATAGAATGGGGAGCATGTGCGTACCCAGCGAGAGACCGAAGGAGGGGGGGGGTCAACTGCCCCTCCCTGAAAGCAAAAAAACTATCGTTATTAAAATTTGTTGCAAAAATTAATTTCAATTTTAGAAATAACTATTTCAATATCAAAAAAATGCTTACAATATTGAAAACTATTAAACTGGGTTAATTTATTGATATTTTATAAGACATCACAAGCTGAGCGACCATGGTTCACACCACCAAGGACGTATATGCTTTTTTTTTCTTGGGGGGGGGTATTAGAAAAATATTTTTTGACGATATTGTTTACTCATATCTATAATGTGAGAAAAAGAGGTGTTGATAACGAAGTTTGAAGCAAATTACTCGAAATAATTTTTTATCTTGTACTGGGTGTTCCTGAATTGTGGTTGCGAAGGAAAATGAGAGATTCTTTGGATAATTTTTAAAATAAAATGGCCCATAAACATGAGCCAGCAAACGCTTTATTTTCGAGATACAGAGTGTTTCTAATACTCCTACTTTTTTGTGATGCTTAACCAGTTCACCGAATCTTTATTGATCTTCATTACAGAGTTGGTAAATAAGTATCAAAACTTATAATTGATTAGTTCATTACAATTACCTAACTGGATCTTTATAATAATTTAGATTATCCTGAGAATAACTGTAGACAGCTGTTTGAATGTTCCTCGAAATCAATTGCAGATACGGCAAAACTACAACAAACCAAAAAGTGTAGTTCTGAACCAAAATTTCTTTTTAAATTTTTCTTAACTATCAGTGGTTCACAAAAAAAAATTCTGGAGGAAAGAAGTGAACATCCCTCCGGAAAAAATTCACCCTGTAGATTTGCATTCAAAATTAGGATATCATATGATGAAGACTTCAAATTGGAATATCAATGCCAATTCAAGTTAAATATCATGTGAAGGAAGGTGCTATGGGAGGAAAACTTGAACATAACACCTGTAACTAAGAAACAAAGCATTTGCGGACTCATATTAAAGGACTTTTTTTCTTTAAATGATCCGAGAAATCAGTTATTTTCATTTGTACCTCCGATTTAGGAACACCCTGTAGATATTCAATTCAATTCAAAACTGATGTCTTCACAAATAATATGCAATTTGAATGGAACACAATAGATTGTACAACACAGCATAGACGATTTTTCGATGCAAATTACTCAGTTCAGTTTTTTGATATATACATTTTGAAATTTTGTGACTAGAATGATACAAAAAACAGAAAACAACGGATAAGTGAATACCGATGACGAATGCAAAAATCACAGATGGCAAATAAGGGGCAATGCCGAGAAAGCGGATGGATAAACGAAAATAATAAACCTCGGACAAAGACGAGCTCTTAGTGCAATAAAAGTACTCATCTTGAAAGCGATAGATAATAAAGTCATAAACCGTAAAGGGGTCCGTTTTTTACTGACGTGTCGATTCAATCATGTTATTGTGTTTTTCTTTACTCGGGGGATTAAGTTGTATAGCATTGCTAGACTTCACCCCTGAGTAGAATGCATCTATCCAATAAAGACGTTTATTATTATTATGTCAATGGAAAGGAAAGTAAAAAAGTAAAATGATTATTATTCGTTTATTTTATGGAGAAATTTTCGTTCTTCGTCTTTGCGAGATTTCTGAAATTTTATACCCCCTTCCCAGTTTTACAGTTATTCATCAATCAATACGCATACATTTTTTTGTAGGGCCATGATACTGTCGCTACTGCATTGAGTTTCTGTGTTATGAATATTGCAAATCATCCTGAAATACAGGTGAGCATACCTATCAATAATATTGCATCAACATTTCCCTTACCAAAATCTTTCATAATCATTGAGACAAGATGACCCTCAAAAATAATAATTTGACGTATCATCATGAGATTCAACACAGAAATTTAGTTTCACAAGAGAAATATCAATCCCCCCACAGAATCTGTATTGGTCAGTCTCTGATGAAAGTTATTTCGTTAGATGCTTCAGAAGCGGCAATCTATTGAGGAAGTGTAGTATCTTCTTACTGAGATCCAGATACTTTCTGGATTGTGGATATGCCACAAAACTGGAAAAAGTTGATCGACGATACAAAAGTTCAAATCAACTCGCTGTAAATTTCTGCAAATTTCAGAATCAAATCGTAGAGGAAATAAATTCATTTCTTGAGGGCGAAGATAGGCATACGACATACGATGATCTTCAAAAGATGGACCTTCTAGAGAGATGCATAAAGGAATCTCTCAGACTATATCCAAGCGTCCATATAATTTCAAGAGAGGCAGACGAAGATACCACACTTCATTCCGGATGTGTCGTTGCTAAAGGTGCGACAGTCATCATTCCTATTATATTTGTTCATAGAAATCCGGAGATATATCCAGAACCAGAAAAATTTGATCCTGATAGATTTCTACTTGAAAATTGCATTCGAAGACATCCATTCGCTTATCTTCCATTCAGCGCTGGACCAAGAAATTGTATAGGTAAGGAAAATTTTCAATATTATGTTGAAGGATTTCAGGACCAGATTGTTCAACAGAATTGAGAAATAACGGACATTGCAGTAATTATCTAATAGGTTTCTTACTTGAACCTCAGTTTACTTCTGCGATAAGCTTCTTCAAAGGTTTCAATGTCGTAAATTATAACTTGACCTTTTATTTCTCTGTTCCAAATATAGAGGGGCTGGACTTTTACTGCTTCGTCTCAGTGTTATTCACTTCTGGTGAAGTAGTGTGTCATGTTCTACAGATAGTAATATGCCAGTAAAAAAAATTCTTCCAAAACTCTTGCGGACTATATAGTTTGTAAAGTATACCTACATATTTACTACTATCATTTGATTTAAGCAGAAGCGGTTTCTCGTATGCAGATATTCATTTGCAAAAATGTTGGTTACAGGTCAACGATTTGCCATGATGGAATTGAAAGTGGTGCTTTCTGCCATCATAAGGAAGTTCCAGCTAGTTGCTGTCGATACACCAGACGATATAGAGCTTAAAAATGAAAGTGTTTTAAGAGCCAATGGTATAAGAGTGAAATTCATTCCACGAGTATGACTTTATTAGAAATCTATTGTTAAATACTTATTGTGATGCATAATGATATTTAAGCAATCAAATATAAATGCAAAATATTAAGAAGTCTTTGAATCAACCCAAAAACAATAGGATAGATAAATGTTAAAATGAATATTATAAAAATAACTTTGTGTAAGTAGTTGTAATATATTGCACGTTAATTCAAGCTCCGATCGCGCCCTTGAAGACCACTTATACATATATGTATACAGTTATGAGTCTACGGGGGCACAAGAGTCGCACGAATTAACGTAAAAGCTTTCCTCCTATTTTCTCGATATTATTTTGGGTTCAGCTATTAGCAAGAATTTCTGCACTCAGTTTGTAAGTTTTATTTCAACATACACAAACAAAATGTCAACTCAGCCATGTCTGCTGCCAGTGAAATATAATCTTGAAATGGAAATTCTATGTGTACTATTTGGTGTGTTATCTACGAATTTTGCTGCCAGTTCCGGAGTTGTTAAGACAGAAATTGAAGTGTAAAAGACAGATATGTCCAGCTACGATAATAACCTTTATCCAAATACATTTTACATATAGATTTTCTCAACTTTAAGGAGACCAAAAACTTACTCAAGAAACGAGTGAAAACGGACTGAACGGATTGGCTGCCAAGAATATTTGTCTTTGAACTATGGAATATAATATATAAGTGCCGATGAAATGGGGACTATTTTCGAGAAGAAAAACAGAAGGCTTATTCTATAATCAGGGCCGTCGCTAGGGGGTAGGCAGAATAGGCGGTCGCCTAGGGCGCCAAATTTCAAGGGCGGCATTTCAAGCTCGGTCAACAAATATCACATGTGTAGAAATGGAAAGTACCGAATGAGATCTGATTCGGAAAAATACCGACAAATAATAATCAAAAACCATCAAAGGTGCCGCATTATGATCATAAATAACCAGATGTTGCGTTATCCCCTCATAGTGTTGTTTACAAGTTGACGCTAAAAAACCCACGCATTCATCACTTTGTCGGCGTTCGATTTGCTAATAAACATTCCCGAATTTATTGCCATTTGGGGCGGCTTCTGGATTATTTTTGTTTTCAATTCTTCAATAATCAGAATGTTGATTGCACAGAATAGAAAGCGAAATATACGAAAAACGATTTCATTTCACCATTCAAAGCTTATTCTTCTTAAGAAATATAAGGAGTTTTATTATTTTGTAAAGCATTCCATTGTATTTTGATATTTTTCATTTTTTATATCAAATTAACTAGTGCTGGGCGTGGGCGCATTCGAATTCAAAATGATGGTTCATCCGATTGTTTTGCTCGATAACCTTGAAGAAAAGGAAACAAAATGTTAAAGCTTTTTATGAAGTCGAAACTGAGCAGAAGAACCTGAACCGCAGGGTTTCTAGAGGGACGGCAAATAACGGAGGGCGGCATTATCAACTTTTTTCAAGAAAACTAGAATACTGAAAAAATGAATCAAATAATTTTTTTTTTGATTTCAACGAATATCACAAACGATTTTTTTCGTCAAATTCACTAATCTTAAAAGTTTGTCCATCAAGAATGTCTGCAACCTATATTCGAATTAAAAATAATGGTTCATTTAATCATATTGAAGAAAAAAATGAATATTCGAGTGTTTTATGAAGTCGAAACTCAGCGGAAGAATCTGAAACCTGAATTCAATTCATATATTTCATCATTTATTCATAAGAATTCAGTTTTAGCATTCTGTAAAACTTCTGTTAGGGCGACAAATTTTGTCTCTGCCTAGGGCGGCAGTTTGGCTAGCGACGGCCCTGTCTATAATGTATGAATAAAATAAAGTTTTCTTGTTTTTGTTTTTTTATATGCTTGAATAAAGTGTGGTCCAACGAAAACTTAACTCCACGATTTTCCGGCTTTGAAATGAAAATGTGTAAATCACTCGAACTCGTTAATTTCTGATTCGAGGTGGAACAACTTTTCCGCTTTTCGCATCCCCGGCGAATATTGTCATCCAAATGGTCAAGGGTTTGTGGCTTATCCGCATAGACCAATGACTTTACAAACCCCCACAGAAAGTAGTCTAGCGGTGTTAAATCTCAAGATATTGGAGGCCAATTCACAGGTCCAAAACGTGAAATTAGGCGATCACCAAACGTGTCTTTCAATAAATCGGTTGTGGAACGAGCTGTGTCACATGTTGCGCCGTCTTGTTGGAACCACAGCTCCTGGACATCATGGTTGTTCAATTCAGGAATGAAAAAGTTAGTAATCATGGCTCTTTACCGATCACCATTGACCGTAACGTTCTGGCCATCATCGTTTTTGAAGAAGTACAGACCAATGATTCCACCAGTCCATAAAGCGCACCAAACAGTCAGTTTTTCTGGATGTAACGGTGTTTCGACATACACTTGAGGATAAGCTTCACTCCAAATGCGCCAGTTTTGTTCGTTGATATTGGATTATGTGGAATGGTATTGAAAAAGAGTTCACTGGTTTAACTGTATATTCAGTATCAAACACAAAGTAAAAAGTAAAAAAAACGAATTCTGAATTAATCTATAATTAATGCTTCTTAACCTCTGAATGACTGAACGACTAACTGGTCAGAAACGGAAGTGAAGTTTTCTCCCTCGGGTCCCCACCATAGAGTCGCGGTCATAGAATCTTCTGCTCTTGCGGAACAAAAATGTTCTTCTTATACTCCCACCTTTTGTTACGCAGAGTAGTTTCCTCATTCTGTGTATTCAAACTGGTAACTCCAAGTTTTGATCTGAGTCTCTGGAACTGTACTTTCGGTAATGGTTTTGTAAATATGTCAGCTTCCTGGTCCTTCGTGTTTATGTAGTTTGGTTCTATATCTCCACAATCATAATGTTCACGAATGAACTTGAACTTGATGTCAATATGTTTCGTTCTTTGATGAAATTCAGGATTTTTAATAAGTTTGATAGCACTCTGGTTATCAATCATTAGTTGTGTTGGTCCATGCAGGTCTTCTTGAATATCAGACATAAATTTTCTCAACCAAATGGCCTCTTTTGTAGCTTGTGCAGCAGCAATGAATTCAGATTCTGTTGTTGAAAGTGAAACTGTTGGCTGGAGTTTGCTACACCATGTTATTGGACCTCCATTTAACTTGAAGACATATCCTGTCGTAGAACGTCTTGTTTCTTTATCGCTTGCAAAATCTGCATCACTGAAACCTTCCAGTATTCCTTTATCATTTTTGTACAGTATGCCGTAGTTGACTGTCCCCTTCAAATAGCGAATTATCTTCTTCACCATATTCCAGTGAACGGTAGAGTAGTTGTTTAGGTAACGACTAACCACTCCCACCGCTTGTGCAATGTCAGGTCTAGAAACAACTGCTAAAAACATTAGAGAACCAACTGCTTGTCTATATGGAATGAGTTGATCCCCTGTTTCACTTGATTCATCATTAATGTTTGAAAAAGAATTAACATCCATTGGTACACTTACAGGATGAGCATCGTCTTGTCCAAATTTTCTGATTATTTGTCTTGTGTAATTTTCTTGTCTTAGAAACATTGTTCCCTCTTCAAAATCATGATGAATTTCGAGACCTACAAAATAGTTAGCATTTCCAATAGTAATTTCAAAACAATTTTTCAACTCTTCCAAGACAATGTTTATTATAGTCTCATTTGAAGAAAATATTAGTCCATCATCAACATAAATAATTAACAAAACTATGAAATTTTTAACATAACCTTTGTAAACACATTTATCAGCATCTGATTGAGTAAAACCAAAATTCTCTGAGAACGAATTGAACTTTTGATTCCAACATCTAGGTGCTTGTTTTAATCCGTAGAGTGATTTCTTTAACTTTCGAACAAGATTGGTAGATCTTTCATAGAGTCCAAGTGGAGGAATCATATAAACTTCTTCATCTAGCTCGCCATACAAAAATGCTGTTTTGATATCAAACTGTGCGTATTGTATTCTTTGTAATTTGCCAAAGAAAGTAACATTCTTATTGAGTCATATCTTGTTGTTGGTGCAAAAATTTCTTTAAAATCTATACCTTCCTTCTGTTTGAAGCCTCGTGCACATAACCTTGCTTTAAATTTTGAGGTTGTGCCATCTGGTGGTCTTTTAATCTTGAAAACCCCTGAAGTGCTTCTATTTCTTCTTTAATTGCAATCTTCCAGTTTTCTTTATCTTGGCATCTCATAGCCTCCTCATAGGTTTCTGGGAGATCTTCTCCAATGGATACCATACAGTGAGCCATGTACAATTCAAAATCTTCATACCTGGCTGGTGCTTTGATTCTTCTACTTCTTGTTTCTGTCGTTGACTCACCTTCATCTTGTTGAACGTTTTGATCTATAACATTATCATAAGAACTAGTTTCTACAATTATTTCTCTTGTGTCAGGTTTGTATTCTTTATACTTAAAATCTGATTCATCAAATACAACGTCTCGTGAAATTATTATTTGATTCAATTTAGGATCCCAGAGCCTGTAATCTGGTCCACCATACCCTACCATAAATGCCTCTTCCCCTCGTGGTTCCAACTTATTTTCTCGTGGCAGCTTATAGTACCAAGCCTTTGAACCAAAAATTTTTAGTCTATTTGAGTCATTTATCTTACCAAACATTTCAGCAGGTATCGTGCTTCTTCTTTCTTCAAGTGCTTTTGTGGGTGAACGGTTTATCTGATAAACTGCACATCTCACTGCTTCCCCCCAAAGAGATTTTGGTAAGTTTGTGTCGATAAACATGCACCTTACCTTATCGAGAATGGTTCTGTTCATTCTTTCTGCCACAGAATTTTGCTGTGGTGTATATGTACAAGTATATTCTTGTTTCAGACCATGGGATTCACAAAACTTTCTTAATTTTGAGGTACAAAATTCTTTGCCATTATCAGATTTCAGTCGTGACATCTTGACGTTTCTGTTTTGTAATTCTAAAACATATTTAATAATATAATCATCAGCTTCGTTTTCATTACTTAACAGATAAACAACTGTGAAATGAGAAAAATCATCTATAATTGTGAGGTAATACCTCTCTTCATTCATCGTTGTTGTTTGGGATGGTCCCCAAATATCTGTGTGCAGAAGTTCACTTATCCTTCTCGATCTTTCTTCACCGATCAATTTGAAAGGCTTTCTTGTTGCTTTGCCTTGTCTGCATGAGGAACACACATAATTTGAATAGGGTAAGTTTAGTAGCTCTAATCCTCTTTTATTCAAATGACCAAGCCTCAAGTGCCAAATATTATCATTTTTAACTATCTGATTTATGTTTTTGTAGTTGAAGTTCAACAGTGTACAACCCTCTCTCGAAATTACACAATATGAATTCTTCTCTAATAATTATTTTATCTTGATTTTTCTCAAATTCTACCAGCATCATTAATTTTTTGAACTGATAGCAAATTGAAGCAAAGATTATCTACTATTAAGGCATTTATTGTTATTTTAATTCCATGGAACATTACCTTGAGTTTTCCTTTTTTGAGAGCCTGCATTTTTTCACCATTAGCTATTTTTATTATGTGTGGCTCAATTTTCTGTATATCACACATGTGTTTTTCAATTTCCCCACAAACTGAATGCTGTGTTGCACCAGAATCTATTATGAACTTTAATGTACTCACTTTATTTTCCGATTTACCTAATAGTGCTGCAGCTGAGGTTGTCGCTATGAAAGAAATTTCATTTTCTTCTTGCCTGCAGACATTTACTCTTTCATTGTTGTTTCTACTTTCTCCTTTTTGGTTAAACTTCTGTCTGTCTTCAAAGTTCCCTTGCCTTTGGCTCTTTGATTTGCTTCGACACTGTGCAATAAAGTGACCAGTACGTCCACACCTAAAACATTTTTTAATATCCTTAGATTTTTCTTTGGTAACAAATGAACATTGTTCTTCTCTGGGCTTGTTTCCTTCATTCATTTTTAGTTCTGCATCCAGCAACTTACTTTTAACAAAATCAACAGTTAATTTTGCCTCCGTTGTTTCTAGGACAGTTATAACTGTTTCGTACTTTTGAGACAATGTTAATAAAAGATGACATACCTTATCGTCCTCTTCGAGCTGATTACCTGTGGATTCTAGATCTCGAATAAGTCCATCAAACTTAATGAAATGGTCTTGGAGTTTCTCATTTTCATCACATTTCAAAGTTAATAACTTCCTTCTCACATACAACCTTGATAGTGTGCTCTTCCTTTCAAATATATTCTTCAGTGAAGATATCTCAAATGCAGAATCAGCATTCCTCACATATTCTATGTGCCTATCAGTAATACTCTGGACGATGATTGACTTTGCTCTAGCATCATTTTTCTCGACTTCCTGCTTCTGTTCGCTTGTTAGACCTGTTAGGTTAATCTTCTTCTCCACAACTTCTCTACATTGTTTTTCCTCCAGTAAACACTTCAGCCGGAATAACCAGTTCGAAAAATTTCCATCATTCAGTTGTAGAATGGTACTCACAGAACTCGCCATGCTTCCACTCGCCATTTTGTTGGTTAGCGTCACTGGGGTTTTTCAATGAAAAACTATTAATTTCCTAATACCAATCGTGAACTGGGCTCAGAACCTATTGGATTATGTGGAATGGTTTTGAAAAAGAGTTCACTGGTTCAACTGTATATTCAGTATCAAACACAAAGTAAAAAGTAAAAAAAAACGAATTCTGAATTAATCTATAATTAATGCTTCTTAACCTCTGAATGACTGAACGACTGACTGGTCAGAAACGGAAGTGAAGTTTTCTCCCTCGGGTCCCCACCATAGAGTCGCGGTCATAGAATCTTCTGCTCTTGCGGAACAAAAATGTTCTTCTTATAGTTGACGTAGCCATTCAACCAGAAGTGCGCTTCATCGCTAAACAAAATAAAATTGACGTAGTGCGCGATACGTATTCCGCACAGAAACATTATTTTCGAAATAAAATTGCACTATTTTGCAAGCGTTGTTCAGGTGTGAGTCTATTCATTATGAATTCCCAAACCAAACTGAGAATAAATCACTTGACTTAAAGACACTTGAAGACTATAATGTGAATACTTGCACTTGTGGATTCTGCTTTTCCATGAGAATATTTAATCCCTGTCCAATTTTTTCGAAAACAGAAACGATGTTGTTCTTGTTTTTTTGCAAAAATCGCAAAAAAACGTGAAGTTAGCACCCCAGCAAATGCGATGTTTTTCTACCAGTATGCTTGGGGTACAAACGAAATTTTTGTCTTACAAATAGTTACTAACGAGTTACTACTGAATGAAAGAAAAATTCTTGATTTTCGATTTTCGAAAAGTGGGTGCTAACTTCACGGACACACTCACCGCTACATATATTGGCACAATATGTATCGAGCCTATCTACTCAAATTGATTAACTGAATTCTTAAAAATGGTATCAGAAGATCGATTATATTGACAGAAAATATTACGAAATGTTACATCTAGATCCACCATTTTCATAGTCGATTTTCATTATTCTAAGGCGTTTTTCGAGTAAAATGGAATGATCGTAATTGCTCGAACTTCCACTATAAAAAGTCAAAAAATGAAATGTCAAAAATGTCATGGATTTCCGGTGTGACCATATTAAGAAACAAAATTCTTTTTGAAAAACCCTTTATATTTTTTGAATTGAATATCATAAAGTTCAGATCGGAAGATCGCAAAACTTTTCGAGGGTAATATGCAATTCTATTGTCCAATTGTTACCTGAAGGTCACATCATCATCATAGCAAATTATTCGGATAGTAATAGAAATGCATAATGTTAGATATTCGAGTGAACAAGAATGTGGTTACTCCTAACTGGAATTATTGCAGTTTTATACTGCTTAAAGAGATTTTTATATTTTAAATGGCAAATCCATAAAATGCGTGGATTGAAACGTCCAGACGGAGAATCATTTATTTTTGGACACTGGAGTATTTTTCGTCAACCTCCAGGTGAGTTTTAGAACGTTATCGAATCATATCTATTCTGTTGATTTCACCTACTATAAATTCAGTTTCTCATAGCAATATGCTTAAAACTATCCTATGACATAATACAGCATAGCTTGAATAACATCTACTTGTTATTAGATATAAAAAAATTATTATAAGATACCTCATGCGAAAAGAGTAACAACGAATTCATAGAAAAATATAATGACTGACGAATATCGACAAAAATTTATATGTAAAATTCGATTCTTCAATTGACAAAACTCTTCAATTGTTTTGTCTCACCACTGTGGACTAAAAGATTTTCTGATTTGCAGCCTAAGGCTTAAATATCTACTGAATAGGTATCTACTTATGAAGTTTGCCAGAATTTCTGGATATGTCATATTTAAGCTATGCCTGGCTAGGGCTAGGCATAAGTAAATTATTATAACTATTACAATTCAAAATGGAAACAAAACAACAATAATAAATTAATTATATTTATAACTCAATTTTGTGAAGGAACTGTAATTCAGATATTTTGTTTTCAATTGTATTTGAAAACTCAATAATTTATATATGTGTTCATATTCTGAACTGAAATTTGGAGAAATATTGAGATACTTTTTTTTGCTTTTCAGAGTTGTTACACAAGAACATTAAAAGTCTATCAGAAATGTTTTATCCACATTTCTATGTTAGGATGTTCAATGAATACAGCACTTTTATTTTGTCACCAGAGGATTGTGAGGTGATGTATTTTTGTTTTTGGACATATGTTACAGTTGAACGGTTCCAGTATTTTTTCAATATCCTTTCTAATCTGAATATTTTGAATTAATCATTTCGAGTTAACTTAGCATTGATAAGGCTATTTAGATAAGACTAGAAAATTTTGAAAGTTGAAAGGGAGTTCCTATTTATGATCCTACTTATATCCTCTAAATTTTAAATTCATTCATATTATTGTTTTTTTCTATTGATTTGATGATTCATCCTATCAAGTTCATGAATTGCTTATAGTGTTCAATGTATTATATTCATATGAATATAACATGGAAAGATATAATCTAATTAGTAGGGAAGAATAAAATTCCTAGGAACAGATTTTTCACTAGATTTTGCATGAATTGTAAATAGTTGTATATGAAATGAAAAAAAATTGAAATATCCGAAACCTAACAAAAGACAAGCCAAATTATTCAAGTAACCATTTGAGAAAAATGATATCTAAGAAATCTAAGTCTACCAAGCGGTAGATTGGTATATTTTGATCATGCCAAAGAAATTCTATACTCCTGTACATTTTACAGAATATTCATTTATTATTTGCATACAAAGCTTGAACGAAGCGTTCAAAAAATAGTGTAAATCTTTGTACAGTTATTTCACAAAAAACTGCTCAGTTTCATATCGATCGAATAGGTATTTTTCGAATTATTTAAAAACAAAATTCCAAATGGTTCAGAAATTTAACATATTTACAGTTCGATGAACGACTAACGTTATAAAATTTTTCAGTAGTTTGAACAAAAAACAATTCTTTTTTTTTGCCAACAGACTATCGCTACCGGTTTTTTTTATTGAAGATATTATTAAGCTCATAGTAGCTTCAAATTGTTAAGAAGAAATATTTTCTAGAATTCTGTTCACTTACGAGATATTATTATAAATATCACTTATTTTTATATATGTATTGATTTCAGATATTTTTGTCGACTCCCAAACACTCCAGCAAAAGTGTATTATATCAGATTTTCGGGAGATGGCTCAAAGAAGGTCTATTGTTGAGCAAAGGTGACTAATTTTTACTATGTTTCTTTATTTATCAATCAATAATCTCGTTCAATACTCATAATATAAGTATTTCAATAACTAGAAGTTCGTGAATTTAGACTACTTACCATTGAATAGGTAGGTAGTCTACCTAAGTCTAATTCTAAAGCAATTTAGAAGTTACATAAGTGAAGATACTAAATTGATGGATAATGACTATTCGCAAAAAATTTAGGAAATATTCTTTCGACTTTCTCATGCAAATAACATTATGTTCACTCTTTGAAGATAAGCACTGTTTCCATTAGATACAAAATGTTGGAAAAATTTTTAGGTTTAGTTTCGAAGTTTTCAATTTTTCCTTAGAAAAATAATTCTATTCATCTATTATACATCATATTTACATATGGCATGAATAGAAAATCATTAAATTTTTTCTATCAATTACGACGTTATCGAATCTAGAGCTATATTTTCTTTCCTCAGGTGAAAAGTGGCAACAACGTAGAAAGATTTTAACTCCAGCTTTTCACTTCAGCATTCTCAAAGAATTCATTGACGCTTTCAATGAAAAATCAGATGAATTAATGGAAAAACTGAGGGAGACCGCTGGAAAAGAGATTGATGTGATGCCCCTTTTCCACGAATGGTCTCTTCAAATGATAATTGGTACGTGAAATAATTAAAATCAATTCGATAATTCAATGAATGAAGATTGTGAAATCTGTCAAAAGTTAATTTGGATGACTTTCTAGATGTAAGTTATATCATTATCAGGACCAATTCTGTCCCTTTTGGGTGAATTTTTCATCGAAATATTAATCAAATGACCTAGATTGTAGGTTATAGATGTCAGGGGGGTTTCATTGAACCTTGTGGTCTTTTATGTCCGCCATCACAGAGGGGTTTAGTTCACGTGAATTGTTGAGTTCATGACAGGAAGACGTAGCATTTTTTTTTGGAATAAATTGTAGCTACATTTCAATGAAAAGAAGGATTTAATCTGATTCATTTAGACAAATTTAAATGATGGATAATTTGGTAATGATACAAATGGCGTATAAGAAAAGAATGTTTGGATTCATTGTTCCTTTTTTTTGCTCTATGAAGTTTTTTCGAGATATAACATGAGCAATTGAGGAGGAAGATAATTACATAGTATAAGGATCCTTTCCTTATACTATGATAATTACAATCTTAATTCTACGTTTAGGAACATGTGCCTTGATATTTTCAGGGCTAAACATATTTTCTTCTTTCAGAGACTTCATTAGGTTACAAATCGAAAATAAACGACAGTAAATTGAAAAAATATTTGAAAGCCGTTGGTGGAATGGAAAAGTTATTCAACCAATATATTGTGCGACCTTGGCTGAGATACTATTTCATATTGTATTGGTTAAGTCCATTTGGCGCAGAAGAGAAGAAACATCTGGACGTCCTACATAATTACACAAAAACAATTATCAAGGAAAAAATGGAAATATCTAAAAATAATCCGTCCGAGAGTTCGGAAATAGAGAAAGATGACATATACTTTGGAAAAAAAAGAAGACGAATGGCAATGTTGGACATTCTTCTAGAAGCTCATAGAAATGGCAATCAAATTGATTTCAATGGCATTTGTGAAGAAGTGGACACCTTTACATTTGAGGTAATAATTTTAATCCCCTTATCAATTGGCAGAGGCATAGAATGGGGAGCATGTGCGTACCCAGCGAGGGACCGTAGGTGGGGGGGTCAACTGCCCCTCCCTGAAAGCAAAAAACTATCGTTATTAAAATTTGTTGCTAAAATTAATTTCAATTTTAGAAATAACTATTTCAATATCAAAAAAATGCTAACAATATTGAAAACTATTAAACTGGGTTAATTTATTGATATTTTTCATAAGACATCACAAGCTGAGCGACCATGGTTCACACCACCAAGGACGTATATGTTTTTTTTTTGGGGGGGGGGTATTAGAAAAATATTTTTTGACGATATTGTTTACTCATATCTATAATGTGAAAAAAAGTGGTGTTGATAACGAAGTTTGAAGCAAATTACTCGAAATAATTTTTTATCTTGTACTGGGTGTTCCTGAATTAGGGTTGCGAAGGAAAATGAGAGATTCCTTGGATAATTTTTAAAATATAATGGCCCATAAACATGAGCCAGCAAACGCTTTATTTTCGAGATACAGAGTGTTTCTAATACTCCTACTTTTTTGTGATGCTTAACCAGTTTACCGAATCTTTATTGATCTTCATTACAGAGTTGTTAAATAAGTACCAAAACTTAAAATTGATTAGTTTATTACAATTACCTAACTGGATCTTTATAATAATTTGGATTATCCTGAGAATTACTGTAGACTTGTAGAGAGCTGTTTGAATGTTCCTCGAAATCAATTGCAGATACGGCAAAACTACAACAAACCAAAAAGTGTAGTTCTGAACCAGAGTTTCTTTTTAAATTTTTCTAAACTATCAGTGGTTCACAAAAAAAAATTCTGGAGGAAAGAAGTGAACATCCCTCCGGAAAAAATTCACCCTGTAGATTTGCATTCAAAATTAGGATATCATATGATGAAGACTTTAAATTGGAATATCAATGCCAATTCAAGTTAAATATCATGTGAACTGTGAAGGAAGGTGCTATGGGAGGAAAACTTGAACATAACACCTGTAACTAAGAAACAAAGCATTTGCGGACTCATATTAAAGGACTCTTCTTCTTTAAATGATCCGATAAATCAGTCATTTTCATTTGTACCTCCAATTTAGGAACACCCTGTAGATATTGTCAATTCAAAACTGATGTCTTCACAAATAATATGCAATTTGAACACAATAGATTGTACAACACTGCATAGACAATTTTTCGATGCAAATTACTCAGTTCAGTATTTTGATATACACATTTTGAAATTTTGTGACTAGAAGGATACAAAAGCAGAAAACAACGGATAAGTGAATACCGATGACAAATGCAAAAATCACAGATGGCAAATAAGGGGCAATGCCGAGAAAGCGGATGGATAAACGAAAATAATAAACCTCGGACAAAGACGAGCTCTTAGTGCAATAAAAGTACTCATCTTGAAAGCGATAGATAATAAAGTCATAAACCGTAAAGGGGTCCGTTTTTTACTGACGTGTCGATTTAATCATGTTATTGTGTTTTTCTTTACTCGCGGGATTAAGTTGAATAGCATTGCTAGACTTCGCCCCTGAGTAGAATGCATCTATCCAATAAAGACGTTTATTATTATTATTATGTCAATGGAAAGTAAAGTAAAAAAGTAAAATGATTATTATTCGTTTATTTTATGGAGAAATTTTCGTTCTTCGTCTTTGCGAGATTTCTGAAATTTTATACCCCCTTCCCAGTTTTACAGTTATTCATCAATCAATACGCATACATTTTTTTGTAGGGCCATGATACTGTCGCTACTGCATTGAGTTTCTGTGTTATGAATATTGCAAATCATCCTGAAATACAGGTGAGCATACCTATCAATAATATTGCATCAACATTTCCCATACCAAAATCTTTTAAAATCATTGAGACAAGATGACCCTCGAAAATAATAATTTGACGTATCATCATGAGATTCAACACAGAAATTTAGTTTCACTAGAGAAATATCAATCCCCCCACAGAATCTGTATTGGTAAGTCTCTGATGAAAGTTATTTCGTTAGATGCTTCAGAAGCGGCAATCTAGTGAGGAAGTTTAGCATCTTCTTACTGAGATCCAGATACTTTCTGGATTGTGGATATGCCACAAAACTTGAAAGAGTTGATCGACGATACAAAAGTTCAAATCAACTCGCTGTAAATTTTTGCAAATTTCAGAATCAAATCGTAGAGGAAATAAATTCAGTACTTGAGGGCGAAGATAGACACACGACATACGATGATCTTCAAAAGATGGACCTTCTAGAGAGATGCATCAAGGAATCTCTCAGACTATATCCAAGCGTCCATTTAATTTCAAGAGAGGCAGACGAAGATACCACACTTCATTCCGGATGTGTCGTTGCTAAAGGTGCGACAGTCATCATTCCTATTATATTTGTTCACAGAAATCCGGAGATATATCCAGAACCAGAAAAATTTGATCCTGATAGATTTCTACTTGAAAATTGCATTGGAAGACATCCATTCGCTTATCTTCCATTCAGCGCTGGACCAAGAAATTGTATAGGTAAGGAAAATTTTCAATATTATGTTGAAGGATTTCAGGACCAGATTGTTCAACAGAATTGAAAAATAACGGACATTGCAGTAATTATCTAATAGGTTTCTCACTTGAAGCTCAGTTTACTTCTGCGATAAGCATCTTCAAAGGTTTCAATGTCGTAAATTATAACTTGACCTTTTATTTCTCTGTTCCAAATATAGAGGGGCTGGACTTTTACTGCTTCGTCTCAGTGTTATTCACTTCTGGTGAAGTAGTGTGTCATGTTCTACAGATAGTAATATGCCAGTAAAAAAAATTCTCCCAAAACTCTTGCGGACTATATAGTTTGTAAAGTATACCTACATATGTACTACTATAATTTGATTTAAGCATAAGCGGTTTCTCGTATGCAGATATTGATTTGCAAAAATGTTGGTTACAGGTCAACGATTTGCCATGATGGAATTGAAAGTGGTGCTTTCTGCCATCATAAGGAAGTTCCAGCTAGTTGCTGTCGATACACCAGACGATATAGAGCTTAAAAATGAAAGTATTTTGAGAACCAATGGTATGAGAGTGAAATTCATTCCACGAGTATGACTTTATAAGAAATTTTCCGTTTAATACTTATTGTGATTTATAATGATATTTAAGCAATCAAATATAAATGCAAAATATCAAGAAGTCTTTGAATCAACCCAAAAACAATAGGATAGATAAATGTTAAAATGAATATTATAAAAATAACTTTGTGAAAGTATGTATAATATATTGCACGTTAGTTCAAGCTCCGATCGCGCCCTTGAAGACCACATATACATATATGTATACAGTTATGTGGTCTACGGAGGCACAAGAGTTTCACGAATTTACGTAAATGCCTTCCTCATTTTTTCTCGATATTATTTTGGGTTCATCTATTAGCAAGAATTACTGCACTCAGTTTGGATGTTTCATTTCAACATACACAAACAAAATTTCAACTCAGCCGTGTCTGCTGCCAGTGAAATATAAGCTTGAAATGTTTCTATGTATACTATCTGGTGTGTTACCTAAGAATTTTGCTGCCAGTTCTGGAGTTGTTAAGACAGAACTTGAAGTGTAGAAGACAACTATGCACATCTGTCATCCTCATCATTTCCTCTACTTCAAAAAATTTGCTTTGGAATATTTCAACAAGTGCGATAAAAACCTTTATCCAAATATATTTTTACATATAGACTTTCTCAACTTTAAGGAGACCAAAAACTTACTCAAGAATCGAGTGAAAACGGACTGAACGGATTGGCTGCCAAGAATATATGTCTATGAACTATGGAATATAATATATTAGTGCCGATGAAATGGGGACTATTTTCAAGAAGAAAAACAGAAGGCTGATTCTATAATGTATGAATAAAATAAAATTTTCTTGTTTTTGTTTTTTTATATGCTTGAATAAAGTGTGGTCCAACGAAAACTTAACTCCACGATTTTCCGGCTTTGAAATGAAAATGTGTAAATCACTCGAACTCGTTAATTTCTGATTCGAGGTGGAACAACTTTTCCGCTTTTCGCATCCCCGTTAACCCTAACGGGGGTTAAGGGGTGAGGGGTGTTGCGATACCTCATTTTGAAGATCTTATCGAGTACTATCTGATCCTTGAATGTCACTTCAAAATCTATGTTCAATCAAAATATATTTTTTCGGCAACCGTCCGGGAAGTGCTCACTTCCCGGACGCTTTTTCTCTGAGAACTTAGCATTTCCCGGCCTAGTCCGGAAAGTACGTACTTCCCGGACTAGGCCGGAAAAGAATCATAGAATCCATAGCAACCGAGATAACGGCTGACAGTTCATATGAAATTAGTTGTCAAAAATTTGCATGTTTTTTGATCGCAATCGCAATAAAATATGGAAAGCAGCAGCGATAGTGTTCTTTTACATGGTTGCCGAAAAAATATTCTACGCAACACGCCCGAAAATGGTTTTTTTTGGACTCACAGACTTCCAGGACTCGCTTACGCTCGTCCTGGAATTTTGTCTATTCGTCCAAAAAACCCTATTTTCCGGACTATTGATTGAATAAAGAGTATCCTTTCTATTCAACTTATAATTTCATTTTTTTGAGAAAATTTTTCAATCGAACTCTTCAGACAATTTTTAAATTTTTGAATGAACGCGTGAAAGTTATCATTTTTTTCTCTAGTTAGCTGAAGTTCATTGATATTTTCATAATTTTCATGTTTGACAAATGGTTTCATTTTCGAGGTAAATGTTGTTTATAAATATTTGTGACATTTGACAAAGATTAAAGACTATAATGTGAATACTTGCACTTGTGGTTTTTGCTTTTCCATGAGACTATTTAATCCCTGTCCAATTTTTTCGAAAACAGAAACGATGTTGTCCTTGTTTTTCTGTGAAAAATCGAAAAAAAACGTGAAGTTAGCACCCTAACGGATTGCGATGTTTTCTACCAGTATCCTTGAGGTACAAACGAAAATTTTTGTGTTACAAATAGTTACTAACGAATGCAAAAAAAAATTCTTATTTTTGAAAAAGTGGGTGCTAACTTCGCATTTTAGGAGTGACAAATTCTCATTATAGGTTGGGTTACAAACGAAAATTTTCGTGTTACAAATAGTTACTACTTCCTAAATAATTTTTTTTTTTTAAATCGAAAAAAAACGTGAAGTTAGCACCCCAGCGGAATGCGATGTTTGTCTACCAGTTTCCTTGAGGTACAAACAAAAAATTTTGTGTTACAAATAGGTAGTAATGAGTTACTAACGAATGCAAAAAAAAAATTTTTGATTTTCGAAAAAGTGGGTGCCAACTTCACGGACACGCTCACTGCTATATATCGGGTGTCCCAAACTCGATAGCCTATTAGACGTTTCTGGAAAACTAATCATAATTTTGAGCTGAAAATTTGCATATTGGGGTTTGAGACAATGATCTTTCTCCCTAAAATATTTTCAGATCTCTACAACTTCCGGTTATACCGGAAACAGACTACTACTTCCTTATTTCAAATAGCACACCCAGTATATTATTGCATCATTAGATAGCTTTTTTGATGGCAATTTCGGCAATATGCCATACCTTGGGTAAAAATTCAACGGTTCATGAGTTATTGGGATTCTTATAAAAAAAAAGGTGGCGATGAGGACTCACATTTTTTTGAATATTTCAGCAGAAAAAGCCTTTTTCGAAAAAAATTTGTTTTGTTTCGTTTACGCGAATACGTAGTATTATAAGACTGTTTTCGGCTTGGACCATAAATGTACAGGGTGTTTATAAGAGGATCATGAACTTGGACAACTCAAATTCATCAAAACTCAAGATTTTCAAATTAGAACCTATATATTTTATTATTTCAGTCGATTCTACGAACAAAAATAGTGGAAGTCGGTAATCAAACTCTATATCTCAAATGAATACTTCAAGAGTTATCGGGGAAGAACTTCAAATGAGGAAAAACCGCTATTTATAACTGTGGGAATAACTGTTTGTTACTTCCGTAAAACACAGAAAGAAAATAAAATTCGATGTTTGGATAACTAAATTTTACATTTCATGAATTTTAATTGATTTTTCGTTGGTATTGTTGAGAAATCCATAAACCAATACAATTTTCAATTACGAATAATTCATTACAATTCTTGATATGTCAAATTTAGTTATGGAAACATCGAATTTTATTTTTTTTCTGTGTTTTACAGAAGTAACAGACAGTTATTCCCACAGTTATAAATAGCGGTTTTTCCTCATTTGAAGTTCTTCCCCGATAACTCTTGAAGTATTCATTTTAGGTATAGGGTTTGCTGAAGGAACCCCCACTATTTTTGTACGTAGAATCGACTGTAATAATAAAAAATATAGGTTCTAATTTGAAAATCTTGAGTTTTGATGAATTTGAGTTGTCCAAGTTCATGATCCTCTTATAAACACCCTGTACATTTTTAGTCCAAGCCGAAAACAGTCTTATAATACTACGTATTTGCGTAAACGAAACGAAACAAATTTTTTTCGAAAAAGGCTTTTTCTGCTGAAATATTCAAAAAAATGTGAATCCTCATCGCCACCTTTTTTTTCATAAGAATCCCAATAACTCATGAACCGTTGAAATTTTACCCAAGGTATGGCATATTGCGGAAATTGCCATCAAAAAAGCTATCTAATGATGCAATAATATACTGGGTGTGCTATTTGAAATAAGGAAGTAGTAGTCTGTTTCCGGTATAACCGGAAGTTGTAGAGATCTGAAAATATTTTAGGGAGAAAGATCATTGTCTCAAACCCCAATATGCAAATTTTCAGCTCAAAATTATGATTAGTTTTCCAGAAACGTCTAATAGGCCATCGAGTTTGGGACACCCGATATATTGGCTGGCACAATATGTATCGAGCCTATCGACTCAAATTGATTGACTAAATTCTTAAAAGTGGTATCAGAAGATCGATTATATTGACAGAAAATATTACGAAATGTTACATCTAGATCCACCAATTTCATAGTCGATTTTCATTATTCTAATGCGATTTTCGAGTAAAATGGAATTATCGTAACAATTGCTCGAACTTCAGCTATAGATATGTCAAAAATGTCACAGCGTTCCAGTGTGACCATATCAAGAAACAAAATTCTTTTTGAAAAACCCCTCTATATTTCTTGAATTGAATATCATACAGCTCAGATCGGCAGATCGCAAAACTTTTCGAGGGTAATATGCAATACTATTGTCCAATTGTGACCTGAAGGTTATCACTGAAACTAGATACTGAAAAATCATAGCAAATTATTCGGATAGTAATAGAAATGCATAATGTTAGATATTCGAGTGAACAAGAATGTGGTTACTCCTAACTGGAATTATTGCAGTTTTATACTGCTTAAAGAGATTCTTATATTTTAAATGGCAAATCCATAAAATGCGTGGATTAAAACGTCCAGACGGAGAATCATTTATTTTTGGACACTGGAGAATTTTTCGTCAACCTCCAGGTGAGTTTTAGAACGTTATCGAATCATATATATTCTGTTGATTTCACCTACTATAAATTCAGTTCCACATAGCAATATGCTTAAGACTATCCTATGACATAATAAAGCATAGCTAGAATAACATCTACTTGTTATCAGATATAAAAAAATTATTATAAGATACCTCATGCGAAAAGAGTAACAGCGAATTCATAGAAAAACATAATGACTGATGATTATCGACAAAAATTTATATGTAAAATTCGATTCTTCAATTGACAAAACTCTTCAATTGTTTTGACTCACCACTGTGGACTAAAAGATTTTCTGATTTGCAGCCTAAGGCTAAATTATCTACTGAATAGGTATCTACTTATGAAGTTTGCCAAAATTTCTGGATATGTCATATTTAAGCTTTGCCTGGCTAGGGCTAGGCATAAGTAAATTATTATAACTATTACAATTCAAAATGGAAACAAAACAACAATAACAAATTAATTATATTTATAACTCAGTTTTGTGAATGAACTGTAATTCAGATATTTTGTTTTCAATTGTACAAATACAATTGAAAACAAAAACTCAATAATTTTTATATGTGTTCATATTCTGAACTGAAATTTGGAGAAGTATTGAGATACTTTTTTTTGCTTTTCAGAGATGTTATACAAGAACGTTAAAAGTCTATCAGAAATGTTTTATCCACATTTCTATGTTAGGATGTTCAATGAATACTGCACTTTTATTTTGTCACCAGAGGATTGTGAGGTGATGTATTTTTGTTTTTGGACATATGTTACAGTTGAACGGCTCTAGTATTTTTTCAATATCCTTTCTAATCTGAACATTTTGAATTAATCATTTCGAGTTAACACAGCATTGATAAGGCTAGTTAGATAAGACTAGTTTATTTTGAAAGTTGAAAGGGAGTTCCTACTTATGATCCTACTTATGTCCTCTAAATTTTCAATTCATTCATATTATTGTTTTTTCTATTGATTTGATGATTCATCTTATCAAGTTCATAAATTCCTCATAATGTTCAATGTATTATATTCATATGAATATAACATGGAAAGATATAATCTAATTAGTAGTGAAAAATAAAATTCCTAGGAACAGATTTTTCACTAGATTTTGCATGGAATGTGAATATTTGTATATAAAATGTAAAAAAATGAAGATATCCGGAACCTAACAAAAGACAAGCCAAATTATTCAAGAAACCATTTGAGTAAAATGATATCTAAGAAATCTAAGTCTACCAAGCGGTAGATTGGTACATTTTGATCCTGCCAAAGAAATTCTATACTCCTGTACATTTTACAGAATAACCACATGAAATTCAAGCTTGTGTGAATAGACGGTTCATTTCGATGTTAGTTAGTATTAATTTTCATTTCTTCACGATCAATTGGCCAGTTGAACACAAGCTGTTTCTATAATTGTGAACTGTGAGCAATAAAGCATCCATACAGAAAATTTGGATTGCGAAGAAATATTGGTGAAAAGCATGACTAACAATGTTGTTTTTCGCAATTAAATGTTCAAGTCCAAGCTAATATTAGTGAAGTAAGTTTCTACTATAAATGATAAAATTTTCAAAAAAGCATTGACGCAGGAATCGTCACAGATGGCTCTGTAATCGAGTTTAAATTTTTCCTCTGAACGACCTAAACATACCCGTTCCATTAATTATTCACATGAACCTCAAAATCATCAACCTTTTATTCGAAGCATTTTTCTATCAGATGTTACTTTTTCGAAATTTTTGTCTGATACAAATTAAAATATTCACAAGGTTCCCCACTATTGGTTTTATATGTCGAAGTGAAATCCTTCTCAGTCATCTAATGAACCAAGATATTCATTTATTATTTGCATACAAAGCTTGAACGAAGCGTTCAAGAAATGGTTTACATCTTTGTACCGTTATTCCACAAGAAACTGCTCAGTTTCATATCGATCGAATAGATATTTTTCGAATTATTTAAAAACAAAATTCCAGATGGTTCAGAAATTTAACATATTTACAGTTCGATGAACGACTAACACTATACGAAATAAAATATTTCAGTAGTAGTAACAAAAAACAATTCTTTTTTTTGCCAACAGATTATTTATCGCTATCGTTTTTTTTTATTGAAGATATTATTAAGCTCATAGTAGCTTCAAATTGAGTTTTTGTTAAGAAGGAATATTTTCTAGAATTCTGTTCACTTACGAGATATTATTATTAATATCACTTATTTTTATATATGTATTGATTTCAGATATTTTTGTCGACTCCCAAACATTCCAGCAAAAGTGTATTATATCAGATTTTCGGGAGATGGCTCAAAGAAGGTCTATTGATGAGCAAAGGTGACTAATTTCAACTATGTTTCTTTATTTATCAATCAATAATCTCGTTCAATACTCATAATATAAGTATTTCAATAACTAGAAGTTCGTGAATTTAGACTACTTACCATTGAATAGGTAGGTAGTCTACCTAACTCTAATTCTAAAGCAATTCAGAAGTTACATAAGTGAAGATAGATAATGACTATTCGCAAAAATTTTAGGAAATATTCTTTCGACTTTCTCATGCAAATCACATTATGTTCACACTTTGAAGTTAAGCACAGTTTCCTTCAGATACAAAATGTTGGAAAAATTTTTAGTTCTAGTTTAGCAGTTTTCAATTTTTCCTTAGAAAAATAATTCTATTCATCCATTATACATCATATTTACATATGCCATGAATGGAAAATCATTAAATATTTTCTATCAATTACGACGTTATCGAATCTAGAGCTATATTTTCTTTCCTCAGGTGAAAAGTGGCAACAACGTAGAAAGATTTTAACTCCAGCTTTTCACTTCAACATTCTCAAAGAATTCATTGACGCTTTCAATGAAAAATCAGATGAATTAATGGAAAAACTGAGGGAGACCGCTGGGAAAGAGATTGATGTGATGCCCCTTTTCCACGAATGTTCTCTTCAAATGATAATTGGTACGTGAAATAATTATGATCCGGGAGCCAGGTGCAAATTTGGTTGATTATTTCCTCTCAAGAGATTCTTGGTGAGATGCATCAGATAATAGTAATAAAAAGCCTCGTGAACGTCAGCTACGACTCGGCTCAGGGGGGAATAGCGGCGGCAGCCCCCCAAACATGAAGAAAAAAAATTCATTCAGTCATTTCCTCCCAACTGAAAATTTGTCAAATTGTAGCTAACCCAATATCTAGACGAAAAAATACAATCAGCTGGCTATAGCATAGTGTATTATACGTCAGCTGGTGCCTCAAACATGAAAGAAAAAAATTTTATTTTCAATGACAGCTCTGACAGCGACTCTTATAATGAATCAACCATACCTTACTATTTTCTATGTGACACTGGCGTGTGATGCTTCGATCTTTAGAAATAATGAGAATAATTAAAGATACGTCAATTCCTCCCTCATGAAAAAATTTCAGCTGATCTTTAACATACTGCTGTGATAAATAGAAAAAAATCAGCTAGCAGTAAGTCGAGGGAAACCTGGTCAGCTAATGCATTTAAATGGGCAATATATGTAACCGCTCATCTTCTACGTAATAACTTTCTAAGTATCAGCTGACGGTTTTTCCACCAAGATACAGCCAGCTGACATATATATTTATCCATAGTTGCATATGAGCTATCATCCGGTAAATTTTTTTTTAGAGGAAATCATTGAAAATATAAATTTTTTCTCATGTTTGAGGCACCAGCTGACGTATAATACACTATGCTATAGTCAGCTGATTGTATTCTTTCGTCTAGATATTGGGTTAGCTATAATTTGACAAATTTTCAGTTGGGAGGAAATGATGTATGAATGTATTTTTTTTCTTCGTGTTTGGGGGGCTGCCGCCGCTCTTCCCCCTCCCAACCGAGTCGTAGCTGACGTTCACGAGGCTTTTTAATACTATTATCTGATGCATTCTACTAATTACCGTTGGAGAGGAACTTGGTCATGTATATCTGTTACTGGCTCCCGGACTATTAATATCAATTCGATAATTCAATGAATGAAGATTGTGAAATCTGTGAAAAGTTAATTTGGCTGACTTTCTAGATGAAAGTTAAATCATTATCAGGACCAATTCAGCTTTGCCCCTTTTGGGTGAATTTTTCATCGAAATATTAATCAAATAACCTAGACTGTAGGTTATAGATGTCAGGGGGGGTTTCATTGAACCTTGTGGTCTATTGTGTCCGCCACCACAGAGGGGTTTAGTTTACGTGAATTGTTCATGACAGGAAGACGTAGATAGCATTTGTTTTTGGAATAAATTGTAGTTATATTTCAATGAAAAGAAGGATTTAATCTGATTTAGACAAATTTAAATGATTGATTTTTTGGTAATGATACAAATGGCGTATAAGGAAAGAATGTTTGGATTGACTGATCCATTTTTTTTCTCTGTGAATTTTTTTCGAGATATGACATGAGCAATTGAGGAGGTAGATAATTGCAATCATTATTCTACGTTTAAAAAAATATGCCTTGATATTTGCAGGGCTAAACATATTTGCATCTTTCAGAGACTTCATTAGGATACAAATCGAAAATAAACGACAGTAAATTGAAAAAATATTTGAAAGCCGTTGGTGGAATGGAAAAGTTATTCAACCAATATATTGTGCGACCTTGGCTGAGATACTATTTCATATTGTATTGGTTGAGTCCATTTGGCGCAGAAGAGAAGAAACAGCTGGACGTCCTACATAATTACACAAAAACAATTATCAAGGAAAAAATGGAAATATCTAAAAATAATCCGTCCGAGAGTTCGGAAATAGAGAAAGATGACATATACTTTGGAAAAAAAAGAAGACGAATGGCAATGTTGGACATTCTTCTAGAAGCTCATAGAAATGGCAATCAAATTGATTTCAATGGCATTTGTGAAGAAGTGGACACCTTTACATTTGAGGTAATAATTTTAGGTATCCTCTTTTCCATTGGCAGAGGCATAGAATGGAGATCATGAGCTTACCCAGCGAGGGGCCGAAGGGGGAGGGAACAACTGCCCCTCCTGAAAGCAGAAAAATTTATCGTAAATTTTGTTGCAAGACTTCATTACAATTTTTGAAATAACTATTACAATATCGAAAATTATGAAACAGGGTTAATTTATTATTATTATTATTATATATCATTTTGTAAAACATCACAAGCTGAACGACCATGGTTCTTCCCACCAAAGGCATGGATCTTTTTTTTCTTGAGGGGGGTTAAGAGAAAAAAAAAATTTGACGACATTGTTTACTCATATCATATCATATATAATGTGCAAAAAACAGGTTTTATGACGATGTTTGAACCAAATTACACGAAATAATTTTTTTTTTACCTATTCGATTGTTCTTATCTTCTACTGGGTGTTACTGAATTGCGGTTATAAAGAAAAATGAGCGATTCCTTGGATAATTTTAAAAATAAAATGACCCATAAACATGAGCCCGCAAACGCTTTATTTTCGAGATACAGAGTGTTTCTAATACTCCTACTTTTTGTGATGCTTAACCAGTTTATCGAATCTTTATTAATCTTCATTACAAAGTTGGTACATAAGTACCAAAACTTATAATTGATTAGTTTATTACAATTACCCAACTGGATCTTTATAATGATTTGCATTTTCCTGAGAACTACTATAGAGAGCTGTTTGAATTTTTTCTCGAAATCGATTGCAGATGCGACAAAACTACAATAAACCAAAAAGTGTACTTCTGAACCATAGTTTCTTTTTGAATTTCTCTAAACTACCAGTGGTTCACAAAAAAAAAATTCTGGAGGAAAGAAGCGGACACCCTTCCAGAAAAAAATCACCCTGTAAATTTGCATTCAACATTAGGATATCACATGATGAAAACTTTAAATTGGAATATCAATGCCAATTCCAGTAAAATATCTTGTAAAGGGAAGTTGCTATAAGAGAAAAACTGGAACTTTAACACCTGCATCTTAAAAACAAAGCGTTAAAGAACACATGTTATAGGACTTTTTTTCTTGAAATGATCCGAGAAATCTGTCATTTTCATTTGTGCCTCCAATTAAGGAACACCCTGTAGATAAAGTCAATTCCAAACTGATGTCTTCACAAATAAATTTCAATTTGAATGAAACACAATAAATTGTTCAAAACTGCCCAGACAATTTTTCGAAGCGATGAGTACATACCTTGTTTTGTCTAAAAGGATCAATAAATTATTACAATTGCTATTACTATACTTACGACGAATGCAAAAATCAAAGATGGCAAATAAGGGGCGTAGCAAAAAAAGCAGATAGATAAACGAGAATAATAAACTTCGGACAAAGACGAGCTCGTAGTGCAATAAAAGTACTCATCTTGAAAGCGATTATAAACTCATAAACCGTAAAGAGGTCCGTTTTTTATTGACGTGTCGATTTCAATGGAAAGTAAAATTATTATAATTCGTTCATTTTATGGAGAAATTTTCGTTCTTCGTCTTTGCGAGATTTCTGAAATTTAAAATTTAGAAAATCTTGGGGGGTAATTATCCCCAGTACCTACCCCATTGCTTCTCCTTTGCGGCCCACCCCCTAATTTTGATTCTGGGTTTGCTCTTGCCCCCCCTCCCCCAAGTTTTACTGGTATTGATCAATCAACACGCATCAATTTTTTTGCAGGGCCATGATACTATTGCTACTGCATTGAGTTTCTGTGTTATGAATATTGCCAATCATCCTGAAATACAGGTGAGCATACCTATCAATAATATTGCTTCAACATTTCCCATATCAAATTCTTTTATAATCATTGAGACCAGATGATTCTCAAAAATAATAATTTGACGTATCATCATGAAATAAAACAAGGGAATTTACTTTCACAAGAGACTTATCAATAATTCATTCAACCCCACAGAATCTGTACTCGTCAGTCTCTGATGAAAGTTATATCGTTAGATGCTTCAGAAGCGGCAATCTAGTGAGGAAGTTTAGCATCTTCTTACTGAGATCCAGATACTTTCTGGATTGTGGATACGCCACAAAACTTGAAAGAGTTGATCGACGAAAAAAGTTCAAATCAACTCGCTGTAAATTTCTGCAAATTTCAGAATCAAATCGTAGAGGAAATAAACTCAGTTCTTGAGGGCGAAGATAGACACACGACATACGATGATCTTCAAAATATGGACCTTCTAGAGCGATGCATCAAGGAATCTCTCAGACTATATCCAAGCGTCCATATAATTTCAAGAGAGGTCGAAGAAGACACCATACTGCATTCTGGATGTGTCGTTGCTAAAGGTACCTTACTCGTCATCCCGATTTTATTTGTCCACAGAAATCCGGAGATATATCCAGAACCAGAAAAATTTGATCCTGATAGATTTCTACTTGAAAATTGCATTGGAAGACATCCATTCGCTTATCTTCCATTCAGCGCTGGACCAAGAAATTGTATAGGTAAGAAAAATTTTCAATATTATGTTGAAGGATTTCAGGACCAGATTGTTCAACAGAATTGAAAAATAACGGACATTGTAGTAATGATGTAATATGTTTCTCACTTGAAGCTCAGTTTACTTCTGCGATAAGCATCTTCGAAGGTTACAATTTCGTAAATTATAACTTGACCTTGTATTTCTCTGATCCAAATATAGAGGGGCTGGACTTTTACTGCTTCGTCTCAGTGTTATTCACTTCTGGTGAAGTAGTGTGTCATGTTCTACAGATAGTAATATGCCAGTAAAAATAATTCTTCCAAAACTCTTGCGAACTATATAGTTTCTAGTAGTAGAATACCTTGCTATAGATTCAGAAATTGCATAAAAAAACCACCAAAGTTCAATTGTATACAGGGTGAGTCTTTGACTTGTACATATATTTTAACCGAAGGTTCCTGAGGTCAAAAGAAATACTTTTTTCATTTACCATTTTTTCCGATTCGGCCCTGTTGAAAAGATATAGCCATTTTAAATTTTCAGAATGAGCTAATTCACCCCTGAAAACCGGAACACTGAAGTTTTCTCAAGCATAAGATATACCTTTTGAACCTTGGAAATAAGCTACTAAATTAGAAAAACCATCATAAACTCACGTTTAACATTCCATTTGTTGAACAAAGTAGTGTTTATAATAAAATGAATGAGTTATTCCAATTTCGTTGGTGCTAAAGATTAAATATTCTTCTCTTGATTTCTATTTAATTTTCGATAATTATAACGAATTGAGCTCGCTACCACCCATATTAGCTCTGATATTCATATCCATTCATTCATTATATTTCATTTATATGATATCGTTGTTTATAAGAATTGCTATTTAACCTTAAAATCTCAAATAAATAATATTTATCTATGAAAGTTCTAACACAGACTAAAGTAATCTGTGGTTTTAAGTTTGAATTTCAAATTTCGAGTGATGCCAAATATAAACACAGCAGTTCGGTTCGAATAATCTATGTTCTAACCTAAAATTTTCATTTACAGTTTACACTGTTATCGTTATAAGATATTTGTTATGAAATGAAGCATTTGATTTGTTCCAACTATCTCATAAAAATATTGAAATGCATCAATATTTTTGAAGCTATCAGTATGAAAATATGGAAATATGTAAAATATTCTGGCTCTGTAATCAATGGAAAATGTTAGACTCCACTTGTAATCAAATTTGTTCTTAATGTGTACCTACATTATAGCCAACTTTACTACTTAATTCATCTTGATTTTGGCATTGAAAATAAATGAGAAGTATTCAATTTAAATATCCACAATAGAATATCCAGTTTCTTTCAACTCACCTAATTTGTTTTCACATTAAAACAATTATGGCCCTCTTGGAAGTATGTCAATACAATGCTCTTAGGATGAATTTATGGAATAGCAAAAGAATAAAAGTATTCAATCTCAATCACATGAAAATTTGTCTAGTATGTACCTAGTCCTAGGGGTATGTTTCGATGTGAGTTTGAATGAGCCAAAGAAGAATACAGTATTGTTCGATAGCAGCAGTCTTTAGTGGGATATTGATTGTTGTCATTATAATGGGACTATTTTGTGAAAACTTTTTTAAACATTATGAATAATCTGGACCTTTCAAAAAGAATGTTGATTTTAGTGAAGTATCTTCTTATTATCAGAGCTGTGCCAAAGCTCAGTAATTTTTAATCCAATCGAGGAGTTGAGGTGAGCTTATTCACTTTTACAACTTCATTTTCAAACTAAGTTGGCTAGTACTTCAATCCTAAAATCTGAGACATGACATCATAGTAAATATTCATTTCTGTGGTTTTTTTTCCACAACAGAACAGAGTTGTATTCAGCCAAAGTACCCAATTTTTTGAATTTCACAGATAATTTTTTTTTTTTGAGATCAAGTTACTCGAAAACGACGCTTTGTACGAGAAAACATGAAGAATACTTTTATTTTTCAAATTAGCCAAATATTCTTCAATGAACGTTCAAATTACTCCTAAGAGTTGGTTTCTTCGAATTTCTGGTATTTTTATGGGATATAATGTTCATAATAAAGAAACAGAAAAATGTGTATGGAATCTTGTGTTCGGATAAGATGTATCACATCAAAAAAAAGGTATATTTCAAAAATCATTTCCTTCGATACAACCATTTACGAGATATAGCCGAAAATCACATTTTTTTAACGATTTTCAACAGCCTGTATCTTTTTAACCGGGCCGAATCGGAAAAAATGGTAAAGGAAAAAAGTGTTTGTTTCGACCTCAGGAATCTTGGGTTAAAATATATGTACCAGTCAAAGACTCACCCTGTATAGTTTGTGAAGTATACCTACATATGTACTACTATAATTTGATTATGGCAGAAGCGGTTTCTCGTATGCAGATATTCATTTGCAAAAATGTTGGTTACAGGTCAACGATTTGCCATGATGGAATTGAAAGTGGTGCTTTCTGCCATCATAAGGAAGTTCCAGCTAGTTCCTGTCGATACACCAGACAATTTAGAGCTTAGAATAGAAAGTATTTTGAGAACCAATGGTATAAGAGTGAAATTTATTCCACGAGTATGACTTTATTAGAAATCTATTGTAAAATACTTATTATGATTCATAATAATATTCAAGCAATCAAATATAAATGCAAAATATCAAGAAATCTTTGAATCAACCCGATAACAAGAGGATAATTGAATGTTAATATGAATATTATAAAAATAACTTTGTGTGAGTAGGTATAATATATTGCACGTTAATTCAAGCTCCCATCGCGCCCTTGAAGACCACATATACTGTTATGTGGTCTACGAGGGCATAAGTGGCGCACGAATTAACGTTAGAGCTTTCCTCATTTTTTCTCGATATTATTTTGGGTTCAGAACTCAGTTTGGAAGTTTTATTTCAACATACACAAACAAAATTTCAACTCAGCCGTGTCTACTGCCAGTGAAATATAATCTTGAAATGAAAATTCTATGTGTACTATTTGGTGTGTTATCTACGAATTTTGCTGCCAGTTCTGGAGTTGTTGAGACAGAACTTGAAGTGTAAAAGACAGCTATGTTCAGCTACGATAATAACCTCTATCCAAATACATTTTCACATATAGACTTTCTCAACTTCAAGGAGACCAAAAACTTACTCAAGAAACGAGTGAAAACGGACTGAATGGATTGGCTGTCATGAATATTTGTCTATGAACTACGAAACATAATATATTAATGCCGATGAAAAAGGGACTATATTCAAGAAGAAAAACAGAAGGCTAATTCTATAATGTATGAATAAAATGAAATTTTCTTGTTTTTTGTATATGCTTAAATGAAGTGTGGACCAACGAAAACTTAACTCAACGATTTTCCGGCTTTGAAATGAAACAAAATGCAAACATTTTCAACCATTGAATTTCGTTTAGGTATTAGGCCAATTGAAAAGCCCCCGGTCTGATGCACAGATGGCGGTGCTAGTATTGAATCCATATAATTTTTAGTTAGTACCAGCCTTTAAACGATGCGTGTCAAAATTTGACAGCAGTCTGACCATTAATCTGTGAGATATTGCTTTGGGAGTGTAGCTACTTTTGTTATTTGAAATAAGATGGAAGAAATAATTTCGTGTGCTGATAAAATATTGCTTTTTGAAGGGAAAAAGTACTGTTGAAGCAAAATCTTGGCTTTATGAAGAGTTTCCGGAGTCTGCACCAGGAAAATAAACCATCATTTGTTGGTATGCTGAGTTTAAACGTGGTGAAATGAGCACCGAAGACGGCGAACGCAGTGGACTCCCAAAAGAGGCTGTCACCGACGAAAAAATCAAAAAAGTTCACAAAATAATTTTGAATGACCGTAAAGTGAAGTTGATCGAGATAGCAGACATTGTGAAGATATCTTCCGAACGTGTACATCATATCATTCACGAATATTTGTACTTGAGAAAGCTGTGTGCAAAATGGGTGCCGCGCGAGCTCACAATCGACCAAAAGCAACAATGTGTTAATGATTCTGAGCAGTGTTTTAATCCGTTTAAGAGCAATAAACCTGAATTTTTGCATCGATATGTGACAATGGATGAAACATGGCTCCATCATTTGACTCCGGAATCCAATCGACAATCAGCTGATTAGACTGCACACGATGAACCCAATCCAAAACGAGGAAAAACACAACAGTAAGCTGGCTATGTTATTGAATCAGTATTCTGGAATGCGCAAGGTATAATTTTCAATGATTACCTCCAAAAGGGCCAGACCATCAACAGTGATCATTAAATAGCGTTATTGGATCGTTTAAAGGATGAAATTGTTAAAAAACGGCCCCATTTGAAGAAAAAAAAAATGTTGTTCACCAAGAAAATGCGCCGTGTCACAAATCAATGTGTCAATTTGTGACACGGCGCATTGTCTTGGTGAACAACATTTTTTTTTTTGAATGAATGAATTGGGTTTCGAATTCCTTCTGCATCCACCGAATTCGCCAGATCTGGCCCCCATTGACTTTTTCCTGTTCTCAGACCTCAAAAGAATGTTCGCTGGAAAGAAATTTAGCGCCAATGAAGAAATAATCGCCGAAACTGAGGCCTATTTTGAAGGAAAAAACAATTCGTACAAATGGTATCGAAAAGTTATAAGATCACTATAATCGCTGTATCGCCCTTGAAGGCAACTATATTGTTGAAATCGAATTTTGCCAAGAAAAATGTGTTTTTATATGGTAGACCGGGTACTTTTCAATTGGTCTGTTATATGTATAGATTAAGATGAAGGATTTTTTTCTAATAGAGCTTCGAGATGAAGGCTCCCCAAAGAAACTTACCTAGTAAAAATACATTTAGACAAACTGGGAATGTGAGACGAAAAAAATAAATTCTGTTAGGCCAAGAACAACAAGAACCAGTAATGAAGAAAATATCATCTTGAATTTAGTTGATCAAGATCCAACAGTTAGCTTGAAGAATGTGGCAAAATAGACAAATACGTCTTCTTCAAGTAGGTACTTGGAGGTAACTTAAAGAGTAGCAGCTACATCCTTATCTTTATAGAAAAGTCCAAGCACTTCAACTCGAACACGGATGGCCTTACGAAATTTTTTTAGGAGGAAAACCACAATTATTTTTCAGTTTTCTACCTATCCTAGAGACAACGTCAACTTTTTTTGAAACACCTTGTACACTGCGCAAAAAAATTAACGCACATTCTGAAAATCTCAATTTTAATGGAAGTTCACTCTACATTGACTTTATAACTTATTTTTTATGTTCTCTCAGGAAGGTTTTGAACGAAACAAGACACATTAAATGGAAGAAAAATTCAGGATTTCACCGAATCTTATGTGAAAGAAGAGAAATAAACAATTTTCAAAATACTGGAATGCTGATCAGTGATTTAATACTTGGTATTTCCACCCCGTGCGTTAATTACAGCTCGGCAACGACGGTTCATACTCGAAATGAGTGATCTTAAAATGTTCTGATCTAATCCTTCCCAGATTTCTCTGAGTTGCATTCCTAAGTCATTAAGAGTAGCTGGATGATTTTCTGAACTTCTCAGCCTTCTATTGAGGTTGTCCCAAACCTGCTCAATCGGATTGAAATCTGGACTTCTTGCTGGCCATTCCATTCGAGAGACTTCAACCTCTTCAAGGTACTCCTGAACGATGCGTGCACGATGGGGTCTGGCATTATCGTCCATAAAAATGAAATTTTCACCAATGTATGGAGCAAATGGCATTACATGCTCTTCAAGAATGTTCCTTATACCTATCAGCATTCATAGCTACATTATCAACGACCACTAGGTATGTGCGAGCAGTCAAAGATATTCCACCCCATACCATAATCGATCCTCCCCCGAAACCAGTAGTATTCAGGAACTGAGGTACTGAGCATATCTTTCATGTGGACGTCTGTATACAAGGGAACGTCGATCACAATGGTAAAGGCAGAATCTAGACTCATCTGTGAAGAGAACTCTTTCTTAATCAGCCTCTTCCCAATGGATATGCTCTCTCGCAAAATCCAAACGCGCCCTTCGATGGGCTGGAGTAAGAGCTGGGCTTCTTGCCGCGACACGAGGCCTTATAATCACATTCTCTGAGGCGATTTATTATTGTCTGAGTGCTAATTTGCACCCCATGAGTTTGCTCGAGCTGATTTTGAAGGAGGCGAGTGGTTGCAAACCGTTGTCTCAACGAAGAAACTCTCAAGTAACGTTCTTGAATGGCAGTTTTTACCCTTGGTCTACCCTGTCCTGGTCTTCGGACATTCATACCTGTCTCCCTGAATCGCTGCAACATTCTGGACACACTTGTATGGGAAACTCCAAACCTTTCTGCAATTCTGGTGTATGTCCACCCTTCTTCTCGCAAAACTACCGCTAGGGCACATTCCTATTGGGTAAAATTGCGTGTTTCGCGCTGCATAGCGATCGTGTGTAGAAAATCAAACGAAAGAAAAACTATTGATCACTAGAATTGATTGAGAACAACTGATTTCAGAATGGAGCCAATACATTCAAAATCTGATAATCTCATCTTTTTTTATTCCTGCTGGGAAAAAAAACAACTGTATTGAAGAAAAACGTTGAAAGTGGATAACATATGCATGCATAATTCTGATAAGAATAATTATCATTGAGAACACCTTCAGTTGTAGAATAAATTTGAGATTTCCATAATGTGCGTTAATTTTTTTGCGCAGCGTATAATTAGTCCTGAACCATGCATCAAAAAAGTATAGTTTTGAAATTTTGAAGATTCGCCTTGATATTTCTCAGATGGAGAAGTGCATTGAATAATTTTTGACAATAAATTCAAATCTCTAATGTTGACCTGAAGGTTATCGCTGAAAAATGCATATTGAACTATAATATGCGCAATGATAATGAATCCAATTAATATGCACTGCAAAAATTAAGAGCATCGAATGAACAAGGATGTGGTTTCTTCTCATTGGAATTATTGCAGTTCTATACTACTCGAAGATTTTTTTACATTTTACATGGCAAATCCATAAAATGCGAGGATTGGAGCGTCCGAAAGGATCTTCATTAATTTTTGGTCATGTGAATCTTTTTCGTCAACCTCCAGGTGAGTTATACCCAAAGCCATTCGAAAATCTCTGCTAACGATCTCGGTGTTTGATAAAATTTGAAATCTCATAGTTTTCCTATTTTTAGATCAGTTCTCAAATTTTTTTCAGTGAAATGTTTATAAAACTACTCATTTCAACTTGCATATTCAATATTTCGTTTGGTGCTTTCTCATTAGTCACTATACAGGATTTATCAGAAATTATTGTTAAACCCTAATTTTGAAACATCCTTTGGAATAATTTCAATCGTCAATTTTTTTCAAAATACCAATTTTCATCATGATTAATTCCTTTTCATATTTTGTTTTTTGTTTGTCTCATGGCTTTGAGTATGAACAGGATGGGCAAATTTCGTAGTTTTAGCACTACAACTTTTAAACCAGAGGAGATACAAAATCTGATACCTCATTCTCGGTCTCTTTTTCTGAGAAACTAACAACATTTTTGGCCACCTCCTTTTGTTTTCGAATTATAAGCGAAAATTGGAGAAATGGCGATATCGAAAATCATTTATATCTCCGCTAATACTGATGATAGAGCTCTGAAATTAAAATATTATACAGGCACTTTTTCACGTAGAATCCAGTGGCGTGCTCGTCTTTTCGAAAGGGTTTTTAATTACGAAGCTATGACCCAAAGTTTTGGTTTTTCAAATGGGAAAACTAGATTTATGTGCCATTTTTTGAAAGCTTAATTTTTCCTTATTTCAAAAATATATAACATCGTATGGTTTGTATTGAAATAACTAACAGAAAATAGTCAAAAACCTTTTTTAACCTAAGAGTCTCAATATTTCTATGATTTCAACTGTTGATGAGCACAGAAAAATTGAGCTTTCTAGAACAAGAGCAGTGTCCTTCCGTCAATCTGATTATTTTTATACTTTTTACTAACTTCTACAAAATTCATAAAAATAGTTTAGAAAACATAAATGAACTCGGAGAAAATTTCCTTGGTTGCTTGAACTCAGTTTCAAATATTCATCTATTGAATTCAGTGCGAAATATCAATAAGATGTGTCAACTGTGCATTGTGCAATTGTTGTCATTATTAGGTTAAATATTATTTCTTATTTGTTCCCTTCTTAATTAAATTGTCGAGTTCAATCATAAATGCGTTGTTTCATATGCTCTTTAAATGGATTGGTACTTGTGCGTATTGATTCTGGAGACCTATGAAAAAAAATTTCTGATACATCCATCTCATTACAACTCTTTCGATTGATACATTCGATCTTGTGGATCTTCTCGTTATTTCCAAATCAATTTTTAAATAAAAAATTTATAAAATATATCTAGATTCAAATTTTGTAGAAATTAGTGAAAAGCATAGAAATAATCAGATTGACGGAAGAACACTGCTCTTGTTATAGAAAGCTCAATTTTTCTGTGCTCATCAACAGTTGAAACCATAGAAATATTGGGACTCATAGATAAAAAAAAATTTTTGACCATTTTCTGTTAGTTATTCCAATACAAACCATACGATTTTATATATTTTTGAAATCAGGAAAAATTGAGCTTTCAAAAAATGGCATATAAATCTTGTATTCCCATTTGAAAAACCAAAACTTTGGGTCATAGCTTCGTAATCAAAAACCCTTTCTAAAATACGAGCACGCCACTGGATTCTACGTAAAAAAGTGCCTGTATAATGTTTTAATTTCAGAGCTCCAGCATCAGTATTAGCGGAGATATGAAAGTTTTTCGATATCGTCATTTTCCCAAATTTCGCTTATAACTCGAAAACAAAAGAGGTTGGCCAAAAATGAATACTACCCTTGTTTCTCAGAAAAAGAGACCGAGAATGGGGTATCAGATTTTGTCTATCTCCTCTTTTTTAAAAGTTGTAGTGCTAAAACATCGAAATTTGCCCACCCTGAACAGTATGAACCAACGTATGCAGGTAGTAAATAAAAAATATTGATCTGAATTAAAAAAAACATTTTTCACGTATTATTAGTTTGCATTAGGTGAATTAAATTTTTTTTCGCGTCGATGAGACCTGATTGATGAAACTGATACAAGTAAAAAAAAATAGAGAAATATTGATATATCTTTTTAATTTCAGAAATATTATATAAGAACTTCAAAAAATTGGGAGAAAGTTTTTATCCGCACTATTATGTCAGAATCTTCAATCAATTAAATGTTGTCGTTCTTTCACCAGAAGATTGTGAGGTGATGTATTTTTTTTTGGTCTTCGAATGTCATTATTATGGAGCTGTAGTTTTCATCATTTCGAAAATTAGAATTGCGATTTTGTTATTATTCATCTATATCCTTAGTATACTGGGTAAAATGTTTTTTAATTGAGTCAGTCAAAAATCTGGAAAAGGAATTTGGTGAAAAAAGCAACCTCATAAATTCAACACTTTTCAGGCTATAAGAGTAAATTGGAAAATTACTTCAAACGAAAAGTTCTTATAACTTCATTATTATTGGTGCTATTAACATGAAAAAAAATCATCCTATAAGCACTTTTTATCAGTAAAAACCATTAGTTTATTAATTAATTTAATATTGCCATTAGTTTTGAAGTTATACCTTGTATAACTTGTGTTTTTTCAAATGTGAACCATAAAAATTCCTACATCATTTGACGATTTTCATAGTTTGATAAGAAATTGATATATCATGCTGAATATGTTTGAAAAGGGAAAAATTAAGCGATTTTATTTTATATAAAATTCACGATTGGATACTAACATTGTGTTGAAATGAAAGATGTACAGAAACGACCACTATAAAAAACTTATTTTTTTTTTGCTGACCGTAATAACTAATCTACCGAGTGTTATTTTCGAGATCACAAGTTTCACTCATGTTTTAGGAAAGACGTCACTTTTCGTTTTAGTTTTTTCTCAAATCCAGTTTATAGGTACCTACGTTAATTGTCACTAACTTGTTCTTTGTACTGTTTTCAGATTTTTTTATCGACGCCAAAACACACACGCAAAAGTTTATTGTATGCTATTTTCAGAAGATGGCTCAGAAATGGTCTACTGTTGAGTAAAGGTGACTAATTTTCACTTTGTATTTTCATTTATGGTTCATTTGTGAAATCACTAGGTTTCGGTAGTAGCACCAAAAGGGTTGAATCACCCTATATATCATAATGATGCTATTCAAATATCTTCATCGAACATACCTATGTAACGGTTTTTTTTTACGGGGTTTATAAATATAAGTTGGCATTACTGTTCAAGATGGCGACCGATTTAACAGTTGTCAAGTGATTTATTCTCAGTTTGGTTTGGCAATTCATCATGAATAGACTAACGCCTGAACAACGCTTGCAAATAGTGCAATTTTATTTCGAAAATAATGGTTCTGTGCAGAATACGTATCGCGCACTACGTCCATTTTATTTTGTTTAGCGATGAAGCGCACTTCTGGTTGAATGGCTACGTCAACAAACAAAACTGCCGCATTTGGAGTGAAGCTAATCCTCAAGTATATGTCGAAACACCCTTACATCCAGAAAAACTGACATAATTACTAACTTTTCCATTCCTGAATTGAACAACCATGATGTCCAGGAGCTGTGGTTTCAACAAGACGGCGCAACATGTCACACAGCTCGTGCCACAATCTATTCATTGAAAGACACGTTTGGTGACCGCCTAATTTCACGTTTTGGACCTGTGAATTGGCCTCCAAGATCTTGTGATTTAACACCGCTAGACTACTTTCTGTGGGGCTATGTAAAGTCATTGGTCTATGCGGATAAGCCACAAACCCTTGATCAATTGGAAGACAAGATTCCCCGTGTTATTGCCGATATACGGCCACAAATGTTGGAAAAAGTCATCGAAAATTGGACGTCCAGATTGGACTACATCCGAGTCAGCCGTGGCGGTCATATGCCAGAAATCATATTTAAAATGTAATGCCACAAGATTATCTTGCGGATAAACAAAATTCATGTCAATCGAATAATCCATCGTTTTTTTATTGCAATTCGAAGTTTTATAGCTCTAAAAAAAACACCCTTTACAAATCACCAATAACAAATATTCATTTACTAGTGATATATGACCCCAACGAAACATACAATACATATTATATTATTCAACTTTTGGTTTATCGATCCTGAAAATCCTTTTTTGTAGGTGAAAAATGGCAACAACGTAGAAAAATTTTGACTCCAGCTTTCCACTTCAGCATTCTCAAAGAATTCTTCGTTGTTTTCAATGATAAAGCAGATGAATTGATAGACAAACTGGAAAATAAAACGGGGAAAGAAATTGATGTAATTCCAGAATTTCACGAATTTTCTCTTCAAGTGATTGTTGGTATGTGAAACAATATACAGGAGGAATCAATAGTACTCAACCGTTGATAATTTTCGTAAATTTTGGCCTAGGAGCACTGCTAGCTCGAATCTAGTACAGAGTACAGAAATAGAACTTCATTGTAAAACCTTAATATTTCCCTGTAAACGATGACTTACTGCTACACATATCTTGAAAATTTGTCCTTTATATTTTTTCGGGCGAGTAATTCTGTATAGTAACATTAGCTGTTTCTCTTTTGGAAATGTATATATAATATATCATCTTCACTGTCCGAATTAATCGTTTTCAGCAAAAAATTCACAATAATTAGATATCAACTCAATTTGAAAACGTCAAAATTATGAAAGTGACATTCCCTCGGACATTCCTCCCCTCAATAACAATGATGGAATGTTCCCTTTTGGCCAATCGAATAGAAGCAGGGAAGTATAGAAGCAGAGATCCATTTTTTTCGATTTATTATAGTGAGTTATAGTAGTGAGTTATTATAACTCACGCTGTTTGTTAATAGATGCTAATAATTGCTCAAAAGCAGTTGAATAATGAATATATAATTCAATAGGAGTAGATAAAAATTGTATAATGCGTTGCCGAGTTAAATGACTTTTACCCCTCCCCAATATTTATAACTGGGTACCTACGCCACTATGTATATTTCATCTTTCAGAGACTTCCATGGGTTACAAAACGAAAATGACTGACAATAAACTACGAATATATTTGAAAGCAATCCGTGGAATGGAAAAGTTATTTAACCAATACATTGTAAGGCCTTGGCTGATATATGGTGGCATCTATTGGTTCAGTTCGTACTATCAAGAAGAGAAGGAATATTTGCACGTTTTACATAATTTCACAGAAACAATTATCAAGGAAAAAATGAAATCATATGAAAATCATGCGTCCGAAGATTTGGCCATAGAAAATGATGAAACATACTTTGGAAAAAAAAGAAGAAAAATGGCAATGTTGGACATTCTACTACAGGCTCATAGAAATGGCAACGAAATTGATTACAAAGGCATTTGTGAAGAAGTAGATACTTTTACATTTGAGGTTAGTTGGCAATTTAGAGATTCATTCAAAATCTTATTATAACGGGAAAGTACTCATAGTATTATACAGAGTGGCCACTTTTTTAATGGGATTGTATTGGTAACTCTCAAATCATAAGAGTCAGAAGGTCGGTCAAATGGAGGAAACGTTGCATGCATAGAAGCATTGTCAAGCAGTATCAGGGCCGGTTATTGAGATATCATAAGAAAAGTAAATTCTGTCATTTTGATTTTTTTTATTTTACCACTTTATTTCAATTATTATCAAAAAATGTTACAGGAATTTTTTATTCGGCAGTAAATTTTTCTCCATTTGACGTAATTAGATTTCGTATCCAACGTTTCGTACTCTCTGGGCCACCCTCAACCTTATTTTTTTTCAATACGGACCAGCATATTTTATGACACTTTTCGAAATAACTTTTAACGCTGAATTCAACGACATATCACACAATGTCATTCAAAGTTGATTTTCAGGTGATTTTGACCCTTATCCAATTTTCTTTGGGTCGGGTCTGGATTACCTACCTTTAGTTTAATTAACAACATTCGATAAGAAAATCAACTTACTCATCTTGAGCTATATGGAACATTAGAATCAAAGCAAGAAACAAGTAATATGATAATTATTTACATATTTCAGTTCATACTATGATAATTAAATTTTTACAAGGCTTGGAATTCAAATTTAAAATCATTGTATTCGCGTCGCTTGACTATTTTATTAACAGCAGTTTTTGATGAATTGAATTCACTGGCCACAGTTCTAAATTTTTTTTCTGGATTCTGAATTTGGGTCAGAACATTGATATCGTTGATAGACTTGTTTTTTCTTACATACACACCAAGAAATTTGGATAAGGGTCAAAATCACCTGATAATCAACTTTGAATGACATTGTATGGTAAATCGTTGAATTCAGCTTTAAAAGTTATTTCGAAAAGTGTCATAAAATATGCAGGTCCGTATTGAAAAAAATGAGTTTGAGGGTGGCCCATAGAGTACGAAACGTTGGATACGAAATCTGATTACGTCAAATTGAGGAAAATTTACTGTCGAATAAAAAATTCCTGTAACATTTTTTGATAATATTTGAAATGAAGTGGTAAAATAAGAAAAATCAAAATGACAGAATTTACTTTTCTTATGATATCTCAATAACCGGCCCTGCTAATCTCGATTTGTTTGAACTGCTTGACAATGCTTCTATGCCTGCAACTTTTTTTCCATTTGACCGACCTTCTAACTCTCATGGTTTGAAAGTTACCAATACAATCCCATTAAAAATGTGATAGAAATGAAATTTTTCCCAAGATTACTTGACTGAGACCTGTCTACGAATATGATGTGGAAGTATATGTGATAGCACTGGTAACCAATGAAAAGGTGTAGATAGTATTAAAACCCGATCATATCACCCGAAATGTCAAAAAGACTTCAAAAGGACAAGTATTATTGTTTCAATCGATGGAAAATGTCTGAATATATTCAGTCGTAATATGAGACTGTTTTCGTTTCATATACTCAGATAGGTGAAGCATGAAATGTCGTATTGCTTTGAACTGACTAGAAAATTTTGCAAAATTTGATTCAAGTCCTTAGTTAATTAGAACTAGTTTGTGGGATAATGCAAAATTAATTTATTTTACCCTGATAATAAATCAATTTTTTTACAGGGTCATGATACCGTCTCTACTGCATTGAGTTTCTGTGCTATGAATATTGCAAATCATTCAGAAATACAGGTGAGCCCTTTTTAGTCCAGTAGATATATACATTTTACCTGGAAAAAAATCCGAACTTAATGAAACTTTTAGAGGTTGTTCGGGGATGACTCTGTCAAGTTATCCAACACGAAGACTCTATGCTAACTTGAGGAGAACCTCCACATTTTCTGACTTTTTTCGGTTTCTTGCTCATAACTTCGAATCTGATTAGTTTTCGACCAAAACGTTCATTTCCAAAGTTATAGAGAATTGAATTAACTATGATTTCGTTTCCATAACCTTTTTTCTTAACCTAATATTAACCGAGTTACAGCCGATCAAAAGTTGAAGCAAAAAACGAAGGTTTTGGCCTTCTTATTATTAAATACCATCAATTATATGGTAATTATCATATAATAAGTACTCCTCAATATTGATATACTCAAACAAAAAGAGATGGAGATCTAGCTCTGACTGTGCCTGTTTTTGTGAAGTGAAGTTATTTCAATGTTATACTGGCATATTATCACCTTATTGTAAATTACTATCAAGATCGGCTAGTTTAAATCAATAAATTAACCAGGAATTGATTGAAAAATAAAATTGGAATAAAAATAAATTGTAGAGAATTGAATTCGCTCCAATTTTATATTTTTGTAAACTTTAGGATAGGAATTTAAGTAAAGTGAAAACATGCCACCATAAAATTGAAATATCTACACTTACAAAAACATAGGCTCTTAGTCAAAGCTCCACCCTATGTTTCGATATGTCGATATGGATGAGTACAATGATTAGAACCGATGGTAATTGATAGTTAGAGGGTCGAAACCTTTGTTTTTTGCCAATTTTTGCTATTTTGAGAAAATTTCTCTTATTTTGATCGTCTGTATCTTGGCTGATTAGGTGTAGAAAAAAGTTAAAAGGATCAAAATTATAGGAAATTCAATTATCTAAAACTTTGAAAATGAATATTTTGGTCGAAAACTAATTAGGTTAGCTGTTATGAGCAAGAAACCGAAAAAAGTCGAGAGAAGAGGTTCGTATAATCTATGCTCGAGTTGGTATTCGTCACGATCATACAGGGTGTTTCAAGTTCGGCGGCCTATTAGACGTTTCTGGAGAACGGGGCCGATTCGAAATCTGAAAATTCGGAATATGACATTGTTCATGATTCCCTATTCATAAATAGAGTATTATTGCTAGTCTGTCTCGAAACAGATCGAATAAAATTGACCCTACGTATAACATGAATTCATAAAATCTCGAATAACTCTTGAATTATTGAATTTGGGAGCATAATCATGTTTGGACAATACCTTATTCTTACCGTAGAAAACAACGACATCACAAAAAATAGGGTTCTAATTCGAAAATCGAAAGTTATGATCAAATTTTTTTCACAATTTTTGGCACAATATTTGAAACACCCTGTGATGATATTTCTCAAGTTCAAGATATATGCCATATTCCTACATCATTCTAGTTTGAGAAAGTTAATTGAGTATACGCATAGGATATTCACAGTAAAAATAATTCACGTAATGGTGACTATGAAAATGCTCTCTTCTTTTTGGTTTTTCCTTAATATTTTTGAAAACTGAAAGGACTAACGCAATAATTTTAGGAAAAAGTAATTGAAAATGAAAATCTTAATAATATCCAAGACATAAAATGAAACAGAGAGTTTTTTTTTTTAATTCTTGTATAACCGGAAGTGCCGGAGCTTCGAAAATATTTTAGCTGAATAGGGCATCATGAACAATGTCATATTTTGAATTGTCAGATTTCGAATCGGCCCCGTTCTCCAGAAACGTCTAATAGGCCGTCGAACTTGAAACACCCTGTATAACGAATACTTTCAATTATTATAACCAAAGCACTGCATTTTGATGAAATTTCACTTAGCTTGACTTTTATTTTTTTTTGGTGAACCTCCAAGAATGTTACTATGGAAGTTATCCCAATATGGCACTTATCAATACGCCGTAAATATGGGAAATTTACGAATTCTATTAATTTATCAAAACATGAGTTAATTACTTATATTGGTTTTCATCGCCAAACTAAAAAATGATGAAATTTGAAAGTGACCACAAAACCACTACTATAATAGTAGTTTCAAGTTTTCGAGTCAGATGTGCGTTCAATTTCAGTTTATTTTTGATTAAACCATGTAATTATTGTCTTGATCAGCCGATCATAATTTTGTGAATCTCGTATAGAATTTTTTCAAATTTCAGGAACAAATTGTAGAAGAACTGAATTCAATTCTTGAAGGAGAAGAACGGCAACCGACGTACGAAGATCTTCAAAAGATGGACCTTCTAGAGAGATGCATCAAGGAATCTCTCAGACTATATCCAAGTGTCCATTTAATCTCAAGAAAGGCCGACGAAGATACCACACTTCATTCCGGATGTGTCGTTGCTAAAGGTGCGACAGTCCTCATTCCGATTATGTCCGTTCACAGAAATCCGGAGATTTATCCGCATCCAGAAAAATTCGATCCTGATAGATTTTTGCCAGAAAATTGCATTGGAAGACATCCATTTGCTTATCTTCCCTTCAGCGCTGGACCAAGAAATTGTATAGGTAAGGAAAGCTCTCCCTTCTGTATGTCTTTTTTCTTCTATTTGGTTCTTTGAAAAAGGTATTTCATCTTATCTGTTTTTCGTATTATCTTTCTAAATTTTTTATTCTTATGCTCTCTGAGCGTCTCTATTGTCTTCTTTATTTGTTTGTTAACTATTTCCGCAATAATTTCAATTTTCAATTCTTTTCTGATTCGTTGGTTGCTTATGAAGCGCCAATCGCTGTTCTGATTATTGTATTTAGAGTACTTTGCAACTGATCTTTCTTATTGTCTTTCGTTTTATACCAGGTTATTTTTGTTTTGTAATTAAAGATTCCTTTTTGTGTTGGAAAGCGGGTACTGTCTCTTGTGTCATTGCCTTGCCTTCTCCTGTCTTGTTCTAGCTGTTTGCTAAAATTCATTCTTTCGTCTAGATTTACTCCTAGGTATTTCACTTCCTTTTTCCATCGTATTGTCTTATTTTCTTTTTTGACGTTACCTGATCTCTCTTTCTGTACTCTTGTTCCTCCAAAGTAGATTGCAACTGTTTTCGTCGTATTCACTTTGAATCTCCATATCTTGAAGTATTCCATCAGTTTGTCTAATTTATTTTAATTTATGAGTGACTAGTTATTACTCTCTGAGTTCTGCTGTGGTAGACGATAACGGTGTCATCAAAATAATGATTTGAAAAGCCACACCATATTTGTTGAAAAAATTAAATCAATATGAATATGAACAAGCTTATAGGGCCAGGGCGTTCCAGATTCGATGCTCACTGAAAGAATCTCGAGAACTAAAAGACTCAATAACCCCGATCCATTTTTTTGAAATATTAAGATATAAGAATAGACATCTTGATTCGTTCTCGAGTTAATGGCTGTTTGTTTTCGAGGTATATAACTTTAAGTTGGTATTACTGTTCAAGATGGCGACCGATTCAACAGCTGTCAAGTGATTTATTCTCAGTTTGGTTTGGCAATTCATCAAATTCAGCCAAACGATGATCAAGTAATGCGTAGATTCGTCGAATGGGCCCAAAATGATATTGCCGTTGTTCCTGATTTTCACAAGCGAATTTTGTTTAGCGATCAAGCGCACTTAGGTTTGAATGGCTACGTCAACAAACAAAACTGCCGCATTTGGAGTGAAGCTAATCCTCAAATGCATGTCGAAACACCGTTACATCCAGTAAAACTCATTGGTTGGTGCGCTTTATGGGCTGGTGGAATCATTGGTCCGTACTTCTTCAAAAACGATGATGGCCAGAACGTTACAGTCAATGGTGATCGGTATAGAGCCATGATTACTAATTTTTTCATTCCTGAATTGAACAACCATGATTTCCAGGAGCTGTGGTTCCAACAAGACGGCGCAACATGTCACACAGCTCGTACCACAATCGATTTATTGAAAGGCACGTTTGGTGACCGCCTAATTTCTCGTTTTGGACGTGTGAATTGGCCTCCAAGATCTTGTGATTTAACACCGCTAGACTACTTTCTGTGGGGCTATGTAAAGTCATTGGTCTATGCGGATAAGCCACAAATCCTTGACCATTTGGAAGACAACATTCGCCGTGTTATTGCCGATATACAGCCACAAATGTTGGAAAAAGTCATCGAAAATTGGACGTCCAGATTGGACTACATCCGAGCAAGCCGTGGCGGTCATATGCCAGAAATCATATTTAAAATGTAATGCCACAATATTATCTTGCGAATAAATAAAATTCATGTCAATCGAATAATCCATCGTTGTTTTATTGCAATTCAAAGTTCTATAGCTCTAAAAAAAACACCCTTTATTTCGCTATACCTATCTTGGTTTCTGTTCAAGATAATATCATAAATTTTCAGTAATTTTTGTGGTTTGTATGATATAAATTTTTGGGCGCTGGTTAATTCATATTCTAATCACATCCTACATATCACAGAATTGTAAATACTTTATAGGTATGAGAAATTCCCTAACGTCCAATTAGCACATGTAGAACGAGATCTATATCAAGCTCCTGAATTAATGTCAGTGCCTTCCTTATTCTTTTTATTTACCAGTTAATCTTATAGTCTATCTGCGAAATTTTATTTTGATTCACATATTGATTATCAGCAATACCTACTGCAATAAATCAATAATACTAAAATTTCAAAATCTAACAAATTTTTCTAACAGTAAAGTGGACATCAAAACCCACATAAATATCGAAATAGAAATAGGTTATCATTTGGAAAAATCATGATTTATTGATTTTACAGGTCAACGATTTGCCATGATGGAATTGAAAATTGTACTTTCGGCCATCATAAGGAAGTTCCAGCTAGTTGCTGTCGATACACCGGATAGTATAGAATTCAAAATGGAAAGTATTTTGAGAACCAATGGTATAAGAGTAAAATTCATTAAACGAGTGTGACTTGATGAGAATGATTCTTTATTCTACATCTGTAGTAATTCATCAAAATATTGTAACAATTAAACATAAATCCAAATATCAATCAAAGTTTGAACCAATAGTGTAAGTAGGTATAATAAATTATTTTATAAAAATGTTTTTACCTCTGACTCTTCCTGAATTAGTGAATAGTAAATTAATTATATCAAGGGGGTTTGTAAATGATATGATCATAATCCGGTACTTTTTTGTGACATTTTCATTCTGAAGACCTTTAAATCTATGGATTTTTCTTCAAACTATGAGCCTTTTAGTTATTAAGATTGTTTTTTAATACTCAGTGAATTGAGGAGTCTTTCACAAAAAAATCAACCAAAGCCGTTTTTCGATCTGAACATTGATGACTGTCAATTATTGCCTCAATAGGGATTACCACCACGTAGTTTTTCGCGTATCAGTCAATCTTTGTTACCAATTCATTTACCCTCTGGCGCTCCTGCGATGACCAAACTTTGTTCGGTGTACGAAGTTGTAGATGCACTTTATAATAATAATAATACCCTTTATTAGCAAAATACACTGCGCAAAAAAATTAACGCACCTTATGGAGATCTCAAATTTATTCTACAGCTGAAGGTGTTCTGAATGATTATTATTTTTATCAAAATTATGCATGCATATGTTATCCACTTTCAACGTTTTTCTTCAATACAGATGTTTTTTCCCAGCAGGAATAAAAAAAGATGAAATTATCAGATTTTGAATGTATTGGCTCCATTCTGAAATCAGTTGTTCTCGATCAATTCTAGTGATCAATAGTTTTTCTTTCGTTTGATTTTCTACACTCGATCGCTATGCAACGCGAAACACGCAATTTGACCCAAGAGGAATGTGCCCAAGCGGTAGTTTTGCGAGAAGAAGGGTGGATATACACAAGAATTGCAGAAAGGTTTGGAGTTTCCCATACAAGTGTGTCCAGAATGTTGCATCGATTCAGGGAGACAGGTATGAATGTCCGAAGACCAGGACAGGGTAGACCACGGGTAACAACTGCCATTCAAGAACGTTACTTGAGAGTTTCTTCGTTGAGACAACGATTTGCAATCGCTCGCCTCCTTCAAAATCAGCTTGAGCAAACTCATGGGTTGCAAATTAGCACTCAGACAATAAGAAATCGCCTTAGAGAATATGATTTAAGGCCTCGTGTCGCGGCAAGCGGCCCAGCTCTTACCCCAGCCCATCGAAGGGCGCGCTTGGATTTTGCGAGAGAGTAATATCCATTGGGAAGAGGCTGATTGAGAAAGAGTTCTCTACACAGATGAGTCTAGATTGTGCCACTACCATTGTGATCGACGTTCCCTTGTATACAGACGTCCACATGAAAGATATGCTCAGTGCAATTTCCTGAATACTACTGGTTTCGGGGGAGGATCGATTATGGTATGGGGTGGAATATCTTTGACTGCTCGCACAGACCTAGTGGTCGTTGATAATGGAGCTATGAATGCTGATAGGTAAATAAGAAACATTCTTGAAGAGCATGTAGTGCCATTTGCCCCATACATTGGTGAAAATTCCATTTTTATGGACGATAATGCCAGACCTCATCGTGCGCGCATCGTTCAGGAGTACCTTGAAGAGGTTGAAGTCTCTCGAATGGAATGGCCAGCAAGAAATCCAGATCTCAATCCGATTGAGCAGGTTTGGGACAACCTCAATAGAAGGCTAAGAAGTTCAGAAAATCATCTAGCTACTCTTAATGACTTAGGAATCCAACTCAGAGAAATCTGGGAAGGATTAGATCAGAACATTTTAAGATCACTCATTTTGAGTATGAATCGTCGTTGCCGAGCTGTAATTAACGCAAGGGGTGGAAATACCAAGTATTAAATCACTCATCAGCATTCCAGTATTTTGAAAATTGTTTGTTTCTCTTCTTTCACATAAGATTCGGTGAAATCCTGAATTTTTCTTCCATTTAATGTGTCTTGTTTCGTTCAAAACCTCCCCGAGAGAAAATAAAAATAAGTTATAAAGTCAATGTAGAGTTAACTTTCATTAAAATTGGGATTTTCAGAATGTGCATTAATTTTTAGCGCAGTGTATAATAAGTGGTTTCATGTAATACTACAGTCAATCATAATATTATATCTTTTGGAGGACTTCAAATTAAATTAATGAAAATAAGCTCTATAATTTTTTATTCTTCGAACATTTTTTCGTCAATGTATAATACCTACAATGTAAGTCACGTAGAATGGATGACATTTATAAACAGGTTTGCTGTATACCAATCACCAGGGTACTCTTTTTGGGTTAATTACGTGAAATCGAAATCGAGTAGCATTCATTTCCTCTTATCATTCTAGTCTGGATTAAGTTCATTAATACTTTGTTGTTTGCAAAAATGGACTCATTATCAAGGTTGAAGTTGTTCATAAATATAATATACATAATATATAAAGGCAAAATTTGATTTTTGGAGTAGGAACCACTCTCGACCTAAAATATTTGCAGCGCTACGGTGTTGCCGTTTACATGAAAAAGTACTAACATCTTCGATATTTCAAATAGCCCTCTATATTGTTACTTTTTTCGGTTTGCCATAGCCTCTTGATTATTCATTTAGCTTCCTTGTCCCTATCTCTAGCAGTTTTCGAGTAATTGATTGGTTTACTTTTTTTTTTGTGCCAAACATAGGTTCAATTAAACATTTATCACTCCGGTACTTGGAATCGTGGAAAGCCGAAATTTCTGGTATGGATTACCAATAAGTGTAAAAAATACTTTCTTAATCATAAAGGGTTGTTCAAATTCACAGGCTTCTACGAGACATATCAGAATGATAAAAAGCGCGGTTTTTCAAATTTCAAATGGAATGAAATGGATTTCTTATACTTCATAATAATATTTTGAATATTGAATATATATAGAGGGTGATTCACCGGGATGACCTATTGGACGTTTATGGAAAACTGATCATAATTGAGTACTGGGTGTGCCATTTGAAATAAGGAAGTGGTTCTCTGTTTTTAGAGATCTGAAAATATATTAGGGAGGAAGATCGTTGGCGCAAATCAAAGTATGCAAAAATTTCAGTTCAAAATTATGATTAGTTTTCCATAAACGTCTGATTGGCCATCCCGGTGAATCACCCTGTATAAGCACCACATATTATTTTCGATTCCATAAGTTTTTTGCTTATGAAGTCTTTACTTGATTTGTATGAATTAATCTAATGGGCCATCTCGGTGAATCACCCTGTATATATCTTCAAGCAACACTTCGAAGATAATACAATTTGCTATCTAATTAAAAATACAGGGTATGTCATTCAGAAAAAAACCGATATTAACGTTTAAAAAGGTTTTCGGAAATATCTACTGAACACGAGGGATAAAGAAATCTTGTATGAAGTCACTGAAAGTGGTAAACATTACACTCTTCTTTAGCAAAAAAAAATAATTATATTTTAACACAAATCAAATAATTTTTTGTAGAATGAGAACAACTATCTAAGTTTTTGAGAAATATTTTTTTCAGGAACTCTTGTCAAGAATTATTCAAGAATAAAAATAACTCAGAAATGGTGAAATAGAAATCATTATGGGGGACAAAAATAATGGCAATATAAAAGGTCATTTTCAATATTTCTCAATTGATTCTTAATATGGTAGTATCTAACCTGGTTCCATACGAAATACTCATCTCTAGTTCATTCATACTCTGTTATTGGTAATAACGGGTTTCATTGTCAAGGTTGAAGATGTTTATAAATATATACGACCATGCAATTATTTGTTGTTTATACTATGCATCGATTCATAATATGAAGAAGAGGCTTCAAAATTTATACCTTATCTAATAGCTAATAAAGGTCAATGATCGAATGTAAAAACTATTTGAAAAATCCAATCTATAATTGTCCATATACTCGAATTAATATTTTCAAATTCATACCTACCCGATCAGAAATAACAACTCAAGGAATAAAAAAATTATCTGCCACTACTATTCCTCGTCTTTTGTTGTGCAAACATTGCTTCGGAAAAGAACACGAAATGAATTTGAGCTATCGTAAATTGAAGCGCTGGAATTGAAGATATCAGATGGTAGTTTATTCAATATATTCTTTGTGAACATTTGTCTATGAGAAAACTTCACTTGAAATGCGTCGCTTGCTCTCCGCTGATCAAAAGCGACAAAGTACAGACGATTCCAAATGCTGTTTGGAGATGTTCAAAGAAAATAAACATGATTTTTTGCATCGATACCTTCGATACGTGATAGTGAATGAATCATAGACTTTTTCCAACAGTTCTCAGACAAAGAGATAGCCAACTGAGTGCAAACCAGTCTGGGAAAGCCGTCCAAAACCACCAAAATTTCAGATTCCGTTACTCTTTCGACATGTGTAATATTGAATATCTACACTGCGCAAAAAAATTAACGCACATTATGGAAATCTCAAATTTATTCTACAACTGAAGGTGTTCTCAATGATAATTATTTTTATCAGAATTATGCATGCATATGTTATCGACCTTCAATTTTTTTTTCCCTCAATACAGATGTTTTCTCCCAGCAGGAATAAAAAAAAATGAGATTATCAGATTTTGAATGTATTGGCTCCATTCTGAAATCAGTTGTTCTCGATCAATTCTAGTGATCAATAGTTTTTCTTCTGTTTGATTTTCTACACTCGATCGCTATGCAACGCGAAACATGCAATTTGACCCAAGAGGAATGTGCCCAAGCGGTAGTTTTGCGAGAAGAAGGTTGGATATACACAAGAATTGCAGAAAGGTTTGGAGTTTCCCATACAAGTGTGTCCAGAATGTTGCAGCGATTCAGGGAGACAGGTATGAATGTCCGAAGACCAGGACAGGGTAGACCACGGGTAACAACTGCCATTCAAGAACGTTACTTGAGAGTTTCTTCGTTAAGACAACGGTTTGCAATCGCTCGCCTCCTTCAAAATCAGCTCGAGCAAACTCATGGGGTGCAAATTAGCACTCAAACAATAAGAAATCGCCTCAGAGAATACGATTTAAGGCCTCGTGTCGCGGCAAGAGGCCCAGCTCTTACCCCAGCCCATCGAAGGGCGCGTTTGGATTTTACGAGAGAGCATATCCATTGGGAAGAGGCTGATTGGGAAAGAGTTCTCTTCACAGATGAGTCTAGATTCTGCCTCTACCATTGTGATCGACGTTCCCTTGTATACAGACGTCCACATGAAAGATATGCTCAGTGCAATTTCCTGAATACTACTGGTTTCGGGGGAGGATCGATTATGGTATGGGGTGGAATATCTTTGACTGCTCGCACAGACCTAGTGGTCGTTAATAATGGAGCAATGAATGCTGATAGGTATATAAGGAACATTCTTGAAGAGCATGTAGTGGTGAAAATTTCATTTTTATGGACGATAATGCCAGACCCCATCGTGCGCACATCGTTCATGAGTACCTTGAAGAGGTTGAAGTCTCTCGAATGGAATGGCCAGCAAGAAGTCCAGATCTCAATCCGATTGAGCAGGTTTGGGACAACCTCAATAGAAGGCTGAGAAGTCCAGAAAATCATCCAGCTACTCTTAATGACTTAGGAATCCAACTCAGAGAAATCTGGGAAGGATTAGATCAGAACATTTTAAGATCACTCATTTTGAGTATGAACCGTCGTTGCCGAGCTGTAATTAACGCAAGGGGTGGAAATACCAAATATTAAATCACTTATCAGCATTCCAGTATTTTGAAAATTGTTTATTTCTCTTCTTTCACATAAGATTCGGTGAAATCCTGAATTTTTCTTCTATTTAATGTGTCTTGTTTCGTTCAAAACCTTCCCGAGAGAACATAAAAAATTAGTTATAAAGTCAATGTAGTGTAGAGTTAACTTTCACTAAAATTGAGATTTTCAGAATGTGCGTTAATTTTTTTGCGCGGTGTATTAATGACGATAAAAACGAAATAGTGAAGGCAATATTTCGACTGGAAAGATGTTCGAGAAGGATATTGAGACATTTAGCAATAAAAATAAAAGTGTATCATATTGTTTGCAATCCATTACCCGACCAGTTTGTTAAGATTCGTATAATGATTTAATTATCAAAAAACATCATAAATACTTCCACGACTACATAAACAAACCACAAATGTCGAATATGATATGGATAAAAATTCGAATTATCATTTATCCTACAATTATCACAATTAGCGGTCTACAAATTTGAATAAACTGAAGCCGTTCTAGTTGAATGTGCAATCCAGAGAACTTACCAGAAGATTGTGAAGGTCATCGTTGCAAATACCGAAAACAATAGAATGTAATTGTCTGATTAAATTTTGAGGTCAATATCTGTGAAAATTCGATTCTGTAGGTGAGGCAAAGATTAAAAAGGGAGCATGGTTTCCTGTTTCAGCAATAATAATGGACTCAATACCGCCAAGTTCAGACGTTGATTGAGAATAGCATTGCGTTCACATGAGAAGTTATTATCTATGGTCATTAATATTGAACTGTTTCAGGCTTTACTAATTGGTAGTTGATCATGATTAAAACAAATTTTATAATTTCCATATTTTTAGAATCACACTGTCTGATGATGAATTTGTAATAATTCCTAAACTATGCGCTTACACAATGTAATACCTAAATTGTTAACACCATGTTTTTGGTTGTAAAAACAGAAATTATAGAACTTGATTCAAAACTTATAAAGGTTGAACAACAACGGTGCATAGAAATTATCCACTGAAATACTAGGTGACAGATATCGAATAGGGAATGAAAAAGTTGATGAATGATCAATTAAACATGAGATCCATGAGAAAAAAAATGATGTTAGTTCTAGAGCTTTTGAGCGATAATTCATTAATGAATATGAAGACCATAACGAAGATCAAGTTGAAGGTTTTTACTGCACATTTATAGCTGGAGCCAGAACTTCACCATTTTTGGAGTAAATTTCAAACTTTTCATTCCGTTTTCGAAGCGTATATCGTCCCATACTTAGTATGAGCGTAGTTTCAATTGTCAAATGTTGAAAGTTGATAGCTTCAAAAGTGACAGCTGCACCGATAGCAGGCAAATCAGAAACCTCGTTTTAAAAGACCAAATTACGTTACTTTCTTGATAGAATATAAGTATGTCACCTTCATAATTATGATGAAATTTACGTTTCATCAAGAAATTTTTGAGTCGATAATCTACCTCAAAAATTGTATAGTAAAGGGTGTTTTTTTAGAGCTATAGAACTTTAAACTGCAATAAAACAACGATGGATTATTCGATTGACATGAATTTTATTTATCCGCAAGATAATCTTGTGGCATTACATTTTGAATATGATTTCTGGCATATGACCGCCACGGCTGGCTCGGATGTAGTCCAATCTGGACGTCCAATTTTCGATTACTTTTTCCAACATTTGTGGCCGTATATCGGCAATAACACGGCGAATGTTGTCTTCCAATGGTCAAGGGTTTGTGGCTTATCCGCATAGATCAATGAATTTACATAGCCCCACAGAAAGTAGTCTAGCGGTGTTAAATCACAAGATCTTGGAGGCCAATTCACAGGTCCAAATCGTGAAATTAGGCGGTCACCAAACGTGTCTTTCAATAAATCGATTGTGGCACGATCTGTGAGACATGTTGCGCCGTCTTGTTGGAACCACAGCTCCTGGACATCATGGTTGTTCAATTCAGGAATGAAAAACTTAGGAATCATGGCTCTATACCGATCACCATTGACTGTAACGTTCTGGCCATCATCGTTTGTGAAGAAGTACCAGCCCATAAAGCGCACCAAACAGTCAGTTTTTCTGGATGTAACGGTGTTTCGACATACACTTGAGGATTCTTCTTCGCTCCAAATGCGGCAGTTTTGTTTGTTGACGTAGCCATTAAACCAGAAGTGCGCTTCATCGCTGAACAAAATAAAATGGACGTAGTGCGCGATACGTATTCCGCACAGAACCATTATTTTCGAAATAAAATTGCACTATTTGCAAGCGTTGTTCAGGCGTGAGTCTATTTATAATGAATTGCCAAACCAAACTGAGAATAAATCACTTGACAGCTGTTGAATCGGTCGACATCTTGAAGAGTAATGCCAACTTAAAGTTATATACCTCGAAAAAAACACACATTTCATATAGATACCTACTATCAAGTTTTTCATTCAATCAAAAGGTGCAGTTTTTATCGATAATAAACCTCAATCAAGTTGATGATTAACTCAACAACACCGCGCTTTTAATGTGTTACTGTAATGCAGTAGGTGAACTTTAAATCAGGATGAAAAATAAGAACCAACCACATTACCAAGGTTTGAATAGTGTGAAAGACAAAGAGAAGTAAAAGTTGTCTATTGTTGTGAAAGAACATTCCTTCACTCTTGCAGGGTTCCCGCCCATATATTCACAACGAAAGAAAAATTGACTGACAAAGTTTTGAGATAAATGTCGGTCATACTCCACTTGATATGAGACCTAAGTAATTATATGTATCTAATGAGAAATCATGATATAATCGTTGATATCAAAACTTCACTGCTGAGTGCTACGCAATAGCGGACGCTGAAAAAAATTGTCCGTTGTATTCTGGCAAGATTCGAATTAATTTGCATTCATTGTAACGCTTCCCAATAAGGAAGTTGAGAAATTGGTGCGAAACTATTTAGAACGTGGTTTTTTATTCTGGCTTAAATTAGTAGTCCGGGAGCCAGTAACAGATATACATGACCAAGTTCCTCTCCAACGGTAATTAGTAGAATACATCAGATAATAGTAATGAAAAGCCTCGTGAACGTCAGCTACGACTCGGCTGGGGGAGGGGGAAAGCGTTGGCAGCCCCCAAACACGAAGAAAAAAAAATACATTCAGTCATTTCCTCTCAATTGAAAATTTGTCAAATTGTAGCTAACCCAATATCTAGACGAAAAAATGAAATCAGCTGGCTATAGCATGGTGGATTATAGTCAGCTGGTGCCTCAAACAAAAAAAAAATTATATTTTCAATGGCAGCTTTGAGAGCGATTCTGGAAGTGAATAAATAACACTTTTATTTTTATTGTAATTTTGAATCATTTTTTCATAATAAATATTGTTTTTGGAGAAACCAGTTAAATTAAACGAAGCTAATTCATGAATAAATTATTTGAATATATACTTATTCGGTTCAAAAATCTTGTTACGATATATTTATTTAATCGAAACACTCATATTGTAGTGTAATGCCGAATAATTATAGATACGTCATTTCCTCCTACATAAAAATTTTTCAGCTAATTGTTAATATACTTGGTCAGCTGTTACCACGGGTAACAACTGCCATTCAAGAACGTTACTTGAGAGTTTCTTCGTTGAGACAACGGTTTGCAACCGCTCGCCTCCTTCCAAATCAGCTTGAGCAAACTCATGGGGTGCAAATTAGCACTCAGACAATAAGAAATCGCCTCAGAGAATATGATTTAAGGCCTCGTGACGCGGCAAGAGGCCCAGCTCTTACTCCAGCCCATCAAAGGGCGCGTTTGGATTTTGCGAGAGAGCATATCCATTGGGAAGAGGCTGATTGGGAAAGAGTTCTCTTCACAGATGAGTCTAGATTCTGCCTCTACCATTGTGGTCGACGTTCCCTCGTATACAGACGTCCACATGAAAGATATGCTCAGTGCAATTTCCTGAATACTACTGGTTTCGGGGGAGGATCGATTATGGTATGGGGTGGAATATCTTTGACTGCTCGCACAGACCTTGTGGTCGTTGATAATGGAGCTATGAATGCTGATAGGTATATAAGGAACATTCTTGAAGAGCATGTAGTGCCATTTGCCCCATACATTGGTGAAAATTTCATTTTTATGGACGATAATGCCAGACCCCACGGCGCGCATCGTTCAGGAGTACCTTGAAGAGGTTGAAGTCTCTCGAATGGAATGGCCAGCAAGAAGTTCAGATCTCAGTCCGATTGAGCATGTTTGGGACAACCTCAATAGAAGGCTGAGAAGTTCAGAAAATCATCCAGCTACTCTTAATGACTTAGGAATCCAACTCAGAGAAGGATTAGATCAGAACATTTTAAGATCACTCATTTTGAGTATGAACTGTCGTTGCCGAGCAACGCAAGGGGTGAAAAACCAAGTATTAAATCACTTATCAGCATTCCAGTATTTTGAAAATTATTTATTTCTCTTCTTAAGATAAGATTCGGTGAAATCCTGAATTTTTCTTCCATTTAATGTGTCTTGTTTCGTTCAAAACCTTCCTGAGAGAACATAAAAAATAAGTTATCAAGTCAATGTAGAGTTAGCTTTCATTGAAATTGAGATTTTCAGAATGTGCGTTAATTTTTTTGCGCAGTGTATTTGCATAGAATTGATTATTATTGGTACTTGGAGACAGTAACGCACGAATTGCATTTTATGCTCGCGGGAGTATTCTAAATATATGCAACTCCGAACAATTCGCTTTGTAGCCCAGATCGTAATAGATACCTAGATCTATTCAACTTGTGTCATGCCTTTTACAGCATGAATTGCAATATCCGTACATTGATATCCAGTTTCTCTGTTTGAGGATTCGGTTTATCTTTTGAACTGCTCCAATTTCAGGGTGCGACTGATACATGTATGATATGTCAACTTTCTCGTAGAAAGTGTCTCTTCTACACGCATACTATTACATTTTTGCTGTAATATCAATGCATTTATGGTTTATCAATTGATTTAATGAATCAAGAAACTCGAATTTTATGCCAGATTATTTGTTCGTTAACTCATACGTTAAGAGATTTTCCGCCTTGTAGACAGGGTGTTTCCTGATGAATATATGGCAGTATTTGAGGTAAGGTTGTCTTCTGGTGATTCCACGACCGAAATCCCTTGGGTGTCTAGACTATGCCTCGGGATTCGTTTCTGTTGTTTCAACGTTTTTAAGGCCTGTTTCACTACTTTTTATTAAGTTCCTGGATGTGCAGCCGGAATATCCTGGATAAACGTGTCGGATTATTTTATTTTGTTTTGTTTCACCACTCGAGTGTCAGAAAATGTCTACCAAAAATACTAACTGACAAAGAAACTGCAACACCCAGAAGGAGCTGTTTAAATTTGAATTATTCTTTTTGGTAAAACAAATAGTATAGCAAGGAATAAACGATTGGAATTCGGTGAAAAAAACGAAGGGTTTACAATTTTTTTAAATAATTTATCCACCGCGATTATCTATACACTCCTCAACACGTCTCGCCGTTGATGCAATAAGATGGTCTATTTCTTCTTGAGGGATACTATCCAAAGCTACCTGTACTTCATTTCTCAGAGCCGCCAAACTCCGTGGGGGAAGGGGTAAATTGCCAAGCGTTCTATCCATGAAGTTCCAAACATGCTCTATGGACGAAAGATCGGGGGATCTGGGCGGCCATGACACAAAAAATTAACTTGGATCGCTTCGAAAAAGTTTCTCTGGCAACATGAGGTCGGACATTATCTTGCTGAAATATTGGATTCTCGAGCCGATTAAGGTAAGCGAGAACATATGGCTCCACTATTCCTTGAAGGTAACGCAGCGCTGTCATAAAAATACTTGCATGTGCAATAGCACCCCATACCATCACGCCTACTGTCCGGTGTAGATGACGCTCAACATCAAACTAAGGTGCACGTCTTTCTACCCGACTTCGTCTAACCCTTCTTCGGCCATCATGTACACCCAAGGAGAATCGAGATTCATCGGAAAAAACGACCGTATGCTAATCAACATTCCAATGTTGACGTTCTCTGCACCACTGTAATCGTTGCCGGCGATGCTCAACCGTCAGAGGTAACACAAGATGGGGTCGATAATGCTGCATTCCAAAAGATCTTATCCGGCGGTAAACCTTTCCGACAGTTACAGGATGACCTCATTACCACTCATTATCGAAAGATCGAGTTGTCGCTAATCGGTCTCTAATGGCCATAAGTCTTAGACGTCGATCTTGAATTTCATTTGTGTCTCTTCGACGTCCGGTGCCTCCTCTTCTTCGATTTTGGGCATTATCAAGCCACGCTTGACAACATCTCATAACAGTAGTTGGATTTCTGTTAGTACTGTTAGCGATTTCTCGAAATGACAACCCCGCCTCCCGTAGACCAATAATTCGACCTCTTTCAAATTCACATAGCTGGAGATAAATTCCGCGTACACGTGCTTTAGGCAACCATTAAACACCGACTTTGAATCTCCTCGAACAGCTGATTTGTTGTAAAATTTGCAAATAACGACTACAATATTTAAGTAACAAAAATTGTTTACATAAAAAACCTTCACGATTTTTTCTCCAAATTCAATCATTTAGTCCTTGCAATATTATCTATGTTTTACCAAAAAAAAAAATGAAATTTAAATAACTTCTGGGTGTGGCAGTTTTTTTGTCAGTTAGTATTTAAATACATTTTTTCTACTCCCCCTACAGAAAGTTACGAAATTCGTACATTTCTCCAACTATGTAACTGCTTATTTTAATCACTGTACAACGTAGAACTGTGCGATTGACTTTAACGTAAACAGAAAGCACGATCAACTACCAATAGGGTAGCAGCTGTAAAGTAAATCACACAGCGAAAAATCATTTTAATAAAAGCTTTAGTAGTTGCCAAGGAAACGAATTAGAAACAGTCCGCGTAGCCGATAACATTTAGACTTTTCGTAATTGTATCGCTGTTTGCCACTATTTTTTGGATTTGCCTAAGTTTTTATGGAAATGATTGCGATCGTAGAAAAAGTGTAGTACCTACACAACTCGAGTTGCAAGACAATTATGCACGACTAAAAAAAAGTAATTCTAGGAGTGCGTAATAAGCTTCTCACAACTCTTGTTATGTAAATGTAATATACTATTAACTGGTTTGTTTATGTCTCTTTGATGATTTCTGTTTATAACTAACATGTTTCGTGAGGTTATATTTGTCATCTCATAAATAAATTTTGAAGTTCCATGTTTGGGGAAGTGAGCTTTGGTAATATTATTATCATTATGGATCAATACAGAAAAGGAATGGAAACTTTTCCCACGAGTAATGGATAAACTCGTTCCTTTCGAAAAGTAAAGTATATCGTGGAAATCAAAAAAAGCCATGCGTGGAAGGATACAGAGATATACGCACATCGTCAAAAGCCTTGCCATCTCCCTGTCACCTCTCAACTTGTTGAATGACATGACAACTTTTTGTGGGTGGTATCTTCACTATCTTATCACTTCAATGAAAACAATCAATCAGCAAAAAATGTTTCTTCTTCGGGAGAATACAGGTGTAGACCAAATGATGATCGACTAGAAAGGGTTTAGAGAGATCCAGGCAGATTAGAGCGACTCAATATCGCTCGGGAAGTTGTGTCCTTTTAAGGCGGAGCAATAATGTGCTGGGGGTATAATATTCGTTTTTATTTAATTCAGTAAAATTGTTGAACGTCAAGTCAAGTGTTTTATTTTATCTTCTTTCATTAATATCCCAGAACTTCTATTTATTATACGGAACGTAAAAATGTAGAACAATCATCCACTTGGTATGTTTCAAATTTGAACGAAGTTTAGTCGTCAACAAAATAATATAATATTTATCAGGACCTATTTTTCTTGCACAAGTGATGTTATAAGTTCTCCTTTTTCTGGTCGGTCAAACGTGAAAAAAAGAACATTACTTTATTTAACAAAAATTTCTTCAATGCAAACAACAGAATATTGAAGAAATTCTTGTTGGAATACAAGTTTGACCGCCCAGAAGAAGGAGAACTCATGACATCACTTGTGCAAGGAAAATATATCCTGATAAATATAACATTATTCTGTTGAAGACTATACTTTGTTGAAAACATAACAGGTGGATGATTTTTCCACATTTTTCAGTTCACTTGAATAAATAGAAATTCAGTTATTGAAACGAGTCAGACTTATCTTCAGAGGGTTATTGTTCTATCAAAAATATGATTTCATCAAGTGGATACGAAAAATTTGTAATATTTCGCTTTCAACATATCATGAAAACCATACAGATCTTCACGGACTATTTTTCTCTCTTAGCAAAATTATATTGATTTTTTTTTCATCTCATATACCGAGTGATATTTTTCACCTGACACGTAGATTGAGATGTTTTAACACGGATCTACAATTTTTAATTTTTTTTTTTTTTTTTGTAAGCAGATAGTGATAATCTTGCAAAATATCATCGAAAAATTTGCCATTTTTACGATATTGGTTTCATGAATATATCTCTGAAACCAATATCCTTACGGAAATTTTAACCCTCAATCCTCATTCAGTTCGAGTTCCTTTATTCCCACTGAGCAGTTGTTCCTCACGTCACCAGTTGTATTTATTCAACTTTTTACATACCCATTACATTACAAAGAATTCTTAGTGAATGGATGCAGGATGGGTAATAGATTCATACAAAACATGTTGGTGATCAGTTCTGATAATCTCAGGCACTGCTATTACAGTAAAGATGTCCAATTAACTTAATAGCACTATGCAATTGCTTGCTTTGAAAGATCAATATTTAAACTTGATAAAGAAATAGAGTAAAACGGTGTACAATTATCTGCTAGAGCGTGAAGGTCGACTGAAAACGAAAGTGAAGTTTAGCCAGCACATAAATCAGAAGCAATGTAATCCAATCATATTAATTCATGTTCTCTTGTAATTTCATACAGCCTCTCTTATTATCTCACTAAGGTGGTCTATTACATTCATGGGAAAACAGGGTATAACCTGTTTGGTAAGTGGATGTAATTTTGTCAAATATCCGAAATCGAGGGAGACGTCAGTTGAAGTCAATGAGACTTGGGTATCATAAATTATCAAAATTAAATTGAAGGTTCTAAATTGTTTCGGTCTCTACTTGACGGAAATTCATCTTTATATGATAAAAAAGTAGAATACTTTATTTCCGCTTATAGAGTGTTTATTTCTTTGAGCTATAGAACTTTAAATTGCAATAAAACGACGATGGATTATTCGATTGACTTGAATTTTATTTATCCGCAAGATAATCTTGTGACATTACATTTTAAATATGATTTTTGTCGTATGACCGCCACGGCTGGCTCGGATGTAGTCCAATCTGGACGTCCAATTTTCGATTACTTTTTCCAACATTTGTGGCCGTATATCGGCAATAACACGGGCGAATGTTGTCTTCCAAATGGTCAAGGGTTTGTGGCTTATCCCCATAGACCAATGACTTTACATATAGCCCCACAGAAAGTAGTCTAGCGGTGTTAAATCATAAGATCTTGGAGGCCAATTCACAGGTCCAAAACGTGAAATTAGGCGGCCAACAAACGTGTCTTTCGATAAATCGATTGTGGCACGAGCTGTGTGACATGTTGCGCCGTCTTGTTGAAACCACACCTCCTGAACATCATGGTTGTTCAATTCAGGAATGAAAAAGTTAGTAATCATGGCTCTATACCGATCACCATTGACTGTAACGTTCTGGCCATCATCGTTTTTGAAGAAGTACGGACCAATGATTCCACCAGCCCATAAAGCGCACCAAACAGTCAGTTTTTCTGGATGTAACGGCGTTTCGACATACACTTGAGGATTAGCTTCACTCCAAATGCGGCAGTTTTGTTTGTTGACGTAGCCATTCAACCAAAAGTGCGCTTCATCGTTAAACAAAATTCGCTTATGAAAATCGGGAACAACGGCAATCTCATTTTGGGCCCATTCGACGAATCAACGCCTTACTTGATGATCGTTTGGCTGAATTTGATGAATTTCCAAACCAAACTGAGAATAAATCACTTGACAGCTGTTAAATCGGTCGCCATCTTGAACAGTAATGCCAACTTAAAGTTATATACCTCGAAAAAAAACACCCTTTACTTATTGATTTCACAACAATTGTTTCGTCAAACTACACTTTGACTTCTTCAGGTGAGTGTGGTAACTAACTACTCTCACAATTTAGGTCTCCCTAAATACAAATTGAACAACAATAAGAAAAAAAAGAAACGTGACCAAAGCACGGTTTATTTTGGAAATTCACTAAATTTCCTAAAAATGGTTAAACAACGGTGATCTACTTAAGTCTGTCTAGTCGTTATATAAGCAAAATGTGTTTTTGATGATTTCGGTTTTTTTCTAATGCTTCTAGAAGGTTCAGTCTATTGTCTTCATTTCAGGGAGACCGATATTGTAAGAGTAGTTCTTTACCATACCCTTCTAAAGAAGTCAAAATGTAATTTGACAAAACAATTGTTGTGAAATCAATAAATATAAGCGGAAATAAATTGTTTTACTTTTAAATCATTTTATCAAATTAAAGTTTTGAAACTCCAAGTGGAAATATTCTCAATCAAAACTCAAATTCGCTTGAAATGTTTTTCGAAGGATATTCGTCCGGATATTTCACTGAGCTTATTATTGACTTCGTTTCAATAATGAAAATCAATACAATCGACTGGCTTTAAGCGCTCTTGTTGTAATAGCTATATGTAGGAGTGTCATTGATAGCTTTGCCCAACGTAATTGTGCTCTTGATCTATACCAGTCATTAAGCATTTTTTCAAATTACCAGGAAGTGCAATTTTCATGGAAATGTTCTCTATTATATCTCAACGAAAATATGAACTTACATATACTGGGTGAGTCAATGGTGTTCGATCAGTCGATAACTCTTGTTAAGTTCGAAATGACTACATATTTTCAGCTGAAAAAGTCTCATCAATATTTATCTCTCAGATGTCTGCAAACTTTTTCAATAATTTCAATATGATTAAAATGAGGTGCATTTCGATTTGAAAAAAGTTTACAGACATGTGAACAGATCATATGAGTAATAAATATTGATTCAACTTCCTCAGCTGGAAATATGCAGTCATATTGAATCGACTTTCGAACTCCTTAAGAGAATTCAGACTTATGCATCTGTTTCTTCACGTGGTCTCCTTTACATTTTGCCAAAATGAATTTTTCAAATATTTTAATGATATCTTTTGATTTGACTCATATTTGATTGATATTAGATACTAGTGTAAGTTTAGGTATCAAGTAGAGGTGAGCAATCTGGTCCCTTTGAAACTGTATGGAAAGTATACTGCCAGCCCCGTACAAAATATGTAATGCGAAACATCTTGAAGACTTTACTTTCAGGCACAACATATCTCAAAAGAAAATAAAGACTACTCACAAGGCTATAGAAGGGCAAAAAACAATTCAGGGCATGCCATTTGAATAAATGGATTTATAGTGTTTTTTTAAGTTCATTTATTTGAATTTTAAGCGTCTTCCGGACCACCTGTAGAGTGATCAGTAAATTTGCAGAAGATTTGAAAACTTTTCGAGAATTCAATCGTACAATTATCTCGAACGGTTTATAAGATATAATATTTAGTTTAAACCATTAGGTACATCCATGAACTTTTTCAACAAAAATGGCCAACGTCAAAAAGTATCACAGATAAATAATGACAAGTAGGGTATTCCGAAATCAAAATTTCATGAAGATTATGAGTATGATATAAAAATTAGGAGTCTGTCAAGTTATCAAATAGAGCAGGCCCTGCGGTTTCAGGTTTTTCTGCCGAGTTTCTTCTTTATAAAAAGATTGAACATTTTGTTTTTTTTTTTTAATTTATGATTATTGAGTAAAACAATCGGATTATGCGGATGGACCATTATTTCAAATTCTCATACGATCACGCTCAACACTAAATATAAATTTGATTCGACAAATGATTTGTGAAATTCGTTCAAATGGAAAAAATTGTCCAATACCGCCAATATCCTACTAATCTCAAAAAAATTTGTTCGATAAATTATTCTAGGAATACGAATTTACCGGGAGAAGTAGAAAATGCCACCCCCATTATTTTCCGCCCCGACAAAATGTTGGTTTGTCGACCTTGGGCGAAATTGTGGAAACAAATTTTTATGCCAATTGATAATTTGGCCACTTCTATGAAAGTTTTTTTAAGAAAAATTTCTGTATTTCTCCAGCAAAATAATTGGTACCTAATAATATAACTACAAATATGGTGTTAGTGCATATGTGCGACAAACTTCAGGAGGTGATTATGCATAAAAAAATAATTACATTATGTTATAATAACTTTTGTCGGTTTTCCGAGATGCGGGGTATTAAAGTTTTACTTAAAAACTGACTATTTATTTATTGCTCTGAAACCGGTCGAGATTTGCGAATGGAGTTTGGTGGGTTTCAAGAGATAGTTATTACGCATTTTCTGTCATGTAATTAAAAATTGTATACGGGTAATGATCTCAATTTTTTCAAGAAAAGAAATGGTAGGCCACTGAGATATTTTAAACAAACAATCATTTTTTTCGTATAGGGTGGCATAAATAAAACATTTTGGCGCGTAATTGTCGTTACTTTAAAACATTATACTGGGTGATTCACCGTGAAGGCCTATTAGAAGTTTATTGAGAACTGATCACAATTTTGTGCTGAAAATTTGCATGTTGAAGTTTGAGACAATGATCTTCCTCCCTAAAATATTTTCAGATTTCTACAACTTCCGGTAATACCGAAAACAGACTTTTACTTATTTTGAATGGCACAACCACTATATTATCGCATCATTAGATAACATTTTTTATGACAATTTCAGCTATATGCCATACCTTGGGTAAAAACTCAACGGTTCATGAGTTAATGGGATTCTTATGAAAAAATGGTGGCGACGATGACCCACACTTTTTTGAATATTCCTGAAGAAAAAGTTTTTTTCGAAAAAACCTTTTTAATTTTCGATTCTGCAAATTCCTAGATTATAAACCTGTTCGCGGTTTGGACGAAAAATATACAATGTGTTTATCACAAAATCATGAACTTGGACAATTCAAATTCATCAAAACTCAAGATTTTCAAATCTGAACCTATATTTTTTATTTTTTCAGTCGATTCTACGTCTGAAAAGAGTGCGGATTAGTTAAGCAAACCCTATACTTAAAATGTATACTTTGAGAGTTATCGAGGAAGAACTTTAAATGAGGAAACCGCAATTTTTAACTCTGTGCAATAGTCTGTGACCAAAAATACAGAAAAAAATTAATAAAATTCAATAACTCAATTTGACATTTCAATAATTGCTTTGAATTATTTGTTATTGAAAATAATAATGGTCTGTGGATTTCCCAACAATCCCAACAAAAAATTTGTTACAATTCATTAAATGTAAAATTTAGTTATCCAAACATCCAATTTTAGTTTCTTTCTGTGTTAGGAAATTCGGTTTTCCCTCATTTAAAGTTCTTCGTCGATAACTTATGAAGTCTTCATTTGAGATATAGAGTTTGCTTACCGACCCCACTATCTTTGTACGTAGAATCGACTGAAATAATAAAAAATATAGTTGTACAAGTTCGTGATCTTCTTATAAACATGTACATTTCTGATCCAAACTGCAAACAGTCTCATCATACTACGTATTTGCAGAATCGAAAATGAAAAAGAGTTTTTTTCCAAAAAAAACTTTTTTTCGGCAACCGTCCGGGAAGTGCTCACTTCCCGGACGCTTTTTCTCTGAGAAAGTAGCATTTCCCGGCCTAGTCCGGAAAGTACGTACTTCCTGGACTAATCCGGAAAAGAATCACGTCGCTTGTGTCATTGTAAATAGTAAAATCTTGGTAGGTATATTTTTGAAAAATGCAGTTGATCATTACCATAGCAACCGAGACAGTTCATATGGAATTAGTTGTCAACAATTTGCATGTTTTTTGATCGCAATCGCAATAAAATATGGAAAGCAGCAGCGATAGTGTTATTCTACACGGTTGCCGAAAAAATATTGTACGCAACACGCCCGAAAAAGGTTTTTTTGGACTCATAGACTTCCAGGACGAGCGTAAGCGAGTCCTGGAATTTTGTCTATTCGTCCAAAGAAACCCTATTTTCCGGACTTGTTACGTAAATTACTATTCTGCAGAAATATTCAAAAAAATGTGAGTCCCTGTTTCCACGAATTTTTTCATAAGAATCCCATTCACTTATAAACCGTTGAGTTTTTACCCAAGGTATAGCATATTGCTGAAATATTTGCAAAAGTAGTAGTATGTTTCCGGTATAACAGGAAGTTGTAGAGATCTGAATATATTAAGGGGGAAAAATCATTGTCTCAAACCCCAAAATACAAATTTTCAGGACTAAATTACGATTAGTTTTCCATAATCGTCTAACAGGCCATCGCGGTGAATCACCCTGTATGTATAGTATGGACGCATATTTTTTTGCATTAAAACGGCGCCCCATACGAAATAAAGTAGGAAAGATTTTTTGTCACGAATTGATCGAATAATTCAAAAATGATTTTTAGTTTGGAATATTTCAGTGGCGTACCAAAATTGAGGCTCATCGTTTTTCGGAAAACGAAGCATTTGCGAACAAAAGATATATAGCATAATGTGATTATTTTTTCATGCAGAATAACCTCCTGAACACCCTGTATATTAATTCATAGAGGTACATATAAAAACAAAAATCGAAAAGAATGTTCTAATCTTGACTCAAGGGCGCTCCGAAGGACGTTCGCTCCAAACAAAAGAATCGACTTACCTCAAATCAGATCTTCAAAAAAAGCAGTAGCCAAGCACGTAATAGCCGGCGCGTGTTAAAATTCGAGCACTCGGTACGCAATCAGCAGGAACCTGAACGCGAATCGGAATATCCGTTGGTAGTTTCGGTAATCTAGAGAAATACGCAACTGAGTAAGTACTTTCTCCTACCCCCTCTTGGAGAACGACCTCGAACTGTGGCCGCCGTGTGTCCTGGTAGGTGACACACCCGCCAACGCCGCCTCTTTTCCATGTTAGATTGCATCCTGTCTAACCCCGGGATCGATATTGAACTTTGTAAGTGAATTTAAGGTTTAGTACCTACCAATAGTAGCTTTTGCAGAAGTTGGGGTGACGGAATTTGATCAAAGCAAAATTTATATAAATTCATTTGATTGAACCCTTTTTATCGAAAATATTTCTTGAAGAAACACATTTTATCGAATTTCTTATGAAAGAAGCAGCTTTAAATAGAAAATTAATTTGATAGACGCCAATAGATCAAAGTAACGAGTGATTTTCAATAAACTAACACAAATATCAGATACTAAATGTGAGAAGCTAGGTACAGCTTTCGAATATTGCGAAATATATTAACTGATAAAGAAACTGCAACACCAAGAAGGAGCTGTTGAAATTTGAATTTTTTTCAATAAAACAGATAGTAGATACGAGTATAGGAAGGAATAAAAGATAGATTTTTGGAGAAAAAAAAGAGGGTTTACAATTTTTTTCAAAAAAAATTTGTTGATAATGTGTTTGTTCAACGCGATTATCTATACACTCCCCAACACGTCTCGGCATTGATGCATCAAGATGGTCTATTTCTTCTTGAGGGATACTAACCCGAGCTACCTTTACTTCATATCTCAGAGCCGCCAAAGTCCGTGAGGACTAGGGTAAATTTCCAAGCCTTCTACATGCTCTATATACGAAAGATCGGGGGATCTGGGCGGCCAGAGCCAGCAAAAGAGTCACATGGGTTGCTTCGAAAAAGTTTAAACTATCTCTGGAAACATAAGGTCGAGCATTATCTTGATGAAATATTGGATTCTCGATTAAGGTAAGGGAGAACATATGACTCCATTATTCTTGAAGGTAACGCAGCGTTGTCAAGTTATCTCGAATAAAGACTATAATGAACTGCTTGCATGTGCAATAGCACCCCATACCGGTGTACATGACGTTCAACATCGAACTGAGGTTCACGCCTTTCTCCCCGATGTCGTCTCAACTTTCGGCCATCATGTGCACCCAGGAGAATAAAATCTCATCAGAAAAGACGACCTGATGCCATTCCACATTCCAATGTTGACGTTCTCTGAACCACTGTAATCGTTGCCGGCGATGCTCAACGGTTAGAGGTAACACAAGATGGGGTCGATAATGCTGCAGTCCAAAAGACCTTATCCGGCGTTAAACCGTTAGGATAGTTACAGGATGGTCTTGTTATCCTAACCACTCATCAGCCAAAGATCGAGTTGTCGCAAATCGGTCTCTAATGGCCATAAGTCTTGAACTTCTTCGATTTTGGGCATTACCAAACCACGCTTGACAACATCTCATAACAGTAGTTGGATTTCTGTTTGTACGGATAGCGATTTCTCGAAATTCACTTATCTGGCTATAAATTTTGCGTATACTTACTCTAGACATTTGAACAAGAACTCAATATCGACTTTGGATCTCGTCGAACAGCTGGTTTATTGTGAAATTTAAAAAAATTACAAAAAAGGACTACAATATTAAAGTAACAAAAATTGTTCACATGAAAAAACCTTCACGATTCTTTTCTCCAAATGTTCAATCATTTTCTCCTTGCTATACTACCTATGTTCCACCAAAAAAAAATTCAAATTTAAACAGCTCCTTTTGGGTGTTGCAGTTTTTTTGTCAGTTAGTATATAAACATCGCAATCTTCAAATTCTGCTTCGAATCGCCTAAAAACTACAACAAAACTTTTATATACATCCTTATGGCTCACTTTCACGCTGATAGTAACTATCAGTATTATAGAGTTTATTTATGTAATATTCTGAATAAACTCTCTTATTATCATTATTAACATATTAGTACTTTAGTGGTAGTAATGGTAAACATAATTGAATGCCAATTTTCACAATGACAGTTTCCGGGATAGTTACTATCGTGATAGTAACTATCGCAGCAAGTATCACCATGTAAACTACGTGATAGTTACTATAGCCTCGACAATAGCACTGTCGCGACAGCACTCTCGCACTATACCGTCGTGCCAGATAGTTGATAGTACTATCACGATAGTTCGGAAAGGTATTTGTTTACAAGGTGATTTTTGGCCATTTCGACGATGTTTACAGTCTCACAGTTGTGGGAAATAGACAATTCTAGGCTGCAGCTGTTGTTGAAGTCATTTGAAATGAAGAGAAAGAAAGGGGAAGCAAATATGGGCCAGGAAGTAGATCCAAATTCTGACTCAAAAAGCTATCAGCTAAGGCAAACCATGCTAGTCTAGGTCTATACAACTCTTAAGCATCTGATCACGTCCTCAAAGACACTTTCTGATTTTCGTGCATCTAACGCTTCTGTCGGAGTTCTTTGATAGTTGAAAGCCCCGTTATCATCGGTAATAAACGTTCTTCTGTATGGTCCCTTCTTACTCTGTTTCTGTATTCGTTGACTTGTTTAACACATGGAAACCTTTGGTATTTCTCTACAAGTTTTATTAGATCAAATTATTCCCCCATTTTGTTGCAAAGTTAAACGCTTGAAAAAGTCCATAGAACAAAAACCCGTGTTGTCGAAGAGCAGTGATGCCTCAATTATATTTAAGTTCTCATGAACTTTGAGACTTTAAAATACATACTATTCTTTAATAAATCTGACTTATTAGGGCTGAATTCTTTCCATCTTATATCTTCATTTCGCCATTGTTCTGACATAGAGTCATTTCTGTGGTTGACCTCAATCTTTAACCCTAAAATGAAATTCAGCAATGTGAGCAGCATAATATAAGAAACACTGTGGAAATTAACTGAACTAGCGCAAGTTTTACGATACTAGAAATCTGTTTACGACTTTACGAGAACGTAAATCCTTCGTTTTATCAAATGAAATGTACATTACCTTCTAGTATACTTTGAATATCTTCAAAATGAAACTAAGATACATATGGCGATGTATTTGAAACGGCCATTTCTCTAAGTCTTATAATTTTCGAGATGTTTTCAGTGAGCATCGAATTTGGGATACCCTCTACAGAGTATAATAGTGTAGATTGTCATTCTCAAAAATTAAATATTCAAATAACTTTGCACAAGTACCAAATTCAGTATGAATGCCTGTTCTCATTCACATTTACCATCAAAGTTTTTATAGGTTATTATTATATTATATTACTAGTGAAGGTATACTATTTATTATCTGTGCATAATATCATCTATTCCTGAAGAATAAAGAAATGAATTGTGTTGCCTATGCATCGGAAAATAAATAAGTCAATGATTCAAACAATTCAAAATTGACAATAATAAATTGAGATTGCTGAATTGAGTAATAAAATATAAACATAGGTGCCTAAAATATGTTGAATAATGAATACATAATTCTCTCGTTGAATAATATACTAATGTCTACTCCTATTGAATTATGTATTCATTATTCAACAAATTTGAGGTATGTTTATATTTTATTTATTATTAAAATATCTGGAGTCATATTTTAACAAATTATCATCTCAAGCATAAGCCTGTTCAAATAGAACAAAGAAAAAATAAGGAAAGCACTGACGAGGAGCTTTTGAGCTCCAGCCAATTGTGTCAATTGCGTTCTCAGAGACTTCATACACTTATTAAGAGTTATGTGGTCTCCAAGGGTGCAATTGGCACATAAATGGACGGCTAAAGCTTCTGATTTCCTGTCAGTACCATTTTTGCTACTCTGTTGCGGAGGTAAACATATTCATAATAGTTTAATGTTATTTACAAATAAATCGCCTCTAAATCCCATTGCCGATACAAATGATTCATTTGAAAGTTGTTTCTCAGTTTTTTCAGTATAAATATACCATTTGTGTTTTTCCCATCGCATAAATATTCCATATCAACAGACAAATTCATGTCAGTTATTCAATTAATTGAAATAAGAATTCTGTCAGTGATTCGATTGTATTGAACGATAATTTTTCTGAATTATATTGTGAATGTGAATATTTTAAGGTTAAATCAATAATGAACTTCTTTTGACAGAACAAATAAAAATTTTGGAATGATGCTGCCACCTTGAGGAATAAAACGGAACAGAGACTCATTCCGAGCCGAGTCGCCAGAATTATCTTAAATAAAATCTAAGCAATGAATACACCTGTATACAGGGTGTTTCCTAAACATGCGGCAAGAATTCAGGGGGTTGTTCCTTGAACTATTTTAAGCATGTTTTGTCCTTGGATGATTTTTGAAAAACCTCTTTGTTTCGAAGATACAGGGCGAACAACATTTTTCATATTTTTAAAATTAATAAAAGTTTAAATAAAAATGCGTACCGCACTGTGTTTACTAAGTAGGTACAATTTATTTTTAAATTTGTTTAACAACATTCCAATTACTAAAAACGGCCAGTTTTTTGACTAAAAATTGATAATGTGGAAGACTTGCGAAATCGGATCATTGCTGGGTGTAACTTAATAAGAAATGATCCTGGTGTTTTTGAAAGGGTTCGGCAGTCAATGAGGAGAAGATTGGATGCTTGTATGCTGGCTAGAGGTGGTCATTTTCAACAGTTTTTGTAGGTTGAGTTGAATTTTCATGTAATTTTTCATAATAAAATGTTATTATCTGAAATTTTGTTTCCCCTATATCTTCGAAACAAATAGGTTTTTCAAAAATCATCAAAGGACAAAATATTCTTAGAATAGTCCAAGGAACAACCCCCTGAATTTTTGCCGCATGTTTATGAAACACCCTGTATATCACTGCAAATACATTTTTCCACGTCATATTTACCTTCCTATTATGAAAATATAATAAATATATTATATATAAATTTTTCAATTCAAAAATTCAAGGTCGAACACTAAACAATTACATCACGAAGTCGGGATATAAAAATACTATTATAATGTGGCGATTTTACCGCAGCAGTTGAAGTTAGGAAAATAACCTTGTTTCGAATCCCGTACCATAAATTATTTTATTTTTTCATCATTTGAGAAATTCCATGGAAACGAGTAATAAACATACAACTCGCTTCAGATATACCTACTACTCAGATCTATCTAACCCACATATTCACATTCAGTGGCGACGCTATGGGGGCCAGGGAGGCCCAGCCCACCCCCCCTAAAATTCTGACACCCCCCCTAAAATTTGACATACTAAGGCTAAAAGATAAGCAGAACTATAATTTCGCTTTACTTTGGCCCCCCAAAAATATCCGGCCCCCTCTTGGACACCCCTCCTTTTGAAAGCTGACGTTGCCACTGTTCACATTGCTCACAGATCTGCCTTGCCCATTGATCTACTTACTCACAAATATACCTTGATCACTAATCTTCCTTGACAAAAATCTACAGTATGTGGATAAAGTAAGGGGCAACATTCATAGCTTTATTGAATGTTTTCAAGCAAAACTTTCGGAAAGATCAAATTAAGTTTGTAGACTTGTCTCAAGGACTTCAGGAATGACATGCTCTACTTTGTAACCTTTTTGTTACAACTCAAAATGCCCGAGCCCAGTCGTTTGTTCTGAGTCGTAGTTCAAATCTTTGAATTTACCACAATGGAGGGGACAAAAACCCAGGACGATCAAACACCTTTTATATTCACAAAATATTTTACAATTCTAATTTTGAAAATATCTGGAACCAGAAAAATTCACGTACAATATTCAACAAGATAGAAATACATAAAAATGATTCCGAAATTTATATCTGTACAAATCACTTCCCTATAGAGATGAAAGTCCTAGCTCTTTACTGACACTGAGCTAATCTTCCTCCACCGAAGTTGATAAGATTTGACAGTTCTTCAATACCGGAGAGAGTAAATATTTCGGCTTATAAGCTGAGAATTGATAATTATGTTGGCAGAGCTGTGCTAAAGCATTGTACTTAATACTTTCGAAAGCACTTGAAGGCTTTTTGTGCTTCCGAGCACTTTTTAAAAGAAGCGCTTAGTGCTTAGTAATCGAAACACTAAGCACTTTCGGATTTCTGACATAACACAAATATGCGCCGACGCCTTGTTACCCTATGATCGTTTTACATAATCTGATTAGTCTTTGGTCATCTTGGAATTCAAAATAGTGACAAACATCTGACTCTGGCCCTTTTGTATGAATTAGGTTCGCAATTGTATTATAGATCAGATTAGTTTCATTATGTACCTTGAAACTAGCGTCTTATATTTATATTGGTTGTTGTTCTGTTTACAGAAAAAATAAACCTAATTTTTTTTCGCAAAAATTTACTTTTTAGTTTGCTTCAATAAAATTCTGCTGTACTTCTTCTCTTACCGGTCCATAATCTTACATATGTTTATAGGAACAATATTTATTCCGATTAAAAAACTTCACTTTCAACAGTTCCTACTGAAGTAGAAACTGTTGAAAGTGAAGTTCAAGTACTAAGCAAGTGCTTAGGGCTAGAATTGCTTTTACAAAGTGCTTAGTATTCGCGAGTCTTTTGTGAAAATCGGTGCTTAGTGTTTAGAGCTTGAAGCCTTTTTTTCGAGTGCTTAGTACTCGAAGCATTATTTTTTCACAGCTCTTGATATTGGGCTGACTTTTGATGAGGGATTCTCAATATAAAATTCAAACTTTAGCATTTTGAAGTTTCATGAATATAATAAAGAATAAATTTGGCTGATTACATTCATTCGACCAGGAAAAGAAATAATCTGACAGTTTCATTGCATCGGGTACACGTACTCGAAGATACGCATTGGCTACATCCAGATTTTCCTTATTTAGTTGACTATTCAATATTGCAAGATAAGAAGGGATCCCCAAGCATCATCTTAGATCCAGTATCGAGGGTAATTTCAACTATAAGTTTGTGAAGCATTTTCCAGTCCTTATTAAATTCTTTCAATTGCCTACACTCATCTCGAGTGTTTTTCATTCAAGTGCTAACAAAATTCATAACCCCGTAACTCATTTAGCTGAACTCTACAGTACTCTACAGTACAATCATCATATCACATTTAGAATTTTATGATTCTGTCTAATCAATTTTTGTAAGTAAGAGTTCACAACCTCGAGCTAGAAGAATAGACTAACTTATTCTTTGTACCAAATTTCGTGCTTATAACTCTCATAGTTTCAGAGAATAGCTCTGGATGGCAGAAGAACCCATTTCCTTAAATTTTTCAATTGTATATACATTCCAAAACACAAACAGAAAATTTCATACAGATTAATTATTATTTTCTCGAACGATTCCAATTATTTTTAATTGAATTTGAAATCAGTTGAATTTCAACAAGATCTTCATAATCAACCATTTGTTCTATGATAGTGTAATATTTGCTCTGTGGAATAATTAAAGTAATACAAAACCACATGTGAAGTAGCTACTTATACCTTATACTTATAAGTCGCTGACTAACCCCAAATATCGAATGGGTTCTAAATGTCAATCTTCTGATCAATCAAATGTAGACAATTTAATTATATGTTACCTACTGGGGAGCAAGCAAAATGTATGGCATTGTGAAAATAAACAATCATTCAATGCATTTCAAATCTTCAAAATCTAATTGATCTACTTCCATCAAATGGCCAACCTTCAACATTTTCAATGGGGTATATAGACAGATTGAAGGTCTCGAGATTCCAATCTGTACACTACTCCAGTCTTTCTTCATAATTTAAATGTATGTTCCTTGATCGTTCCTAGCGATTCTATCAATGAAATTATGAAATTCGGGTATTAAAAAAGTTTTTTCAATCAAATAGGCTTATCCATAACGTCTAAACTGCTATCAAAATTACAAAGTGAGCTTGATAAATTCAAATCATTAAAAAATTGAACTCTGTATCTATCGAAAACTAATTATCGCTTATTCAATAAGTTTTCTTCATTTTCACAATACTCTAATTTAGAGCAGAAATTTTCGTCATTGATGAATTGCTTATGTTTATTTCTATTAATCCGGAATCCCAATATCGGCTGTCCCAAATTCATTGTCTAGTGGGGGAAACTCAGAATCCCTAAATAATTTGTAAGGAAAGAAATATTGACTTTGTAACTAGATAAAAGGGATAATAAAAATAAAGAATTACATAATGCAAATAAAATGATAATAGCTAATTTTGGTATACTTATACCTTACCTAAATAGTAGAGCTAACACAACGTTGTTGTGGTCGACTGAAGTTTCGGGAGTTTTAATTTGTTGTCGGTATCAATTCTCATAGCCATTTGTTTTGCATTGGTATTAAATAGCGGAACAACTTTGCTTCCGCCGTGTTTTCCCGAAATTCGAGGCTTTATAGTAAAAAAACTGGTGACACAATTATGATTCAAAGTAGTGTCCATCGCTGGCCACTACTTTCTCCCATCTTTCGAGCAGCGTACGAATTCCTCGTTGAAAAACTGGTCATCTTTTCAAGCGATCCACGAATCGATCCAATTTTTTACTTCTTCATAAGACCGGGAGTGCTGGTCAGTCAGGTCGTATGCCATTGATCGAAACAAGTGATAATCCGAAGGAGCAACATCTGGAGAATACGGTGGGTGGAGTAGGATTTCCCATTTCATCGTTTCACAGTATGTCTTGACCACTTTCGCAACATGGGATCGAGCATTGTCATGCTTTCAGCCTGTAAAATCACTTTATCATATCTCTCGTTTTATTGCGGCCCTATGTCTTTCAATGCTCGGTCCAAACATTAATTGCGTTCGATAACGATCGCCTGAGATTGTTTCAGTCGTGCTATGTGACTTCCGTTCGAGCAGCAAATTTGGTCTGTGCCTAGAGTGACAGCTTGCCTAGCAACAAATCTGTTCGTATCGAGAACAGATAAATTGTTAAAATTCTCTAAGTGACTGGTCTGATGAATTTCTAAAATAGGCATAATATTCGCGGTAATGTCTCATTATTAGTCCATTATTGAAGAAAAACCATAATGCAGTATAACTTATGCTACTCAATGACAAGCGCGCTTTTCAAACCAACGCCTAGTTACATTTTTCCCGAACACTCATTTTTTCTGTGCTGCATTTTTCAAGGAATAGCATAAATTACTCGCAATCAGTTCATACGTGAATTATTCATCGAATCTTTTTTATGCTCCATTTGCAGCTTTCATTAAACAAATCAATCATGACTTGGAAGTTCATTCGCTCATATTTCTCCCAATGTGATGGATTTGGTGATATAATGAACAAATTATACAGGGTCTCTATAAATGATTGTAGTATCGCAATTGATTTTGAATTATTCTCATTTTGCTGCCTCTTATAAATTTAGAAACCTAGAAACTCTAGTGTGTCTGCTCATACTTATATGTGAAACTTTCAGACAAAAGGGAAGGCAATAAAAATAGACAATTAAGAAAAAATAACAACACGTGCATGCGGAATATTTCTTCTTCGGTACTTTGGAAATTAGAATCTGAAATACAAGTCTGTTTTCAATGGAAACAGGGCTACTTGCCAATATATTTCATATTTTGTTTTGCTAATCATAATCATAAAAATTTTTAGCTTTGTTGTAGAATCATCAGGGTCCCCGCAAGGGTCATTAACGCCCGCGTGCCAAAAATATTTTGGCGCCCCTTAATGGGGGGAAGTGGAGAAAAACGTCGCAGGATAATCGGCAAAAAATGTTTCAGTTTTTGTTAGGAATTTAGTGTAGAAGGATTAAAAAAACTATCAGTAACCTTTATTGAATGCCTAAAGAACTTTATGCTGTCATGCATAATACATTTTTTAAATTTTTCATTATTTTATTCAAGCATTCGATTAAAACCGCATTTTATTTTAATTTTGTAATGAAACTACAGAGTTTTCAAAACCTTAGCTTTATTCTACTTCAAATTATACATAAATATATAAACCAAATAATAAACAAATAACAAATAAAATATTCAATTATAGGATCGAATTAGATGGATGTTTTTCTAGATTTGACTGCTGCGAATTCTTTTATTATATCATCAAAATCAATTTTATCGAGTATCTCTTGCTCTATAGCTAAGATGGCCAAACCAGATAATCTTTCTTGTGACATAGTAGACCTCAAATAATTTTTAATTATTTTTATATTAGAGAATGTTCTCTTACCAGAAGCAATAGACACAGGTGTGGTGCACGCGTTGAACGCGCGGTTGCAGGGGCCCTGAGAATCATAGGAATAAAACGATTGCAGAACTCATATTTTATGAATTGAAATGTCAGTTCTTTATTTTTATTACCCATGTTCCTATACAGGGTGTTCCTGAAATTTAGGTACAAAAGAATATCAGAGATTCTTTGGATAATTAAAACAAAGGTCCTATAAACATGGGTCCGGGAACGCTTTGTTTTCGAGATTCAGTGTGTTTCTTGTTTTGTAGTCCTATTTTTTGAGATGGTTATATATCATTTGAATTTTCATTAATCTCCGCTTCAGATTTGGTTAATAAGTATCAAAACTAATAATGAATCCATTCATCTCAGCTTACTAACTGGATGTTCACAATAATTTGCATTTTCTGATTATTACTAGAGAATTGTTTGAAATTTTTTTCTCGAAATCTGTAGCAGATACAACAACAATACAAGAAACCAAAAAATGTAGTACTGGAGCGAAGTTTTTTTGACATCTTTCTAAACTACCAGTAGTCCACCAAAAAAAAGTTCTTGAAGAATGAAACGGACATTGTTCTAGAAAAAAAATCACCCTCTAGATTTGCATTCAAAATTAGGTCACTTGTATCACATTATCAGAACTTCAAATTGGAATATCTTTGCGGAATTCAAGTTGAATATCTTGTAAAAAAAAGGTGCTATGAGAAAAATATTTGAAGAAATTCAACACCCGGTATCTCGAAAACAAAGCGCTTGCGGGTCCATGTTTATAGGACTTTTGTCCAAAAATAATCCGAGGAATCTATCATTTCCGTTTGTACCCCCAATTTAGGAATACTCTGTCTTTTGATTTGCAGTTTCGTTCAATCCATTTGGTTTTTTCATGCTGAGTGAAGCTGAGTGTCATTTTGAAGAGAAAAGTGGTCCATTTTGAAGTGAAAATATCAGTATCAATGCATCTGAAAAAGATAACAACTGAACAAGTTAGAGATATTGTGAACAGCTTCAGAAATAAGCAAACGCAGGGAGTTGACGAAAATTTCGAACACCTCAATCAAACAAACAATCGAGAAATAAATCATTCAAGAAGAGTATCTTTCCAAACAAACTCAAGTTAGCAGTGGTGAAGCCGATCTCAAGCAAGGAGACCCATCTGATTTTTACAATTACCGACCAATAAACATTCTACCATCGTTCTCAAAAGTTTTTGAAATTGCCTTTTGCAGACAACTCGTAGATTTAATGTTGATGAATGATATACTGTCAGGAAGACAACATGGATATCTGATAGAGATATCTATACAGAGCGCTTTATATGATTTCAAAAAAAGAATACTGGAAGCTTTTGAGGAAGAAAATCTCGCCTTAGGTCTATTCCTTGACTTAACTAGAGCATTTGACTGATGGAGATTAATAAACTGATTAGTAAACTTAAGAAAAATATGGAATAAGACGGCCAGCGTTGGAATGGGTAATATCCTATTTCAAAGAAAGACCTCAACTAGTGGAAATAAATATAAATGGTGAAGCAATCAGATCAGAACAAATTGCAATAAAACTTGGACTCACACAGGGTGGTGTGGCAGGTCCGATATTCCTTATAGCATACATCAATGAATTTGGGGAAGATATCCAGGAAGTAAACAAAGAAGGAATAGTCATTAACAATGCAGATGATACTAACATTTTAACGATAGAAAAACAATGGCCAGAATTAAAAGAGCTGACAGAGCAAGTATTACAGCTACTACTATGCACTGGGCATGGTTCAATGAGAACAACCTAATCTTGAACAAGGGCAAGACTGGTGTAATGATGTTCCACCATCAAAAATCAGAAATTCTGAACCCAGAAACCATAAAGTTGAATGGAGAAGTGTACAAGGTAAACGATACTGTGAAGTTCTTGTGAGTCTATAGTCTGTATCGATTGCAAACTAAATTGGAAACAACACATAGAATATGTGTCTGGGAAGGTGGCATCTTCCATCTACGGTCTTAGCTTAGATATCTAAGCAAACACACACCGAAAATAATTTACTATGCAACAAAAAAAGCAAGATTCGGAGTTATATTCTATGGATCAGGGAACATCACTTCGATATTCATTTTACAAAAAAGGGCCATCCGAGTCTTATTTGGATTGAGCAGAATACAGTCCTGCCGAGGTAGTTTCAGAACGAACAAATCACTAACAATATATGCAATATATATATAGGTACAAGAAAGTCTAATATATCTTCACAAGAACAAGAACAAATTTGATCAACATCTAAACGAAAATAAGCAACTATACAATATTAGAAACAAAAACTACACCTACCCTAAACATCGCCTGAAAAGTACAGAAGATCAAGAAGAATATAGATGCCTAAGATTCTTCAATACGTTGCCAGCCCAGATTCAAACGGAGGAAAATTTCAAAAAATACATACATGAACGTTTAATTCAACTGGAACCCTATAAACTCGAGGATTTTTTCATGTAATGAATTAGTTTTTGAGATTGTTTCATTTGTTCTTTTTTTTTTTGTAAATGAGAACCTTCTGAAATAAAGATTCTCATTATTATTATAATAGTAAAGTGAAAATACAAGTGAATGAATGAGGACATATTCAATTCCGTTAATACCACCATCAATACATCTTGTGAAAACCCTTATTAATTAACGACGAAAACAATTAGGTCCCAAAATGGCGGAAACACATGGAGGTCCGCATTTTCATATCCTTTTCGGGCCTGTAGACGGTCCTGCCTTCATTTATGGTATCCGTTTGTCCCGGGACACCCTGTATTTCAATTATTTCATTATAAATTCGATATGAATTGAATTGTAATAACTTGTGAAAATTTGCTGTTTCTCAAATCAATATTTCATTTTCAAACGCCGGGATAGATAGCGGGAATTCAAATGATTCTGAAGAGTTCTAGCAAAAGCAACAGGTGGACTACCTCAAAAAGTCTGAAACGAAATTGAATCAGTACACACACCAGAATTGATTGCTATCAAAATTGAAATGGGACAAAAATACCAATTTTTTTGCCACAGATTGTTATGGTTTATATTGAAAAAAAAAACATAGTTTGTATTATAACTTCAACATTAAAGGCAAAAAAGAATAAATTAATACACCAATGGATTTCACTAAAAAAGTGCATGTAGGATGTTTTTGTTTCATGTTAATAGCACCAATAATAAAGAAATTATAAAAAATTTTCATTTAACGCCATATTCCAATTTTCCCTTATAGTTGGAAACAGTTGAATTTATGGGGTAGCCGTTTTCGCCAAATTAATTCTCTCAAAATTTCCGAATTGTCCTACATTTGCACTAAAGACTAAAAGCATGTAGAGTTATGCATGAAACCACTGTGCTGTTGAAATCCGATTTGAATTTTCAATAATTTATTACCCAAAAATATTTAGGAAGGACCGATAGAATGATGTCGATATTTAGAAAGATGAATTTGATTTATCCATTTCGAGACATCAAACTTAATGGATCGTTTGCTCCAGTTACAGAATACAAATATATAATTTCCGCAAAAACAAAGAATCTACGGCGAAAAGAAAATTTTTTTTTATTTATATTATATTACATATGTCAAAATGTATAACGTGGAATTGTCAGGAAAATTTTTTACTTAAATAATTTCAGAGGTTTACTATTGTACCTCATTCGAAACCTTTCTGTGAAATTGATCTATACACCGCGTTGAACTATTAAATGAATAATGAGTAATAATTGATTCATATTCAGGAAAAACTATCCAATGAATATCAAACCTTTCACACTTCTTGATCATTTAATCCAGTTATATACATATAGTTGTCTGGTATTACCAGACATTCATAAAAAAAGCCCACTCAACTCGGATAGAATATCTGTATTTCACAATCCGAGATCATGGTTTTGTGGCTAAAGCGAATTATATCTTTGTGTTGATTTTATTTGCAAGGTAATGTGAATTAATCTTATCACTAAGATAGATAACTGAACGGTTTTACAAAAAGAAACTTTGTTTTTCAATATGGTCATATTCCGTCATGATATTCCGTTTTTTTTGACGTATCTAGAATACAATTATTATTATTATGAATTCAATTCCACTCGAAAATCGCATTTGTATGGTCCTTTAAGTCGACAAGCTCAGTACATAATGTGCCAACACCAACACTCGTTCGACCTGGTTGTTCAAGTGAAAACAATGCAACCGTGAGCCAAAGTGTTGAAGAAGATCCGAATTTGTCAATTCCTAGACGTTCTCAACAATTGTGGTTATCCTCAACAGCCACATGGCGAGTTTTGCATGAGAATTTGGCTTTAAAGCATTACAAGGTGCAACTGGTGTAACAATTGAAGCCAGCCGATCATTCATATCGCCGAAGATTCGCTCAATTCATTCAAAAATATCCCGTTGGTTTTCCTTTTTCATACAGTCGAAGCCCATTTTCATTGGTGGGATATGTCAACAAGCAAAAGTCACTGCATGTTGTGCAACTTGGTCTAGGTAAGTGATTACTCTTTTGAAAATTAAGAAGGTATCACTCAAACCGTCGATTCTCATAGCTATAACCAGATGATTACCATTTTTTTCGCTGATATTAATAATATATAATTGAAAGATATGTGATTCCAGCAAGATGGTGCAACAAGCCACACAGTACGGCCGATTATGAATTAATTGAAATAAAAATTCCCAGGACGCGTAAGTTTTCGCTTCTACGATGTGAATCGGCCACCAAGACGTGGTGATTTATCGCATTTGAATTTTTTTGTGGGGTTGTGAGAAGGATCGTGTGTATGCCGATAATCCTCACACTATTGAAGATCTGAAAACCAGCATCCGCAAAGTTATTGGTGAGATATTGTTCGAAAGGTGCCGGTGGGTCATCGAAAATTACCTTTCAAGGATCGAGTCCTGTAAGAGATCACTCGGAGGGTATTTGAATGATCCTTTTCATCTTTACGATCAGAAATTCTACCAAATAATGTAGGTACCTTTCGACCATAATTGAAAAATTTTGAGTATTTTGAGTATACCGTTATCGACTTATAAAGACATTGGGACAAACCATTTTAAATTTGTAATTAACTACATTATGACATAAAAAGTTTATTTATGACGCCATTCGTTTTTACAGACTGATGTAATTTTCTTTTTTAATAACTACCCCAATTTTGTTTCTGATTTAATAAACGGTGCAAATTAACTCATTTATGCTGTAAAGAAATTGGTACCATAGATAACATTTTTTGAGAAAACAACTCATTTACTGTGAGAGTTAAAAATTAAACTTCAATGGAAGAATAGTTATTTATAATACAAGTGCAGAAGGCATTGATATTCTTCCACGAGTTCAAAATTCAAAAACGAGCCACGAAGTGGCGAGTTTTTGAATGAACGAGTGGTAGAATGAGCCTTCTGTACGAGTATTATACATTATTTTCTCTAATCCATTGCATTTTTATTGAAATTAATGAAATATTTTCATAAATATCATTTAGTGATTTTTACATTGAAAAATGTTGGTTGGCAGAACTGATTTCTTTAAGGCAAATTTCAAATGAATTGACAGATAAAGCCGTGGCGGAAAGTTCGGAGTACCAACATATAATAATAAAATATAACCATGAAAACTGTGCGTTTTTGATATATTCTCGCACGATTTTGTTCTACAAGATGTGGAAGAATGAACGGAATAACCACAGAATTAGAGAAAATCTTTATTCAACCCAAAAAGCAAACGAAATTTAGCGCAAATGTTCAAATTATGCTCCGTTAACCATTTTGCACTGACAAATGTACCCCATCAGAATATTCGAATAGGAACGAACGAATTGGATCGTAATAGGAGAAATTCGAATGTTTTATTTCTATCGCGTCCAAATTTGATATTCTGTAACCAATTCTTCTTCTATCGCCAAATGTAATTCGTAATTGACCATATTCACCGTCGCAATATTGTTGTGCGACAATACCAACTACCCAGTGTTTCCAACGGAGAAATTTTGAGTTTCCTAAAAAAATACCGCTAATATCAAAAATACTATCAGCCATAGAGATTGTTCTTCCACTGACTAATTCCAAAAACGGAGCGAAGCCTTCATTTATACACTCGGTCACAGTTAATTTGTTTATAAAAACCACCTTTCACTAATGTTTTTATTTCCAAAAGGTGAAATATTTATGAAATATTGTCCCAAAGGAGCCTATCTGGCGTAGCAGCCAGAAAAGGTACTCCTGGATTTACACATAAACCACACTTATAAACTTTATATTGTGGAAGTTTTCTAGTAAACTCAATATTTCTCCGTTGGGAAAACTGGGTAGTTGATATTGTTGCACAACAATATGGCGACGGTGAATATGGTCAATTGTTCTCCATAGTAATTCTACATGAGTTACAGAATACCTATTCGAAACTATTCCAATTCGACGGATACATTTCTATTCGATCCTTACCATCTCTATTCGATTTGAAGTTACAGAATAGGCTGAATATCTTGATATTCATATACATTGAATATGACTTCGAGGACCTATTTGAGTGGCCACTGCGTTCATCAGACTTGGAACCTTTGAATTTTTTCGTAGGGTCATTTAAGATAAAGAGTTTATTTCAAATCCGAATAATTCAGGAAAATTATAGCAAAGAATTCGAGCTTGAGTGGAACAGGTCACTCCTGAAAGTCCTTGAGCGAAGTGTTCGAAGTGGTACTCGTATCGGTCAGTGCCAAATAGTTAACGGGCAAACTTACATTTGCGCTAAATTTCGTTTGTTTTTTGTGTTGAATAAAGATTTTTTCCTACAACTGCTATGGAAAGTAGCATATTCTTCATAGCTTACTCAATTTCAAAACTATGTATTGCTCATACTGTGGGAAATATTATTACCCACGGCACATTGCCCACACCTCGCTTGGTAGATCAATGAAATTGGGCTTTTGAGTCGTTTCTATGGAAACGCAATAAATCAGCACATACTGTCAACGAAGGTCATTTTGATTGGAATCAAGTTCCTTACTTGAATTATTGAAATTTGTACAGTTGTAGGAAAGTATAGTGTGCAACATGTGGAGAATAGTATATTGTGCAACAAGTGGGGAAAGTCCAACTTTTCTCGCGAGTGTGGCAGTTTGTGGCACGAGCCTGAAAGGCGAGTGCCGCAAACACACGAGCGAGAAAAGGACTTTCTCCACATGTTGCACACTATACTTTTCCTACAACTGCACAAATTTCAATAATTCAAATAATGGACTTGATTCAAATCAAAATGACCTTCGTTGGCAGTATGTGCAAATTTATTGCGTTTCCATAGAAACGACTCAAAAACCCAATTTCATTGGTCTACCAAGGGAGATGTGGCAAAGTGCCGTGGGGAATAATATTTCCCACAATATGCGCAATACATAGTTTTGCAATTGAGTAAACTATGCAGAATACGCTACTTTTCATAGCAGTTGTAGGAAAAGCAGTGCCGTATCTAGGGCGTGGCAAAGGTGGCACTTGCCACGGGCGCAAGGTCTGCAGGGCGCCCAAAAATATCAAGAGAAAAAAAATATAATTCGGTTTTCATGTATACGCCTCGCAACGAGAAATGCCGAGGAATCTCGAAACCAAGGACGGAGGTCTTTCTTTTTTCTTGTTTTTTTACAACAACGTTTACTCATATCTGTAATGTGAGAAAAAGAGGTTTGATAACGAAGTTGGAACTTAATTACTCAAAATATTTTTTTTTCTTACCGATTCGATTGTTCTCACCTTACACTGGGTTTTCCTAAACCGGAGTTACGAAGGAAAATATTCCATGGATAATTTTAAGAAAAAAAAGTCCCATAAACAGAGCCTGCAAACGCTTTGTTTTCGAGATACAGGGTGTTTCTTGTATAGACATACTTTTTAGTGATGCTTATATTATTTATTAGTTTATCGAATCTTTATTAATCTTCCCTACAGAATTTGTTGATGAGTACCATAAATTATAATTAATTTAGCTTACTAACTGGATTTTCATAATAATTTGGATTTTCCTGAGGATTACCAGAGAGCTGTTTGAATTTTTTTTTCGAAATCGATAGCAGATACGACAAAACTACAACAAACCAAAAAGTGTTGTACTAGACCAGAGTTTCACTTCACATTTTTTTATAGAACCAGTGCTTCGCCAAAAAATAGTTCTGGTGGAAAGAGGCAGGTACCCTTCCAGAAAAAATATCACCCTGTAGATTTGCATACAAAATAAGCATATCACAAGATGAAAACTTTCAATTGGAAAATCTATGCCAATTCAAGTTGAATATCTTGTGAAGGGAAGGTGCTATGAGAAAAAAAAACTTTAACACCGGTATCTCAAAACCAAAGGGTTTGCAGATTCATGTTATATGACTTTTTCCTCAAAATGACCCGAGAAATCTGTCATTTTCATTTGTACACATTAGGAACACCGTTTAGATATAATCAATTCAAAACTGATATCTGCACAATTAAATTGCAATTTCAATGAATCACAATAAATTGTATAACACGCCCCAGACAATTTTTCGATGCGAATTACTCAGTTCAGTACTTTGATAACAACAGTATTGAAATTTTGTGACGATAATGAAACAAAAAACCGAAAACAACGAGTAAATGCATACCGATTACGAATGCAAAAATTACAGATGGCAAATAAGGGGCGACACCGACAATTTGCGTACTAAGCATAAAATAATCACCAAATATATGACTCAAGTTATGAACAAAAAAATACTATAAGAAAATATAATCGATGAAAAAATCTTCGAAAATGGGGGGCGCTGTCTAAGATATTGCTACAGGCGCAATAGTACCTAGATACGGTTCTGAGGAAAAGTCCCTTTCTCGCTTCCACACTCGCGAGAAAAGTTGGACTTTCCGAACTTGTTGCACAATATACTATTTTCCATGAAAGTTTCATTTTCATCTCTTACAATATTTTCTAAAGAAGTTGTCACCTACGATTCCGATTTTTTTAAACAATCAATTAGATCTAATAAACAATAGAAAAAAATCGTGGTCGTCATTTGAAAAAAAAAAATTATGACTATGAAAGAACTCAATCTACCCTCAAGAGACTGAAAACTTTTTTAGGCGTACAATGGAAATTAGGAGATTGAGTGAGCTGGCTTGAATATTTATTAAATGATTTCGAATTCGATATTGAGAATATATTAGACAACCTAGGGACATCTGAAAGAAAACTGAATATTAAAATTATTTATTTTGATTATCTTCAGACCTTTAGTATTTACTTCGACCTTCAGTGCAATCTCCGAATTGTAGAATGAATTTTTATACAACCGGTAACCTACAGCGAACACCACCCCCAACACCACTGTCGCTCACCAAAACAAAATCCTAGCTGAGCCATTGATCCACACGCTGTATATTTTCTTTCATACCTATAAAAACGTATGTAGCCGGCATGCTGAAGGTTTTGCCAGATCAATTCACGATTCTAGCGAAACACGTTTTTGACTTTTCGTATCAAACTCACTTTCACTCAAGGCTATTTGTACTGTAACGATATTATTATCCAGTTCTGAATTGTATTGTATTTAATATTTATGTTGCCCGAATATACCAGGTGTCCCAAATTGTAGTAAGTACTTATTAGTACTAGTACTACTACTAGTAGATAATTTTATTCTATATTCTCTACTGAACTGAAATACTTTTGAACTAATATCCTAAGAATAGGCCATCTTCACATTTTCTCAATAATGTGGAAATTTCGTATAACTATAGAATTTCAGAATTATCATCACAGGATATTCAAAAATCGTGCAGAATATTTCCTGTTTTTACCCTGTGGTCTGTAAACACGATAACCCTTAGAAACTAGAAATTTTCTGGGTTGGTTTGGATCTCAATTGCCACCACAGTTAAGTTCGTTAATGGGCAAATCGAATTAGGAATTCAGTAAATTCTGTCGTTCAATAATTTTAATTGGCATGAAACATTGCATTTATATCTAAAATAAAAGTTTCAAGCTTCAGGCAAAATTTCCTTCTAATTTGAGTGGGTTTCAAAACCGTTGATTCACTAGAACAGTACAATACTAATTAATCCTTTAGAAAAACAAAAAACAGAAATCGACGTCTGTTTTAAAAATTGACGGACCACATAAGTTTTCAACCTTTCTTATGAGAAAAAGTTAAAGAAGCGATAAGATTAAAATTTTAATTTTTGGTAATTCTTTGAAAAATAATTTCATCGAATTTGAATCTTCAAGTTTTAGGCTGCTGATCACTTGAAACCACCCAATATTGTTCAGGACATTTTTCCAGGTCTTCAAATTTGATGGGCGCCAAGTCAGTTAATAAAATAAGATACACCTTTTGGCACAAATATGTTTTCTTATCGAAAAAATGATATTTTTCGAGTTATATGCAAAAAACACCAGAAGAGAATATTTCTTAACTTTTTTTGCATTTTTTTCAATGTTTGGCTTCGTATTCAGCACCTCAAAAAAGTATGAAATTGAAAAAATCCAAACTACCACTTTCCTGTGAGAGGCCCAGAGCCGTATTTAGGAGCTATTGTGCCTATGGCAATATAGTAGACAGCGCCCCCATTCACGAAGATTTTTATTATAATTTCTTATTATATTTTTTTTGTTCATAATTTAAGTTATATATTTTCGTTGAAGTTTTGAAATATTATACAGAATAATCATGAATAGTTACGAAAAAATTCAGGCAGCGATTTCAAAAAATAGCCTGGGTGTTTCATATAAACTTTTTTTTGAGCCTCCCCTTGCTTAGTTACAGACCCCTAAAGATGGCATCCCAAAAAATAGCTTTTAATTTGTGAAAAGTTTATAATTGCTTTCTTTTTTGTTACATTTCTTTTATATTTGTATCAGTATCAATAAAAATATCGTTTTGACATCCGCCTATTTGATAAATTTAAGGTCGAAAATAATTTCAACCTAGCCACAACTCAGGCGTATTATCTGTTGTTATTTTTTTTTCTCTAAAACCGTCAATTTTAGCAAAAAATTTGTGAAGGATGGATCAGTCTATCCAAAATTAATTTTCTTATTGTAAAATATAAGCAAAGAAAAAGTTATTGCGAAACAAGTCTACCCCTTGGAATCATAGAGGAACACCACCGACAATTTTCTTGAATGCCTTCTCGCCCGCATAAAATGTCAGCTCAATTTCATTTTTGTGAATTTTTTGGTTTTCAAGAAAAAAAATCCGCCATATTTAGGGGGCTTTAACTTAGCGGGAACGGGCTCAAACAAAAAAGTTTATATGAAAGACTCCCCTATTTTTTGACAAAGAATCATCCCCTAATTTCCAAAAACACCCAGTACATATTTACTAATTTTTATTGAAACCATTGACATACACATTACATATAAATAAAAAGAGATAACTCCTGAAGATCTGAAAAACCGATCGTTATAAAATTTTATCAAAGAAAAATGAAGCCGGACTTCACAAAAATAGATGGTACCGTTGGTGGAAGGAATACTGACAAGCTTGATGAAGCGCAAAAAACTCGTGAAATAGGGGTCAGCACAAATGCCTACGCGCGACCGTAATATTTATGATCTGAATGCGGCACCTTTGATCATGCGAACGCTCGACAGAAATATTTATGACTAGATTACGGCACGCTTGAAAATAGCCAATATTCTATTATTTCTTACCTCAAATTGAAGTTTTGTTGATCTTGTGATTGTTTTAGGCATAGTATGCAAATTCTAAGTAAGACTAGCAATATTTTCAATTTTTTCAGATTCCTCGGCATCGCTTGTTGCGAGGGGTATATATAAAAAACCGAGTTGTGATCTTTCGAATCATTCCGCCTGGTGCTCTAATATTTTTCATTTCGATATTTTTGGGCGCCCCTGCGGACCTTGCGCCCGTGGCAAGTGCTGTTGTTCGCGCAGAGTTGTCTAAAAAAATGTAATTTTCACTCTTTCTTCTACGGAATACACCATTTTAATTTTACTTCGAATTTTCAATCGCTTTGACACTCTTATAACGTTCTTAAAAAATCACGATAGACTGAGGTTAATCGAAAACATGGTCCGTCTACTTTTTTGGACAAGAAATTATTATTTTGTTGGACAAAAAATTAACAATATAACTACTAAATACCTTCCAAATGTGTCGGATACGAAAAATATTTTCTAGATAAATTCCACATTGCCTCTTCCACTATTTCCGCTGTTATTTCATTATCGATGGATATTTTGAAGCGAAATTTTAGCATCAAATAGAACTCGATACGATCTTCAAAATTGGTTATCGCAACACCCCTCACCTCTTTTTAAAATCAAGGGGGGGTTGGTTGACGTAACGGGGATGCAAAAAGCAGAAAAGTTGTTTCCCCTCGAATCAGAAATTGACAGCTCTGAGCGATTTTCCACATTTTCATTTTAAAGTCAGAAAATTGAGGTATTTTCATTGGATCACCCTGTATAATCCAGAATGTTTCTCTGTATTTTATATCTGATAAGAAAGTTATACTTATATTGATAGAGGAAACTTGGCCCTACGAACTCAAACAACATTTGAAAAAGTAAAACAATGCAAAATTAATTTCATTCATGTTTAATAAAATAAAAGAGATCACAGTTTATCAGCGAAATATTCGCCCATTTACTCGCAAGTCTTGATGAGGGGTTGCACGTACATGGAGGCTCCAAGACATCCAACCGTGTTGGCGATGTAATCGTAGAAGTTACTTTCTAGAGCCCACATCAGCCTCTTGTAACCAGGTACAACTTGGGTGGACAATCTGCAATCACCACCCTTTTGGACTAGAAGAAAGTTCTCAGGTTTGAAGGTTGTCTCTGAGTTCCAGATGAAGATATCAGATTCACCCTTGTATCTGAAGAAGATGGCGGCACCGTTGTCAGTTCCCAACATGACGATTTTGGTACCTGGGGGATTCACACCAGCTTCCACAACACATCCATTAGCTTGTCCTTGATAGATCAGTTCAGTTCTGATGGAGAAAAGTTTGGGAGATGAGAGGTAGGTAAGATAGATCACATTTCCACATGATTTCCTTGCTAGAGCAATGTAGAGGACATCTTTGCTTTCAGGTACTGCGGCTGCGGGGAGAACCACTCTGAATACTTTAGCAAGAGACACGTTGTAGACGAGTATGGAGCCAGTTCCAGCATCGGAAACATAAACGAAAGCTGTGCCATCAGGAGCGTAGTCTACCAAGATGTATTGTGGCCTGCTTTCTGGAAGGATGAAAGGACTCAAGTCAACAACCTTTACAACTATTCCTGTGGCAGCATTGATGGCGACAATCTTTGGTGGACAACGACGGATAGGTTGTTCCAGAGTGTTGCAGATACCCAAGTCCAAAACCCATAGGATATCGTTGGGATCCAGAACAATATCGATAACGTTTTGCAGAGCTTCGCAGTTACCTTCTTCTTGGATGGACCAGCAAGGGAAGGGTTCGAGGATAGCTTTGCAACCTTTGGATTTCAATGAGAATTTGGCTAGGGTGTATGGCACACCATGCTTGTATCTTGGGAGTGCTACAATGGCATTGTCCTGGTAGACTTGCAGTCTGGTGGCGATTACATTCTTGGGTATGTATCTTCCAGTCTGTTTGTAGATGTTCTCAGTGCTCTTGCAGGGAAACGCAAGTTCAGTACCGCTTAGTTTGTAGCTCAGATCGGGCAAAAGATTCTTGTTGCAATCAATGGCGAGTGCACCTACGAAGAGACCTGCAGCGAGGAAGAGTATACTGTAGACTCCCATTCTAGATCTGCGAAAAAAATCATGAAATTTAGTTTCGTTCTGTGGAATCCACAAATAAATACTTACTTTTTGAATCCGCAGATTGCAAAATGGGAATGCGTGACTCTGAGGGTTTGCATAGATTTTATATCGGAATATTCGATTTTGTTTAAGATTGCCGCATGCACATTACTGAAAGCATTTGAACCTCGGCCTTGATTCTGAAAAATTGTTTACTCGAATCGTATAAACTGGGTCAATGTTCGACATCAGGTGGTGTCCGATGTCAACGTACCTTTTCATTCTGGATTCTGATCATTAATCTGTTTTCATGGATTTTCCTCGATATCTATTTTCATTATAAGAACATTGGAGACCTTCAGGAAAAACTAAAACATATTTTCAGTAGTAAATAGGACTATACATATTATTGGATTGCTTTCTATTCTACTGAAATGAATAGAAGATTTCAAATTACGGAAAAATATACTCCAAATTTTTTGAGTAGGTACCGGGCTTTTCACCATAATTTAACCCCCCTTTAGCTTTGTTACTAAAAGAGGTACAAAAAAATGTTTTCTACAAAAGTTTCACCAAATCGACTAGTGTTTTTTGAAATGATTTCACGAAATGAAATATATACAGAGTGGTCAACATATTGATTGCAACTTCATTTTTTCAAATGGAACACCCTGTATATTTTTCTATATTTGACTAGCTCTTTTTCCCCTGATTCCGAATATATAACATATGTTTGGCCTATCTCCCTTATTCTGAGTACTAAAGAGTTTCAAATTTTAAGAACCACCTGACAATCTGAGTAATCAGTTTTCAAGAGGAAGGCAGCGATAACTCAAAATGCCTTTTTTTGAGTTATCTCGTAAGCAACGATATATAACATTCGTTTGTCATATCCATATTCATCGAATATTCACTACACAGAAGCGGAAAAATTTGAAATATTTATGTGAAGAACAATAAAAATAGGAAAGCTACAAGGAGAGAATATGTATATGGAGAACTAAAAAAAAAGCATTTTGTATCATCGCAGCCTTCCACTTGAATATTGATTACTTAGCTTGCCAGGTGGTTCTTAAAATTTGAAACTCTGTGGTACTCAGAATAAGAGAGATAGACCAAACATATATATTCGAAATCAGGAGAAAAAGGTCTAGTCAAATATAGAAAAATATTCCAGTTGAAAAAATGAAGTTGCCATCAATATGTTGCCCACTCGGTAAATATTTCATTTTGTGAAATCATTTTAAAAAAACACTAGTCGATTTGGTGAAACTTTTGTGGAAAACATGTTTTTGTACCTCTTTTAGTAAAAAAGTTAAAGCATGCTTTAAAAGTTCGGTTTTGCTCTCTTCTCCTATCGATAACAAGTTTTAAAGGGTTTTCCAATAAGAGGTTTTATTTCGATGTAAAGAAAAAACGAGTATATTCAGAGAGAAAACAATGGATATTTATTTCATTGGAAATATGGATAACTATATCAACCAGATGGATAACTATATCAACCGCCACCGCTACGGTTAAAACATTTTATCTTTTCATGAAATTTTTCATGACCTATTCGCACTTTTGCGGCTGTATGTCCTTGATAAATTCAAGAATTCCATCATTGAGATCTTGAATGGATTGTGGTGCATTGGCATAGACGTATCTTTCACATGCCACCAAAAAAAAAAGTCTAAAGTTGTTAAATCACAAGATCTCGGTGGCCAATTGTGATCCCTTCGAGAAAAAACACAGAAGGAAACTTTTCGAGAAAAATTCCGATCGTTTCGTTGCTGGTGTGGCACGAAGCGCCATCCTGTTGGAAATAAACATCGCCGACATCAATATCTCCTAATTTTGGTCAAAAAAATCTTAAATTTCAGCTCGGTAGCACAATCCATTGATCGTAACAGTTACACTAGCCTTATTTTCGAATAAGTAATGTCCAATCACACTACCAGACTCAAAACTGCACCAAACAGTGACACATTGAGGATGGAGAGGCTTTTCAACAATCATTCTTAGATTTTTCCAATACTCAAATGCTGGAATTCTGCTTATTAACGTATCCTCCAGTGCCGAAGCCAGCCTTTTAAAACAGGGGTGGCCAAGAAGAGGTCGGATTTTTTTTGGGGGGCCCAAGTAAAGCGAAATTATAGTTCTGCTAATCTTTTCGCCTTAGTATGTCGAATTTTAGGGTGGCCAGCAGAATTTTAGGAAAGCCTGGGCCCCCCTGCCCCCCCTAGCGTCGCCACTGGTATCCTCCATGGTGAAAATGGGCCCCATATCTGAAGAATATTTCATTTTAATGCATTTCAAGGACCTAAGCAGCGAAGATACAATATTGCTGATTGAATTCTTGTGTTAACATAATTTCAAAAACCTCAAAATATTCACCCCAAATACGGTTTATTGTCGTTCATTCTCAATCCGCCTAATTCCCAAGAATGACGAGGCATCGGAAAACCTGAATTTTCGTTAGCACTACAGGCTACAGCAACAATATTCCCAGTTGTTGAGAGTTGTTGAGAAACGCACACGGTCTCGATTCCTCACAACTTTAACTGGTCCCAACAGCTCAAATCTTTCTACTAGTTTTACTTTTGCCGGCTGAGAAGAAGCTTCACGAGTGCTGAGTTTAACGAACTGTCACTGCAAAGTTTTCACAATTTTTGTACTGAATTTCAAATCCTAGGTAAAGCATGTATTATTCTATTTTTAGTAATTGCGTAGTTTTTGTTCATCAAATGTTAAGAGATGCCAGCTTCAAAAGCTGCTCCGATAGGGAACTATTTAATATATAACCTCCCATTAGAAAACCTTCATTAGGTTCCTGTTAATCGATATTCAACAGAGAAGGTGCCCCACGATTACCCGAAGGTGCTTCAGTTTTGTGGCTGCAAAATTTTAACCATTTTTGTGGTGAATTTCATAATTTCAGTGCATTGTTCCAGCGTGTATCGTTCCATTTTTAGAAATGTAGAAGTTTTACCTACTACTATATGACAGCTAGCCAGTGCCCATATAACGGGCTTATTAAAATGTAACCTTTTATTGGAAAACTCTGGACAAACCTTATCCGACTTTGGTATGCATATGAAATATGAACTCCGCCTGGGGCGTTTTGGTGGTGGATTGAGTAGCTATCAAGCGTCACTGCCGGTCCCAAGCCCGGATAAAGGAGGAGGGTTGTCAGGCGAGGGTAGCATCCTACCTGGCGTAAAAACTATCCTTGCTCACAGATCCAATAATCAGCCTCGGAATAGGACGGATGCAACGGTAATGAACATGGCTAGAAATAGGACAACGAATACGGTTTTGAGAGAAAAGAAGAGAAATTGGAGGAAGAGAATTTTAAGGGTTGCCTGCTGGAATATCATGTCCTGGAATAAAAGATGCCATGAGATACTTCTAGAGATGAGGCAACACAAAGTTGACATCTGCGCACTGTCTGAGACTAAGCGGAAAGGCAGGGGCACTATGAAGCTTCCTGGTTACATCTTCGTTTATAGCGGCGTAGACCATTGTAAGAGAGCATCAGCAGGTGTAGGAGTCTTGATTGCGGAAAAATACGAGCCATTCATCAACGATATCCGATACATTGATGAAAGAATCCTTGTGATGTCATTAAATGCAGAGTCCGGAAGGACACATATTATAAGTGTTTATGCCCCAGACAGTAGTCGGAAAAAAGAAGAAACAGATGCCTTTTACGAAGTTATTGAAGCAGAACTGAGAAAAATACCGCCAACCGAAAGAATAATAATTTTGGGAGATCTGAATGCACGAGTGGGCAACAATGTGCTGCCAGGGATAATGAATCGATTTAACGAAGATCAAATCAACGATAATGGTGAAATTCTTGTCGACTTCTGCGCACGTCACTCTCTGAGGATAAACAATACTTTTTATCCGCACAAACTTCAGCACAAAATAACATGGCAAAACTCCCGAGGTCAGCACTCTATGATAGATTATGTCATATCAAACAGAGCCATACATCCATCCCAGGTCTTAGATATCCGAAGCATAACATCAGCAAATATCGGCTCGGACCACAATCTTGTTTTGTGTAAACTACGAATGAACATGCAGAGAAAAAAACAGGATAAAAATAACATCATAAAAACTAAATTCAACATCGAATCTCTCACCAACGCATCAACAAAAAGCCTGTACCAAACACGTCTCCAACAGAAAATTGAGATAGATGGGATTGAGGAAATAGATGACGTAGAAACATGCTGGATAAAGATTAAGAATAACATCAAAGCAGCGGCGATAGAAGCAATGGGACAGAGACAAATAAAAACAGTACAGAAATCCAACAACAAAGAATGGTATTGCCCAGAAATAAAAGAGTTAGCGAACGAGAAAAGGTCAGCCTACGTCAGATACAGAAGCAAGAAAACATCAGAAGAGAGGAGTCGATATATAGAAGTCAGAAATCGGGTCAACGAGGAGATAAGAGACATAAAGCGGAAATACTGGGAACAATTCACTTCGGAGATGGAACACGACCTTTATGGAGCTCAGAAAAAAATCTGGAGCGTGCTGAGGAGAAGAAGGAAAGAGGTGGCGGAATACACTAGAACTGAGCAGATTGAGAAGAAAACATGGGAAGAACACTTCAAAGGGTTGCACTGTGCGCATGAAGAGCAGGATGATAATCGCTACAGTGAAGATGCGGAAAATACTGGCATGTCTGAGATCACGAACCAGGCAGTGAATGAAGCGATTGAAAAATTGAAGAATCGTAAATCCCCAGGTCCAGACGAGATACCAAATGAACTCCTTAAGTATGGAGGGCCCGTACTTGGCAACGAATTAAGATCTCTCTTCAACAAAATACTCAACACAGGAAAGGTTCCAGAGGAATGCAAAAAGAGTGTAACAATACCCATTTTCAAGAAGGGGGACAAAAAGAAACCCGAAAACTATAGGGGAATCACCTTGCTGGATTCTACTATGAAGCTGTTTACCAGGATTCTGACGGATATGATACAGCGGCACATGGACATCTCTGAAGAGCAGCAGGGGTTTAGGAAAAACCGATCAACTCTGGACGCCATATATATAGTCCGACAGCTAATAGAAAAGTCCATAGAGTACAATAAGCCCATGTACATGTGTTTCATAGACCTGACGAAGGCTTTTGATCGCGTCCAACTGAGAGATGTCACTCGTATCATGAAGAAGAAACATGTTCCCAGTGATATTGTAAGGATTGTAGGGGAACTAAATCATGAAACATCCACTAGGATTATGACAAACAACGGTCTCACAAAAGAAATACCAACACCAACAGGAATAAGACAAGGAGATTCCTTGAGTCCCCAATTATTCAACATAATAATGGACGATATAATAGAAGATTTGAAGAATACAGCAAGAGGATACAAGCTAACAACCGGTGAAATAAAGATAATCTGCTACGCCGACGATGCAGTAATTGTGGCTGAGAGCGAAGACGATCTACAGAGGCTCTTGTTTAAATTCTACACAAAGGCAAAAAAATTGAACATGGAAATATCTACCACAAAAACCAAATCACTCGTCGTTTCAAAGGAACCAATTAGATGTAAACTTGTAGTTGAGGACCGACCAATAGAACAGGTTATGAGGGTTGCATATTTGGGCGTGCAGATCTCGTCCAATCAGGACAGAACTCGGGAAATTAAAGAACAAGCAAATAAGGCGGCAAGAATATCGGGTGCTCTTGGAGACATTGTGTGGAACAACAAACACATGCGCAATCAAACCAAGGTCAGAATATATAAAACTATTGTGAGACCAATTATGACATACGGTATCGAAACGAGAGCCGATACTAAAGTAATGAAGAACGCACTGCGAACTGCTGAGATGAAGGTGCTCAGAAACGTCCTGGGCCTCACATTACGAGACAAAAGAAGAAATGAAGATATTCGCAGCGAATGTGGGGTTCCGGATATAGTCCGATGGGGTCGCAATAGGCGAAGATTATGGAATGCCCACGTGGAAAGAATGGGCGATGGAAGAATTGCGAAGATTGTGAGAGACGGAACACCGGGAACACGCAGACCGTTGGGGAGACCACCAAAACGATGGAGAGACTCATGGACTTCGATCTCACAGGAGGCATAATAATTGGAGAATACAAGCCACAGGCTTAAAATATGAAGAAGAAGAAGAAGAAGGTATGCATATGCAAGCAAAAATTCCTAGTGAGTGCCTCATTATCTGGTTTCCACTCAAGGTCTATAGATTAGACATGTTGCCTCGTAACTTTCAAGTTGAATGAGGATACCGTTGACGTCACGAATGGTTGACACTGATTGGTTGAAAGTTACGAGACAGCCTGTCATTTATAGACCTAAACCAATGGCGATATGGATAACGGATGACGCCTTACCCCCACTCTTTCACCCAAGTTACGAGACAACCTGTGTAATCTATAGACCTTGGTTTCCACTGAGCTGATTTTGATTAAAATAGATATTTGGGTTAGATTATAAGTGACCCCAAAGAAAATTCAGAGGAAGGATTGAGTTCGCGAATATCTACCTGAAACTCACGGGTAAATTGGTTTGGACTCAACATTAATTTTGTATTGGTAGGTGATTAGGTATTTGGATTTCATTATAATAAGTGACTCCGTAAAAATTTCAGCTCTTTTAAATATGCAAAGAAGCACCGCGTTATACATTTGGATAGGATTGCGACAGTTTAGTACAGTATTATAAAGGGTGTTTTTTTCGAGGTATATAACTTTAAGTTGGCATTACTGTTCAAGATGGCGACCGATTTAACAGCTGTCAAGTGATTTATTCTCAGTTTGGTTTAGCAACTCATCATGAATAGACTCACGCCTGAACTACGCTTGCAAATAGTGCAAAATGAGATTGCCGTTATTTCCGATTTTCATAAGCGAATTTTGTCTAGCGATGAAGCGCACTTCTGGTTGAATGGCTACGTCAACAAACAAAACTGCCGCATTTGGAGTGAAGCTAATCCTCAAGTGTATGTCGAAACACCGTTACATCCAGAAAAACTGACTGTTTGGTGCGCTTCATGGGCTGGTGGAATCATTGGTCCGTACTTCTTCAAAAACGATTATGGCCAGAACGTTACAGTCAATGATGATCGGTATAGAGCCATGATCACTAACTTTTTCATTCCTGAATTGAACAACCATCATGTCCAGGAGCTGTGGTTTCAACAAGACTGCGCAACATGTCACACAACTCGTGCCACAATCGATTTATTGAGAAACACGTTTGGTGACCGCCTAATTTCACGTTTCGGACCTGCGAATTGGCCTCCAAGATCTTGTGATTTAACAACGCTAGACTATTTTCTGTGGGGCTATGTAAAGTCATTGGTCTATGCGGATTAGCCACAAACCCTTGACCATTTGGAAGACAACATTCGCCGTGTTATTGCCGATATACGGCCACAAATGTTGGAAGAAGTAATCGAAAATTGGACGTCCAGATTGGACTACATCCGAGCCAGCCGTGGCGGTCATATGCCAGAAATCATATTTCTCTAATTCTGTGGTTATTCCGTTCATTCTTCCACATCTTGTAGAACAAAATCGTGCGAGAATATATCAGAAACGCACAGTTTTCATAGTTATATTTTATTATTCTATGTTGGTACTCCGAACTTTCCGCCACGGCTTTATCTGTCAACTCATCAATTTGCCTTAAAGAAATCAGTTCTGCCAACCAACATTTTTCAATGCAAAAATCACTAAAATATATTTATGGAAATATTTCATTAATTTCAATGAAAATGCAATGAATTAGAGAAAATAATGTATAATACTCGTACAGAAGGCTCATTCTACCACTCGTTCATTCCAAAACTCGCCACTTCGTGGCTTGTTTTTGAATTTTGAACTCGTGGAAGAATATCAATGCCTTCTGCACTTGTATTATAAATAACTATTAAAATGTAATGCCACAAGATTATCTTGCAGATAAATGAAATTCATGTTAATCGAATAGTCGTTGTTTTATTGCAAGTTCTATAGCTCTAAAAAAAAACACGCTTTACATCTCAGCAGAGACATATAAGTTGTCTACCTCTACGTAATTTCAGACCGACAATGTTAAAATAATATGCCTGAAGACAGCAAAATAAAAAACATGGTTTGTGTAAGTATAAAAGGAAATAGAGAAATGCAGTTTCCTCGAATAATTTCAAAACTCTATCTTGAGAAAACATAGGTAGACATGTATGTCATTTAATCAAACGAAAATTAGCATAAATTGACCTGAAAATTATCTGTTATGTTACAATTATAATTTCAACTCCTTGCACATAATCGTTTTAAGCGATTAAATCTAATATTTAATCCCATCAATCGCTTGGTTCTCGAAAGTTTCATTTACATAAATATCGTGAAATATTATCATATTCTAAGGGTTCTTTGAAAAATTGCATTACATATATGAGGAACTTTTTTCAAACGGCTGAGATAAGTAATGATTTAAAGCCAATTCAGGACATATCATAATTCAGTAAATGAATGTCAGCAGATTTTTAAAGCACGGTCTAGAGGTCATATGAATTCAAGCGGATTGTTAGGCCAATTATTTCAATTTCTCCATTTACGCGATCATATAGATTTCCTAAGGTTGCATAAATGATATACATAAATGAAGCTTGGAAATTGATTTATAATAGGTAATACTAACGTTCCAAATTCATAACTACCTTGTTTTTTCATCTAAGTAAAAGTATTACGTTGTTCTATAAGGAACAGGGCGCCACAATATAGAATTTTCTGCCAATAGGTGTGGCGTTATGATACACATCATTATGTTCTCTTCAGTCTTGAAAAATTTTCATCTATCTGAAATTTGTAATAGGGATGTTGCGTCATATAATAAATTCAAATGAATTTAGGTTTTCCACATTGAAGACCGTTTTAAAATACTAAAATAGCATTTTCATTATCTTATTTCTCAAATTCACAAGGTGGAAGCAAAGTTATAAGCGCTGAATGACGTTGTGATATAACCATAGAAATTAAATTTGGCACAAGTCTCCGTTCAAAGACTGTGATCCTCAGTGCAAAGTTTCATCACAATCGGAAGAGTACTTGCGGAGATTCAGGTCATTTTGTGTCAAAATCGAGTAATTTTTTTCTATGGTTGTGATAAAATCACAGAAATGAAATTTGGCACAATTCTCCGCGCAAGAACTATGATCTCTAGTGCAGAGTTTCATCACAATCGGATGAGCATTTGCGGAGATTCAGTTCATTTTGTGTCAAAATCGAGTAATTTTTTTCTCTGGTTGTGATGCAACCACAGAAATGAAATTTGGCACAAGTCTCCGTTCAAGGACTGTGATCCCCAGTGAAAAGTTTCATCAAAATCGGAAGATTACTCGCGGAGATTCAGGTCATTCAATGACGCTATAGGATGAATCTAATACCTGGATATCTCGGTTATCTGAAGAGCAAAAAATTTCGTAATAAGCTTGAATGGAGCCTAAAATTACGATGTAAGTTAAATTTTTCTAGGGAATTTTTTACGATTAGGTTCTGCTAGCTTAACGGTGAAACTAGCAGAACCCCGGGTTTTTTTGTTGAAAACGTAAATCAGAAATTTGGTATTAGATTCAAACATCAGCCTGAAATGAGCCTAAAATTATAGTGTAATCAGATTTTCCATACATATCTTCGATCTACATTTTTCACCTATAGGCGGTATAGAATGAATGTAGTAGTACTAATGAGATCTCGGTAATATGAAGAGCAAAAGTTTCATAATAGGTTAATGAATTATTTTGAATAGAGCCTAAAATTATGGTGCAATCAGATTTGCCATATACATATTTGATTTGCATTTTTCACCTCTACTTCCGGTAAAGGATGAATGTAGTAATACCCAGGATATCTGGGTAACCTGAAAAGTGAAAAATTTCGTAATAAGGTAATAAATTAGCCTGAATTGAGCCTAAAATTTGGCTCTAATGAAGAAATGTCTACCGAGGTTGAAGCTTATTCCGAAATCAAAGACGAAACTTTCTACAGTAAAGTGAGAAAAGGTATTGGAACGTTAGAGTACATGTTGACGTATAAAGTCGAATTTTTAAAGAAATATTTAATTAACTCTAACTTATTAAATAATTAAATAGAAAAATTGAAATCAAATGAAATATTGAATGAAATGTTTATTTTCGCTCAATCTGACTCATACCTAACCATTTATATAATTCATTAAATTCAAACACAAAAGTTCAAAACACTGAATTCTGAACTCCAACACAGAATGTTTTCAATTGGATATTATCTGAGTAGATATTGGAATAAGTACTGCTTCATACATATTTGAAAGTTTTCATGATTTAGGCTATTGACAAACACTACCATATCATATTTATAAATACTTCTATCGACAGACGTAAACACCATAAAGATGAGTTTCAATTAATGCAATTGGATGTCGAGTGAATGAAGGAATCCACGAAATTACACCTACGCAAGAAAGAAAGAACACGAGCAATATTCGTGTTACACACAGTATTGAGTGTCTCAAAAACATGCATTGATAGAAACCATCAAATAGAAATAATAATTATTGTCAATGTTCACATTCATCACATAGTTGACAAGAGTTTCAGGATGCAGGATTTCATTATGAGGCACTTATATGAGTTTAAGAATATTAATTCTCTTATTATTATTCTTCTATTGTTGGTTTGGTCAGACCCTATCTTGAATATGCTTTTTGTGTGTGGTCTCCTCATATATGAGGAGCATGACGCAGAAAAAATAAACCTGATTGAAATCTTTCCAGTCTCTACCCTATTAATATCTTCAAAGGTATACCTTTGAAGATATTAATATCTATGGTCAAAAGACACAAAATTGGTTTTTTGGATATTTTTTGCAAATATGTACATATATTTTTTATAGGTTTTTCGCTCTTTATTGTCATAATCATAATATCGGTTTTATGGATATCTTTTGCAAATTTATCGTTTTTTATAGGTGTTTCGCTATTTATTGTCATTATCAATATTGTACAAGATTCCCTACAACTTTTGTTTCAATTCGTTTTCGAGATAGAGGCCGAAGAGCATCTGGTTAGAACAACGTTTAAGGTCAACCGATAATCCTGGTCAAAAAAAATGATGGCTATAACGATGGAAAGAATATCAATTAAACGGGCACCATGGCTACGCTTGTGGCACCATATCCTGGGGTTTGCTCGAAAATTCGTTTTGATTTTGAGAGATAGGGGAGTATCAATATCATATTTCGCTGGGGGGGGGGGGCGATAATACACCCCCGGGCTCCCCCTGCATTCAACACTGACAGTCAAAAACAAAAATTCCATTCACTAAATTAATGGTGAGGTACTTATTCATTCCAACTTTCAATAACTGCATTCAAAATACCGTGAACTAGTCTCATTTAGCCAGGAATATCATCCTACTTTCCTACTCCTAACAGAATATTGGCTTCACGCCGGCATCCCTGATTCAGCTATCCACATTCTGAATTATATACTTTATAGGAGTGATAGTAAAACTGCGATCACTCATGGTGGTGTATGCATGTACATTAAAAGCAACATAATGGACTCATTCAAGATTTCCACATCTTGCTAAACTCTATGGGTCTCGATAATATATACGAACTGACAAAGAAACTGCAACACCCATAGGGAGCTGTTTAAATTTGAATTTTTTTTTTTTTGTAAAACCTATATGGTATAGCAAGGTTTAAATGATAAAAATTTGGAGAAAGAAACGAAGGGTTTACAATTATTTTTTTTATTTTGGATACTCACTAAAAACCCCTCACACAATCCATGGAGGAGATCTTCATCCTGCCCTTGTAGCGTCCCTTGACAAAAAAGATGATATGAATCGATCCGAGCAACACTGCTTTCTGTATTCTGTGCGCCAATTCCTCGGCCAGAGATCTGCAGACCGGAATAATCTTCAGTTCATCCACGTAATTAGCTCTCATTCCACCGAGACATCCTATGATTAGTACGACCATCCTAATTTTATGACCAGGGTATGAAGTTCTAAGCTCGAACATAAGTTCTTTTTATTTTTGCCTCTTCTGTTCTTCTTTCATCACAACATTATTTTCAGCGGGGGAGGGGAATTCCACGACAAATAATTCCTTCAGCTTCTTGTCCAGCAGAAGTAAGTCTGGCTTAACAGCATTGATCTGCCGTGTTGTTGAGACAGGATAGTTGCAGCATATGCAAGCTCTGTCGTTCTGGACCACCGCTTCAATCTCCAGAGGTACATATGGTTTCACCGGTTCTTTGTCTATCCCATACGCGGCTCTCAGATGGAAGTATAGAATTCCAAGTGTCTCTCTGCATACCCTGATGGATTATGCGCTCTGCAGGCGGAAAGGATGAGCATAATTGTTTCCTGTTGCCTGTTGGCAAGCCCTGCAAGTTGTTGGGGTGACCATTTTCAAGATGTTCTTTTTATACCATCTTGTATTTAGTACCCCATCTTGACACGCCATCACAAATCCCTCCGTCTCTGACTTAAAGCTATATACTAGCTGACTTCAGAAAGGCGAAAGACAATTCTTCAGACAGGTCCTGGTCTTTTAAACTCCTGAAATATATGGAGTGCAAGTTCTTACTCATATGATGTTCGAGTAATGTATCCGACTGTGACTTTCGGATCAGTCTTCCAGCGGGCTCAGGATTGATCGATACGCCGGTTATGCTGAGCTTCTCCACGGCCCTTTGTGCAGCTCAGAATAGGAAGGCTCCATGGTTCGCAGTTTCATGCTGAGCAACAAATTTCAGAAGCGGATCTTCACTTCTTAAAATCCTTACTGCCATTTCCAATGTTTGTTGATGGTGTTGATATTCCAAACATTTCAATCCTCTACCCCCCTGGCTTCGGGGAAGATATATCCTCTGTGTTGAACTGTTGAGATGTTCATCGTTTTCCTTGTTCGTTTACCGTTCAGTTCACCACCCCGAAAGAGTAGGTGAGAATCGGGATGGCTAGCATATTTGTGGCAGATACTTTGTTCTTTCCCGACAGCTGCGATTTCCAAATGTCTCTCAGCTTCTTTTTGTAGCTGGCTGTTAAGGTATCCTTTATTTGGGTTGTCTCCAGTACACCTCTCTCTCTCAATTATTATTAAACAAAATTACAGAGTTGAGGTACATCAAACCTATAAACTCTAACTAAAAATTATCCATAAAACAACTGTAGAGAAAGAAAAAAAAATAGAGATAAGTGAAACGAGTAAAGTATGATCAATCATCACCAGAAATTCACAAAAAGCTACAAGAATGATATCATCAACAACCAAAAACCTAACAATGTACACACTTTAATTACTTTTCCAGGTGTCAAATTTATTCTTGAAAGCATTGACTGATACTGCTTTTACAATTTCGCTGGGTAGTCCGTTCCAATGGTTAAACACCCGATTACAAAGGAAATTCTCTCGGCACCTCGTTCGAAATACTTCTCTATTTAACTTGTATCCATGTCCACGAAGTTGATTCGAATTCAACTCATACAGGTGGAACATATCGACGCCGAATAAGCCGTGCAATGCTCGATATGTAACTATCAGGTCTCCCCTCAAACGACGATCAGCAAAGGAAGAAAGATCCATCATTCGTAGCCGTTCCTGATAACAAGGGCGATTCCTTCCAAAGGGAATGCGTGTGACACAACGCTGTAAGTTCCCCAGCAATGCAGCAGCACTCGCCAACCACGAATACCAAACCGGACCGGGAAATTCAAGTATTGGTCGAATATAACATTTATATATTTGGGAGATAGTCGCCACATTATTGTCATTTTTTTATTTTAATAAATTTGTTAATGATGGTTTGTCCACCGCGATTATCTATACACTCCCCAACACGTCTCGGCATTGATGCAATAAGTCTATTTCTTCTTGAGGTATACTATTCCAAGCTACATGTACTTCATGTCTCAGAGCCGCCAAAGTCCGTGGGGACAGGGGTAAATTTCCAAGCCTTCTACTTATGATGTCCCAAACATGCTCTATGGACGGAAGATCGGGGGATCTGGACGGCCATGGCAAAAAATTGATATGGTCGCTTCGAAAAAGTTTAAACTAACTCTGACAACACAAGGTCAGGCATTATCTTGCTGAAATATGGGATTCTCGAGCCGTATAAGGTAAGGGAGAACATATGGCTCCACTTTTTCTTCAAGGTAACGCAGCGCTGTCATGTTACCTCGAATAAAGGCTAAAGGTGACCTACATGCATGTGCAATAGCACCCCATACCATAACGCCTACTGTCCGGTTTACGTAATGCTCAACATCAAACTGAGGTTCACGTCTTTCTCCCTTACATCGTCTAACGATGGTCTTCTTCGACCATCATGTGCACCCAAGGAGAATAGAGATTCATCAAAAAGGACGACCTGATGCCATTCCACATTCCAATGGTTCTAATTGCCATAAGTCTGAGACGTTGATCTTGAACTTCATTTGTTCCCCTGTTCTTCGATTTGGGCATTTTCAAACCACGCTTGACAACATCTCATAACAGTAGTTGGATTTCTGTTCGTACAATTAGCGATTTCTCGAAATGACAACCTCGTCTCTCGTAGACCAATAATTCGACCTCTTTTAAATTCACTCTGCTGGCGATAAATTCCGCGTACACGTGCTCTAGGCATTTTAACAACAACTAAACATCGACTTTGGATCTCTTCGAACAGCTGCTCTGTTGTAATATTTAAAAAACTTGCAAAAAACAAATACAAAATTTAAGTAACAAAAATTGTTCACATGAAAAAAACCTTCACGATTTTTTTCTCCAAATTCAATCATTTACTCCTTGCTACTCTATCTATATTTTACTAAAAAAAATTTTAAATTTGAACAGCTACTTCTAGGTGTTGAAGTTTCTTTGTCAGTTAGTATATTTGCTAACATGAAATTTAAAGATTTTTCTTTTACTATTGAATGCTTCTACCGTCTTAGAACCTGTGATGAAAAAGTTGAAAAAAAACTTGAGAAATACCCAGCGACAAAACTTACTGTCCAATGGGAATTCATCAACCTGGAACAGATTGCTTTCGGCAGACTTGGAAACAGTTTAATGGGTAGGAGAGGATAGTAAAAAGTTCAAAACTGTTAATATTTCATGCTAACGATGTGATTAAGATAATAAAATAGTCTTCGGGGATATTATATAATTTTAAATATGATTGAAAACGACAACGATGTTCACTAATGCTCTGAAAAACAAGTTTATAAGAGCATAATTAAACCAGCTACTTCAAACTAGGTACTGCCTGACACTTCATTGCTTCCGAGTAAGATGTGTAAAAACCTGGTGTATGCACTGATTATATTTTGTTTTGCCAATTTTGAGATTATTAGTTAAGTTTCGTTAAGTCAACGGTAGCGTTATCAACAAATTATGACAGATTCTTGTTATTTCAAATATTTGAATTTATTTCAGTGAACGTTTCGAAAATATTTCACTGCAGATGTACCACATGGAGATAACTTTTCACTGTTTTCTTCTTTGAATTCCTAGGAAATACAAATATTGGCAAGATGTTCATTCCTTGCACTTTTCTCTGGACACGATGATCTTCAAATTATACAAAATATTATATAGAATCAACTACATACTTAGTTCATTTGAATTGACTTACTTTTGTTTTCTTAGACTAGGGTCTTATATGAGAAAATTTTAAAAACTTAGTGCTATAGTATTTTTTCTGTCATGTCATTAATGGATTTCATATGCTCATTTTTCTTATAACGAGAAGTTAATGAAATACTTATTGCAAACGTTCATTATACAAAGGGAACTGATCCTTGGAGTTCAACTGTTGATTTGGTACTTGATAAATCAATTAAATTCGAATCAAAATCAACGGAAAAAAGATCGAAATGATAAGTATGACATTGCTGCGCCGCCACGAAATAAAACTTAAACAATTTGGTCGAATGTCATTGCATTCCAATATTGACGAGTGCATACACCATGTTTTAAGACATCTCAATTCCGAGTCTACCGAAGGTAATGAAAGCATTGGGACGGAAACAAATTTTGGTTTTCTATTTCAAAATTTCCTCTTACTAATTGCGTTTCAGATCATCCTGATAACTTTGGTTTTGTGACTATCTCTTTATCGGTATGTGTACCTACACATCTTTTTTTTAACCGCCTTTACGTTTATCGGATTTCAATAAAATTTGCTTTGGGTAGGTATAACAATTGGTCCGTAGATGGTCCTATACAAAATTCAATGTTCTATCTGTTCGGTATTAATGAAAATTGGTATAGATATTTGGATCGTATAGTAAGTAGTTCCATGAAAATTTCAGTGCTTTCGGACTCGATTTTGCATATGAAGGGTTATCCATTTTGTGGTTCCGAAAGTTAACGTAAACAAAACTCACTTTCACTGAGATTATGGATCAAGTTTTTGTTTCAATATAATGTTTGGAGCCTGTCACGTGTGGAATACAACATCATGTGAATGTCCTCCGCGTATCCCGACTTAGGTCGAGTTGTACGAAACAACGTTCATCAGTAGATCAACAGAACTGTCAGTTATTGGGGATCTCAGTTCAAAAAAACGGGCGTTGTTCCAACTCATATTGACCTTAGTTCAACTGATCGGCGATTTCTAATGACATTTCTAATGTATCTTGGCATTTGGTGTGACTGTTACGAAAATTGACAGATTACGAAAAGTGAATTTGAATCATACGTTTCGAATTTTGAAATAATTTATAATTACGCATTAAATTCGTGAATTATGTCTGCCGAAATTGATTTAACAACAGAATTAAGACAAATTGCGAATAATGCCGCAAAACATTTCACTCAATCCAAATCATACTATATTGATAATTGATGTGTTGAATTTTGATAGGATTGGAAGTCTGTGACAACCACAAAACGAAAAATATAACTGAAAACAATGCTGTAATGAGTTCATTACAGCACTGTTTTTAGAACTGTAATGAACTCATTACTATACTGAAATAGAAAAAATAACTTCTTTGCCTGTCATTTAAATTTTGGTTAGGTTAGGATAATATAAACGGTGTCATGAACATATAGAGGATTCTAAAAAATTTGCAATAACCACAAATTTCACTGCAAGAGAAGAAAATGTGTTGTTAAGTTTGATGAAGAAATATAAGGAATTAATCAACACTAACAAAATAAAAGTTGATTCCACTTTGTAAAATGATTTGAGCGTTCTCTATACCTCTGTATCAATTTCGGATTTTGTATGTTATCAATTAGCTCCTCAAAATCTTCATCTTCAGTTAATTCTCCAAAAAAATCCATTCTATATAATATATAAATATGAATAATTTATGAGTAAAATACCAATAATGTTAAAAAATATATAAATGTCAATAAAATGAAGGATGAAGCCACATATTACGAATAAAATATTATCCGTAATCTGTGGATCAAGCTTTGAACCGACAGCGTTCAACTGATCTTGGTTATGAACTGTCGATCAACAGTGAACGAGGTTGGTACAACTGAATTTTGTCATTGAACCACAGTCAACATTGAACTGTTGGTGAACTTGAAATGTACAACTGGCCCTTACAGGACCCTTTTGAGATAATAATATTCGATGATTTGTTGTTACATCTAGAGCAATATCTCATCAATAACTTCACGGATGTTGGTATTTATTAAAATCGTCAATAGTCTGTGAATTATTGGCATAAACACGTTTCTCCGCATAATCCCAAAAAAAAATTCAAAGGTGATAAATAACAAGATCTTGGTGGCCAATTCATGCACATCGCCGAATACTGCTTGTAAGCCTCCTGCAAATTTTTCTTGCAATAAAGTCAGAACAGGTCGTGTTGTGTGTCTTATTGCACCATCTTGCTAGAACCTCATTTCTTCCAATCAGTACCATATTATTATTTTAAAACTAAAAAAAATAGATAGTCATTGGGCTATATCGATCAGAATTGACAGTTTGAGTGAACCTTCTTCGCTTTCAAAGAAGCATCACTCCATCAGACCGAATTGCACACCATACAGTGAATTTTCCGGGATGTAAGGATCTGTGACAATTTGCTCGTTCACCCAGTAAAAATGTCCTTCATCGCTGAAAAAAATTCGATGCGAAAAATCCTCATCCAACTGTTGTTTTTTCATGCACCCAATCGGCATATTTTGTACGCATTCTATGCTCAGCATGCTTTAATTCTTGTGCCAACTGAACATTATAAGGTCGGGAATGCAAATCCAGATGCAAAATATGCCATAACCTGCTGTGAGAGAGGTCCAAATGTTGTGCGCGCCGAGGAAGGGATAAGTTTGGATCTTCTCCAACACTTTCAATTACAGCAACAATATTTTCGGTCGAGCGTGCATTTGGGTAACAGGACCGGCATATCGGACATTTTGTCGGGTGCCAAATTGCAAGGACGGAAAGTCAATTAACAAAATAAGACATAATTGTTGACACAAAAATGTTTTCTCAGTGATACCACTCTTTGTATTAAAATTTGAAAAAAGCGCCAATTTTATTGATATAATCGAATTGGCGCTCTCAACTAGTTATAAAAATACAAATGCGTACTAAAGTGCTTCCTTAAAAACTCCGTCGTCTTTTTACTATAGAGCGTCCTACTCTTAAACAATTAAGAGAATTTTTGATGAAATCGACAAAACGTCCACACATTTGTCAATGTGATTTTGATATCAAAAATACGTTTTTATATTAAACTGAAAAGATGTCTGAGAGGAATGACAGAAAATATTCAAGAACTCGCAATTCGGAAGCGCTAAAATATACAGGGTGCACCACCATCGACTCGGCGCTCTATTACTGTTAATATTAATATTTGGTCATCCGCATCAACGTTATATATCAAGTCGTCAATGTAGATTAAAAATAATACAGGACCCAGCACCGATCCCTGTGGCACATCAAAGTTAATTCTTCTTTTGGTTGATTTTTTTTCCATAATCTATAATTTGGTAATGGTCATGAAATAAGATCTGAACAGGTCCAGTGCTACTCCAACATATTCCAATTTTAACAAGAGCTTTTCGTGATCGACACAATCGAACGCTTTGCTCAAGTCCATGCAAGTCAAGGTCACCTCCTCAGAATCATCTAGTGCCTCCATTATGTATTCCACAAGGTTCAGCAGAGCAGATGTTGTCGACTTTTCTTTCCTGAAGCCATGCTGACACTCATTCAGGAAGGAGTTTTTTTTCAAGAACGATACCAATCTAGTCCTCATCAGAGATTCAAAGACCTTTGAGAAAGCTGGCAGTATAGAGATCGGTCTATAATTTTCGTATAGATCTTGATCGCCCTTCTTATGAACGGGAATTACCCTAGCAAGTTTCAGCTCATCTGGAAAAATCCCTCCTCAAAACATCTATTTATCAGCAATGAAAGTGGGCTGGCCATGCAATGGATAACTTCCTTCAGCAATCTCACGGAAAATTCATAAATATCCAGGGCTGACTTGTTCTTCATCGAGGAAACTACTTGTTTCACCTCCTCGGGTGTTGTTGGAGATAAAAAGAATGATTTTGTGTTTTCCACCTTTTTGTTCTTCAGAAGACCATCGCTTACTTCTGAGTTACCGGACTGGACATTCATCTTCTCCGCTATATTGGAAAAATTGAGTGGAGGCTCCATTAGAGCTATATTATCAAATTGTTTGGAGTACCTACACAAATTGTATCAAAAAAATGTGAATGACCATTATTTTCCTATGAAACACAATGTTTTTTATTGAAATTGTATGGAATCGATGAAACCAATTTGGATCGAAGTTGCATATTCTTAAACCTGAGATGTTTCGATTTTTCAAAAATTTGAGAGTCTTCGAGAAACCAATAACTTTAATCTTATTTATTTGAATGAGATTTTAAAAGTGAATACTAGAAGAATGGAGGTAAGTACTGTGACTTTTTGGTAATCATTGAGAACTCTACTGAGTGTTCAAAATGAGACGATTCATTGATGACTTATTCAAAGTTTAATATCGGGCTTACTCCAAATGGCATACTATCTACCTTTTTTTTGTAGCAAATTTTATTATCTCTACCATATGAGAAATATAGGGTGTGCTATTTGAAGTATGCCCAGTAAAGTTTGAAAAAGTCATCAATGAAATGCCTTATTACGAACACCCAGTAGAGTTCTCAATGATTATCAAAGAGTCATCAGTACTCACCACCGTTCATCACTTTCAAAATCTAATTCAAATAAATTCATTCATTTCGAAGTTATTAGGTTTTTCCTAAGACTCTTCAATTTATGAAAAATGGAATTATCTCAAAAACGGTAAGTTTCAAACAGTATTTTCAATCAATTTTATAATGCAGCTCTAAAGGAGCCTAATGTGTCAAAAAAAAAATCTAAACAATGGTGAAACATCCTGTATATGTAACTCATTAAATTGAAAATATTTAGTAATGAATTCTATTCTTCTATTATTCTACAGAGCCCTCAGCAGCCAAAAACGATTTTTTTTTTCTGGTAAATAGCAAAACATATCAATTTAATCGCAGTCAAAAGTATCCACCTCTGAGTCAAAATTAATTTTTGATTTGGCTTTCGTAGGTACCACCCCAGATAATATCCCCATAGGAAAGAATAGACTCTACGAATGATCTTTACAACATCTTCAAAACATTTATGGGTAGAAATGTTCTCAACTCATAAAAAGTTCAACTTCTTCAATTTATTAGTTAGATAGTTTGAGTGGTTGTCCCATTTTAGCGTATTCTTCATCATAATGCCCAAGTATTTGATATTTTCTTCTTTAAATATTCCTGTTTTGCACTTACACTCAGATATGATGAATGATTCTGGAATGAAGAGATCATAACTGAAAAAAATTATATGCTTGATGCTACTAAGGATTTGAGTTTCCCAAAAAACAAAATATTTAATTGCAATGTAGACTACTCAATGTTTTAAGTCCAAATTTTTGCCACATCATCTATAAATTTGTCATTCATATATGAATGATCAATGTTCATGAACCAGTTTTATTAGAATAACTCAAGAATATCTTCAATACCTATTTAATAATAGCTTGACTTAATCAGTTCTTCATAAAAATGTGAGATAATGAAATACCGGAATACAGGGTGATTCGCGGCATTGGCGCTGAAAGTTTGCATAATAGGGTTTGAGACAATGAGCTTTCTCCCTAAAATAATTTCACACCTCTACAACTTCCGGTTATACCGGAAACAGACTACTACTTTCTTATTTCAAATGGCACACCCACTATATTATTGCATGATCAGCTCATTTTTCTAAGAATCTCATTAACTCATGAACTATTGAGTTATACCTAAGTTATGGCATATTGGTGAATTATCAATATCGTCGATAACCTAATAAGAAAGTAATAGTATTATTCCGGTGTAACCGAATGTTGTAGAGATCTAAATATATTTTAAATAAAAAGATCTTTGTCACAAACCACAATATGCAAATTTTCAGCACAAAATTATGAATAGTTTTCCATAAACGTCGAATAGGCCATCGCGGTAAATCACCCTGTATATCAGAGAACCATAATACCTTTAGTACCTACCCAATGGTAGGTACTACCAATAGTCTCGCAATTTAAATATTGACTACGTACTACTAGTCTTTCTGAGATTTTATTTCGGATAATTGAAGATGAATTGAGAAATCGAAAAAATGACGATCTGACATGAGCTTGTTTTAGACTGGAGTGGAAAATCGGTAGAAGTGTATTATTGTTTCAAAAAATCGTTCAGTGAATTTTGGGAAGTATTGTACTGGAGTAGCAATATATTGATATTGATGAAATCGTCAAAAAGGTTCAAGCGAAAATTAACTACAAACTTCGTTGAGATTTTGCTCGTTCCCCCAATTTTGTCGGTGTATAAATTTTCAAAAGAATCTATAAGAATCATAGAAAAATTCGCCCGGTAACATCGATACTAATGAAAGTTCAATACGTGTGTGTCGCATTCATTCGTTGACCCTTACAACTGATTCTGTTCACCAAATAGTTCCATCTAAGCAAATCGATGCACATAAACAATTCCAGCAGAAGCGCATTTGTAGGTAAATATAAAAGACGAAAAACACGTGCATGATGACCTTTACCTCTGCAGTCTTGACGATATATAAAGTAATTTTTCGTTTTGGAACGTATCATTTCGTTCGTTCGTTTTCTTCGAAAAAGGTGGGTCTGATTGAAAACATTTCTAACCAAAATTTTGCCTTCAACTGAAAAACTTAACAACTTATTTTTTTGGTGAATCTTCACCAAATCCAGTTGAGATTATAGTTCTAATTCAATTTTTTTTCCAGGACGAAAATGATACTGAAAGCGGCCCTTCTAGCTCTAGCCCTTGTCACATACGCAGAAGCCACTTGTGACAAAGAGATCCAACGCCCGCTAGAATGGACAGGGGGCTCCTTCGAATGGCCAACCCCTTCAACCAAAGCTCTGTACCAAGCTTCGGGTCGCTTCATTGGTAAAAACGTCATCGCCACCAGGGCCCAAATGCACAGGGATGACGTCATCCTGGCCTTCCCCAGGTACAAACCAGGAACCCCAATCACTTTGGGCAAAGTCTCCCTGAAGCAAAGAACTTGCGAAGCCATCATCTCACCCTATCCTTGCTGGTCAATGCAAGAAGAAGGAAACTGTGGTGCCCTGCAATCCATTGTTGATATATTCGTCGATCCAAATGATATCTTATGGGTTTTGGATGTTGGTGTTGTCAATACCCTTAACACTCCTGTACGTAAATGCCCACCAAAGGTTGTAGCTTTCAATTTGAAGACACACAGACAAGTTAAGGTACTCGAGTTGTCCGGATTGGTAGCCCAAGCTTCCAGACTGCAATATTTAGCTGTTGAGTATGCTCCAGATGGCAGACCTTATGTGTATATCAGTGATGCCGCTACCAGGTCTATTTTGGTGTTTGATGTTGCTGGAAACAGAGGATACAGGGTTGTCCTTCCCAAGGCAGTTGTTGGCTGTGGACGTAGAGACGTACTATACATTGCTTTGGTACAAAAGGGATGCGGTAACAACTTCATCATCTTCTCCTACCTCTCATCACCAAGAGTGTTCTCTATACGTACTGATTACTTGAGGGCTGGATGCGCTTCTGGTAAAATCCAAGATGTTGGTGTGAAACCAAACAGGTTAGTCTTTTTGGGAACTGACTTGGGATCAGCTATTTTCTTCAGATACGAGGGTCAACCTGAGATATACAGATGGGACACCAACACCCCCTTCCTGCCTGTGAGTTTCGTCTTGGTCTACAAATCTGACAACTGTTTCCTGTCCACCCAAGCTTTAGCTGATGTGAAGAGAGAAAGGATGCGCGTTTTGGAAAGTAACTTCCCAGATTATGTACAGAATACTGTAGGATGTGGAGCTAACCAAAAAATTAGCTTGATGACTGGCTGCTTGTAAATAACAAGAGCTATTTGCTACCAAACTGTGATAAATATATTTTCATTTGAATAAGTTGATTTTTTTTTAGTCAATACGAATAACCATGAATAATTTAATGTTGATGGGTCAACATTTGTGACTTCACAAAATATCAGATAACTATGAAAATATGCTAAAAATATGATAGTTATCTAAATATCGAAAAAAGTTTAATCTAAAGTTTTCACCTTTCTGTGACTAAAATGTCGAAATAATATACAAGAGTAATTTGTTGATAATATGATGACAATATGAAAAAATTCACCAAATCTTTCTAGAACAACCCTATGAAACATAAAGAAAAAATCATTTTTATACGATTACAAGAAAGTTATAGAGAAAAAGCGTTTCATGAATATTTTTTTTATTTTTCACTATTTATACATAGGAGCAACTTTGCTTCCGCCGTTACTTTTCAAAATTCGAGGCTTTATTGTAAAAACTGGTTATGCATTCATGATTCAAATTATTATCCATCGCTAGCCACAACTTTCTCCCATCTTTCGGACAACGTACGAATTCTGCGTTGAAAAAACTGGTCATCTTTTGAAACGATCCACGAATCGATCCAATTTTTTACTTCTTCATAAGACACACATAAGAAGTGCTGGTCAGCCAGGCCGTGTGCTATTGATCGAAACAATTGATAGTCAGAGGAAGCAACGTCTGGAGAATACGGCGGGTGGGGTAGGACTTTCCATTTCAACGTTTCCAAGTATATCTTGACCACTTTCGAAACATGGGGTCGAGCATTGTCATGCTGTAAAATCACTTCATCATATCTCTTGTTGTATCGCGGCCGTTTGTCTTTCAATTCTCGGTTCAAACGCATTAAATGCATTCGATTAACAAATCATTATACACTACGCCGAGCTGGTCTCACCAATTACTAAGCATGACCTTGAAACCGTGAATATTCGGTTTGCTCGTCGACGTGGAAAAATAACCAGGATATCCCCATGATTTTATGCGCTTGGGATTATCGTAATGAACCCATTTTTCGTCTACAGTAACAATGCGATGCAGAAATCCCTTCCGTCTTTGACTTGCAAGCATCTGTTCACAAGCAAACAAACGCCGTTCAACATCTCTCGGCTCCAACTCTACGGCACCCAATATCCTTGTTTCTGAATCGTTCCCATGACTTTCAAACGTTTTGGAATGGCTTGTTGCGTCACTGCCAATGATCCTGCCAATTCTTGTTGCGTTTGACAAGAGTCTTGATCAAATAATGCCTCCAAATAAATTATTTTCGATATCGCTATTTTTTCAAAAATGGTGGCCAAAAAGATTTTGTTTATCTCCTCTGATTCTTGAGTCTTAAGACGGAATGGTACCACGTGCGTTTGAGCGCATCTGTCAAAGTTTACCTATTCAGCTCCCTCCAGCCCCTCTGAGAAGCCTTCACTTTTAAGGATGAGTGGAGCAATCTCAAACGTTCTTATGATTTTCCGTCCTTTTCTACCACATCTAAGAATTCAGATACGTTTGACGGCATTCAATTCTTACACGCCAGCCAATGAAATCGCAGTGAACTGTACGAACGGTTGTTCGAACATTTGGCAATGCAGCAACTTCGAGCTCGAAAGACAGGTACAGAGATGGTATTAGGTATCTTCTAGGACGGATTGACCAGATGTTTTGAAAGGAATAACTCGCTTTTTATGATGGGCAATAAAACCGATTTTAGAGAGGGTTGTGAGAAATATCAGTTAGGATCGACTATTATCAGATGGGTTCGAGAAAAAATGTATATGCTAAATTTGTTCAGATTCCTTCATTCTTACGAAAATTAATTTGATTCAAAAACGTATTTAGTGGAATAATAAAAAAAATCAAAACAAATGCACCGAAACTTTTCACATAAGCGGGTCACATTCATTGAGCAAAATATTGATTTTGCTCATTATGGTTAGCGAAATCAAAATGAACCATCAATATGATGGTCATCCAAATATGATATCGGATGAATGATGGAACATGGTCATTTATGACCAATATTCATTTCAAGTCAGTTGTTATATCGTATTGATCAACATGCTGAATATTACGATTCATTTATATTGAAGGCAAAAAAAAAGTACTAAAATTTTCAAAAATTCTTATTTTCACAAACTGCCTTCGTACAAAAAACAGTTGTTATATCGCATTGATTATCCATGTTCAGGATTACGATCCATGAATTTTGAAGGCATAAAAAGTACTGGAATTTGAAAAAAAGCCTATTTTCAAAAATTGACCACGTACAAAAATCAGTTGTTATATAGCAATATCGCATTGATTCTAATATTCAGGACGCTCAGGATTACGATTCATTTTTTGAAGGCAAAAAAAAGAATGGAATTATAAAAAATTCTCATTCTCAGAAATTGACTACATACAAAAATCAGTTGTTATATCAAAATATCGCATTAATTCTCAATGCTCAGGATTACGATCCAACAATTTTGAAGAGAAAAAAAGGACTCTAATCTCATTTTCAGAAATTGACTATGCAGAATCAAGAAATTTCTAAACAATAATAACATCTTAGTACTGACCTTCAATATTCCCTTATAATTACCAACGAGTTCAATTGAAATATTAATTCTTGTTGTGCATAAAAATAATCACATTTCCATACACTGAAAGATAAATTGGGATTGACTGAATATCTACGGAACAAATTTACATGATTAAAAAAACTAATAGTTGTCATAATTATTAGAATGACCACGTACTAATGAGATTATTCTCGGAAAATGTGAAAACTATAAACATGAAATTTGGTAAAAAATCAGTTCTTATATCACTTATTGATCTTTCATACTCAGGATCACGATCCATTAATCTGGAAGGCAAAAAAAGGACTAAAATCTTTTTTGAAAATTCTCATTTTCAGAAATTGACTTCGTACAAAAATCAGTTGTTATATCGCAATATCGCATTGATTCTCCTTGCTCAGAATTACGATCCATTTATTTTGAAGGCAATAAAAGGTTCTCAAATTTCAAAAAATTCTCATGTTCAGAAATTGACTCACATCGTAACATCGTAGTACTGAACTTCAATATTACCATATAATTATCTACCATTTCAACTGAAATGTTATATCATGTTGTGCATGAACATATAATCTCTTTCCCATACACTGAAAGATGAATTGGTATTGAATGAATATTTACAAAACAGATTATGCATGATTAAAAAACTAATAGTATCATCATAAGAATGACCATGAACTAATAAGATTCTTCTTGTTTTCCTGTAGAAATCAAATTTGATATTTTACATGATACTCCCAAAAAGCAAGTAATAGGATCAGAATAAATAAATCCTTGAATCTCTTGTTACCCATATCGAAAAGAATTGACAGCTAACTAAACTGAATAAAGGTATGAACAGACCGACGCGTGACTGCGGGAGCGGGAAAGAAACTTTTGTGGGATGGAAATCAACGGCTTTGAGCAGTAAAACTTCTTCCTCCGAAAAACTGTCATTTTCATACATAATTTTAGATTCATACTAATAATCGTGTCTCATTATTTTCGCGTAGGTGTGCATGCTATGCAATCTGCCCGCTGAACGCATCGCTCCCGCTCCCCGCTGGAAATCTTTCTATTCACCTAATACTGTTTACGACTCTAACTGAGAACTGATTCATAACGCAGCAACGTTGCCGGAATTATCAAATTGTAGGTAGTATTGAAGAATCTGGTGATTCGTTGCGAATTTATACAGTAGGGGCAGCACTATACGACGGTCGATTATTCTTTTTTATTACGAAGTGATTTCAGCTCTTTTGAAATGTTTTTCTGTAGTTTTTTTTTCACGAATAATTTTAAAATAAATCAGTGATAAGCCCTTTCATCCATATCATCAATTCCTTTGCGGAAAACGAAAAGTTACCAACTTTTTTTTTTGTTTTTTCATTCGCAAATTAAAAATAGCCCGTCCCTGCCTTTCAGATCATTGTTTGAAGAAATTATCAGAAAACCCCATACAAATCGGTGATCTGCAAGAATAGTTATTCTCCTTTAAGTTTTGAACTGGGCAGTCAAGTGGTAGCATTCCCTCTTAATGCTAAAACATAGACATTTGCCCACCCTGTACACACATGGCAGCCCAACCAGTATAAACATAATTCCTCATTGAAAGAGGGATAAAATCATTATGTATTTCACAAAAACAAAAAACAACACTCCCTTCGCTTTCGAATTATTTGGAAGCCGATGTTTAGGTAAACATTCATCATATGAGTTTGCATTCGAAACTAGTTTCTGTAAATGCCAAAAGTTTTCAGCGAAACACATGTTTGTAATCCTGATTCATTTTCGAAACAATTCTGAAATTTTACATCCCCTACCGCCCTTTGCATCTTGTAGTGTGATAGATCACAAAGAACATGTAAATACTTACCTACTCTATGGGTAATCATTCTTCGATCGTACGCAGTGTCAGGTGGATGTAAAGCAGGATATAGTACTCGCGCATTATTTATCGACGTTCAATATTTTTCATGCACTAGTATTGAATTTTTTTTACGAACTATCGCAAGATTATTATTTATGCTTTTTGAGCAGGGACGCCGAAAAATTTTTTGTTTAATATTCGTGGCCTCTATATTTCCATCTTCCATTCTTTGCCTTGAAACAAGTCCTAACCTAACTGGAAAATCCACAAAATATCTGGTAAGTTAGAACTGAATTCCAATTCAATTAAGAAAATGATTCCACATCTTGTAACAAAAATTTCATAAATTCGTGGGGGAATTGCAACTGAATGAAAAATAAAACTGATATGGAAACATTGGAAACCTTCTCAAATATTCAGTTTCAATATTAATTTATCAAAACATGTTAAAGAATTCGAAATATACTACACGAACATAGGATAAAAATAATGAAACAACTCGAATCTAAACAATTTACTCGATAGGATGGTTGCTAATTCAGCCTCCAGGGGACTTTTGATATTTGGGTTCACCAAAATTGTAGGTGCAATAAGAAAACCAAGCAATGAAAGAACGGTAAATAGAAATTCTTCTCCTTCTGTAGTTCTATATTAAACCTTTATTTTTTAATGGGAGTAAATCCACCTTATGGACAATCAACAAATCTCGACAGCTTCCGTCGGCATCTGTTGGGTAGTGTGCTCCTGAAGGGCATACTCAATAAAAAGCTTCATTGACACCTTGCTGAACACGTAGAAAAAAGTTCCAAGCAACTTTCCCCTGCTTGCTCAGACTCCGTGTCGCCGGGTCACCAAGAGTTTGGTGTTCTACGGCGGAAAGTCCAGATTTGTGGTACGCTGTCCTGTCCTAATGGAATATGGAATAAGACAGGCGCCTAAAAATCGTGAGGCATCTACCCACCTATGACCTCCCTCGTACTGTGGTTTCCCTTGTAGGTTGTGGTCCTAAATTAGTTCACGGCCAAGGACAAATTAGGGAAATAAAAGAACGGGATAAAAACACTTATTCAATTTATTTCCAGCCCACTAAAAATGTTTGAAGAAGATGATATTTAGATCTAATCGTTTTTTAAGGGTCGCTGGACATTTGGGACGTTGCGGCTCGGTCGCAGGTACTTTTTCGCCGGTCTTGCGAACAGATATGAAAATCTTTAATCTTCTCGTTGTCGGTGCAAGTGTTGCACATATGTTGTAGTTGTAGACTGGACTAAACTCAATTGAATTATTTGCCCTGAAATGCCGAGTTTTATGGGCATTCAGGCCGTTTTCCATTCAACCGTTAGCAAAGCCTTTCTACGGATACCTTAGGGGTGTGGCTTTGATCATTCCAAGTTTTTACACAGAGTTCTTCTGTTTTTTGCATTTTGGTACGAAATTTAACTCAACTTTGATATTTTCGAGGAAATCGACAGATTCCCTACACCCTCATAGCTCTGATTACGGAACTCAAGACTGAGGTAGTTCCCCGGAGGGACTTGATCGGCAAGCCTCCTCTCCTATAACGTAATCACAGTGAAAGGTAACGCCTCTTGACCCAAGGATCTTGCGACCTTTGCGAACTAACACGACTAAAGCAAATTCTAAGTCCTCACAGCACACTAGCACAGGTTTCACCTTAGTTTGTGCCTGGAACTTATAAAAGGGGAGATTTTAAAGGAAATTAGTGTTTTTTGACCTTGAGCAGTGGCGTTGTACAGATAACTAACATAATTTTTTGTTATCCTTGTTTCCTAAGATTCGAGGGCATTGAAGTCATAGTTACTCCTCGAATAGTGCACCGAGAATTACACTCTAGTTCCTAAACTGGCGCCCGCGGAATAATAAGTATTCTACCACATACTCTCAGCCAAATGATGCCATCTTCTTGCTTCTTTCTCGGCCTCTTGTGTATCGTTGTGTTAAACTTGCCAATGATTTCCACAATCCTATATGGTATCTGTCTGGTCTGTTCTGCGTCTCCATCTCCTTTTTGGTGGGCCCAACCGGCTAGTTAGCTGCTCTGCTTCTTTTTTCATGTCACTCGTTCTGCTAGAATCTGTCATTTGGAAGGGTAGAGATTGGAGAATGTTCTTAGGGGTGGCAGAAGTATTGGCAGGAATGTGGTTTTTGGGGAAACATGGGATTGTTGAGGTATGGGGAATATAGCAGGCTGGTATTAGCCACGCCAGTCAGTCTAAGTTTCACTGTCTACTTTACAGCAGGTAGTGACTACAAGCCCTACCAACAGGAGAAGGTGCTGACCTCGGGAGAGACAACCTACAACCCTAGGTGGGTTTTGGCTGACGGCACTAGAATGACTGCTGATAAGAATGATATGTTTCCTGCTTTCATCTTTTGGAAAAAAATTAAAATCGTGAAAATAATAGTATATTGTGCAACAAGTGCGAATGTCCAACTTTTCTCGCGAGTGTGAAACACACACGCAAACACACGAGCTAGAAAAGGACTTTCTCCACATGTTGCACACTATACTTTACCTACAACTGCACAAATTCAATATTTCAAGTAATGGACTTGATTCAAATCAAAATGGCCTTCATTGACAGTATGTGCTAATTTATTGCGTTTCCATAGAAACGACTCAAAAGCCCAATTTCATTGGTTTACTAAGCGAGGTGTGGGCAAAGTGCCATGAGAAATAATATTTCCCTAGTTTGACTATGAGCTATACATTGTTTTGAAATTGAGTAAGCTATGAAGCAGTTGTAGGAAAAAGTATTTGCTCATACTGTGGGAAATATTATTTCTCACGGCACTTTGCCCACACCTCCCTTGGTAGACCAATGAAATTGGGCTTTTGAGTCGTTTCTATGGAAACGCAATAAATTAGCACAAACTGTCAACAAAGCCATTTTGATTTGAATCAAGTCCATTACTTGAATTATTGAAATTTGAGTAGTTGTAGGAAAAGTAAAGTGTGATTAGTGTGCAACATGTGGAGAAAGTCCTTTTCTCGCTCGTGTGTTTGCGTTCCAAAGTAAGGACTCATGGAAGGTATCTCATGGCGGATTTCCGTTCACCAGTTTTATGTTACTTCCTGGTATTCTATGTTCTAAGTGTATCTGTACTGTATCTGTGATCACGTTAAACTTTCCCTTAAGGCGGTAATTTTGAATTTACTTACTCAGGGTGGTCCTACATTTTGTATATTGTTTTAACCATAAATGTAAATTCACCTCATTCATCATAAATCCTGATTCTGGTAGGTCTTATTGCCATAAATTACATAGAAAATTAGGATATGGGTCAAAAGACAAAACTGAATTTTGATAATTCGATTATTATTTGTGAATATTGAATAAATATGAAAATATTTCTGTGAACAGCATTCATAAATTTGAATTATCCATTCAAAAATAGACAAAATAGACAAGAATTTGAATAGTGAGTTGGTTAAAAATATGAATAAGTAAAATTTGAACACATCTTGCGAGGTCAAGAATTTCAATTAGGCATTCTTAGAATATTTGATCACATCGAAAAACCTCCTGAAATGAATAAACTTGGTTGGAGCAAATCAAATATTTATTTGAATCTCAAAAAAAATTATCATATAAAATGATCGGTAACAACTCCAAAAATATATTTTCAAATAAAATATGAACAACTTCAAAATAACTTAAAAACTATCACTAAACTGTGATGCAAACATCACAACAAAAAATAAAGACGTGACTAGGACTAGACGTTCAAGGCCTACTTCGATACTTCGATGTCAATTATTCCTGAATGGACTATGAAGGCCTAATTGAAATTTTCGATCCTCACAGGATCTGTTTGTATGTTACTTATTCATATTTCGGAACAAATTCTGCATCCAAATTGTTATCAATTATTTATATATCATTGAATTTTCGCCTTCAAGTAAAGTTTAAATTTCCCACCGTTCAAATGTTTCTTCAACCAAATATGGCGGTATATATGCCATAGTTTCTATCAACCGTATAAATGAACTTCTGTAAAGTGTATGTAAAGTTATTTTGAAAATAATAATAAAAAGCTATTGTATTTTCTATGATTAGTTATGGTTCATTGACATAATAGACATGTTTATTACTCTATGGTTCATTGACAGGACAGGACATTGACATTTCATTTTGTTCATTTAATTTATAGTGAACTAATAAATCTAAAAATTGAATTAAAAAGGTTGTGGAAAAATCTAAGGAAAGTCTAGTTCTCTCCTTTCAAAATGATGAATCCATCCTATGCTATACAGAGTACAGCTGGAGCTGTTCCTGTTAGAAATGAGAAAGGTAAATAAATGCTCAACTTCTCACTATACTACAACAGAATCTTTGCAATAGCAACATAAATATAATTTAAAATTTTGTCTTCTTTCAGGTGAAATTTCTATGCAGAAAGTGAAGGTGCACAGGTATGTCTCTGGAAAAAAGCCTGATTATGCTCAAGATGTCCACTCGGATAGTGGAAGTGATGATGAGGACTTTTTGGATAAAAGAAATCAACAAAATATAGCAGCTTCCCCTGAGCATCCTAAGAGTGATGAAGAACTGAAAGATCCCAGGTTGAGACGTCTCAAAATAGCAGAGATCGAAACAGAACATCGACCAGAAAGACGAAGGCACACCATTGAAGCCGAAGTTTTGGAATCTTCTGATGAGGAATCGGAACTAGAAGAGCAGTCAACTTTAGTTGGTAAGTTTATAAACATCAGATCTTGTGAAAAACATTAAAGTTTATTTAAACTAAAATATATTTTTAGAGCATAAACACATGCTTGAAGCTGGACCAGATGATGATGAATCGGAAGCAGAGTTAAGTGACACTGAAATTGAACGTAGGAGAGAATTATTAAAACAAAAAATGATAACGAAAGCTGAGGAGGAGTATTTGGTCAAAGAAGATGAAAAATCGGATTCTGCTTCAGAAGAGTCTTCAGAATATGAAGAATATACAGATTCAGAAGAAGAGACTGGTGAGTATTATAGTTTATTCTGTAAACGTTTACACAAACCAGTCACTACACCGATACGGGGAGACAGAGTTTTTGCTGAGGTTTTTATCTGTTCTCTTGTATCATACGTTGAAATGTATGATGCCCCGTTACATTTCCTCTGCTAATACTGAGATTCATCGACACATATGCTTGATTGTTTGAAATTAATATTTTGTATTGCTCTTTCTCAAAAGAATATATATATATATATATATATATATATATATATATATATATATATATATATATATATATATACGGCAAGTACTTTTCCCTCATTAACAGATGGGATGGCTCTTGGCAGCGATGCCCGGGTCATCTGACTGATCCACATTGCGTGTGAAGGTAAAAAAAAAAAAAAAAAAAAAAAAAAAAAAAAAAAATATATATATATATATATATATATATATATATATATCACAATTAAAGAATCTGAAAAATTATTTCTATTGTATCACTGACAGTTTTATGTTTTTTATATCAAATTTGAAAACTTTTTCCATAAAGTGAATTGACTACGACCTCTATGAGAATCTCAGTAGCTCAAATAATATATTAATAATTATAATAATAGTAAATAATTTTTTATTATAGGTCCAAGGTTGAAGCCGATATTTGTCAGAAAAAGAGATAGAATAACAATTATTGAAAAGGAAAAAGAAGAACAGAAACAAAAGCAAATGGAGCAGGAGGAATTGAAACTAGCTGAAGAAAGGAGAAGGCAATCATTGAGACTGGTAGAAGAAACTATTAGAAAAGAGCAACAGCAAGTTTCAAAAGAAAATAACGAACCCAACCTAAATGAGGTGAATACAGATGATGAGAACGATGAAATTCAGTATGAAGCTTGGAAACTCAGGGAATTGAAAAGGGTTAAAAGAGACAGGGAAGAAAGAGAGGCTATAGAAAAAGAAAGACTAGAAATAGAGCGGTTGAGAAATATGACAGAGGAAGAGAGACGATTGGAACTGCGATTGAACCCTAAACAGGTCACTAATAAAGCAGTCAAAGGTAAATACAAGTTCTTGCAGAAATACTATCACCGAGGTGCCTTCTATCTCGATAGGGAGGATGAAGTGTTCAAACGAGATTTTGCTCAAGCAACTCTGGAAGATCACTTTGACAAAACTGTTCTTCCCAAAGTCATGCAAGTTAAGAACTTTGGCCGATCAGGACGAACAAAGTATACTCATTTGGTCGATCAAGATACAACACAGTTCGATTCACCTTGGTCTAATGAAACTCCACAGAATGTGAAATTCCATAGTAGTCAAGCTGGTGGTGTTAAACCAGTATTTCAGAAGCCTTCTTTGAAAAAACGGAAAGCGGAATAATTCAATTTAAAATTTATGGTGTATATATAATTGTATTATAAGAATAGGAATAAAGATAATTTATAAGAAAGGTTTTTTTTTTCAAATTATAATGCATGATGGTTACCTAATATTTTCTGTAGACAATCTGGCTTGTATGGGATAAGAGATGCACAAATTTTGCAAATATACGTGATAAACATCATTCTCAATTTTCCATATCTATCTAGTTCAGACAGTGTTTCGAACAAGACAGGTTCTGAATAGAAATCTAGTTATCCAACTGTTCTATTAAAAATATTTGGTGTTTTGTACTATGTTCCCAAATTTTATAATGTGTCTTCTTTTGAATTAATACATCGTTCAGAGTAAGAAGTAGGGTATGTATTTAGGAATCCACTCTAAATACACATAAGATTGAACTTGGGTAGATTTGAGGCTGTTCTTTTTGCATAATCTGTGTTTTGTTGTTTTTCTATAGTTTTATTCTTGGTGTGTGATCAATTTCTGATTCAAAACCTTTATGATCATTAATCCATTTGGAGAGTATTCATCATCGTTTTTTGCAGCATGTGACAGTACGCAAACTTGCTTAGACTGCGTCTTCTGCAACTTAATTTGTAAATTTTTTTTTCGAATATACTTTCTTTCTTTATGATGAATAAATTGAAAATCAAATCTATTTACTATAAAGACTACAATGATATCGGTTTTATATCAAATTTTTCTCTGATTAAGGAGCAAAATTTTCATTTTCTCGTTTGAAAAGTCCATCAATTTCATTCCAGAACAAATTTCGAATCATTGGCTGCCATCTTTAGGCAATAGTTGTAAGCTAGAAGTTATGTGGGATCGAATTATTTACAGTTTACTTATCACTAATTGTCCAAAGTTGTAATAAAATAAAAAATATTATCATTACAATATTATATTCCGATAGGACAAGAATTTATTGACGATCTTCCGTTCTAGAGGAAAACATAAGTGTAATCATCGTGATAGTTATAAACGCATGACATTCCTTCGTTATCGGTGGTCTGACGTAACAAAAGTCTAATTCTGTGCTTAAATTGTTCATAGCAAACGCCACTGAGCCAGTCAAAGTGTCAATGTCGTGAACTAGGTTAGTCTGTTGCTAGTTTATTTAGCAGGACGTATTCGAATTTAAGCGACTAACTTATTACATAGTGATTAGCAATGACGATTCGTTTGTTTTTTGTGCAATTGTGATTATGTGTGAAAATCCTGAGACAATGGGTGTACAAACAAATGCACTGGAAAAGGAGAATCCTTTCGATTCAGATACCACATCTGCTACCGATGCCCCAAAATTAAAACGAACCTTTACATTACCGCGAAATCTGTTCGGTACAACCAGAAATTCTAAAAGAAAATTTCAAAGTAAAGGCAATGAAGAAGCTAAGATTACCAATAATGAAGATAAAAATAAGAAAGTATTCAGGCGTCCTTCCATTAGAAAGTTCATTAATAAAATAGCTCAGCATATAAATGGTGTCAGTATGATTACTACTGACAATAATCGCGTCCCCCCTGTTGGATTGCAAACTTGGGGACCCGAAGACACCCCTGGTGTAACAGGCTTAGTGAATCATGGCAATACTTGCTTTATAAATGCAGTCCTACAATGCATTGCTCACACTGACATATTAGCTGAATACTTCGTACTAGACAAATATAAAATAGATTTATCCAGGAGAAACAAATTGAATTCCAAAAAATTTGGAAGTAAAGGAGAATTAACTGAACAATTAGCTCTTTTGCTTAAAGCTTTATGGGCATGTAAATATCATCCCGATCTCACTATTGCTTTCAAACAAGTTGTAGAAAAACATGGTTCACAATATAAGGGCAGACAACAACATGATGCCTTAGAATTCCTACAATGGTTGTTGGATAAAGTTCATGAAGATCTGAACACAGCTTCAAAGAGAAAGTTTAAATCAGTTAAGGTATGTACAATTTATTTATTTGGTCATGAATTAAATACAGATAATATCACATTCGCCTTTTCCGATAATTTGTGAAAATGGAGATCGTCATATTAATTTTGTTTTTCCAAAGAGCACGTATGTTAAGTTCAACCAGTCTAATAAGAAAGTCCTGTGGATTTATGTAAACAACAGACCAATGTGCATTGCATTGACTTCATAACTCTAGAATTTTTAGTCATTTATCAGATGCATTTTGCATGTTATCTTTTGATAAATTCGTTATATAGTACTATGAGTAATGTAGATAGATAAAAGTTCTAATGTTGTAATTGTTAAAAAGTTTGAAGCAATCATTTTTTTCGGATTTACCATAATTGAAGAAACATCACTAGTTTTATACATGTCAGCATTTCAGACTCAGAGATTCACTTTGAAATTCAATATAAAATTGGTGAAATAGTTGCTCGAATATTTGGCGATATCAATCATTCATGGAAAATTTTGTTATCATTTTTATGTTGGGAGACTGAATAATGGAAGGTTAATAATGTCCTGCTGTATTCAAAGTAAACTGAGAATGATTTTTAAATCCTCTAGACAAATAATACCAAATCCTATAGATAAATGATATTTTGTTAAATGTCTTATAGCAGTAAATTAAACTTCTAGAAACTTTCGCGCGCTCGTTCAATTTTACATTTCACAATTCGTTGTTGGATGTCGAACCAACATCTGATAAAATTTTGCTTTATGTTACTTGTCAACGTGACGTTTCGTTCAGTCAACTTTGATTCTAGGCTCGCAAAAGCAACTTCAAAATTACAAATGTTCCTTTTTTTTATCTAATCAAATCATAAAAAATAATTTTTTTCCGTAACAGCATTAACCATTACGAACTTTAACCTTCGAACAAAAATAATTACGTATGTAACGTATGTACAAAGAAATAGAACCCCTTTTTCAGTGTATTTATGGTGAGGTTGCGCAGGAAGTTGAAGCTATTTAAAGTTAAAGGGCAGCACCAGAATGGTATTCTTGGTACTTCCTTCCGTTTAAAGACCCCCTTTCTTCTGTTACAGAAACGGTCGGTAATTTTATATGTTCGTAAATGATGCATTCTTCAACTGTTCACAGGAAACTTCAAAGACGTTGATGAGTTTTTTAACCGAGTGAAATATATAAGGAAAACTGAATAATAATGATTATTAACTTAGTTCGGTAATTTCTGGTTTTTATTAGAATGAAATGGACACATCGATAATAATTAGAGGAAAATGTATACTCATTCGTGCTTGTTTTAAAGGACAGATTTTCATTTTGACCGATAGGTTTTGAATTTCAAACACGATGAATTTCGGAATATCTAGCTTTCCAATATTTTGAACTCTTTTTTTTTTCAATCCAATTGAATGAAGGAACCGTTTGATATTTTTCGATTCTGTATTCATATTCATGATAGGATTAAAAAGAGTTCAATCGTGAATCATTTCAACAATTTCAGGTGAAATTTTACTTGTGTACCAAGATATGTATGATAAAAAATTTTTTGTTCGATTTATGAAAACATTTTTTCACAGAAATTGTTGGAAAATTGAATTGATGCAAAAAATGAAATTCAATTTGGAAACCAAGAAAAAATATCGAACGTTGCAGGTTTTTCGCCATTTTGAATTTCTTCTTTTGAATTCTTCACCTTTTCTGAATTGAGCACTCCAAAATACTCTGATATGACCAAAAATGGTAACTTCAAATGTTATACATAACCCAGTACATAACTGACACCATAGAATATTGCTCAGAAATGACATTGGACACCCTGTATCTCACTTATGCTTCGAAAACTAGGTATATGTATATCATAAGGCAAAACTGATTCTCCCGGTGTACAACTTTGCTTCGGCCTTTTTTCTAAAACTCGAGGCTTTTTTGTAAAAAAAAACTGGTTATACATTAATGACTCAAAGTATTATTATTATTATTACAAGGTAAAGAGTTGAGGCCAAGCCTATAAACTCACAAAAATTGAAATATATGAAAAAATACACCGAAACTTAAAAAAATGCATTACAAAAGAAAAAGCAATTCACAGCTCCACAAGTAGCACTCACTCGCGACGAAACCAGGTGTCATAGTTGTTTTTAAAAGAGTTCACAGAAACTGAGTTCACCACCGATGAAGGTAAAGAGTTCCAAACGGTAAACACGCGGTTTCTGATGAAGAACTGTCTTTGGGATGTCTTGAAACTTTCCTTCTTCAGCTTGAAAGCGTGACCTCGCAGACGGTCGTCCAGGTTCAACTTGAAGAGACCACTGAGGTCAACTCCAAAAAAGTTGTGAAGAGCACGAAAAGTAATGATGAGATCACCACGCAGCCTCCTGTCATCAAACGTGGACAGATTCATGATGGACAGTCTTTCACCATAACTGGGACGTAAGATGCCGTAGGGCAAACGAGTTGCCCGTCGCTGGACGCTCTCCAACAATGCCGAGTCTCTACTCAATGAAGGACTCCACACAGGGCCAGCAAACTCCAGTATGGGTCTCACGTAGAGTTTGTAAAGGATAGCACAGGTGGAGGGATCACATCTACCAAAAGCTTTCTGAACCATAAATAAAGTTCTTTTGGCCTTGTTTACCGCCTGAAGAATGTGGTCGGACCAGCTTAGATTCTCTGACACAATTACACCAAGGTCAGCATGACTACTACAAGTAGCGATGGGGTTGTTGTTTATATAGTACTGACGACGGGGATTGCGAGCACCCAAGTGCAGAACAACACACTTCTCGTAGTTCAGAGGCAACCTCCACTCCTGGCACCAATTGTCCATCTCTGGCCACTACATTCTCCCATCTTTTCGGCAGTGTACGAATCCCGCGTTGAAAAAACTGGTCATCTTTTAAAACGATCGCCTGTGATTGTTTCAGTTGGTTTTAACAACCCACAATACACTAAGCCGAGCTGGTCCCACCAAAAACTGAGCATGACCTTGGAACCGTGAATAATTGGTATGGCCGTCGCCGGGATATCCCCATGATTTTCTGCGCTTGAGATTATCTAATGAACCCATTTTTCGTTTCCAGTCACAATGCGATGCAGAAATCCCTTGCGTCTTTGCCTTGCAAGCAGCTGTTCACAAGCAAACAAACGCCGTTCAATATCTCTCGGCTTCAACCCGTACGGCACCCAATTTCCTTGTTTCTGAATAATTCCCATGACTTTCAGGCGTTTTTAAATAGCTTGTTGCTTCACTCCCAATGATCCTGCCAATTCTTGTTGCGTTTGACACGAGTCTTAAGCAAGTAATGCTTCCAATTCTGCATCTTCGAAAACCTTTCACCGCTCTTGAAGCATTGAAACCACTCTCGGCACGTTCTTTCACTAATAGCGGCCTCACCATAGGTATTTGAGAGCATTCGCTGAGCCTCAGTCGCAGATTTATTCATATTAAAGCAGAAAATTAGAACCTCCTGCTAATGATGAAAATTTGGCTCGTAAGTTGACATGTTCAATCGAGATTAATTTTATGATGCAGATACAAATCGACTAATACTTCGATGGCATTATGTTTACAAATACCAAAGCTTATTGACATCTAATCTCGGAAACTACTAACCGAATCTCGTTGAAGTTTCCACAGGATTTCAAACTGAAATTGGAGATGAAAGTGAAAAAGTTATCGTCTTTTAAATATAGTCATTGACGCGAACGATGTAGCGGGCTCGAACCAGTCAACCATAAAGCAATGAATTTCTACCTAAACAGGCGCTAACATTAATCTGTTACCTAAAATGTGTTCAGTCATTGTTGGAACGTTTCATTCAGGACAATCGTGATTCAACTTTTTCATTCACTATGGAATTACTATTTTTCCATTGTGTGGAAATGGAGTGCCGACGTAATGAATGTTTTTTTTTTCGTTTCCCCACCAGCGTCATAAAACTGCTGTTTGGGCAATCATTGTCAAGGACCAAACGAATCGTATCGTGAGTATCATCTCGTTATATCATGCTCGAATTATTTATAGTAGTTGTTTATCCGAACAAACATAATGAAATTATGACAATGGATCATATGTATGTACATAATATTCGATCTAATGACCTCGAGTGTGAAATCGTAATCTTTCTTGAAATTCCCTAAGTATTCTTACCGTAATAACCAGATGAAGTTACGTAAAATGGTATTTATTTATTATGTATTCTAGGGAAATTGAGCCGACAATTGAGCACTTTTGCAGTAGAAACCAATGGTGTAATCATTTGTTTTTTATTGTAATTAGTTTTGAAGTTATAATACCAACTTGTTTTTTTTAATGTAATCCATGCAAATTTCTGTAACAACTAAAATCGCTTAATTTTTCCCTATTCAAAAATTTTATGCTTGTTTTTTTTTCTTGTTAGAGATATGTTCACATTTGAGTATCAGAAAACTCAGATTTTCAGGGTGAAGGCAATTACAACAGATGCTAAAAATATTATCTGTTCACTTCAATACAACAAGTCATGCGATTTTTAAAACTTCAATACGTTCTGCATCATCCCCTCGATCATCCCTAACTGCTCAAACAGTACCTATTAATTTTTTGTTTCTGTCAACGTTCAAATTTTTGTGACCTATACAGGATGATTCAGAATTCAGTATCAAGATTTCAGGGGCGTATTTTTCAGGTCAAAATAAGACTTTTTTTCCTATAACATGTGTCGGCAAACGCTTCGTTACCGAACTACAGAGTATACAAGTTTTTTTTGGTTTTTTCTCCATAATTCTTTCAGTTTTTGAGATATTCTGATCAAATTTCAAATATAGATTACGTTTTATGGTTTTACATCTTCCACTTTGCCGAGTGACTGTAACTAGCTACAGGGTGATATTTTTTCAGGGATCAAGCCCTTTTTCGCCACATAAAATTTTTTGTTCTACGCCCTTGGTAGATTCTAACATATGAAATGAATTATTTATTTTGTTCATAAATTTTTGTCTAATTTTTATGCATCTGCGGTAGTTACCTAGAGAACGGTAAAATCATTTTTTGTAGGTCTTGGAAGCCTCTTTTGATAACCGTTTTCGCCAAAAATCAATTTTTTAGGTCAAATGAGCGGCCTTGAATATTTTGGTTATTCTTACAATATACAAGCCCATTTTTATTGAGTCCTTTTTACAAACTCGAAAAAATTTAATTGCAATTTTTTCTCAGGTAGGTACTCAATAAAAAAATTCTCCCAAACTATAAATGAAAAAATCAAAACATTTCCTTATTTTGCCTTCATTTTTTGTTTTTAGAAGGTGTTTATCTGGTTATAAACGTTTCTTCTATCATTTGATGTATTATAAATCAATCTGTTGGGTTAATTCTCTGCTGATCTGTTTAAAATTTCAAAAATAATTATGGTGTACACATTTTATAAAGAATTCTTCAAGTTAAGCGGTTAATAAAAATGGGCTTGTACATTCCAAAAATAAGCAAAATTGAGCTAAAAAAAAGCTTGATTTTTGGAGAAAACCGTCCATCAAAATTACTAGTTTCATACACCGTTGTAAAGAGGCTTCCGAGACCTTTCAAAGGAAGTATCACTCAACTCTTTTTCTCTATTTAATTTCGATGGTTTTAAGTGCCCCCTCTCAGAGGGTTGCGAGTTCAAGCCTCAAATATACGTCAAAAGATGTCCCCCAAATAAAATAATTCGACGTGTTTCGGGAAAGATTTCCAATAATTATGGGATAAGAATTATACGGGATGGCTCGTCTGAGATGGAATACCCTGTATAGTCGGTTTTAATATCACAAAAGCATATAGAGAATATTCGATTATACACCGAGTCACAAGACTTGCAGCTTGTGTGTTAGCACGGTGTATCGAAAACCGCATCTATCTCTACTCCTATACGAGAAACCACGTAAAATAACGTGATAATACGCCAAATATCTATTATCGATCTAAATTTAATAATATATCGCCGTTAAGTAAGTACGTCATGGAAAAATTCAATTATCAAAACTTTTTTTGTTCACGACAATAATTGTATCAACTTTTTATTATGCATGTATATTTACCCAAACGATATTACATTCATTATTCACTTATGAATAATCATAATACGCTGCTCAATCAAACTGACGGCGATCAATGTTCTGTGAAAAATCACATGGACAGAGCTTATTGATTGTACTGTTTGTTCGACACATTATACATACATACACTGTGTCCGGTATGGAACAAATTCATTTTTAGCTGAACAGACCATTTTGAGAAATAATCCTGAAATACGTCGATTTTTGATTTTGAATTATCGTATTTTAAAATAATAATCTAATATACACGGTGAATTACTTTCGAGTAAAGACGTCACCGCCTTTTTTTTTCAAATGGAACACCCCTATTTAGTCTCATTTTTCCGATTACTCTAGCTGAGCTAAATCCATAAATGTATCACATGTTGATTCCAATTGGTACAGGGTGGACAAAAATACAATAGTTTTGTGTGTGCTCATAAAGTAACGCGTAACATTCTTTATTAGTTAAATTAATAATATTATCAAAAATACTTATTATCTAGCGGCAATTGGTTTGAATGTAACACCCTTTAGTTTGTTACATTTTTAGATTAATAAAAATGAGCTGTTTCCAAACATGTTTGGTACTCGTGGTCTAGTAGACAGAATATAAAAGAAATTATTTCTTACAAATTTAAAAAACACATAGTCGTCTAGTTTTTTGTGAATTGTCATTATTTGTTCAGTAATTTATTGGTGTTCAATGACAGTTTAGTACTACAATATTTTTGGTATTCGTGAATGTTCATTATTTTCATATTGTATTTTTGTCCACCCTGTACGAATTGAAATCAACATGTAATACATTTTTGGAATTAGCTCAGCTAGAGTTATCGGAAAATTGAGACAAAAATGGAGGTATTCCATTTAAAAAAAATTACGGTGAAGTCATTACTCGAAAGTAATTCACCCTATATATTAGATTATTATTTTAAAATACGGTAAATTAAAGTCAAAAATCGACGTGTTTCAGGATTATTCCTTAAAATGGTCTGTTTAGCTAAAAATGAATTTGTTCCATACTTTACGGACACAGTGTATAATGAAGCAGTAAAAACCAAAAATTCCTTCGATTACATTTACAATTTTTTATTTCCAAAATGCTAAACATCGACTATATTTGATTCCAACAAGACGGAGCAAAATTCCATAGAAAGGTAATCATCAATTTATTGCGAAATCAATTTGGTGACATTTTTATTCGATGCAAGAAATTCAATCGAAGAGATGCTTCCTTCCTGATGTAAGGGTTCAAACATCTTCAAATACAGTTATAATAATAAAGTTTATTCATGATTCAATATAGTTACATAAATAAACATGATTACCAGAGAAGAATAGTATTCCATTCTTCAAATACAGTTATGATTTATAACTTCAAGTAACTTGTAACATTCACTTTTTTTTCAACCCCACGGATGATAAGGTTCATCTGAATCATTATTCTGATTTATTGTAGTATTATTTGTACTTGAACATATTATTATTCAATACGACTCGACTGCTCCATTGCTATCTGCAGTCAGAATAACCTTTGGACCTCCCTCACTGCAAAATCTGGAACGGAGACATTTTGAGCAAAGTCTTTATTCCATTTTTGAGATCATACGTTATGCAAATTAAGTTATTCGATCCTAAAGTTGGCACAAGGTCCAATTCTCTGACATCAAGCTATCTTTGTTGAAATTTATTACGATTCAGGTCATTGCTGCCAAAACTTCGAATATTGATTAATCTCATATTATTGAGTTAAAGTTGAAGTTACGCCAAACATTTAATTTCACAGGGTGTTCCTATATCAAAGGAAAATAACGAAAATGAGATATTTCTGGGATAATTTTGAGTTAAAGTTCTATAAACATGAACCCGCAAACTCTGTGTTTTCGTGATAAAGTTTGAATTCTTTTTTTCAAGTTTTTTACTGACAGCAAGATACTTAATTCAATTTTGGCATGGATATTCCTATTCAGAGTTCACATAACGTTATATGCCAATTTCGATTGGAAATCTACAGGGTGATATATTTTTTGGAATAAGGTCCACTTCTTTTTCTGGTGGACCTCTGCTAGTTCAAAAAAATGTAAAAAGAAATTAAGTCTGCCTCGGTAGTCCACAGGACTGAAGAGTCGACTGTGGTGCCGAAGGTACCGGGTTCGAATCCTGGCAAGGTAATGGATGTTGTATATGTCTGGTGATGGTTAGGTTAGACTGTTAGAGGCTATTGACCGTAGCAGTCGATGTCATCAACAACAAAAAAAAGAAACTGTGATCTAACACTAAATTTTTTATTTCCTGTAGGATTTCCAAGGAATTTCTCATTTTTGTTTGTCTTATTCAATTTTCAAACACCCTGTATGTCTTGTGATGAAACCGACAAAACTTATGTTTTTATAGGAACTGCAAAATGCCATGTACCTACATAGTGTATCAACCTGTAGATAAATTTTCAAAAATCAAAGTTTAAAATATAAGTAAAAAACCCTAGAAGATGTCAAAAATGTCAAAAACAGTAAACATAGATCTTGTGAAGTAAACATTAATTCGTTTTTATTTTATCTATAATAATTATTTTGAAATTTTTCACACAAATTAATTGTCGGATAATGAAATACAATCCTCACCCCAAAAAATGAAGAATAATTTTTTATCGGCTGCTTACAATGTTTTTCTGAGTGTCTTGTGTCAAGTGTCGAATTCCTAATTCCATTATGAACAATTATTTTTTAGCTAGCTGTCATTAGCGTTTGTTTTGTTAGTGTTGATTCATTATTTTAGTAATTTTGAGTTTGGACTATAGTTCTTATAGACTTGAGAAGTTAGAATGAGGTTATGATTCATTTCACTAATAATGAATACGAAGATATTTAATTGTGTATGGGATTTGCGAAGGAAATGTTTAGTCTGAAAAGAGGAAATGCAGAAAAACCAACATCATTAAGAATTTCAAGGTTTATTATTGGAAATATGTAATAAACCAAAGGCAATTCATTATAGATAACAAATTGGTTTGTCTAGTTATCCATCAGTATAAAGTTAAGTACGTGAAACAACAACTAAAAATTAAAAAATTTAAACCTTCGTGTACAACTTTATGATCGAATAAATAATCAGTTTTTCTGCGAAATAATGAAGCAAATAATATAATAATATAAGGCATGCCATTGAAATGTAATGCTACCGAATGCTTCAAAACCACGATTGAAGGAAATTGAAACATGAAATTTCAACTCTTTCTGGAAACTTTTCATATGCATTTTTTTCAATATTTCCCATAAAAATGACAGTGAAACCTCAGTGAAATTTAAATGGGATTAAGCCGAGGTGAAGGTTGTGAAGATGGACTTAAGGATTAAGGATCACCTTGGAGAGAGCGGTAAAAACGAAATTGGAAAATTTATTTGAGATTGAAAGATTTCTAACAACCTGAAACTATTGAAAGATGTAGACAATGCTTTGCCGGAATAATCAGGTATTACCAACATGACCCACTTGACCCACAGTCATGGATGACAGACGTATTTCTGCATTTCGTTACCATAGTTATCTCATCATTGACGTTAATTGGGCGTTCGGTGCATACAGCAATCGCAGAATTAAATTTACTCTTTAATATTTGCGTGCGGGAAAAACCATATGCATGCGGAAAATAATTAACAGGGGTTTTTCCCGCACTGTGTGGAAAAGTAACTCTTTGGGACTCAAAATGATTTAAACGATCGTTTCTCTTTGATAAGTTTAGTTAGGAAAATAATACACTGAGAGAAGTGTTTATTTGATATAAACGAAAATGCATTATAGTTAATAAATCATTTATTGGATATATGGACAAACAAATATCAGTTTCATGGAAATGAATAATTTATTTGAAATCCCACCAATAATCATCATTTATTATTACACTTCATTTATTTACGCATGACTTATATTAATAATACTGAAGAAATATCCATTTAAAGGAAATAAATATAGTTGAGGTTAATATATCATTGAGTAATAATTAATAAACCTTATTTATATGTATTAAAAAAAATTTCAATTCAGTAATGGTTAACGAATTTCTTTGATAATTATTTTGGTTGTTTCTATTATCCGATTGTTAGGGTCTGAGAAGAACCGTTTGCCAAACTAGGTAATTTTTTAGAGTTCATATTGAGGGTATCCGGGTTTGAACCCAAGTCATCTTGATCGCATCTGTTCCCTCTAACCACTGTTCTGCCAACATCACTAATAACTAAGCAGGTACAAACGATCTAAACCTAAAATTCAGTACAGATGTGCTAAGCGGCATTCAATAAACCAATGGTAACACAGATTTTATGTTCAAAAAGGAAATTCAAATCAAAGGAAAAGTTCAAGGACAGATCCTTCAAGGAGATGCGCTCCTCTTTGAGGGATGTATCCTTAAACTTTTCCACCGATTGGATCGCTAGAATTATGTTAGTTTGTTAATTAATAAATCCTATATTCTGAGTGAATAAATCATTGAATTTTTGTAAAAGTTCATTCATAAATAGCAAATGTTCGTTGTTGATAATGAATTTATGTTATTTGTGGAGATAACGTAAGTTCATATGAATTATTTATAACCGAAATATAATAAATACTATCAAATACCTTGTTAACAAATATTTTATTCTCTATTAATAAACTTTTTTGAATGCATAATTTAACTATTAATGAATATATTAAATATAAATCTACTGTAATAGTTGTGAATAAATAACCTCCAAAGAAGTGCTTTATTAATAAAAAATATGGATTTCTCTTAGTGTAGACTTTTGCAACGTCAGATCTCCTGATTCTACCTCACAACATTCCAGATCAAAAAAAAAAACCGGTGGCCAATAACTCCTAACACGATTAGCGACGTCCTTCCTACGCTGTGGACCTCCTCGCGTCACATACATCGGACGTGTATGTGTATGGTTATATACGCGCTTTTGAAGGCCGCTGACGCCACCAAAGTCGCCGGTCACGCGATGCCTCTGATCAATCACCACGTGTTCGACGGTGTTACGTTTCACCTTAGGCAGGGATAGGATGACATATTGTTAGCTACTTTCAGCAGGCACGCGAAACTGAGAATTGTTCGATACCCCCCCTCCCTAATCAGATTTCCACGGCAGCTTGGAGTTATCGAAGGTAGTAGAAGCCGTAGACTGGGAGTTTTGCACCACGATTAAGGAAGATTGAAATTCGTTTTCGTCATCGTTGATAATCGCCAAGGGGGTATTGTGTTGCGATCGAAGGTAAAAAATGGATGGGGAAGTCGGTGTAATGTATATAGGGTGATTCACCTATTGGACGTTCATGGAAAACTAATCATAATTTTGAGGTGAAAATTTGCGTGTTGGGGTTTGAGACAATGGTCTTTCTACCTGAAATATTTTCAGACCTCTACAATTTTCTTTTATACAGGAAACAGACTACTACTTTCTTATTTCAGATGGCACACCCAGTATATTATTGCATCATTAGATAGTTTCTCTATTTCAGTATCGTAATGAGTTCGTTACAATACTGAAAACAGTGCTGTAATGAACTCATTAATGAAATGATATTCAACATTATTCTCAATTTCTCTTAATTCTGGTGGTGTTAAATTGATTTCATCAGGCATAATTCACGAATTTAATGAGTAATTATAATTTATTTCAAAATTTGAAACATACGGTTCAAATTCATATTCCGTAATCTGTCAATTTTCGTAACAGTCACACCAACTGCTACGATACAATAAAAAAGTCACTAGGATATATAATCTGAATTTTTCGTTGAATTTCAACAATATTTCACAAAACTCGACTGAAATAGAGAAAATATCGTCTCTTATTCGTTGCAGAAGACAATTTCAACACTTATGCGTTCGCTTTAGGATTTCGCATTCGTGTTGGAATAGGAGCCCATTCTGCAACTTGTTTTAAAATATACTATTATTAGATGGCAATTTCAACATGCCATACCTTGGGTATAAACTCAACGGTTCATTAGTTAATGGGATTCTTATAAAAAAAAATGGTGGCGACGAGGATTCACATTTTTTTTAATATTTCAGCAGAAAAAGTGTTTTTCGAGAAAAATCTTTTTCATTTTCGATTTTGCGAATACGTAATATTATAAGACTGTTTGCGCTTTCGATCAAAAAAGTGCAGGGTGTTTATGAGGAGATCATGAACTTGGACAACACAAATTCATCAAAACTTAAGATTTCCGAATTACAATCTATATATTTTATTCTTACATTGAATTCTACGTATAAAAATAGGGAGGGAGTTACTCAAGCAAATCCTATTCATATCTAAAATGAAAACTCTAAGATTTATTGAGGAAAACCTTGAAATGAGGATGATAAACTGCAATTTCGAACTGAGTAGAAGTAGTCTGTGACTTCCGGAAAACACAGAAAGAGACTAAAATTGAACATTTCATGGATTATAATTAATTGTTCGTTGAAAATCGATAGAGCAGTAAAAATTTTCAAATTACGTAATATGAAAGAAAACTCATTAATGAAATGACAAATTTAGTCATCGAAACACTGAATTTTTATCTCTTTCTGTGTTTTCCAGTAGTCACATACCTACTACTTCCACTCAGTTGAAAATTGCGGTTTATTCTCATTTAAAGTTCTTCCTCGATAACTCTCAAAGTTTCCATTTTAGGTATCTTCTTCTTCAAGTTTGGGTATCATCAAAGCTATGCTTATTCTCGTTACTGCAGATCTAAATAATTGGCAGTTATTGCAATTATACCATTCTCTCAAGTTCTTCAACCATGAGTTTCTTCTTCTTCCTATTGATCTTTTGCCCATTATCTTATTACTATAGGTTTTGCTTAAGTAACTATTTTAATCGACTAAAATAATAAAAAATTTAGGTTGTAATCTGAAAATTTCGAGATTTGATGAATTTGAGTTATCCAAGTTCATGATCTTCTCATAAACACCCTGTACAATTTTGGTCCAAACCGAAAACAATCGTATAATACTACGTTTTGGTAGAATTGAAAAGATTTTTTTCTAAAAAAATCTATTTATGCAGAAATATAAAAAAAAATATGAGTCCTCGCCGCAATCATTTTCTTCATAAGAGTCCTATTAACTCATAAACCCTTGAATTTTTACCCCAAGTATGGGATATTGCTGAAATTTTCATCAAAAAAGCTCTGAAGATGCAATAATATACTGAGTGAGCCATTTGAAATAAGAAGGTAGTAACCTAATTTCCAGTATAAATGGAAGTTGTAGAGGTCTGAAAATATTTTAGTGAGAAATACCAGTGTCTCAAACCCCAATATGCAAATTTTCAGCTCAAAATTATGATTAGATTTCCATAAACGTGTAATTGCCCATCGCGGCGAATCACCCTGTATATTAAGTTAATATTGGAACGTATGGAATATCGACTTTTGTCTACGCGAAAATAGCCGTGGTGGGATCACATGTGGGGTTGTTCCCCAAGTTGCGATGTTACTAGGGTTTCTTTATATGATTCACCTAAAGGTCTAATTGACGAAAACATCGCTGACTTGACGTTGGAACTTTCAATCTCTGGTTTATTCATGTGTCTATTGTACCCTTGTAGACCACATGTCCGTGAGTGTATATGAATATACAGGGAGTCCCAAAAAATAGTGTCAAGTGGAAGTTTGAAGATAAATCACCACTTGGGGTATCAGAATCAACATAAAGGGCTTTCCAATAAGAGGTATCATTTTCAGTAGCCCGTTATCTGGGAAGCTGTCACTTTTGAAGTTGTCATCATTTGACAAGTAGAAAGTACTCCATTACCAAAAATTGAATATACACGCTCAACTCATTAAAATTGTTAAAATTCACTGTAGTTCACAAAACTGAAGCACTTTGGGGTACGTGTCACACAATCAAAGAAACAATAGCAATTTGGTGTTATTTCTCGAAGAGGTGATTAGAATTGGTTACCGAGATCTTGTGAGTTAACACCTCAAGACTTGTTTCTTTGGGGCCACGTGAAAGATAAGGTCTATGACAATGCTGCACAATCGATTCAATACCTCAAAAATGGAATTTGTGAAGTAAAAGAGGACATACAGCTGCAAGTATTCGAATAGGACATGGAATTTCTGATGATAAGGATATGGTGCTATACAATCGTAGTCATAGCAGCTATTTGGCTGATATCGTCTTCTATCGTTAATGGCATACCTTCCTCTTTACAATGAATAAAACATTCATTGAATTCTTTTGAATATACTCGTTTTTTTTCATCAAAATGAAATCCCTTATTGGAAAATGCTTTATAACTGAAATATATACAGAAGATTAATAAAATGACAGAGCCGATGGCTTTTTAAAGATGTAAGGTTTCTCGTAGATCTATAGAGCTATAGTCGATAATAAATGGTGTTTTTTTAGAGCTATAGAACTTTAAATTGCAATAAAACAACGATGGATTATTCGATTGACATGAATTTTATTTATCAGCAAGATAATCTTGTGGCATTACATTTTAAATATGATTTCTGGCATATGACCGCCACGGCTGTCTCGGATGTAGTACAATCTGGACGTCCAATTTTCGATGACTTTTTCCAACATTTGTGGCCGTATATCGGCAATAACACGGCGAATGTTGTCTTCCAAATGGTCGAGGGTTTGTGGCTTATCCGCATAGACCAATGACTTTACATAGCCCCACAGAAAGTAGTCTAGCGGTGTTAAATCACAAGATCTTGGAGGCCAATTCACAGGTCCAAAACGTGAAATTAGGCGGTCACCAAACGCGTTTTTCAATAAATCGATTAAGGCACGAGCTGTGTGACATGTTGCGCCGTCTTGTTGGAACCACAGCTCCTGGACATCATGGTTGTTAAATTCAGGAATGAAAAAGTTAGTACCTAATCATGGCTCTATACCGATCACCATTGACTGTAACGTTCTGGCCATCATCGTTTTTGAAGAAGTACGCACCAATGATTCCACCAGCCCATAAAGCGCACCAAACAGTCAGTTTTTCTGGATGTAACGGTGTTTCGACATACACTTGAGGATTAGCTTCACTCCAAATGCGGCAGTTTTGTTTGTTGACGTAGCCATTCAACCAGAAGTGCGCTTCATCGCTAATGGACGTAGGCGAGATACGTATTCCGCACAGAACCATTATTTTCGAAATAAAATTGCACTATTTGCAAGCGTTGTTCAGGCGTGAGTCTATTCATGATGAATTGCCAAACCAAACTGAGAATAAATCACTTGACAGCTGTTAAATCGATCGCCATCTTGAACAGTAATGCCAACTTAAAGTTATACACCTCTAAAATAAACACCCTATAGTATATTCTACAACAAGTTGCAGAATGGGCTCATATTCCAACACGAATGCAAATTTCGAAGACGAGCGACGAAGGAGCTAGTTTTGGAACGCATAAGTGTTGGAATTGCCTTCTGCAACGAGTATTAGACGATATTCTCTCTATTTCAGTCAAGTTTTGTGAAATATTGTCGAAATTCGATGAAAAACTACAATCATCCTAGTGATTTTTTATTGTATCTTGGCAGTTGGTGTGACTGTTGAGAAAATTGACAGATTACAGAATTTAAATCGTATGTTTCGAATTTTGAAATAATTTATAATCACGCATTTAATTCTTGAATTATGTCTGAAGAAATCGATTTAACACCACCAGAATCTAGAGAAATTGCGAATAATGTTGCAAATCATTTCACTATATCCAAATTATATTATATTGACAATTGACGTGTGTTTAAATTTGATTGGATCGGAAGTCAGTGTAGACAACCACAAAATGAAAAATATAACTGAAAACAATGCTGTAATGAGTTCATTACATCACTAATTTTACTGCTGTAATGAATTCATTACGATTCTGAAATAGAGAAATCAATTTTGCTGATGTTTGACAGAGGCTGTAAACATTTGATAACAGATCCTAGTTGAAGACGAACTTTGGAAGTTTCTCTCTAAAGTTCAGACCAAAGAATGACTTGTGTGTCAAGAAGACGCCAGGAAACAATATCGTGCAAAAGTTTCATAATTTTTTTATTGCCCGTTTCCCCAATTCTGGCCAACCCGGATAGAATCCATTAGACGAACTCCTCAGTTTTGTCGATTTCCCATAGCCTTGACGACAAATTCTTGATGGCTTCCACACTTCATTAAGCAGAGACAATCGTCTCGTTATGATGTATCAGTAATTGGTCATTATGACTCATCGCATGAGAGGGAGACCGAAAAGGATGCTGGCCTGGGCCAACAATATCGAACGTGAGAGATTAATCTATGAATAGAAATACACATAGGCGTAGCTAGCTATTATCTTTCGAGCCTACCGAAAGTAGAGGAAGCTTTGTGATCATGTTTTGGTACCTATTTCAATATTTTCGCTTGCAAAATGCATTCAGGCCATTCAACATTTTTTTTTTGGATATGTCTGTTGATTTGATAACAGCCGTTACTAGATGGTCCTAGAACTGGAACCTCGATGTTGATGTAGCGAAAACGTCGGTTGTGGAACATCGATGTTTCTATTGAAATTGAAATAGTAATACCAAGGTTTTATTTATCAAATAAAAAAAATAAATAAATAAAAGAAAAAATAAATATACTCCTCCCCACAAAATGTGCACTTGTCGTTTTCTGCTAGACTCTTTTTCATGAGGTGCTACCTGAGACTGCAATGTCCTATAATGAATCCAGTAAGGATGGATACTGCTTTGATCTCGCAGTATCAAATTTTCGAAGAAACTTTTGGGAATGATCCAACTCAGGAAGATTCAGCCAGAATGTTTCTCTTTTGGTTTTAACCTTCTTTTGAAACTTTTTTATAGGATCATTTACCTATACCACAGATAGGTTCTGAGCCAATGAAAGGAGTTTAAGCTTCTTTTCTAGCAAGTGTATTGACCTCTTCATTATCTTGAATTCCCTAGTGGCTGGGAACCCAGACTGAACATACCTTGTTATTTTGCCTATTTCGTTGAGTTTCCTTCGGCACTCCAATATCATCGATAGACAAATAGAATCGATGACATTGTAGTGTCGATTGTGTTCGATTGTAATCTTTCAGAATGTATCGCTATATCACATTTCTGATTACAACTATCTTTGTCTGAAAGGCACTTGGACATCGGCCTTACGATAGTGAGCCGAGTGAGCATACATAGGTGCTAGACCTGAATACACTATTTTGATTTTGGAACAACCTTATAAGAATTGTGGAGTTAAATTTGTAAATTGCAAGGATGTGGGGACTCGCAGACTGAGATACACTAAACCAAAGTTGTTAATTTTTTTATATTCAGAAGTGATCACAATTTTTTCATTACTTTTGATAGGCTCGGAAACAATGGAATAATTATTCTCTTATCTCGCACAAATTTTGAGGGTGTCACCAAGCAACTGCTTAGTCCAAAACGAAATTATAGATTTTTCCTCTTAGAACCACCAATTTTGATGGAGTTTTTACATAATTTCTCAAAACATTAATCTACATTGTAAAATGACAATATTTCCAATTTGCGAATAGAAAAAAAATGTTGGTAACTTGTCGTTTTTCGAAACAGAATTGATGATATATTCAATGTACAAAGCACTGATATATTTTCAAAATATTTCTGAAAAAAAAAACTACAAAAAATCATTACAAAAGAGGTAAAACTTTAATTTTATAAGAAAAATAATCGACCGTCATACAGTGCTGCCCTCTGCTCATATGCTTCTTAAAGAGAAATAAGAAAATGAAGTGAGTGTACAACTTTCTAAACACCGTACAAAGTTTGGTCATCGCAGGAGCGCCAGACTGATACGCGGAAAACCACGTGGTGGTAATCCCTCTTTATAGTTAAAAATAATCAAGAATATTAGGAATACGACAGTATTTAAAGAATAGTCAATTTAAAATCACCTCATTCGATCATGTACAATCTGGAACAATCGTCATATAAACTAATGAACATGTCTCAACTTAAAACACTTATTACAACGTGGGTAGTGAAAAAGTAATATGAAACATATCGTATTTTTCTTGTTTGCCCGAATCGATATTTGGAAGTATAATTGGCGAACTCAAAAGTTGGCACAGTATCCCGATTCGTTCGACTTCAGCTAGGAAATAACCTATCGTTCTCATAATTTATGGGTACATCGAATTAGGTCAATGCTTGCTGGTACTTTTGTTCTTTACAATGCGGAGTTGTTGAATCTCATGTAATTGTAATTTGAAAAGGTATTATTCCGGTATGTAACAACAAAAAATTCCGAGTATATTGATAAGCATCGTGTCAAATTGAATAGATGGCATTAATATAGCTTGTAACGAGCAGTTTTTATCAGTGCTTAATTTGGTTTATTGAATTTTTTCATCTAGCTGTTATTTGTTTGTTTGATCTTGAGAAATTATTTTATTGACAACGAAATTGTGCATTGCGTTTCGAACGTGATTTCCTCATCGTTAAAAAAATCCATTTTGATGAAATTTTTAAAATTGAGAAATACAGAAATGAAAAAAATCTTTATTCTTCGGACATAATAGTTTTTTCCTTGAATAGGTTATTATAATCAGAGTTTTTATTTTGATATCAATAAAAAAATTTTAAGATAAATCAATGGATGTTCATTTCATTGTAAAGAGAATCAGCACCATATCCTATTCATGAAATTTTTCATGAACAATTCGCACATTTGCGACTGTATATTCTCATTAACTTTACGAATACAATTTTTGAGGACTTGAATCGATTGTTGAACATTGGTATAGAACTTATCTTTCACATGGCCAAAGAAAAAAGTACAAAGGTGTTAAATCACAAGATTTCGATGGCCAGTTGTGATCACCTCTTCGAGAAATAATATATTCTGCGAATTGCTGTTGTTTCGTTGTTTGTGTGGCACATAGTGCCGTCTTGTTAACAATAAACATCGTCCTCATCAATATCTTCCAATTCTGGCCATGAAAAATTAATTATCATAGCTCCGTAGCGCAATCCATTCACTGCAACAGTTGCTCCAGCCTTATTTTCGAATAAGTAAGATCCAATCATACCAACAGTCCAATAACCATGAAACAGTGACATGGTGAGAATGGAGAGACTGTTGAACTGTTATTCTTGGATTTTTACTATTCCCAAATCCAAATGCGACAATTCTGTTTATTAACCTAGCCTCCGAGGATAAAATGATCACCACTGAAGAAGAATTCTTTGATGCATTTTCAACAAATATACAACGTTGCTGGTGATCGACCTGCTGGAGTTCTTGTATTAACTGAAGTTTAAAAGCCTTAAGTCCTAATTTTTTCATGCAAAACAGTGCTTTAGTTTTGCAAAATTTTCACCATTTTTGTTATGAATTTTAATAATTCAAATTTTTTTTGAAATGTTTATCGTTCAATTTTTAGGAATGGCATAGTACTTACTTGTCAAATGTCAAAAGATGACAGCTTTAAAATGGACAGCTATCTAGATAGGGGGCTATTCAAAATGAAAAACCCTTAAGATTTAAGTTATTTTGGCAGACATTATGTTGACTTCCGATCATAGAACAGGGTGAATTACAATTAGCTCGAGAAGATTGTTCGAAAGAAGATGAAAATTGAAAATTTGTAACGAAATTCTGACATTTCGACGAAATGTCTCATGTGACAGAATTAAATATGAATTTGAGATTGATGTGAATATTATTATACGAGTCCATCGAATTGAATTTCAATTGACGATTACTACATGGTCTTCATATTCGAAATCAATTATTGCGTCACCGGAACGGAAGACCAATTTCCGGCTAGATGACGTTTCCTATAATATCAACTGGTACATAACATAATAGATAGAAAATTATGTTTGATGAGCACCAAACTTAATTCATACGATTGTGGATGTTCTTCTGAAAACAGGATGCTGACCTCAACTACGTATTTGATCATAATAAGTGAAAAGCCCTAGGCTGAAAGGCAAGAAGTTTTTCCCTTGGGCACGCCTATGGATTTCGCCGTCCCATTTATTCACCTCGTAACTTGGCAAGGTTGCCTGCGGGACATAATTGTTATGTGGCTCAAGGTTTGTCTCGTTCAATGGCAAAAACATTAAGCCGCCAATTTCAAAAAACGAGAACAGTCGATCAAGTGGGCTGGGGATTCAGTAGTTGCCGATTTAAGATTTATTGCAACGCCCCCTGAAGGGAAAATTATGTAACCAGACAAGGATATCGAAGGAAAATAACTTTTTCAGAATTCAACGTGTAAATTTGTTCACGAAATATTTCAGAGGTTGAATAATGGAGATTATTGAGCCTGAGGAAATATTATTTAAAAAAAAAACGAGAAAAACACTGACTTGACCTCAGAAGTTTTCGATCGATTGTTCATTAATACGCATTGATCATGACATTGGTGTCGATTAGTTTATCTTACCCATTGAAGAAGCAAAAACGTCTTTTGGGAGCTCAATCTCAAAAGATACATGGTCCTTCGAGCCGGATAACTACAATTCATGGCCCTTGGAGTCTACTTAAAAAGATCTTCAAGAGCTACGCTTTCAGCAGTATCCAAGAAGAGACCATGAGAAATCAAATGATACAAACCTGAAATTTTTTAATTTTTCCTTCTTTTCGTTCGAGATTTGGCCACGGATTGATCACCTTATTGTTTGAGACCATTCCCGGCTAAAAATTAAAAATGCAGACATCGTGAAGAATGATTAATGTTAGAAAATCAGTGACGGTAGATCAAAAACTTCTTTATGCACTAATAGCTATTTGAATTTCACCGATTACGTTGAAGATTTCATTAACCCTTTAAAATACAGGGTTTTCCAGTGAGAGGTTTCATTTTGATATTAAAAAAAGAACCAGTATATTACAAGAGAAATCAATAGATCTTAATTTCATTCTGAAGAGGAAAGTATGCCATTAACGATGGAAAACGATATCAGAATAGTTATTTATAATACAAGTGCAGAAGGCATTGATATTCTTCCACGAGTTCAAAATTCAAAAACGAGCCACGAAGTGGCGAGTTTTGGAATGAACGAGTGGTAGAATGAGCCTTCTGTACGAGTATTATACATTATTTTCTTTAATTCATTGCATTTTCATTGAAATTAATGAAATATTTCCATAAATATAATTTAGTGATTTTTGCATTGAAAAATGTTGGTTGGCAGAACTGATTTCTTTAAGGCAATTTGATGAATTGACAGATAAAGCCGTAGTTCGGAGTGCCAACATAGAATGATGAAATATAACCATGAAAACTGTGCGTTTCTGATATATTCTCGCACGATTTTGTTCTACAAGATGTGGAAGAATGAACGGAATAACCACAGAATTAGAGAAAATGGTTTTCACGGCTACGGTTGCAGGACCATATCCTTTTTATAAAATTTTCCATGATCAATTCGCACATTTGGATCTGTATGTTCTCGATATCTTCACGAATTTCATCTGCATGGTTTTGAATTGATAGTGGACATTATCTTTCACGTGAACCCAAAGAAAAAAGTCTAAAGGTTTCAAATCACAAGACCCCAGTGGCCAATGGTGATCACCTCTTCAAAAAATAACACGGCCAGGAAACTTTTCTTGCAAAATTGCGATTGTTTCGTTGCTGGTGTGACACGTGGCGCCTTCTTGTTGAAAATGAACGTATTCCAAATCTATATCTTCCAGTTTTTGCCATAAAATGTCATTAATCATGGCATAATTTTCAAGATCGACGTAAAACTGCGTCAACATGATGGTTCCGATATATTCCAATTGACCCGTCTAACTATAGAAAAATCGAAATCCAGTCAAAAAAACTAAATTGCGTTTTTTATGAGCAAATAAAGTTCATCGTAATCGTTTTTGGGGTTAAACTCAATTTTTTAAAATGGAACCATATTGGTACCTTAATACTATTTATCAGTACTATCAATGAGGAATTTATCCATACATGTTAATAAAATGTGAGTTCAATAAAAACAAAATTACAGCTAAAACGAAATAATTGTATTTTCTTATTTTCTTTTACCTGTAATTTTGATTGTATTGATCCCACATTTTATTACCAGGTATGGATATATTCCTCATTAATAGTACTAATAAATAGTACCTCGGTACCAATATGGTTCCATTTTAAAAAATTGAGTTTTACCCCAAAAACGATTACGATGAACTTTATTTCCTCATAGAAAACGCAATTTAGTATTTTTGATGGGATTTCGATTTTTCTAGAATTAGACGGGTCAATTCGGATAAATCGGAGCCATCATGGCACACTTAAATGGAAAACTAAAAATTGAATTATAAAAATTTTGACGTTTGAAATGTCACTTATGTGGTATCATTCGATTCAGAAAATTATGCAGATTTAAAAAATGTAATAATATACAGGGTGTTCCATTTGAAAATCGAAAGTTGGTATCACTTCCGGCGAAACAGGAAGTGAAAAAAAAATCATTTGTAGATCAAAAAATGTCACTTATTATGTATATGGGATATCCCAAATTTCATTCTATTAACTTCAAAACTAACGAAGATACGGGGGGTGTACCATTAGTACACCCTGTATTTAGCTGTTTTCATCGCTGATCTGCAGATACTGCAATCTGCATATGTCATTCGACGACAGTCCCATTCGGCATAGACATTACCCTGTCATCGGCAGTCCTTCAATTATTCGAAGCTCAGCTCGTGCCAGCTGCGTGAGTTTCTCAATTTAGGACGCTGGAAATTCCATGAATACTTTTGCTTGAACCCTGCAACTGATATGGTCCATTTACCGAAGTTAACTTGTCAAGTCTATATTTGGAAATGTTTATTTTTATCACTTTTGGGGACGAAGAAGATTTTTGTCTGCATTGTAAAATTCCCGCTTGCAAAAAACTTTTGAGGCGTTTCTGAAATAACTTTAATTTCGTGTCTATATACATACAGGGGGTTCTCAAAGTCATGCGACAAAATTCAGGAGGCTAATGCTCATACATTGTCAGATGGGTCTTTCCTATAACAAAATTTCCTCAGCCCTACTCAGATCTTCTTTTTGTTTAAGATCCGGAATTTATATTCCCTTCGCTTTTTCATTTCTCCTATTTTCTGCTGTTGTCTGATCGGGAGGCTTTCCTCCCTACTTCATGTCACTTTTTTCTTCTATTCAGTTCTTTGAAAGAGGTATTTCCTCTTATCGGTCTTTCTTACTTTAATTTGTATTATCTTTCTTAATTCCTTATTCTCGAGCTCTTTCAGCGTCTCTATTATCTTCTTTCTTTGTTTATTGACTATTTCTTCAATAGTTTCAATTTTCAGTTCTTCTCTGATTTGCTGGTTAGTTATATACCATGGGGCGCCAACCGCTGTTCTTATTACTGAATTTAGGTTACTTTGCAACTGATCATTATTATTGTCCTTCGTATTGTACCAGGTAACTCCCACATACGTAATGCTTGGTATTAGCACTATTTCTATTATCTTCAGCTAGTTTTCTAAAGAAAGTCCACTTCTAGGGTTGAGCAATGGGTACAATCTGCCGTGCAATTGCCTTGTCTTTTTTTTGTTTTCTTCTATCTGTTTGTTAAAATTCATTCTTTCATCCAGTATTACTCCCAGATATTTTGCTTCCTTTTTCCATTCTATCGTCTGGTTTTCTATTTTGACGTTTTCTGCTTTCTCTTTCTTTACTGTTGTTCCTCCGAAGTAGATTGCAACTGTTTTCGATGTGTTCACTTTGAATCTCCATTTCTTGAAGTATTCCATCAGTGTATCTAGGTCTATCTGTAGCTGCCTAGTGATTGTTTTCCGCATTCTACTATGATAGTATATGGCAGTGTCATCTGCAAACTGGGCTATCTTGCATCTATTCATTTTCGGTATGTCTGCCATATATAAGTTGAACAGCAGCGGTCCTATCACCGATCCTTTGGGAACTCCGGCTTCTATTTCTCTAATCGTTGACCTGGTACTGTCGATATTCACCCTAAATTTTCTATTTGCCAGGTACGATTGTATCAATCTCATAAGTTTGATTGAAAATTTCATCAACTTCATTTTGCAGACCCTGATGCCACATTTTATCAAATGCCTTTTCTATATCCAAGAAAATTGCACCGGTATCTGTAGAGAGTTTCATTTGCTCCTTAATATTTTCCGTTATTCTTACCAGTTGATGAATCGTTGAATGATCTTTACGAAATCCAAACTGGTGATCAGGAATTATTTTCTTTTCTTCTACGAAATCTGTCAGTCTTCTGTGTATTAATTTCTCTACCACTTTACTGATTGCCGATAATAGGCTATTTCCTCAGCCCACTCCATTCCGAGATATCACCCTTAAAAGACGATGACTTAAATTCGGTTTTTTTTTTCTAAAACTCCAGTAAAGCCCGAAACTTGAAATTCTGTAATTTTCGTGCACTCGCAAAGGACTAAACACGGTTATTTTTCCAATACTCCTGTTACATTATACGGGGGTGAAATAAGCAACCCTTACTTCATTTCATATCAAAACTTTTTTCGAGATGAAGTTTCATGAAATGAAATTTTAAATTAAATTCTGGTTTTGTTTACAAATTTTTTCATTATTGAATTTTTTCCCAAAACCAAGAGAAAAACCATGATCATGGATTGCCTTACACGTTCAAAGATTTGAGGTGTATTTCTTATGGTGTCACACGCTATTTGAATACGATTCTTCAAATCGTTGATATCTACTATGGGTGTCATGTAGACTAATGATTTGGGGAAACCCCATAAAATGAAATTACATGGATTCAAATCTGGATATCGAGGAGGTCAATGTTGGGACCCTACTCGACCAATCCAAGATAGAGGTTGTCATTTCCAGCATTTATTATTATGAATTCTTCCACATTTTACTTCTTTACCGTTTTCCACTCAATTTATTAAAATAATTATAAAATATGGTTTTTTTCTTCATCTCTTTATTTTGTGGATTTTTCTTTGTCCAGCATAGACATACTCATAGACCATGACAAATATGAGCGTTTTTGCGCTTGATACATTTTAAATAGAAAAAAATGATATAATTTGCATTTATAGCCAAAATAAATTTTTTTGAGGAAATAGCAGAAGTATTCCTACATTACAGCAAAAGATTTCAAATTCTGTCATCTAGCCTTTTCTTAGTAAATTGCTAATGTTTCTAGTATTCATTTAATATTCTTCAGGTATCAATATGTCTCAGTCATTTAAATGATAACAAGAAAGTATATTTCATACAAATCGAAATGAATAGAAAATGTAAGGCAAAACCCATAACACTGAAGAATATCAAATAAACTATCGAAACGTGACAATTTATACGAAAACTTGTATGGGTTTCCGTCCTTCAACTGCAACGAAGTAAATTCCAAATCACAATAAATCAAGACGATATTAAAAATATCAAAATCTCAATTCATTTTCAAATTCGGAACAGAATTTATTATTTAAGACTACAAACTACACCGTAAGAAATTCTTTCGATTTCAAATAATCAGCGAGATAAAAGAAATACATAACAACCTTTGTATAAATATAACAATTGCAATGTTTTCATATTCACAATCGACCAACTCGATTGGAATGCTCATTCAAATTCAACAACACGAAATTTAAAGAGGACAATTTATATTATAGAGCTCGAATTTCCTTTTCATTGGAATAAATACAATCATTTATCAAACGTTCATGTTTGTGTTGTGATACCTGCAAACGATTCCGATATCTCAACGAGCGTTTTTTTAGTGAAGGGGATAGAGAGAGAGGAATGCGCTTTGTAATGATGCGTTAGAATTTGAGGTCAGCAATACCTGATCGACTTTCTGTTGAGCCATCGAAACATTAATTAGGAACGAATTTGAACTCAAGTGTGTAACTTGAAAACTAACATCTAGTAACTTTATGTGGATGAATTACTAAGTACCTATTAGTAATATGGTTACAAAATAAATAAACGAGTACAATTGACATGACAATAAAAGCGGTGATTGGAATATACTGTGTGACATAAAAAATGCAACACCAATAAGATGTTAGAATTTTTACCAAAGTTGGAAGAAATGTCTCTCTCTAATGCTCTAATGTATCGGGTGTCCCAAATTCGTTGTCTAGTGAGGGGATCCCAGGATCCCTTTGAGCTAGAAAAGAATGAATAGCATATTTTCAGGCTTGTTTTTCGGGGGAATTAATTTGGTGAAACCGCATCCTTTTAAGTTCAACTGTTTTCAAGCTATATAAGAAAATTGGAAAATGGCGTGAAATGAAAAGTTCTCATAACTTCTTTATTACTGGTGCTATAAACATGAAACAAACACTTATTTCAGTAGATTTCATTGGTGTAATAATCTGTTTTTTATTGCAATTAGTTTTGAAGTTATAATGGAAATTTGTGTTTTTTCAAATGTGAACCGTGAAAATTTCTATAACAATTAAATCGCTTTTTTATTATATGCTGTATTTCTTATCTTACAAAAATCATCAAAAGTTTCAGTTTCACAAGGTACATCAACCAAGTTTTTATCTATGATAATATATGAACTTAAAACATTCTGTGACCACCAAGGTCTTCGGATTTAATACCAATGGTTTTTTCTTTTGGTCACGTTCAAAGAATAACATTCATCAATTTGAAAATATTGAAATTTTGAAAAAACTAATGGTATTAAATCGGGAGAATTTGGTGGCCACCGAATATTTTAATCATATGAAGTTCGCAGATTATAACAGATAGGTACTTGGTTGATTTGCACATAAGTTTTTAATATAATTTTGAATTTATATCAATACAAAATGATAATAACACCGGTGGATTCTTCTGAAAAATAATGTTTTTGTTTCATGTTTATAGCACCACTTACAAAGAAATTATTAGAACATTTCATTTCATGCCATTTTCTAATATTCTCTTATAACTTGAAAAAAGTTGAATTTATGAGGTTGCGGTTGTACCAAAGTATTTCTCTCAAAAATCAAGGCGGAAAATGTGCCATTTCTTGATTCATTTTTTCCTAGTTCAAAGCGAGGTTCAAAGAGATTCAGAGATCCCACTCACTAGACAACGAATTTGGGACACCTGATACAGCAGTATCTATTTTTAATTCAATTTTATTATTAATCAGATTATTAAAAGATTATCCAATTAGAGGTTTTAGTTTAAATAGCCCCCTAATTAGTCAGCTATCAATTTCGAAGCTGTTATCATTTGACAAGTTGAAACTACGCCAATACTAAAAAGGGAATCATACACGCTGCAACCATGTTGTCAAACTCCACTACAGAAATGGTGAAAAATTTGAGCAGTTGGGACAAGTTATTGACGTGAAGAATTGAAACCGTTTGCGTCGCTCAAGAACAACATAGAATTTTGCTGCGCTGACGAAAACCCAGATTTCTCGATTCCTCGTCGATCTTGGGTATTAGACATTCCAAAAAACAAGCTTACGCCGGAATTGGAAGATATTAATATGGACGACTATATGACTTATAACTGACTCTTTACAATGAAATCAACTTCAACTGATTTCTCTGAAAATAAATCCTTTTTTATATCATAGTGAAATCTCTTATTGGAAAATCCTAAAGTTAAAATATTACTCCAATCTGAATTTTATATATCAATATTTATAATATATTTGTGACCTGTATACACTGAAACTATTTTACTTATAATTTTCATATTTTGCAGAAAGTTTGGGTACTAACGGGTGTTTTTTTTCGAGGTATATAACTTTAAGTTGGCATTACTGTTCAAGATGGCGACCGATTTATCAGCTGTCAAGTGATTTATTCTCAGTTTGGTTTGGCAATTCATCATGAATAGACTCACGCCTGAACAACGCTTTCAAAAAGTGCAATTTTATTTCGAAAATAATGGTTCTGTGCGGAATACGTATCGCGCACTACGTCCATTTTATTTTGTTTAGCGATGAAGCGCACTTCTGGTTGAATGGCTACGTCAACAAACAAAACTGCCGCATTTGGAGTGAAGCTAATCCACAAGTGTATGTCGAAACACAGTTACATCCAGAAAAACTGACTGTTTGGTGCGCTTTATGGGCTGGTGGAATCATTGGTCCGTACTTCTTCAAGAACAATGATGGCCAGAACGTTACAGTCAATGGTGATCGGTAAAGAGCCATGATTACTGAATTTTCCATTCCTGAACTGAACAACCATGATGTCCAGGAGCAGTGGTTCCAACAAGACGGCGCAACATGTCACACAGCTCGTGCCACAATCGATTTATTGAAAGACACGTTTGGTGACCGCCTAATTTCACGATTTGGACCTGTGAATTGGCCTCCAAGATCTTGTGATTTAACACCGCTAGACTACTTTCAGTGGGGCTATGTAAAGTCATTGGTCTATACACTCTATACTATACGGATAAGCCACAAACCCTTGACCATTTGGAAGACAACATTCGCCGTGTTATTGCCGATATACGGCCACAAATGTTGGAAAAAGTCATCGAAAATTGGACGTCCAGATTGGACTACATCCGAGCCAGCTGTGTCATATGCCAGAAATCATATTTAAAATGTAATGCCACAAGATTATCTTGCGAATAAATAAAATTCATTTCAATCGAATAATCCATCGTTGTTTTATTGCAATTTAAAGTTCTATAGCTCTAAAAAAAACACCCTTTATAAACACGACAAAACTAAGCTGAATGAACGTTTCTACTATCTGTCATCAGATATTCACGACGGTGGCAAGTGATTGGTCGATCCACCCCAAATTCTACACCATTGTCGTATTTGCGAATTTACCATAATTTTACGAATTTGTAGGTACATTTCATTCATGGCGATAAAGTCGCTGATTCCCGATATATTTCAAGTTCAACATGAAGCTGCAACATTATCTCGATTGAAGTTCAATTTGCGTAATAAATGCTAATCTAATGATCCAAAACACCGAAATAATTAATAAACAACATCAAAATAATCGTGCAGATTTATGTTTTACTTGAGATATCTCGAGAGTGAGTTTATCGTCTTGAATGAGAAGTACGATAATTACTTAGAAGTATTGGAGAACAGAATAATTGTGATAAAATTGCAACCAGTCACTTGACCTGGTCCTACACCACTGGTGGTAGCCACCATTTTCGGACCGACCTATAGAGTCAAAAATAATTTGAGCTTATGCGCTGAGTACTGTCGATTCCGTCAAAATTTGAATCATTTCCCTAGCACAAAATTTCTAAGAGTTATCGACCGTGCGAGCACTATTGACTCACCCTGTAATAGTATATTCTAACACAAGTTGCAGAATGGGCTCTTATTAAAACACGAATGCGAAATTCGAAAACGAGCGACGAAGGAGCGAGTTTTCGAACGCATGAGTGTTGGAATTGCCTTCTGCAACGAGTATTAGACGATATTTTCTCTATTTCAGTCAAGTTTTGTGGAATATTGAAGATACTCAATGAAAAATTCAGATTATATATCCTAGTGACTTTTGTATTATATCTTGGCAGTTGGTGTGACTGTTACGAACATTGACAGATTACGGAATTTGAATATGAATCGTACGTTTCGATTTTGAAATAATTTACATTAACGCATTAAATTCGTGAATTATGTCTGACGAAAACGATTTAACACCACCAGAATTAAGATATATTGCGAATAATGTTGCAAATCATTTCATTTCACTATATCCAAATTGTATTCTATTGTCAACTATTGACGTTTATTAAAATTTGATAGGATTGGAAGTCAGTATAGATAACCACAAAACGAAAAATATAACTGAAAACGATGCTGTAATGAGTTCATTACAACACTGTTTTTAGAACTGTAATGAACTCATTACGATACTGAAATAGAGAAAATATTTTATATTATATTTCCTTATAAATGCAGATAATACATACATCATTTATATATTTTTTTTTATACGCATCTCTCGGGAAAAGACTGAGCTTATAACGCCCTTTCAAGCGCCCCGAGATGAATTTAGAAGAAATCGGTTTGTGCGTGTCTTAAACTGCTGTAAGTTGTAACCAAGGGGGAATACATCTTGAGGTAGGGTATTCATTAATTTTTTGAATGATGTATTCGTAGAAAACCCTCTAGTATTATGTAGAAAGGGGAAGATCTTGTCTTCCATGCATTCATTTATAATTTTTATAATTTTTCGTTTCCCAATGAGTATTGTTCCAAAAAAGTGATAAATAACATGGTGTTGAAAGTATGACATAATCCTACGTTTTCATGGCATGTCACTTGCCTAATTGAGGAATTGTTTTCTATAAAAAATTTATTTTCCCAATATCTCCGAAATAAAGGGTGTTTTTTTTAGAGCTATAGAACTTTAAATCGCAATAAAACAACGGTGGATTATTCGATGGACATGAATTTTATTTATCCGCAAGATAATCTTGTGGCATTACATTTTAAATATGATTTCTGGCATATGACCTCCACAACCGGCTCGGATGTAGTCCAATTTTCGATGACTTCCAAATGGTCAAGGGTTTGTGGCTAATCCGCATAGACCAATGACTTTACATAGCCCCACAGAGAGTACTCTAGCGGTGTTAAATCACAAGATCTTGGAGGCCAATTCACAGCTCCAAAACGTGAAATTAGGCGGTCACCAAACGTGTCTTTCAATAAATCGATTGTGGCACGAGCTGTGTGACATGTTGCGCCGTCTTGTTGGAAACACAGCTCCTGGACATCATGGTTGTTCAATTCAGGAATGAAAAAGTTAGTAATCATGGCTCTATACCGATCACCATTTACTGTAACGTTCTGGCCATCATCGTTTTTGAAGAAGTACGGACCAATGATTCCACCAGCCCATAAAGCGCACCAAACAGTCAATTTTTCTGGATGTAACGGTGTTTTGACATACACTTGAGGATTAGCTTCACTCCAAATGCGGCAGTTTTGTTTGTTGACGTAGCCATTCAACCAGAAGTGCACTTCATCGCTAAACAAAATAAAATGGACGTAGTGCGCGATACGTATTCCGCACAGAACCATTATTTTCGAAATAAAATTGCACTATTTGCAAGCGTTGTTCAGGCGTGAGTCTATTCATGATGAATTACCAAACCAAACTGAGAATAAATCATTTGACAGCTGTTAAATCGGTCCCCATCTTGAACAGTAATGCCAACTTAAAGTTATATACCTCGAAAAAAAAACACCCTTTACAAGCTCCTGCTGACTGCATGGTTGTAAGAAAAAAGGAAAATGTCATTTGAAATTTAGTGAACAAAATACGAATTCCAAAAAGCCCAACAAAGATACTGGTCCCACGACAGTGATTTTCTTATTATTTTTTTCATTCCAACTGTCCGGTTTCGGTCGTTTATTTATCTTATCCTAAAAAACCTATATATCAAAAGTAATAAACATATTTCAACACTCTATATCCCATAAATATGGAAATAAAGACATTTTGGACCATTATCATAATGATAATGATAAAATAAACGCCAGAACTACTTTGAGAAAAAGTTTGTGGAAGATTTTTGAATATAACTGTATTGGAACATCCAGAAGAGATCACTTTTGGATTTTAAAAGCAGAATTTGTATTACCCACGGAATTTGAAATGTTAAATCGAAGGCTATTCCCTTCATATTCTATGAATTAACATTCAAATACCAGCATGCCACTGACTGAAGGTTGCATTGCATTCCTCTATACTTCCTGTATACATCTTAACTAGAGTAAATTATTGTGAAAATCTTCATTTTTTGAAGTAAAATTGATTTTTAATTCTTAATTATTGCAATTCCAAGTATACCGGAGGTAGATGAAGCGTTGTAATCACTTTTGAAATGAAAATAATTTCTGGTCAACGACCATCCTGAAAGACTCTGGTTTCTCGTTTGTCGGTATGTCTGTACTGGGTTATCCATGTCCTGCTCTGGACTCTGTATTTAGCTGAAGGTTAGCCATTTAACAATATGCTGAAGGTGTAAAAATTGTGAAAACTATAAAAATAATGGCTCTGTAGTTAGTTCGTTTCTGGCATTCTAGACTGATTAAGGATTATTATAATCATCCATCTGAGCGTATTATTGGTAGGACAGTGAATAAATTCGAAGATACTGTGTCTGTGGCTGATGTCTTAAAGCCCAAACATTAAGTGAAGGTGTTGAAGAAGATCCAAACTTATCCATTTCTCGGCGCGCACAACATTTCGGCCTCTCTTACGGCACGGTCTGGCGTATTTTGCTTCTGAATTTGCATCTCAATCCTTATATCAGTTGAGACATGCTCTAAAGTCAGCTGACCATGAACAGATGCCGATTGTGTGCTTGAACAACAACGTTTGGATTACGTTTTTTCTCATCGAATTTTCTTCAGCGACGAAGCACATTGTTCACCCGCTGGCTATGTAAACAAACAAAATATTGTCACATATGGGGCAGTGAAAATCCTCATTGCTGCTGAGAAACCATTAAATCTACTAGCCACACAACACAACCCTGAAGTTGGCTTATTACAAGAAACGAAGCACAGTAACAAACCCATTGACTATTTTTATATACACCAGTCATTTCACATACTTTCAGTATCAATTCCTGAACAGTTATTTACTTCGATTTTCTCAGAAATATCCTTATCAATTTCATTGGAATTATGCCTAATGTATGTTGTGAAAGTTGTGAAAAACTTTGACTATAGCCTTTAAGAAATTTCACATACTTTCAGTATCAATTCCTGAACAGTTATTCATTCAAAGAAATATCCTTATCAATTTCATAGGAATTATGCCTAATGTATGTAGGTGGTTGTGACAAACTTCAACCATAGCCTTTAAGACTGAAAACTGTATCTGGTCACAATCAAGTTGCCTAGAATGTTTGCCAACATGCCCGATAGTGAATGGGCTCCTTTATTAGCTTATTAAATAATATTAATAGATAAACGATACTTGGTGTCGATAACACAGATCGTCTCATTGCAACAGCTTGATGACTCAGAGCTTTGTATTTAAATGAGGATTGATGTCATTCCAGTATGCAGTGGTGGCGTCAATAAAGTGTAGAGGACAACTTATTTTTATTTGATTACAAATAACATTGTACCGTTGTCAATTGATCTTGCATCTATGTCCCATCCTAAAAGATCCATTGACATATTTCCTTGGAAAGAGCCTGGATCAAAAACTGTTTCAAATGAAAGTTTCTTAGCCTTCAAGGGGACATTTAATGCAGACATTACTTATTATATTATAATTTATAACGTTACTTATCAAAAAGGATTAAGGTTTTTACAAAAATAAAGTGATGGTTTCGCATAACAACTGAACGAAGTAACAAGTTATTTGACAATTCTGGCACCAGCCTACTATTTAAACAAAACAAAAAATAAAAAGGAAGTTCAAATTTGCGTAGCTAGACACGATATTTTTGAAGAATGTGATGCATTGTTGAATTTGTAATTTTTTTCTTCATCACCTCATAAGGAGAAGCAATATGGCGTTCATAAGAAAAAAATTGACTATCGCGTCCCTGTAGCAATGAAAAACAGAAAAATCTAACGGCACCATTAGAATCTCTATATTGGATAATGGCTGCTAACCGAATTTCGTGAAGTTATCTCCAGAACCAAATGAGTTTTACAGAAAAAAGAAAATCTCGATTTTTAGTTGTTTCGAGATATCTCGGGAACCATTGGAGATATTTTAGATCTGTTCACACTAACACACTCATCCCTAAATAACGCAACTTTTTTATCATTTAAGCCACCCTGTATTTCTAACTGTTTTCGATAACCCTGTAGTGTTCCTCTAAATAGTTCTTACCCTGTATAATATGTATTGAACTTACCGTCAAAAGATGCGATGTTGAACAGACTATTGAACCGTCCAAACTCAAAAATCTAAGAGTTCTGAACAATCCAAAAATCATTTTCAAGATCTGTATTAGGGAGAAAGAATTCCTATGACGACATTGGTCCACCTGAGGATGCTAACAATCCAACATTTTTTTGAATAGGGAGAAGATGTTGGATATGTTTTAATTGAGTTTTTCTATTTTCTAAACATCGCAGTTGAAATGAAATAACTTCTCAACTAATCCACACCCAACATTTCCTCCTTATTCAAAAAACTTTGTAGGTTGTTGCCACCCCCAGAAATTTTTTGGGGAACAATCTCCTCCTGTAATTCTTTCTCCCTTATAAAGAACTTGCATTGCTAATCATGGGAAAGCTTTGAAAATTTAATTAGGTGAAATGTGCTATTAATTTAATTTTTGTTCGCAATCTTTTGATTCAAAAAAAATGTTTTTGATTTGTTTATGTCTCCCCATAATTACTCACTCCTTCAAATATGCTCAGTAGTTTGTGTAGAAGATTTTCATCATATCTTCATTCTAAGCATAAAACACTTCATATCCCCATAACTATTCATTTTATATTTTCGGTAGAATCCATTTATGACCGATTGGGATAACCAAGAATATGGAACTCACAGAAAAATATTTGATTCTCAAGAAAATTTCCATAAATTATTCTATAAAAAAATATTACTATTTGTATAGCTGAATAAAAATACTAAAATGATATTTTTTTTTTCAGACGTCCGGAAAACCTGATGAAGTGATAGCGGCAGAGACCTTGGAAAATTATAAGAGATGCAATAATTCCTTCATCCAGGGTGTATTTCAAGCCCAATATAGATCATCCCTAAGTTGCTCAAGATGTAAAAGTCAATCGAATACTTTCGATCCCTTTCAATGTCTTTCTGTGCAGTTACCCCAAGTGAATAAGCAATCAATATATGTCACGGTAAGTTTCTTCATTTTTCAACAATTGCCTGTTATAATATCCGTATATTATTTATTGTTTTATTACAAATGAAAGATATTGGTAACCTGATAATTTTTCAAGCTACAGTCTACCATTCAATATCATAATCATCGAAAACCCAACTTATTTCTTGGTGTTCTATCACCCAATATTGCTTGACATTTCCTACTCACCTTATATAAGATATGAAAAATAAAGTTTTCCAATAACAGGTTTAATTTTGATATTGAAAAAAAAAAGAATATATTTTTTTATAGAAATCAATGGATGTTTATGTCATTGTAAAGAGGAAGGTATGCCATTACCGATAAAAAAAAATAATATTAGCCAAACCGGCTTGAGTTCTTGTGTTAACTGAACTATAAAAGCCTTAAGACCCAAGTCTTTTTTCAAAATACGGTGTAATGTCGTTTTGTAGAACGCTTTATTCTCAAGAACACGGTTTCGAATCTTTTCGTCACTTACTTGTCCCAACAGCTCAAATAGTGATGACGTAGTTTTTATTTCTCAAATGTCAAAAGATGACACCTTCAAGTGACAGCTGCCAGATAGCGGGCTATTCAAAATGAAGCCTCATATTGGAAAACCCTGTATTAGTATCTTTTCATCAATTTTTCTTTAGGCTACAATTATTTCTTGATCACAATCTTAATTAAACCCTTAAATTTTTTGCTTATTGAAGTAACCCATATATTTCCATATTGAAGCGATAGATTTTTCTGTTTTCAATGTGAACCCACATTAAACAATATCTTTACTGCCTTGGGCAAAATTATTAATCTTCAGTAATATTTCAGGTTGTCTACACCAATCAACAACCTAGACAAGTGAAGATCGGTCTAAGCCTTCAGTCCGGATGTACCATATACGAACTGAGAGACATGCTTCAGTCTGACACGTCCATAGAAATGTCCAGGATGCTGATTACAGAGATCGAGGACAGCCGTTTTCACCGTACCTTCTCCGATTCTCAGTGTATAAGTTTGATCACTGAAATAGATCCAATCTACTGCATAGAAACGCCAGAACTCAAAGATATTTCAGATGATACCACAAGTGCCTACATTCTACTCTGTTGGATGAATTGTGTCATGGTCGACGATGAATGGAAGAGGTTTGGTAAGTTTCTAACGTAATTGTTAGATAGATTTTTCTATTAATTTTTCACATAAAATTTTCATTACACCATTTAAAAATGTTAAAATTTCATTGGTTATCATCAGTTTGATTGTTCGACCTATGGCAATTGAAGAATCGAACCATATCTGATTCACATGTTTCCTTAAGATACGAACAGCATAAATATCAATGTTAACTAATAAAGAGTTATCCATTTTGTGGTTTCAAGTAAACGTAAATAAAACACACTTTAATTTAGAATATCGATGGAATTTTTAGTTCAATATAATGCTTGGACCTTGCTAATATGTGAGGAATACAACATCATTTAAATGTCCTTTGCGTGATTCTTTACAGGACTGGATGCTTGTAAGGTAATTTTCGATGACTCGCCGGCACATTTCGGGCAATATCTCACCAATAACTTGACGGATGTTGGTTTTCAAATCGTCAATAATCCCACAATAAAAAACCAAAGACGATAAATCAAAAGATCTTGGTGGCAAATTCACATCGTATTGTTGCAATTAAGCAAAGATGGGTCGTGTTGTGTAGCTTGTTGCACCATTGTGGAACACCATCTCTTTCAATTCAAATTGCACACCATACAGTGACTTTTTCAGGGTATAATGGTCTCAAAGCAGTTACATGAAGATTTTCACTGCCCCAAAGTGACAATTTTGCTTGTTTACATAGCCACCGAGTAAAAAATGTACTTCGTCGCTGAAGATAATTCGATGCGAAACATCGTCATTCAAACATTGTTGTTCAAGCACCTAATCGACATATGTTCTTGTTCTTGTGTCCACTGAATCTTATGAGATGCTAACCAAGATGCAAAATACGCCATAGCGTGCCGTGGGGGAGGCCCAAATGTTGTGCGCGCTGAGAAATGAATAAATTTGGATCTTCAACATTTTTACTTACAGCAGTAATATTTTCGGTCTAGCGTGCATTTGATGATGTATAGGCCTCAAGATATCAATGACAGTAACATATGCAATATATTCTAATTTTTTTTCGCTTTCACGATATGGATAAGTCAGTAATTAATAATGAAAGTTGCAGTTTGCAGAAATTTTCTGCTTTGATTTATTCAACCGAAATAAATAAATATCTAGCTTGTTCAATGTTTTCTAATCCGTCTCTACTTGGCTTCTGTGAGATCTTCCAGAAGTTAAGAACTTGTACTAGTTTTTTTTTAGCTCTACCAATCATTGAATATGGGATTTTGAACAACATATGATTTTTTTTTCCATTTTCAGGAAGTCCATACTGCATGCAAGTATCTAGAGAATTATCTTATGAAGATCTGCAAAAGCTCATCCTCAAAGAAATGGCCTGTATACTACATGACGACGTATTAACATCTAATCAATCTAAAACGGTGAGTCATTGCTCTTCAACACTCTGTAATAACATCCCATCCTGGAAATGCTGAGATATCAGTCAAGCATCTATTTTTATTTAATCACAAATATAGTTGTCAATAAAATTATTCAACAGTTATAGCGCTAAAATAGATCATAGTTGACTCTTACATTCATAAATTAATTATTCCATCATCATCGTGTGTTAGCATTTGAAATTCAGATTTACTTTTATATCAGTTCGTGTTATTTTAAATAAACATTTTTCAATATCATAGGTGACATTAAGTAAATGAAAAATTAAAAATAAAAAGCAACAAAAGTGTTCACAGAACAAACAGGTGGACTTTTAAGACAATAATGGAACATATAAAGTTCTTCCATGTTCACTAGTAGATACTTTAGAATTTTTTCCAATGCCCTGTTGAAGCGTGTATCGTTGCATTTTTAGTAAAACGCTCTATTAGTGTGACGCCACACACAGCCATTTTTGGTTCTCCTGTCAGTGTTCGGAATCCAAAAAAACAAATAGTCATTCAAATTAGTACGTTGTCGTTGAAGAAATTGGCTTATTTTGTTAAATAAGATTATTTAAGGAACGATTTTACTATTAATTGATAGACAGAAGAAGTCAGTTCGAACCTGAAGTTCAACTAATAAACACAGCTTTTTACAAAATCTGGGGAATGGTACAGGATTCAAACTTACTGGTATTAACCTCGTTCCTTCTGTCTATCAATTAATACTGAAATCGTTTCTCAAATACTTTTATTTATGAAAATAAGCCAATTCCTTCAACGACACCCTACTAATTTGAATGACAATTTGTTTGTTTGGATTCCAAACACTGACAGGAGAACCAAAAATGGCTGTATTTGACGTCACACTAATAGAGCGTATAGCGTAGATTTTCCTTGTCAAATGTCAAAAGATGACAGTTTCAAAAGTGACAGCTACCCAGATAGCGGGCTATTCAAAATGGAACTTCTTATTGGAAAACCCTTGAATAATCTGAATTTTTATATTCAATATATACTACTGTGCATTAGAGGTATTTCAGGCACTTATCATCACCTCAATTATTTACACAGATTTTCAAAATGAGAATATCGGATCCCGCCTGTGATGAAAACGAACCTTATACTTACATAGACCCTGAGTTGGAGCATCCACTATTCATGGAAGCTTTGGATCAAGCGTTGGCACTATGCAGCGATGATGGGGGTCCTCCACATGTCAAAGTCATATTGGAGTGGGATGACCAAGCAAAGAAAGATCTCATAGCAGATGACACAGATCAGATTGAGGAGCACTCTAGTGTGAAGCATCTCAAAACTTACGATATGCAAGGTACTATTATATAAAGTGTATTTATCATCAATTTTCATTGGACAGAATTTAAACCTATTATAATATCCAAAGAAATGATACAATTTCAATGAATTCGTTTTGCTTCTAATAGATAACGTATATTCGATGGTACATGCAAATTCACATTTTCAATTTTTCTTAAGGGGCTCCTTTAACACTGGAGGAATGTTTGCGAGATTACACAGGAGCTGAAACATTGACAGATGCTTGGAGGTGTACACATTGTCAACAGTATCAGCCTGTCATAAAGACATTGGGAGTATGGTCACTTCCGGATATTCTGATAGTTCATTTCAAAAGATTCAGGCAGTAAGTCTTATAACTTATAACATTTCATAAAATCATTCAGAAGATAAAGTCTGGTTTTGTCTTCTTTAGGCTGAAAACTAGAACTGTCTTGAACTAGTAATTCGAGTTTTGGCAAGAGAAAAAGTAGACCTATAAGATTTGTTAAATTTTAAATCCATCATGTAACACTGCTCTTTTTTCTTTGATTTTTTATCAATGTATTTAAAAATCGCCAAACATACTTGAGATGAGCCGACAAATTGAAACACTATAAACAAACTAAATGACAGATGACAGTTAAACTCCACTTGCATTTATGTATAATGAGAAATTTTGAGTATATTATATAAAAAATTTCGAGCTGTCGGTGGACTACCTTTATTATACTTGAGGTTGATTTGAGCTCTTTTGTACACAGAATTTTTATTTGCTTTTACCATAATTTCAACAACGATGTCGTCATCTATTTTATATTTCATGTTTGACTGTTGCTTCTGGGAATAACCTTTCACAAGTTGACAACAGGTTCCTAAAAAATTGTATTGTATTCTAGCTAAAATTTTCAGTTATCTTTGTATCATTGTTAAAAAGTATCGAACACAAATAAAAATTCCGTGGACAAGATTATGGTTTCTTGAAACTTACAAAGATATATATGAAATTGTTGTGGAGGAGACGAAAAATACTAAATGAACAGGAATTAACAATCTATTTTTTTTATTCTAGGCAAAGTTTAAGAGGAACTAACAGCACAAAATTAACTACTATGGTGGAGTTTCCAGTTTGCGGATTAGATATGTCACCTCATCTTGCCAACAAGTGTAGCTCAGAAACCATAGACGGAGATCAAGTCTTATTGGGAAATAACTGGTCACCTTGGAAGAAGTCCCAGAAGCACTCCACTGCGTCTGACAGCATATATGACCTTTACGCAGTCTGTTACCATCATGGTACCAGTTTGGGTACTGGACACTACACAGCTGCTTGCAAAAATCCATATAATGGCCAATGGTACCTATACGACGATGCCAAAGTCACAAACCTCAGCAGAGAATCAGATGATATGAGCAGCCTTCTTGTTAATAATAGTGCCTATATACTTTTTTATCAAAGACGTGGAGGATATTACTCAAGTAGCTCAAATTCAAGGTGAGAAGAACATACACCCTTGTACAAGGTTATCTAGAGCACATAGTAGCTATTTAGGTTATAATAAAGGAGAAAATTTAGGTTATGTTAGCATAGGTCATTGGATAGAACAATTCTAATTTTTTTAATTTAAAGTTTTATATTGTTCTTCTTATGTTATAGCAGTGCCGCTAGTACCAGTTCCGTCAGTTCAAGTGTGGACCATTGGATATCGAGAATGCCAAGATTCATTCCGCCTAAACATTTGAAGATAGAAACACCTGTTACCAACAATAAAGAGAATGTTGAGGGTACTGAAGAGATAACGGAAAAAGACAATATAGATGTTGCGTTAAGGAACTCCCAGAATGCTCTGAAGACTGACAGCAGCAATAGTATACCGAAGTTTATAGACGAGTCCTCGAACATGCACTTGGAACACAATTCTCAAAACGATGGTTAGTGTGTATACAGATTTGCAAATTCATTAGAAAAGATCGGATATTCTAAGTTATTCCAGAGATACTTACGATCCAGTGGAACAGTGCAATAATAAAAAATCTGCGTTATACGTTATCTAGTAAACGAGTGTTCTCTTTCAATGGAGAAGTGAGGATGGTCACAGTTACGGCCTGCGCTGCGGCTTAAATATTAGTCTCACCTCTGTGAAGATGAGTTCGAATGAGTAGGTTCTTCTTCGCCATAACTTATTTCAAAATAAAATAAATTTTACAAAGTTGAGAAATATGATAAAATACACTACGCAAAAAAATTAACGCACATTCTGAAAATCTCAATTTTAATGAAAGTTAACTCTACATTGACTTTATAACATATTTTTTATGTTCTCTCGGGAAGGTTTTGAACGAAACAAGACACATCAAATGGACGAAAAATTCAGGATTTCACCGAATCTTATGTGAAAGAAGAGAAATAAACAATTTTCAAAATACTGGAATGCTGATAAGTGATTAAATACTTGGCATTTCCACCCCTTGCGTTAATTACAGCTCGGCAACGACGGTTCATACTCAAAATGAGTGATCTTAAAATGTTCTCATCTAATCCTTCCCAGATTTCTCTGAGTTGGATTCCTAAGTCATTAAGAATAGCTGGATGATTTTCTGAACTTCTCAGCCTTCTATTGAGGTTGTCCCAAACCTGCTCAATCGGATTGAGATCTGGACTTCTTGCTGGCCATTCCATTCGAGAGACTTCAACCGCACGATGCGCGCACGATGGAGTCTGGCATTGTCGTCCATAAAAATGAAATTTTCACCAATGTATGGGGCAAATGGCACTACATGCTCTTCAAGAATGTTCCTTATATAGCTATCAGCATTCATAGCTCCATTATCAACGACCACTAGGTCTGTGCGAGCAGTCAAAGATATTCCACCCCATACCATAGTTGATCCTCCCCTGAAACCAGTAGCATTCAGGAAATTGCACTGAGCATATCTTTCATGTGGACGTCTGTGTACAAGGGAACGTCGATCACAATGGTAGAGGCAGAATCTAGACTCATCTGTGAAGAGAACTCTTTCCCAATCAGCCTCTTCCCAATGGATATGCTCTGTCGCAAAATCCAAACGCGCCCTTCGATGGGCTACACGAGGCCTTAAATCATATTCTCTGAGGCGATTTCTGGACACACTTGTATGGGAAACTCCAAACCTTTCTGCAATTCTTGTGTGTGCCCCCTTCTTCTCGCAAAACTACCGCTTGGGCACATTCCTCTTGGGTCAAATTGCGTGTTTCGCGTTGCATAGCGATCGAGTGTAGAAAATCAAACGAAAGAAAAACTATTGATCACTAGAATTGAACGAGAACAACTGATTTCAGAATGGAGCCAATTCATTCAAAATTTGATAATCTCATCTTTTTTTATTCCTGCTGGGAAAAAACATCTGTATTGAAGAAAAACATTGAAAGTGGATAACATATCCATGCATAATTCTGATAAAATAATTATCATTGAGAACACCTTCAGTTGTAGAATAAATTTGAGATTTCCATAATGTGCGTTAATTTTTTTGCGCAGTGTACAAAAACAAATTCTGAAAAAATGCAAAATCGAGGGCAAATTTAAATTAAAAATTCAAATTGACCCAACAGTAGCAGAGTCCATTAAAAAGAAATAATCTCATATCTCTGAGCATTTTCGGCATAATTGCTATATTGACCACCTAAGTACTCTTTTTTTAATTTGAATGTTTTCTTTTGAACTGAAAATTTCGATTCACGAAGAGTATATTTTATTTTTAACTGATATGGTCTCACAACGCATCCCACGGTTGGGAAGCGTATCATCCAATCTCACAGTGCAGTCCTGACCATCCCCACTTCGCCATTGAAGTATTGCACTGGACACTCGTTTATTCAATATCTTATCTCACAGATGTGTGATTGTTGCACTGTTCTCTGAACTAACGGTTTGATATTCCTATAATTTCAAATATATGTTTCCAACCTGTATACAGCATGTTTGATTGCTTTTCAGGACCATGATATCGTTTTTATTAATTAATGTAATTGTTTCAGAGCTCCGTCCAGATTCCAGAATAGAAAGTGACACAGAAAATATTCCACCAGAAAGAAATCCATTGGAACCGATATATAGAACCAGCATCTATATAAATTCAGAGGGGCAAGCTGACATAAAGACAACTTCTAATATTTCTCCGGTGTTGAGTCCTCTGAGACTCAACCACGTGTCAGAAGATGATATAGAAGTGACCTTGAGGAAGGTCGATAATAAAATGTACTTCAGTTCTGTGTCTGTTCAGAGGCATTCTGATAGAGGAGTGGTTAGAAACATCGAAACATCAAACAGTAACCTAAATTGTGTAAGTACTGTTTTGGAAAAAATTTTTGAATATTTTGCCCCAAAGAGTTAATAATGTAACAGGCCATTCGAAAAGTCCCTGATCTACCATTGTAAAATACATTTTTTTGGCAGAATTCGATTTTATTAGTTTCGGCGATGACTTCTTCATTGGCGCTAAATTTCTTTCTAGCGAGCATTCTTTTGAGGTCTGAGAACAGGAAAAAGTCGCTGAGGGCCAGATCTGGCGAATACGGTGGCTGCAGAAGCAATTCGAAGCCCAATTTTGCCATTGTTTTCATTGATTTGTGACTCGGCGCATTGTCTTGATTAATAGCCCTTTTTTTTCCTTCAAATGGGGCCGTTTTTTAACAATTTCATCCTTTGAACGATCCAATAACGCTATATAATGATCGCTGTTGATGGTCTGGCCCTTTTGGAGGTAATAAATGAATATTATACCTTGCACATCCCAGAATACTGATGCCATAACCTTGCCAGCTGACTGTTGTGTTTTTCCTCGCTTTGGATTCGATTAATCGTGTGCAGTCCATTCAGCTGACTGTCGATTGGACTCTGAGTGAGCCATGTTTCATCCATTGTCACATATTGATGCAAAAATTCGAGTTTATTGCATTCAAACAGCTTCAAACACTGCTCAGAATCATTAACACGTTGTTGCTTTTGATCGATTGTGAGCTCGCGCGGCACCCATTTTGCACACAGCTTTCTCATGTACAAATATTCGTGAATGATATGATATACACCTTCAGATGATATCTTCACAATGTGTGCTATCTCGATCAACTTCACTTTACGGTCATTCAAAATTATTTTGTTAATTTTTTTGTTGGTGGCAGCCTCTTTTGGGCGTCCATGCGTTTGCCGACTTCGGTGCTCATTTCACGTTTAAACTTAGCATACCAATCAATGCTGGTTGATTTCCCTGGTGCAGACCCCGGAAACTCTTCATCAAGCCAAGATTTTGCTTCAACTGTATTTTTTCCCTTCAAAAAGCAATACATTATCAGCAAACGAAATTCTTCTTTTTCCATCTTTTTACAAATAACGAAAGTAGCTACACTCACAACGCAATATCTCACAAACTAATGGTCGGACTGCTGTCAAATTTTGACACTTATCGTTTTAAAGTTGGTACTAACTAAAAATGGTATGGATTTAATACTAGCACCGCCATCTGTGCATCAGACCGGGGACTTTTCAATTGGCCTAATACATAAGATTGGTATATAAAATTATGTTTTAATATAATTGAAATAATACTCACCTTTAAACTGAAGTTTATAAATCAATGACAAAAAGTATGCGGAATGTTCATGTGAAATTTTATCATTCGGAGATTGATAGTTATTCACACTATCAGGAAGACAAGCGATACTAACCAAACGAGGACATACTTTGCACCTTAGCAGTAACAAGGGCAAGCAATGAAGTCTGAGGCTGGTCAAGAAACTTGCCTCCTGAGTTGTGTATTATATTTTTTCTACCACGAAAGTTGATTTTTAATAACTTTTCTTTTGATTGAAAATGTAATCTTTTTGGGAAAATTCCGATTTTTCAAAATCAATATGTTGGATGTCACTAAAATTTTTTGTGTATACAAAGTTCATCAATAAAGTGACTCAACAAAAAATTCAGTTATGTAGCTTTCAGACAGGAAAAACTGATAGTTTTCACGACCTACTTACTGAGATGCCTAGAAATTCTGGTGTGTCTACTTATATCTGTAAAACTTTGGGACAAAACAGGAGATTTATGCCTACCTGATTTTGAGAGATCACTAGACTTTCAGATGGCGCAAACATTGTTTATCGTAAACTGTTATATCAAACCACACAGGGTGTTTTAAGGTCAACAAAATACAAAATGGTCCCATTTCACAAAAAGTATCCTTATTCACTATTTAGAACTATTCCTTATGAACTAAGCTTTGAATAAAAGTAAAATAACAAGAACTGAAAAACATAACTATAGTGGGAATTTGTACAATTTTGCCAACCGTACGGAACTCTGGTAAGTTCTAGATGATACAACAAGTGATCTATTTCAAAAAGTTCAAAACAAAATCTAATCTTTCTAGACATTTCAGTGGTACCCCCTAACGTTCCTGACTTCATATTATTGCTTTATATCAAATACAGTATGAATTCAGTGGTGTTACTTCATTATAAATATTTCATTTAGATTATTAATTTCAGTCTATTAATTGAAAAATTTCTTTGCAGATGTCTCCTCTACCTCGAAGGACTCAAACTCAATCTCAGCTATCAATGTAGAAGATTTCGATATTCATTTTTTAAAACTATGTACATAAATTATTAGATAAGTACAATAGATAGTGATAAATAAACTTTTCCATTTGTATACACTTATAAATTGTTCATATGACATGTTCATGCAATGATGAACTGTATTACATATAAATTATGTAATTTGTTTTGAATATTCTCATTTTTGTACAAGGTCTTATGAAATACTAGTGATAAACATTTCTTAGAAAAAGTATACCAAAAAGTTTAACAGAGTAATATATTGATTGTTGCATTAATTATACCATTATTTAAAGTTTTATTTTGAGACCTTATTGTTGAAAAAACAATGGATTTTTTTTAATTTTTGTTTTTTTATTTGTTAGAAAGTTTATCTTAAAGACTGTTCCGAATAAACATTTTAAAATTTTTAATAAATACATAACGATATTTTCTTTTCAAATATTCCCACATTCCTTTACTCCACAAAATTTGAAAACTATTTTTTCCTATTTTGTGGTAAATCCCGTTCATTCTGCCATACGTTGTGCAATAAAATCCTGCAGAAATATCTAAGTTTCACACAGTTTTATGGTCATATAGTTCATTATTATATGTTGGGACTTAACCTATTTTCTGTAAAATTTGTGATACAGAAAACAGTTCTGCCAACCAACGTTTTTGATGCAAAAATCACAAAACGACGTTTAAGGAACTATTCCATTTATTTCATTGAAAATTGGAGGATAAGAGAAAATAATGTACAATACTTGTATAGAAGGCCTATTCTAACATTGTTTCCTCAAAAACTTCTGTACTTATACTGTAACATAGGTACGTACTTGGAAGAACAATAGAAAGTCTTTTATTAATATTATTTATTTACATATATCAAATTATAAATGACCATAAATAGAAGCTCAATAGCTATTCATCCAGAGCAACCTCTACATCCACAATGGACACACTCAACAATTCGACCCTGAAAAAAATGAATGTTTGAAAAATTCCAAAATGATTTGAAAGGCAAAAATTTGTTTCAAATCCACTTACTTCTTCAAGTTTTCCTTTTGGGACTCGACATATACAGTTAGTACCAAAATTAGTGTCTCGAGCTTGAATACATCTTAAGCAACACAAATTTTCATAACCTTGTTTCTTCCATTTAGCTATCAGGTTTTTGTCGGCAATATTTTCATTTAAACAATAGTCATATAATTCTCTACTAATTGCTTTTCGCCTATAGAATAAGTCATAAATATATCTGGATTTCTGATGGTGTATCTTGAATATTGGCCAAAGAGACTCATTTTTTCTTTTACCCTCATGAGATTCAGTTTCAGCTGTAAAAACACAATGCAGTGTATCTATTGCAAATAGTCAGTTATCTGATCGAAATTTCTCAAAATACTTATCACATCAACTGAGAGGAAAACATAAATAAGTGAATAAATAATAATAAAAATAACAGAATATTCCAGTAGCTACCTTCTCTCATTTTTTGTTCCAGTTCGTCTAAAGTAGGTTCTATTAGTTCCCATCCTTCTGGTGGTGCTTTTTTACTTCGTCTAACTTTCGGCATATTTGAAAATTATTGCTGTTGTTATGTTAATTTAATAAAATTGTTTATAGTTTACAGTTTTTCAACAATGCAAATTCAACCAAATTTCTAGAAATGTCATATTCAATGACACTTACACATGATAACCAACTGTTGAAAGTGAAAGTTGCAAATTTTTGAAATATTTGATGATCGTATTTGAAATTTCGTTTTCTAAAAGCATGAAATGAATTATTGGACTTAGATTCTATCTGTGAATGAAGAATAACGCAGAATAGGTGAAGTTGAAGATAAGTGGATATTTTCTTAACGTTGCTACCATTGTCTGACAGATAGGTATTCAAGCGCCCTCTTCAGTGGTGTGTGGAAGTTAAATTTTTCATTTCTTTCAGCAGTTTGTGAGGAGTGTTATGATTTAGTGGGTGTATGTTGTGCTTGTCTTTTGTTTTGGAAATATATGCAAAATTGAGAAGTGAGTAAATGTTTACAAACTACTCTTCTTCAATCCTGATATATTTCTGTTCAGGAAACCTTGAAATATTACAACTTTCATTGATGTTTTCTGAATGGAACTTCCTGATGGACAATTCTTGGAATAAAATTTTTTGATTCATGACAATCGATGACGATGCCTGGAAAACGATGTGTTTCATTATATTACCCATTAAGTATTAGATGAAAGCATCAAATAGGTTGGCATTTTTCAATTGAATTTCAACAGAACTATATCCAGGTGTGCGCTCTTTAAAATATCCTGACAAATGAATTGATTTCTGGAAACACACCCCTAAAGTTACTATTGCGGCGCAACAATTTGTAGTATTACAGTTTCATATCAAAATTCAATGAAATATTTTCATTTTTGAATATGGATTTCTACTTTGAATTTTTCTTTTCAGTCAAGTTAATTGATTGGAGGTAATTCCGGATGGAAGATTTAATTACCATATATTACAAAATTAATGGTTCAAAAGAATTATCTTATTCTCTTTTTGCAAATTTCATTTGAATTTTATGTTGTTCCCATAAATATATTTTCAACGATAAACAATAATTATCTGCCCGGACAATTATTTGAGGTAGTTTTGTTTGTTTTTGACAATGATTGACCTTTTAAAAGGGTCTGAAGAAAATCAAATTAGAATTGATAATTCATCGAAACTTGAAACTTCCAAAAAGAGATACATTGGAAATGTATATTCGTCACACACTGGCGGATCTAGGAGGTTTTTCAGGGAAGGAGGGAGTTCACGGGCAGGGGTTAATGGGAATTAATAACCAAAAATAAAATCCATAGAGATGAAAATGTAATTTTTTTCAAGCAACTGAAACTGGTGAACAATAATATAAATATGATCATTTTGTTACGATGACATTTCCCGCACAATATCGTCCGTCCGTAAATACGATAACTCTCGAAGGAAAACTCCAGACACTTTTGAAATCTTTAGGGTTGGTTAGGATCTCGAATGTCGCGGTTAATTTAATTAATCGGCAAAATACAACTAGGGGTTCTGCTAATAACGTTCGAAATTTTGTTTTCCTCATAATTTGAAAACTACGAATTCATTCGAGATGAACTTTTACATTAAGATGTATAATAATAATTAGCTTTGTGCAATTTCTTGTTGATCGTATGACTATACGAATTTACAAAAAAAAATTATAGACAATATTTCGGTGACAATAGTCCGATCAAGTTGAGATTTTGCTTACAAATGTAAAATAACCATTTCAAGCTTAGTGTAAAATTTCATTTTGATAGTGTCATCAGGATCATAGAAAATTCAAGCAGATTATAGAAAAAACTGTTTCATAATGCATAATGCATTTTATGTTGATCTTGATATCTTCGTAACAATAGATCAAACAAAGTTGAAATTCAGTTTATACAGGGTGTTAGTGAATATGTGCGACAAACTTCAGGGGATGATTCTACATGAAAAAATAATAACATGTTGCCATATAACTTGAGTTCGCCACGCCACTGGAATATTTCAAAATAAAAAGCATTTTTATATTGCTCATTCAATTTGTGACAAAAAAACTTCTCATGTATTCTTTCGTATGGGGCGCCGTTTTCATGCAAAAAATAAAAGATCTTAACTTTATCAATAACTACGTAATAATTTATCAAAGAAATTACACGCGTCTAGATGTTTTTTTTTTTTTTTTGAGAAAACGGCTCCTTATACGAAAAAAGGCATAAGAGATTTTTTGTAACAAATTGAACGAGGAATTAAAAAATGATTTTTCTTTGAAATATTCCAATAGCGTACCATTTTTGTCTTTCAAAAAAAAATTAAGAGCAATAAATAAACTACAATATCTCTTATCTCGGAAAACGAAGCATTTATGAACTAAAGTTAGGTATATGGCAATATTTCATAATTTTTTTTATGTAGAATCACTCCCTGAAGTTTGTCGCACATATTCACTAACACCCTGTTTAAACTGAATTTCAACTTAGTTTGATTTGTTGTTACGAAAATATGAAGATCAACATAAAATGCATTATGCTTGAAAATGTTGAAAATGATCCTGTATATTATGTTACATGACCACCCAAATGTTATTTCTGTAAAACAGGGGTATCGTAGGATTAGAACGCATTATCTGGATAACTTAACCGACAACAATGACATCATAGTGAATCACATCTTGTAAAGGATTATCCATTTTGTATAACAATTTGTATAGTTCCGAAAGTAACGTAAATAAATGTCCTGCGCGTTATCTCTCACAGATCTTGTGATCCTTGGGATTTTCTTAACAGAAATTCCATCAAATTTGCATGAAAATACGTGCAGGTCGCAAAGCGATAGTTTCATGCGTTCTGAAGTTATGGCCGAAAAAAGATATTCTTCAACTGATGCACGGCGAAAAACCAAATTGTGTCTTTAAGTTCTGACAGAAACAGAAATCCCATCAAATTTGTATGAAAAATCCAAAAGGTCGCAAAGCGATAGCTTTAGGCGTTCTGGAGTTATGGCCGAAAAAAGATATTCTTCAACTGATGCACTGAAAAACTAAATTGTGTCTTTTTTCGGCCATAACTCCAGAACGCCTGAAGCTATCGCTTTGCGACCTTCTGGTTTTTTGTTACAAACCAGAAGGTCGCAAAGCGATAGCTTCAGGCGTTCTGGAGTTATGGCCGAAAAAAGACACAATTTAGTTTTTCAGTGCATCAGTTGAAGAATATCTTTTTTCGGCCATAACTCCAGAACGCCTAAAGCTATCGCTTTGCGACCTTCTGGTTTTTTGTTACAAATTTGATGGGATTTCTGTTTTTGTCAGAACCTAAAGACACAATTTGGTTTTTCGCAGTACATCAGTTGAAGAATATCTTCTTTTGGCCATAACTTCAGAACGCCGGAAACTATCGCTTTGCGACTTTCAGGTTTTTTCATGCAAATTTGATGAAACTTCTGTTTCTGTTAAGAAAATCCTATCATTACATTTGAAATTTCGGAGTAAAATGAACAAAACAATGAAAGTATGACTAAGCGCCCCCTATCGAAAGCAGCAAAAACAAATTTATCATGAGTATATTTTGTCCTTAATCAACAAGATATTATCTTTCAGACGAGACTAATTTGCTCAAAAATGTTGATCCAAACTCAATTTACAGGCATTTCAATCAGTCATATTTCTCCGTTTCCCCTACCCTTATTTGATGTCGTAAAATCGAAAGTGACAATTCAAAAAGTAGAGAATTTTCCAAGGATTACAGTGATGATATGTTTTTTCAACTTTATATGAAACATTTTCGAGTAAAATTCATTTTTCTACTCGACGATAGCTATTATGCCCCTTAGCGGTAGAGATATGAACTTCAAAACAATTTCCAGTGTGTTTTCTTGTAAACTTTAGTGGTAAAATTTTTTACCGCAAGTCTCTACGATGAAAGGATCCTGCGATATAGCCGCTTACCTCGCTTATTTGCCCACCCTGTACATATTTTAGAAGTGAATTCTTTGAAATTGGATTTTAGCCTTTGATTATGCGAGGATCGATGTGAAATAGCACTAAATTATATACAAATATAGCTTTTTTAGTTCTTATCTTTCTAGTTTATTGAAAAAATAAACCGAGACATTCTTAATCCTTGCTGTTCAGTGTATTACATAATAATAATATAATCTCTATGTAAGTATGTAAGTAAGTAGAACCTACAAATGCATCGTTAGGCTGAAGACAATTCAGTAGTTGTTTCTCCCCACGGTATTAAATTACTGCTAACTAATGCATTGTTTGAAATGATGTTATGTTGTTAAGGGACGTGACCTTAAAATGCTTAAATTGTTTCAACTGTTAGCAGAGTTATCTTCCAATTGAACTCTTGACCATAATTAGAATACTTCGGAACCAGATTAAGTAATCAGTGAGCTGGTTTTCCGTTTAATGCTTTATGATGATTTAATGACAAATTTTTTAATCCGATTCTTGTGAACTTCCTTATGTAGATTTAATATTGCAGTTTTGGGAATTAAACATTTTCATATGAAATGGATAAAACACATGATTCTCATTTATAGTGGATTCATGAAAAAGAGTATAAGATTCTGAGGTTTAATTAAATACGGTTTTATCGAGGGTTTTATAAAGCGAAGCATTGAAACATTTTGTTGAGTAAAAAAGTTGACGCCCGTCCCTGAATAGACCGTCCTATCATTTTGTCACAATGTCTGTAATTTCCTTATATTGAGACGGAAATGGTCTCAAACCATAAGATTCGACCCATTTTCAAATTCAATTTTATCATGTGTCATATTATACAGAGTGGCAACTTTTTTAATGGGATTGCAAGAATGCAGCGGTTGAGTTCGTTTATGGGCATAATCGAAAATTTTGTTTTTCTGGTATTTCAATACAGCAGATTTGATCGAGATAAAAAATTCTATTTTGATCTGTAATAACTATTTTAAACTTCATGTTGATTGCATGACTAGGACCATAGAAATTTAAGATGAATATCCAAATGAAAATGCGTTTGAGCGTTCCTTTATTCATGCTCCAATTTCATTCTTGGTTATTCTTTTCTTATACAGGATATTCCTGAATTATAGTTAATAACGAAAATAAGAGACTCCCTTGGTAATTTTAAGAAGAAAAAGTACTAGAAACGATGGCCCGCAACCGATTTATTTTCATGGCTGTTGAAGTTTTTTTTTCAAGTTTTTTTCAAAGCATCTGCAAAACACAAAATACATATTTAACTGGAATTTGGCATAGTTATTCCAACTTAGAGTTTATATCACGTGATATGCCAATTTCAATTGAAAATCTACAGAGGGATATATTCTTTGGAACAGTACCTGCTCTTTTCTTCCAGAACTTTTTTTGGTGGACCACTGGTAGTTAAAGAAAAATGTAAAACTGATGCTTGTTTTCTCGATATGTAACAATGATTCATAAATATTCGATGTTGCATTTTCCCTATTTGAACCAATAAAATGATGTTATAATAGTCTTTTCTTTTCTTACCAATAAAACTGCTCTCTGCTTCCACACAGCACCGCACTGTATAAGGATGTGAGGGAACAGGTTAAAGGACCTCATAATGAACTGTAATCTTAATATATTTAAAATGTCCGTGAATGAAACCAAAAAAACGTTATATAAAACACCGAAAACTTTATTCTACTAAACTTCAACTTTTTTTTCCGATAACCATACATTTCATTAATAATCTAACAGAACATATGTCTTGATATTCCCAAAATACGCGATGTTGCCAAAACTAAACATCACAATAATTCAAAAAAAGGCTCAAAATTCGATTAATTGGTATAAACATAGGAAAAATTTAGGACCACAAGAAATACATTCGAAAACAAAGTGTTAGGGCCTATGCACATAGGACATGTCAATGCTTTCTTCATTTTTGTATTTTATACAATTTTTCCTGTTCAGAGGATCTTATTATAATCTTATATCAATCGATGTCTGGAGTAAAATAAATCGTACTTATTTATGAGATGATCGCTGAAATGGTATATAGACTCCTCTTAAACCTAACCCAGACTACATGACAAAGAATGAGAATGGTGCTACTACTGATATTGATCATAGGTGTAACATCCTAACCAAAAAATTATATCCCTGTTTCCAGCAGGTCAAGAGTGATGAAAAGTGGAAAATTGCGGTAGAAAATGCGAATATACCTATCCGTAGCGTTCTCACCATCGACCCGGTTCGAAGAACAAGGGAAATAATTAGACAGTAATGCAGAAAAGTCACGCTGTTTTTATGTGTTGCCCCTACTGGAATACGGTTACTCCCTTTTTACGTCCGCATTTAGAATTCGTCACGAAAGCAACCTTGATAAGAGTAATTCCAGGAAACTTGTTATTCCACCCTCTCACCCACGTATGCCATAATGAAACTCGAAACACTTGAAAAGGTAGCTACCATAAGGGGTGTATAGAGTGCATTCTACTCTCGTATGGCGTATGCAGTCGATGCCAGACACATCTAGCGGAGCATTTCGGTTTTTTATTTTCTATAAGAACCTGCATACCTACCTAGGTATTCCCCTGATATTTCGCAGAATAGCAGATGTCATAAAAAAGGCCAAATCAATCGAATTACATTGTGAACATTGAATATACAGGGTGTCCCGGGAAGAATGCGACAAACGAATACCATGAATTAAAGTCATCATGGAGGACCCGTATCAAGAGGTTTCAATCGCCTGAGTGCCTTCGTTTGGGATATACAGGGTGATGTTCATCTTATGAGTGAAATTTCACAGTTCAATAACTCTTCAACTAATCTACCGAATAATTTCAAATTTTGAAGTTTTGTCACCCTTTCCTATCGCCTTCCTTCAATATTTCTGAATTCGAGTAAATCAGATCCGGACTAGGAAAATTTAAGCCCTTTTTTATTTTCTTGAATATTGAATCACCCTGTATGTTGATATCGTGATTCTTTTTCGTTTTCGTAACCACAAAGAATCAATTCATAATGAAAGTTTTAAATATCTGCTTGGCACGGTCATTCAGGGTGATCAATAAACATTTCTCCATGAAAAAATTTCATAGTTCAAGATATTTTGAATTTATCCGTAGAATTCGAGGTAGAATTATTTCGAAAATTGAACTTCCTTCACCCTTCACGAATGTCTCACCTAAATTTTCCTCAAATTATTTAAGAAAACTTTTAATCAACAAACTGGATGAAGAATAGAACAAAAACAGCAAATAAATTGAAAATATTTGATATTGAAAACAATGAATCAAAAATAAAATATTTTCAGTTCAGCAGATATTGTTCAAAATGATATTTCTCCATTTTAATTCATTTTTGAGCACGTTGATATGATATAGTTGTTTCACAGATTCCGCTATCTTATTCGTTTGAATCGGTTGTACTTCTTTCATGAGGGAATGTTTATTGGTCACTCTGTATGTATGTGGCAAGCTGAGTTTTAGAATGTTGATTATGAATTAATTCGTTGTGGTTACGAAGACGAAAAAAATTATGATATTGACGTACAAAGTGATCCAATATTCACGAAAATAGAAAAAGTCTAAGATTTTGTTAGTCCGGATCTGATTTATTCGATTCCAGAAATATTGAAGGGAGGCGATAGTAAAGGGCGACAAAACTTCAAAAATTAAAATTATTCGGTGGATTTGTTGAAGAGTTATTGAACTAAAAAAATTTCACTCATAAGAAAATGTTTATTGATCACCCTGTATGACCGTGTCAAGCAGAGATTTAGAATTTTTATAATGAATTGATTCTTTGTGGTTCCGAAAACGGAAAAAAATCATAATGTTCACGTACAGGGTGATCCAATATTCACGAAAATAGGAAAAGTCTGAAATTATCCTAGTCCGGATCTGATTCACTCGAATTCAGAAATATTGGAGGAAGGAGATAGGAAAGGGTAACAAAACTTCAAAATTTGAAATTATTCGGTAGATTAGTTAAAGAGTTATTCAACAGTGAAATTTCACTCATAAGATGAACATCACCCTGTATATCCCAAACGAAGGCACTCAGGCGATGACCTCAATTTATGGTATTCGTTTGTCGCATTCTTCCCGGGACACCCTGTATGTAAACCGCTATTACAATATTGTGTATACCTTTTTTCGTGCCTATTTTCATGGATAAGACTAATTTCTCTGAGAAGGCTGACATTATCATTATCAGAAAATAATATTAGGACTCGTATTAGGTGTACAACTTTGCTTTTGCCGTTTTGCAATTCATGGCTGTAGCGATGAGTGGTAGTCGAAATAAATAGATCGTAGATGTCATACAATAAGCTTAGGTATTTATAAACATAACGCCATTGAAATATTAGTCGATTTGTTTCTGCATCATAAACTTATTCTCGATTAAACATGTGAGCTTACGAGCCAAATTCTCGGCTTTTGCGGGAGGTTTAATTTTTCGGCTTAATTATGAAGAAATATGCGGCTGAGGCTCATCGAATGCTCTAAAATACCTGAAATAATGCCGCTAGAGTGAAAGAACGTGCTGAGAGTGGCTTTAACGCTTCAAGAACTGTGATTTTGAAGTCGAAGATAAGCATGGAGGTGGAAGAGAGAAGATTTTCGAAGATGAAAAATTGGAGGCATTACTTGATCAAGACTCGTGGCAAACGCAACAAGAATTGGCAGGATCATTGGGAGTGACTCAACAAGCCATTTCAAAAAGCCTGAAAGTCATTGGAATTATTCAAAAACAAGGAAATTGGGTGCCGTGCGAGTTGAAGCCGAGATATATTGAACGGCGTTTGTTTGCTTGTGAGCAGCTGCTTGTAAAGCAAAGACGGAAGTGATTTCTGAAGCGCATTGTGACTGGATGTGTTCATAACGATAATCCCAAGCGCAAAAAATCATGGGGATATCCCGGCCATGCTTCTACGTCGTCGGCCAAACCGAATATTCACGGTTTTAAGGTCATGCTCAGTATTTGGTGGAACCAGCTCGACGTAGTTATGAGTAGTTAAAACCGATTGAAACATCACAGGCGATCGTTATCGAACGCAATCAATGCGTTTGAGCCGAGTATTGAAAGACAAACGGCCACAATACAACGAGAGACATAACAAAGTGATTTTACAGCATGACAATGCTCGACCCCATGTTTCGAAAGTGATCAAGACATACTTGGAAACGTTGAAATCGGAAGGTCTACCCCACCCGCTGTATTCTCTAGACAGTCTAGACGTTGTTCCCTCGGACTTTCACTTGTTTCGATCAATGGCACACGGCCTGGCTGGTCAGCGCTTCTGGTCTTATAAAGAAGTAAAAAATTGGATTGATTCGTGGATCGCTTCAAAAGATAACCAGTTTTTCAACAAGGGATCTGTACGCTGCCCGAAGGATGGGAGAATGTAGTGGCTAGCGATGAACGATACTTCGAATCATAAAGGTATAAACTGTTTTGTACAATAAAGCCTCGATTTTCGAAAAAAACGGCGGAAGCAAAGTTGTATGCATATGTATGTTGTTTCTCTAATTCTGTGGTTATTCCGTTCATTCTTCCACATCTTGTAGAACAAAATCGTGCGAGAATATATCAGAAACGCACAGTTTTCATGGTTATATTTTATTATTCTATGTTGGTACTCCGTACTTTCCGCCACGGCTTTCTCTGTCAATTCATCAATTTGCCTTGAAGAAATCACTTCTGCCAACCAACATTCTTCAATGCAAAAATCACTAAAATATATTTATGGAAATATTTAATTAATTTCAATGAAAATGCAATGAATCAGAGAAAATAATGTATAATACTCGTACAGAAGGCTCATTCTACCACTCGTTCATTCCAAAACTCGCCACTTCGTGGCTCGTTTTTGAATTTTGAACTCGTGGAAGAATAGCAATGCCTTCTGCACTTGTATTATAAATAACTATTTCCAAGGAGTCACTTTTCATTGAGAGTTTGTGTTTTTCCGCCGAACGTAGCGAGGCTGATAATTGAAAGCGAGCTATGAAAAGTCACTTCTCGTTTTTTTTATGATGATTGGATGAAACATCGCGTAAAATCGTTATTGGTATATTTCGAGAGAAAACAATGGATGTTTTATTTCATTGTTAAGAGGAAGGTATTTCATCAATGATGGAGAACAATATCAGCCAAATAGCCGCTACAGCTACAATTTCAGCACCAAATCCTTTTCATGAAATTTTCCATGACCAATTCGCACATTTGCTGCTGTATGTCCTCGATAACTTCACGAATTCCATCTCTAAGCTATTGAATCGATTGCGGAGCATTGTCATAGACCTTATCTTTTACGCGGCTCCAAATAAAAAAGTTTATAGGTGTTAAATCACAAGATCTCGGTGGCCAGTTGTGATTATCTCTCAGAGAAATAACACAACCATGAATCTTTTCCTGCAAACTACCTATTGTTTAGTTGCTTCTATGATACGTAGCGCTGTCTTGTTGGAAATAAACATCCCTTCAATATCTCCCAATTCCGGCCATAGAAAATCATCAATCATAGCCCGGTAGTCCAATATAACAGTTGCTTCACACTCATTTTCACATGAGTAAGGTTCAGTCACACCAACAGCCCAAAAACCGCACCAAACAGTAACACATTGAAAATGACGAGGCTTTTCAACAATGGACTAGTTTTCATTTTTTTGTTAAGGATTAATTAATTAATTCTAAAAATTTAAGTAAAATGAAACAAAAATGTGGTGGAATCATTGAAATATCTCTAGGAATGAAAAAGTTATGGGACTTCGAAGTTGCGCTTGGAAGAATAATTTCATAGTACGCAGCGTCTAGTGTGTGACGTCACGCCACTTACACGAGGCGACTGGTATTCGCAGAGTGCTTACGAATTCATTGGTGTACAATAACTTGTGCCGTTCGTGTCGTGTTTTGTTCGTTACACGATGGCTGAAATAAAAAAAAATCCTACAAATATTGTATTGTGCCTATGTGTGCAAGCACGACAATTGAAAACCCCAATAAATTGTTTTTTCATGTACCAAATGACATGAATCAAAGGAAGAAGTGGTGCAAATTAATGAGGCATGACTTAATTATACCTAAAACTACATCATATGTGTGTGAAGATCATTTTGATGTAAGTACCTATCAGTACTAGCTGTCTATTTCTGATAATAAAAATACTAAGGTGTAAGTTGGTTTGAAATAAGTTATTGAGTAAAAATAACTTTGTCCTTTCACGAAGCCTTCTTCCATTATGGTGACATAAAAACAAAATTCGAGTTAAAACTACACTGTACAACTACAAACGGCGCGAGAGCCTTGGCGCGGCTAAGTATTTAAACGTAATTTATGGTGTAGCGATCACAGGCAAGTGGCGTGACGTCACAGACGAGTCTGAGACCAAAGACGTTCCGCGCTAAAATACGTAAATTTAAATGATTTATTTCTCAGTCATTTATTGATGGATTTTCAAAATTTTTTCACTGATTTATCAGTTTTGCTCTATATTTTAATTCTATCGTGTCAAATATAGTATTATCAACATCACTAAACTAGTCCATTATTCTTAGACAGTCCGAGCCCCAAATGCGACAATTCCGCTTATTAGCCTTCAAGGAGCAAAAAGGCCTAATCACTGAAGAATATTTTTCGATGAAAATCCGGATCATTATGATGCATTTCAAGAACCCAATCAGAATCAGATACGTTGCTGGTGATCGACCGACTTGAGTTCTTGTGTCAAGAGGGGTCTATACCGTTGCATGTTATTTGTTATTTTTAAGAATCAAGACTATATTTTTTCAGAGATATGAAAGGGCGGCCACAAACTGGGCTAAATTGCCTCCCATCGAAAAGAGGCGCCTGAAACGCCGGCCCTGGGCGTAGTTTCCACTTGTCGAAATTCAAAAGATGACAGTTTCAATAGTGACAACTGCCCAGATAGCGGGCTATTGAAAATGGAACTTCTTATTCGAGAACCCTCTAAGTATGTTTCAACTTAATCAGTGAAATTTATTCAGCTTATCACTAAACTTAAACACACTTGAAAGCTTCTGACTCAGCGGCGCCAGTGTTTTCCTGGAATTTTTGAATTATCCCATCTGAATAATAAATACTAGTTATTTTAATTTCCACAATTTCATTATTTAAAACACAATTGTTTCGCTATACGGTAGCTTCTTTAGATTTCCCACATTTCAAATAAATAATAACCTAGTGTGATACTCTGGGTTTGATTCCGAAATAGTTGATTACTTTTTCCATTTCACAAGTCGCTTTTAATTGACATTGGATTTGGACTAGTCTCCGATATAACGAGTGTTTTTTGGCGACCGATTTAACAGCTGTCAAGTGATTTATTCTCAGTTTGGTTTGGCAATTCATCACTTATGCCTGAACAACGCTTGCAAATAGTGCAATTTTATTTAGAAAATAATGGTTCTGTGCGGAATACGTATCGCGCACTACGTCCATTTTATTTTGTTTAGCGATGAAGCGCACTTCTGGTTGAATGGCTACGTCAACAAACAAAATTGCCGCATTTGGAGTGAAGCTAATCCTCAAGTGTCTGTCGAAACACCGTTACATCCAGAAAAACTGACTGTTTGGTGTGCTTTATGGGCTGGTGGAATCATTGGTCCGTACTTCTTCAAAAACGATGATGGTCAGAACGTTACAGTCAATGGTGATCGGTATACAGGGTGGCCACTTTTTCAATGGGATTGTATTGGTAACTTTTAAACCATAAGAGTTAGAAGGTCGGTCAAATGGACAAAAAGTTGCATGCATAGAAGCATTATCAAGCAGTTCAAATAAATCGAGATTATCAGGGCCGGTTTTCGAGATATCATAAGAAAAGTAAATTATGTCATTTTGATTTTTCTTTCTTTCCCACTTCATTTCAAATATCATCAAAAAATGTCAGAGGAATTTTTTATTTGACAGTAAATTATCCTCAATTTGACGTAATCAGATTTCGTATCCAACGTTTCGTACTCTCTGGGCCACCCTCAACCCCATTTTTTTCAATACGGACCTGCATATTTTATGACATTTTTCGAAATAACTTTTAACGCTGAATTTAACGATATATCATACAATGTCATTCAAAGTAGATTTTCAGGTGATTTTGACCCTTATCCAATTTTCTTTGGGTCGGATCTGTATTACCTTCATTTAGTTTAATTAACAACATGCAATATGCAATAAATTTCGATAATAAAATCAACTTACCCATCTCGAACTAAATGGAACATATTAGAATCAAAGCAAGAAACCAGTATACTGGTTTCTTGGTTCTTCTTTTATATTAATCATTTGAATATTTTAATTCATAATAATTGAACGAAAGTATCATTTAATGAAAGAAAAATCAAATGATTATTCGAAAGTAAATGAAAATTAATGAAGTAAGTGTTCGAAATGTCCACCATTTTGTAAAATGCACTTTACGGTTCTGGAACCCATACTTCTTATACATTTGCTTGTTTGGTCTCCTTGAATGCCTTCCAAAACATTCTCAATTTTCTCGTGAGGTATCACTATTGTTGCATTTTGTCATTTGTTCCGTTGAAACAAATTACAGAATTGAACTTTATTTTGAGAGCATTACGATATAATTTTTTTCTGCAACCGTCCGGGAAGTGCTCACTTTCCGGACGCTTTTTCTCTGAGAAAGTAGCATTTCCCGGCCTAGTCCGGAAAGTACGTACTTCCCGGACTAGGCCGGAAAAGAATCATAGAATCCATAGCAACCGAGATAACGAAAAAATATTGTACGCAACACGCCCGAAAATGGTTTTTTTGGACTCACAGACTTCCAGGACTCGCTTACGCTCGTCCTGGAATTTTGTCTATTCGTCCAAAAAAACCCTATTTTCCGGACTTGTTACGTAAATTACTATTGCAAGGCTTGGTATTCAAATTTAAAATCATTGTATTCGCGTCTCTTGACTATTTTATTAAGAGCAGTTTTTGAAAAATTCCATTAACTGGCCTCAGTTCTCGATTTTTTTTCTGGGTTCGATTGAATTTGGGTCAGAACATTGATATCGTTAATAGACTTGTTTTTTCTTACATACACACCATTAATTTTGGATGAGGGTCAAAATCTCCTGAAAATCAACTTTGAATGACATTGTATGATATATCGTTGAATACAGCGTTAAAAGTTATTTCGAAAAATGTCATAAAATATGCAGGTCCGTATTGAAAAAAATTAAGTTGAGGGTGGCCCAGAGAGTACGAAACGTTGGATACGAAATCTGATTACGTCAAATTAATTTACTGTCAAATAAAAAATTCCTGTAACATTTTTTTATAATATTTGAAATAAAGTGGGAAAAAAAGATAAATCAAAATGGCATAATTTACTTTTGTTATGATATCTCGAAAACCGGCCCTGATAATCTCGATTTGTTTGAACTGCTTGATAATGCTTCTATGCATGCAACTTTTTCTCCATTTGACCGACCTCCTAACTCTTATGGTTTAAAAGTTACCAATACAATCCCATTGAAAAAGTGGCCACCCTGTAGAGCCATGAATACTAACTTTTTCATTCCTGAATTGAACAACCATGATGTCCAGGAGCTGTGGTTCCAACAAGACGGCGCAACATGTCACACAGCTCGTGCCACAATCGACTTATTGAAGGACACGTTTGGTGACCGCCTAATTTCTCATTTTGGACCTGTGAATTGGCCTCCAAGATCTTGTGATTTAACACCGCTAGACTACTTTCTGTGGGGCTATGTAAAGTCATTGGTCTATGCGGATAAGCCACAAACCCTTGACCATTTGGAAGACAACATTCGCCGTGTTATTGCCGATATACGGCCACAAATGTTGGAAAAAGTCATCGAAAATTGGACGTCCAGATTGGACTACATCCGAGCCAGCCGTGGCGGTCATATGCCAGAAATCATATTTAAAATGTAATGCCACAAGATTATCTTGCGGATAAATAAAATTCATGTCAATCGAATAATCCATCGTTGTTTTATTGCAATTTAAAGTTCTATAGCTCTTAAAAAAAAAACCTTTACATATAAGACGATTGTGTGAAATTTACATTTTGCAGTGCCTTTTACGCTTCAAACCATGTTGTGATGTATCAACTATTAGGCCCGGTGCACACATCCTACTTTTGCAGTTACGACACCCGTTGCGGTGTCGTACCTATTCAATGCACACTACTTACGACACCGTCGTGGTTGCGGAGCCGGATCAATTCACTTCAATGAAGAGCTCAATATCCAATTCCCTCTCTGCCATTGTGCGAACTCACGACAAACGTCGTATGTGTGCGCAGGCCAATTTGGAATAGAGTACTGAGAGATCGCATGTACGACTGCGGCACAGTTGCGGCCTAGAGGGACATGCTACCAAAAAACGACCGTATGCTGGCAGTTACGACGTCGCAACTGCACGGCGGGTAGTGTGCATGCTCCCATTTGATTCTTTGTACCACAGGCCGCAAGTACGACACAGCAACGGAGTCGTAACTGCAAAAGTCGGATGTGTGCACCGGGCCTTATCCCGTACGTGATGTTATCAGAAGCTTTATCAGAATGTCAGCCCAGATGTGATATTCTCAGCTAGCTCAGCGATTCTCATCAAATGATTGCATTAAATATTTCGTTACGCTCGTTATTTCAATTATAATGTTAAATGAGTTCTGTGCGACGTACTCGGTACATTAATTAAGCAATAATTTATTGTGAATCTCGTGTAATGCAATTACCCTGGAGTTTGTATACCCAACATACTCGTATATGCTTACTCAATCTCTACTACCTAGTGCGTTTAAAGTTTTTATTTGTGTATTATTGTTTTTTACGAATAATTATTTTATTTTATTCCGTCTTAAATAGTCATCTGAATAAATTTGTTTGTTTATTCAAGCTTCGTTCGATAAATTCTGGACTTGAAGTTGAACGGAAAGCTGCATTGATACTGTTGCATGCATATAATTGTATGATTATTGTTATCTCTTTATACAGGGTGTTTCAAAAACATTGCGAACAAATTCAGGATATTGCCCTCTGAGTTATATGGGGTCGGAAAGATTCTTTAGATATTTATCCGGAAATGCTTCGTTTCCACGATACGGGGAAAGCGTTGAATGTATTCCAAATTCCTCGATATTATCGAAACGTCTCGAGATTTGATTTTTTCATGTTTAATATTGAGATTTCAGCAACTACAGTGGCGTACTGTGCGTACTGTAATTGACTCTCATTTTTTGAAGAACAAAATAGTACGCCAGTTGATTTTTGCAAATTTAAATTTATTCCTACAATTCATATTAAATTTGAAACAAAAAGAGTTTTTACGCTTTTTCACTAGGATGCACCACATTTCAATAAAAAGTTTCAAACCGTTTGATATTAAAACAATAATCGAGTAGAGCAATAGAACAATGAATTTTATTACATTAATAAAAAGCGTATTAAATTACAAGAATTGTTGAAAGTGGCTGCCTCCAGATAGGATGCAAAAGTCCAGTCTTCTCTAACAGTTCTTAAAACATGAGAAATTTGTTATTTATATATTTAGAAAACCTGTAACGCCCTGTATCTTGTATACTGTAACGATTGTCCGGAAAAAGACTACAAGATCTTTCTGATTCCAAATAACTCAGATATTAATATCCTGAATTTAATGCTTATGGAACACCCTGTATATTACTACGAGAAATCAGTTAAAAATTGAAATTTAAGGGAGAAGTTAGTTATAGATAACGAAACTATACACAGCGGCAAAATTAGGGGAACGACAAACTCTCAACACATTTGTAGTTCATTTTTCTCAAACCCTATGGCTGTTTTTTAATTGTAGCTTGACTCCTCGTGAACATTACTGTTCAGAGCTGTCCTCATTCATTTCTCTTTTTATTATATGTAGGGGCGAAAAAAAAAAAGAAAACTTAGGTTTTATCACAAAACCCTTAAGTTAGAAACAAGATTGTTTACGAATACTCAAATATTTCTTCATTTTTTCTGAACATTTTTAATTTATTTATCGCAGGCAAATCCTTTGGTATAAGGTCAACGATTCACGAGTTAAAGAGATTTTTATTGAAAAAATTGTAACAGCGAAGACCTACGACTTTTTTTCTGAAAAAAACCTCTTCCATTCTCCATCCTGCCAATATGTAGTATAATAAAGACTGTTTGCGGTTTGGATAAAAAATGTACAGGGTGTTTATGAGAAGATCATGAACTTGGACAAGCCGAATTCATGAGAACTCAAGATTTTTAATTACAACCTATATTTTTTATTCTTTCAGTTAATTCTACGTATATATAAAAGAAGGTGGGGGTTACTTAAGCAAACTTCATACCTCTTATGAAAACTTTATCGAGGAAAAACAACAAAGGAAACACCGCAGTTTCTAACTAAGTGGAGTAGTCTGTAACTTCCGGAGAACATAGAAAAAACTAAAAGTCGATGTTTTGAAAATTATATTCGACATTTCTTGAATTGTGATTAATTGTACTTTGGGATTGTTGAAAATCCATAAACCAATAAAATTTTCTATCACGAATAATTAATTTCAATTTATGAAATGTTAAATTTAATTATCGAAACAGCGACTTTCATTTTTTTTATGTTTTCCCATATTTTAGGGAGAAAGATAATTGTCTCAAACCCAAAATTCCAATTCTTCAGCACAAAATTATGGTTAGTTTTCCATTAACGTCTAATAGGTTATCAGCAATCATTTATTGATTTCGATTCTGTCAGGAGCACCCATTTATTTTCCTGATCAAAAGTTGATGAGAACTTTCTTCAGAGGCTCGTTTCTACGAGGGATGAAGACGTTGACTTTATGAGGGCAAAAAGAAAAGTTCTTTCTCTAGGGGTAGTTAATGGTATAGCTGAAGGAGCTTTAAAACTTATTGCAAGTTTTCATAACTTGATTAATGCAAAGGAAGACCAAAAACAATTTTGCTACGCAGTGTGCAAGATCATAAAACATAGATCTCTTTTTTACGATCTGGATAAGATCGCTTGCAAATAGTGCAATTTTATTTCGAAAATAATGGTTCTGTGCGGAATACGTATCGCGCAATACGTCCATTTTATTTTGTTTAGCGATGAAGCGCACTTCTGGTTGAATGGCTACGTCAACAAACAAAACTGCCGCATTTGGAGCTAATCCACAAGTGTATGTCGAAACACCGTTACATCCAGAAAAACTGACTGTTTGGTGCGCTTTATGGGCTGGTGGAATCATTGGTCCGTACTTCTTCAAAAACGATGATGGCCAGAACGTTACAGTCAATGGTGATCGGTATAGAGCCATGATTACTAACTTTTTCATTCCTGAATTGAACAACCATGAAGTCCAGGAGCTGTGGTTCCAACAAGACGGCGCAACATGTCACACAGCTCGTGCCACAATCGATTTATTGTAAGACACGTTTGGTGATCCCCTACTTCACGTTTTGGACCTGTGAATTGGCCTCCAAGATCTTGTGATTTACCACCGTTAGACTACTTTCTGTGGGGCTATGTAAAGTCATTGGTCTATGCGGATAAGCCACAAACCCTTGACCATTTGGAAGACAACATTCGCCTTGTTATTGCCTATATACGGCCACAAATGTTGGAAAAAGTCATCGAAAATTGGACGTCCAGATTGGACTACATCCGAGCCAGCCGTGGCGGTCATATGCCAGAAATCATATTTAAAATGTAATGCCACAAGATTATCTTGCGTATAAATAAAATTCATGTCAATCGAATAATCCATCGTTGTTTCATTGCAATTTAAAGTTCTATAGCTCTAAAAAAAACCCTTTACATAGAAGACGATTGTGTGAAATTTGCACTTTGCAGTGCCTTTTACGCTTCAAACCATGTTGTGATGTATCAACTATTATCCCGTACGTGATGTTATCAGAAGCTTTATCAGAATGTCAGCCCAGATGTGACATTCTCAACTAGCTCAGCGATTCTCATCAAATGATTGCATTAAATATTTCGTTACGCTCGTTATTTCAATTATAATGTTAAATGAGTTCTGTGCGACGTACTCGGTACATTAATTAAGCAATAATTTATTGTGAATCTCGTGTAATGCAATTACCCTAGAGTTTGTATACCCAACATACTCGTATATGCTTTACTCAATCTCTACTACAAGGTGCGTTCAAAGTTTTTATTTGTGTATTATTGTTTTTTACGAGTGATTATTTTATTTTATTTTGTCTCAAATAGTCATCTGAATAAATTTTTTGTTCGTTCAAGATTCGTTCGATAAATTGTAGACTTGAAATTAAGTTGACCGAAAAGCTGGATTGAAATTGTTGTATGCATATAATTGTTTGATTATTGTTATCTCTTATACAGGGTGTTCCGTAAACATTACAAACAAATTCAGGATTTCTTTTTACCATAACTCCAGAACGCCTGCGACCTTCTGGGTTTTTCATACAAATTTGATGGGATTTTTGTTTCTGTCAGAACTTAAAGACACAATTTGGGTTTTCGCCGTGTATCAGTTGAAGAATATCTTCTTTCGGCCATAACTTCAAAACGCCTGGAACTATCGCATTGCGGCCTGCAGGTTTTTTCATGCAAATTTGATGAAATTTCTGTTTCTGTTAAGAAATTCCTATCATTACATTCGAAATTTCGAAGTAAAATGAACAAAACAATGAACTTATGACTTAGGGATCCCTATCGAAAGCAGCAAAAACAAATTAATCATGAGTATATTTTTGTCCTCAATCAACAAGATATTATCTTTCAGTCGAGATCAAATTTGCTCGAAAATGTTGAGCCAAACTGAAGTTACAGGTATTTCAATTAGTCAGATTTCTCCCTTTCACCTACCCTTATTTGATGTCGTAAAATCGAAAGTGACAATTCAAAAAGATGGAGAATTCTACAAGGATCACAGTGATGATATTTTTTCTTCAATTTCATATGAAACATTTTCGAGTAAAATTCATTTTTTTACTCGACGATAGCTATTACGTCCCCTAGCGGAATAGGTATGAACTTGAAAACAATTTCCAGTGTTTTTTTGTACACTTAAGTGGTAATTTTTTTTTCCACAAGTCTCTACGATGAGTGGATCCTGAGATATAGCCGCTTACCTCTCTTATTTGCCCACCCTGTACATGGTATTTATGAGAAGATCATGAACTTGGACAACTCAGATTCCTCAAAACTCAAAATTTTCAAATTAGAACCTACATTTTGTATTATTTCAGTGAATTCTATGTATAAAAAGAGTAGGGATTAGTTAAGCAAACCCTATACTAAAAATTATTACTTTGAGAGGTATCGAGGAGGAACTTTAGATGGGAAAAAACCGCAATTTTTAACTGTGTGGAGAGAAGTCTCTGACTTCCGGAAAACATAGAAAGAAACTAAAAGTCGCTGTTTCGATAATTATATTTGACATTTCATAAATTGTGATTAATTGTTCGTTGGGATTGTTGAGAATAATTCATTAACCAATACAATTTTCTATTACGAATAATTGATTACAATTCATGAAATGTCAAATTTAATTATCGAAACAGCGACTTTTTGTTTCTTTTTATGTTTTCCCATTTTTCAGGAAAAAAGATAATTGTCTCAACATGCAATTCTTCAGCACAAAATTATGGTTAGTTTTCCATGAACGTTTAACGAGCCATCATCAATCTTTAATTGATTTTGATTGTGTCAAGAGCAGACATTTATTTTCCCGATTGAAATTTTTGAGAACTTTCCACATGGGACAAAGACGTTTCCTTTATGAAGGCCAAAAGAAAATTTCTATCCCTAGGGGGCAGTTAATGGTACAGCTGAAAGAGCTTTTAAACTTATGCAAGATTTTCATGTCTTGATCACTGCAAAGAAATACCAAAAACAATTTTTGTTATGCTGGGTGTAACATTATAAAACTCTTCATCCAGATTGTGAAAAATAAACCTTCCAAAAATATATAGGGTGTTCTGATTTGTTTCCGACAAACTGAAATGGGTGATATATCACATCATTTTAAGCAAAAAAGTTCCTATGAACATGGGTCCGGAAATGCTTCGTTTCCGAGATACAGGGTGTTAAAGTTGAAAAAATAATTCGCGTTTTCTTAAATATCTTTCGACTGATTCCAAATAATTGCATGAAAGTTGGTACATAGGGTTTTTCGAGGTGAGAAATTCAAATTTATGGTCGATTTGGTTGTATTTTCTAGAGGGCGCCACTGGCAATCATTTCGTCCCCTTTAAACCGTAGCAACTTTTCTGTGCTACCCTGTACGTCATTCTGGACTAAAAAATATCGATTCCCCTGACTTTTCTAGTTAAAAAGGTATAACTCATTTAAGTTGCTAGGGGCAACCGTTTCAGAGAAAAACGCATTTAAAGCCAAATCCATATTTTTGTAATCTCTAAAACATGTAGAAATAAATTTGTAATAATTTTAAATTAAATATTTTTCAGAAGTAACAATTTAGAACAAAACAAAATAACATAATAATTTTTAAAGAAGGTGTTCGAAATGTCCACCGTTCTGTTGAATGCACAAATGACATCTTCGAATAATTGATTGTTTTACATTCAACAATTGTTGCGGCAATAGATTTAAAATGGCTATACACAATACGCAATATTTCAGGAAACAGAATATTCAGAACACTTAAAAACAACAATTACATAGCATACCACTTCTACTTATTAGTGGGCAATAGAAAATCCGCATGCATTTCGCCTTAGAAATTTTCAGAATGAATTTAAATTTAATATTTGAATAGGAATAATTTCATGAAAGGATTTCGAAGGAGTCAAAACATATTAAATCCTGTATCTCGGAAACGAAGCATTTCCGGACCCATGTTCATAGGAACTTTTTTGCTTAAAATGATGTGATCTATCACCCATTTCAGTTTGTCGGAAACAAATCAGAACACCCTGTATATCCTGCATAATCTGTACTTCTGTCTACTTCTTATAAATAACTACATAGTTACTTTTTGTTGTCTTATCCTTTCCATGCTATTCGTAGCATTGGTGACCAGCATGTTAACGATTTTGTCTTTTATTCTATTGGGTTAAGAGGGGTCTATATCGTTTCAGCGATCGGTTAAAGAATTATTATGTTTTATTTCACGCTAGGGACCATTGATTTATATGTGGATTTCACTATTATTCATTTTGAAAATTATACAAAAAGTCTTGTCAAAGGCAGAAAAAATGGTAAAGAAGTAAAAGCGTCTTCTGAATTCTTGAATATGGTACAAAAGACGGTAAATCAGAGGAACGTTTGAATTAGCATCACTTATCCTGAAAAGTAGTGGAATCTCGAAAACGCTGAGGAAGGAGGAGTAGTTAAATTTTGGCAGATCACGAGAAAGCCACGTAGGATAAGCCTCTTTTGAGTAAATAAGCACTCTGGTCGAGATGCATGAGCCTTAACGGCTCATCGTGTGAAAGTGCCGTTGTACTCTTTGTTGTACTCATGAGCGAAAGCTCTCGCTCATGATGGCTCGTGGCTCATCGTATGAAAGCGCAGTTGTACTTTTTGCATTTCGATCCGTCGATGTGGCTCCGAGAGCCGTACGGCTCACCGTGCGAAAGGAGTATGAGTGTTTAATATGTCTAACAGGGCCACAAATCACTGAGTTCTGTGCATCGTTTTCTTAATCATTGTGTGGTCCTATTTGTCATGTTATAATTAATTTCTCATTTTCTCAAGTACTGATATTTCTATGACAAATATATTATTGATTGCTATGCTTTTTGGCTATTATTTTACATATTACTCGTATTCATGAAATAAAAATATTTCAATTAATTGAACTACAAAATGGAAATGGGTAAAAATAGAGTTTTCTTCATCTTCACAAGCCCTGTCGGCACGTGTTTATGTTGACGTAAATAATTTGAAAAACTGAAGTCAGTTCATAAATTTTTCGACCAGACCTCGTACCCACAACGTCATCTGCTTACTTCCGCAATATTCCGACAATTCGGTACGGCATCCCGCGAGAATGACTGAGAGGCGTCGCTGCCGCCTGCGTTTTCGACCGGCACACGGCTGAACTTCATGAATACCGAAAACAGATCGATGCAAAACTGGCAGAGAGAGCCACGCCCGTCACTGGCTGTGTGCACCCCCGTGCTCCACCCTAGGGGCAACGGCCCGGATCCAGATGTAACAGAATTGGGGTCTGCCGGCGTGGTCGCTCGAATTGGAATTTCAATTGATGTTTGCTTATCAGCAAGCAAGGGGTGCTTTTTGGTTTGTTGTCTTCCGGGGAGATGAAGTATCGGGAATGATCGACGAAATGTGGGTCTTTGTCGACGGTTTGGGGAATTAGGAGCGGCGTTGCCAGACGACAATAGCTTAGATGACGGTATTGAAGGATTTAAGGACTAAATGGTCTTGGAGATAATAGAGGGTTATCCTTTTTATGGTTCCAAAAGTGAACGTTAATGAAACACACTTACATTTATAATATTGATTAAATTTTTATTTTATCATAATGCTTGGTCCTTGCCATTATAATATAATATAATTCCACATATTATGTGGAATACAACATTATTTAAATGCAGTGTCGGCTTGTCCTATGGGGCAGTGCCTCACCAAATAAATTCTGGAAATTACACGTTTTAATCGTATACAGGGTGGCCACTTTTTCAATGGGATTGTATTGGTAACTTTTAAACCATAAGAGTTAGAAGGTCGGTCAAATGGAGAAAAAGTTGCATGCATAGAAGCATTATCAAGCAGTTCAAACAAATCGATATTATCAGGGCCGGTTATTGAGATATCCTAAGAAAAGTAAATTCTGTCATTTTGATTTTTCTTTTTTCCCACTTTATTTCAAATATTATCAAAAAATAATACAGGAATTTTTTTATTCGACACTAAACTGTTCTCAATTTGACGTAATCAGATTTTCGTATCATGCTCTCTGGGCCACCCTCAACCTCATTTTTTTCAATACAGTCCTGTATATTTTATGATACTTTTCGAAATAACTTTTAACGCTGAATTCAACGATATACCATACAATGTCATTCAAAGTTGATTTTCAGGTGATTTTGACCCTTATCCAAATTTCTTTGGGTCGGATATGTATTACATTTCGGTACCTTTAGTTTAATTAACAACAAGCAATACAATTCGATGAGAAAATCAACTTACTTATCTTGAACTGAATGGAACATATCAGAATCAAATCAAGAAACAAGTAATAATTATTTACATATTTCAATTCATAATAATTAAACGAATTATCATTTAATGAAAGAAAAATCGAATGATTATTCGAAAGTAAATGAAAATTAATGAAGTAAGTGTTCGAAATGTCCACCATTTTGTAAAATGCACTTAACGGTTCTGGAACCCATACTTCTTATACATTTGCTTATTTCGTCTTCTTGAATACCTTCCAATACATTCACAATCTGCTCGCGAGAAATCACTATTGTTGGATTTGTCATTTGTTCCATTGAAACAAATTACAGAATCGAACTTTATTTTGATATCATTACGATATAATTTTTGCAAGGCTTGGTATTCAAATTTAAAATCATTGTATTCACGTCTCTTGACTATTTTATTAACATCAGTTTTTGATAAATTGCATTCACTACAGATCCGACCCAAAGAATATTGGATAAGGGTCAAAATCACCTGAAAATCAACTTTGAATGACATCGTATGATATATCGTTGTATTCGGCGTTGAAAGTTATTTCGAAAAGTGTCATAAAATATGCAGGTCCATATTGAAAAAAATGAGGTTGAGGGTGGCCCAGAGAGCACGAAACGTTGAATACGAAATCTGATTACGTCAAATTGAGAACAATTTATTGTCGAATAAAAAATTCCTGTAACATTTTTTGATGATATTTGAAATAAAGTGGGAAAAAAAGAAAAATCAAAATGACAGAATTTACTTTTTTTATGATATCTCAATAACAGGCCCTGATAATCTCGATTTGTTTGAACTGCTTCATAATGCTTCCATGCATGCAACTTTTTTTCCATTTGACCGACCTTCTAACTCTTATGGTTTAAAAGTTACCAAAACAATCCCATTGAAAAAGTGGCCACCCTGTATTTTATGAATCAATCTCATCCTCAATTCCACATCATACGGTACGGCACTGGGTCTTTGTTCCATAATATCCTCGTCTCAATCTCACGATTGTTGTATATTCCCCTCACTTCCTATTTAAGAAGTAACCAGTTCGAGGCATGCCTCACGCGCTTCCTTGTCTAGCGCTTTATCTACATAGATGCGACGAGAAATCGAGAATATTTTCACGCCTTTGAAGACGTGAAATATCAATATTATTCTGCACTATTCGGGTTGATCGGGAAGCGGGAAATAGGGTTAGTTTTCGCTTTGTCTCCTGTCATCTTTTTCAAAAATATTTGAAATAATGATGGCAGAAAGACTAATGCAATTTCTCGAAAAATGCAACATCATGAGTAAGAACCAACATGGATTCATCAAAAGCAAATCGACAAATACCGCCATTTTCCACTTCATCAGAAAAATAGTGGAAACTCTTGAGGAGAAAACTAACATCCTTGGTCTATTCCTGGACCTCTCAAAGGCATATGACAGCGTCGATCACGAGATCCTGCTGGAAATATTGGAGCAATACGGAGTTAGAGGACAGCTACTGAAATGGTTCAGATCATATCTGACACAGCGTGAACAAAGAGTGTTGATAACACAAAGAGGTGAAGAAATAAAATCAAACAAGCTTACAATTAAGCAGGGTATACCGCAGGAAAGTATATTAGGATGTATATACTATTTTTAAAATACATAAATGACTTGACAGGGATTACAATAGAAGAATTGATGATATTATTTGCTGATGATACAACTGTTTTGATCTCGGATGCAAATTTTCAGAATCTATCAATCAAGACAACAAACATTTATATGAAAATAGAAGAATGGCTAAAAGATCGCAAGCTCACACTAAACACTGCCAAAACAAGTGTCATGTGCTTTAGAACAAAACAATCTACGCAAATTATAACTGAAGAATTAAAAATTGCTGAAACAACTTTCAAACTCCAGGAAACTGCGAAATTTCTTGGAATAACTTTGGATGAACACCTTACTTGGGGAGAACACATAGAAAAAACCAACAATAGCTTGAACTCAGTATGCTACACAATCAGGATATTATCCAAATACTTAAGCATGGAACTATTAAAAACTGTTTATTTTGCAAACTTCGAATCCAAAATGAGGTATGGTATTTTTTATGGAGCAAATAGAAACGTGAAAAACATCTTCACTCAGAAAAAAGTACTAAGAATCATCCTTGGACTCAGATATCCTGTCCTGTAGAGGTCTATTAAATTAAATAAAATTCTCACATCATATGCTGGATACATTCAAGAATGCTCAAAATATGTCTTTCGGAATAAACAACTGTTTTCAAATGAATTGAGCGAAAGTAATCCCAAACATCACCTCACAATAACAGAGAAAAATTTCCACTATTCTTATCTGAAGATTTTCAACAAACTTCCGAATTATATCCGGAGAGAATCTGAATTAAAAAATTTCAAGAAATCTTTATATAAATTATTGATGGAATTGGAACCCTATGATATGGAAGAATTTAACAATATGTGATTATTTGTTGTTTGACACTATTTTCTTTCTACTATTTGTAGTATTTAGAAATAAAGATCTGTTCTATTCTATTCTATTCTTTGTTGTGATTTGGGGGTAGCGTTTGCTGTGTCTTGAATGTCTAGTGTAAGTTTGTCTCCGTTTTCGTGTGAACTTTCGAAAAGACTTTTCATTCGCAATTTTTACCCCCATTATGCACAAATGCGAAGAAAGTGAAGTGATTCATCAGAATTTCAAATGATTATTTAAATTTCATTCTTTGGAATGAAGTTCAAGGCTACGGATACAATAGCCGTGATAAAACACAAACAACTACCGAAATTATAATTTCAAATGTTGAGTATATTCCATACTTAAGTGTTTTTAGAGAAAAATACCTTTTGTTTTTTACAGTTTTCGTACTGATATGCTGAATCTTGAAATTTGAATCCATTTGAATATATATCAGTTTTTCATAAAATTTGCATTCTTTTGATGTTTATTTTCTCTAATTAAACTTTGAACTGGTTTTCGGAATTAGCCTTTCCCAGAATTTCCGTGGGATTATAACAATACATAATATATTCATGTTGTACATTACACAATATTAATTAAGGTACTACAATTTATTTGAATTTGGAAAATTTTTGTTAAATTGGAATGTACCCTATTCCGTGTTTCACGTCATATAATCTGTCATAATAGGGGACGGTATTGGCGGATTTGTCATATGGTACTTCACTTATATAGGGTGTTTTTTTTTCGAGGTATATAACTTTAAGTTGGCATTACTGTTCAAGATGGCGACCGATTTAACAGCTGTCAAGTGGTTTATTCTCAGTTTGGTTTGACAATTCATCAAGAATAGACTCACGCCTGAACAACGCTTGCAAATAGTGCAATTTTATTTCGAAAATAATGTGCCGTTGTTCCCGACTTTTTATAAGCGAATTTTGTTTAGCGATGAAGCGCACTTCTGGTTGAATGGCTACGTCAACAAACAAAACTACCGCATTTGGAGTGAAGCTAATCCTCAAGTGTATGTCGAAACACCGTTACATCCAGAAAAACTGACTGTTTGGTGCGCTTTATGGGCTGGTGGAATCATTGGTCCGTACTTCTTCAAAAACGATAATGGCCAGAACGTTACAGTCAATGGTGATCGGTATAGAGCCATGATTACTAACTTTTTCATTCCTGAATAGAACAACCATGATGTCCAGGAGCTGTGGTTCCAACAAAACGGCATGACATGTCACACAGCTCGTGCCACAATCGATTTATTGGAAGACACGTTTGGTGACCGCTTAATTTCACGTTTTGGACCGATAAGTTGGCCTCCAAGATCTTGTGATTTAACACCGTTAGACTACTTTCTGTGAGGCTATGTAAAGTCATTGGTCTATGCGGATAAGCCACAAACCCTTGACCATTCAGAAGACAACATTCGCCGTGTTATTGCCGATACACGGCCACAAATGTTGGAAAAAGTCATCGAAAATTGGACGTCCAGATTGGACTACATCCGAGCCAGCCGTGGCGGTCATATGCCAGAAATCATATTTAAAATGTAATGCCACAAGATTATCTTGCGGATAAATAAAATTTATGTCAATCGAATAATCCATCGTTGTTTTATTGCAATTTATAGTTCTATAGCTCTAAAAAAAACACAGTCAGTTTTTCAGGATGTAAAGGTGTTTCGACATACACTTGAGGATTAGCTTCACTCCAAATGCGGCAGTTTTGTTTGTTGACGTAGCCATTCAACCAGAAGTGCGCTTCATCGCTAAACAAAATAAAATGGACGTAGTGCGCGATACGTATTCCGCATAGAACCATTATTTTCGGAATAAAATTGCACTATTTGCAAACGTTGTTCAGGCGTGAGTCTATTCATGATGAATTGCCAAACCAAACTGAGAATAAATCACTTGACAGCTGTTAAATCGGTCGCCATCTTGAATAGTAATGCCAACTTAAACTTTATACCTCGAAAAAAACACCCATTATAATTGCGCAAAACGAAAAAGAGGATATTTCGGAAATGAAACATAGATATTATGAAAGTTGATATTTTCGATGAGATGTGAGATATAATGAAAAAAGATATTCTGAATAAGTGGTGACATCTTGAAATACTAGATGATAATGATACGAAGTGTGTTTCTAATCTCGTCTACGAGAAATCCAAATACGAAGAATCGATAAATGTCTTTGCTCTGATTCAATAATGCTGTTAACACATTCATCTCGAAAGAACTATTCCGAGTTGACTCATACAGATATATACAGGGGATAGAGACAAATATTTACACACGCAACGTGTTGTCATCTAAGTTTCCTTCTCAACTCTATGACTAACCACACAAGAAACGGCCGAAGATCCGTTCTCAAAATAAAATCCAGAGGTGCTTTATCGTCGCCTTCTTTTGTGTTTCTGTATCGGGTCAGAACAGACCAGATGAATTCTTGATGCTGTTTATTGCAGCTACGTTCTTCGAGGGATGTTATACTGATCGTAAAGTGGCTGGGAGTTATGGTTCTTCCTGATGCAATTTTGATGGGAGATTTTGGGGTTCGCGAGGTTCTTGTGTTGGGGAGCAATTTTGTTCCTGTGAAATATAGATGTGGAAGATTTTTACTTATTCATGTAATCTATCTACTAACATTTACTGGCGGTTTAGCTGTAAAACTTGCATTCACGTGAATGTGAGCTCTCCCTGTATAACTTGACGAGAAGAGCAGTGTCATAATTTACGCAAATGGAGCATCGCTAATATCTCACAATAGGAATATAGCACTGTCTATTATGGGAAAAAAAATACAGTAGGGTGCTTCTTACTTGTTTATTAAAAAAAAAAGGGAGAACAGACAAATTCCCCTTGGAGATCAAATATATCTGACTTTATTCAATACAAAATACAATACAGTATTCTCACACTACCTTGCTACTCTAAAATAGTTATTTATAATACAAGTGCAGAAGGCATTGATATTCTTCCACGAGTTCAAAATTCAAAAACGAGCCACGAAGTGGCGAGTTTTTTAATGAACGAGTGGTAGAATGAGCCTTCTGTACGAGTATTATACATTATTTTCTCTAATTCATTGCATTCTTATTGGAATTAATGAAATATTTCCATAAATATCATTTATTAGTGATTTTTGCATTGAAAAATGTTGGTTGGCAGAACTGATTTCTTTGAGGCAAATTGATGAATTGACAGATAAAGCCGTGGCGGAAAGTTCGGAGTACCAACATATAATAATGAAATATAACTATGAAAACTGTGCGTTTCTGATATATTCTCGTTTTACAAGATGTGGAAGGATGAACGGAATAACCACAGAATTAGAGAAATTTAATTTCTATAATCCTGTGGCAAATCCGTTCATTCTATCACAACTTGTAAAACAAAATCGTGGGAGGAATAGGTATTTCGGTTTTTTACAGATTTCATGGTTATATTTCATTATTATATGTTGGTACACAGATATATCTATTTATCTGTCAAATTTGTGATATAGAAAGCAGTTCTGCCAACCAAAGCGAAAATTACAAAACGATATTTATGGAAATAATTGAAATTAATAATAATAATAATATTTGTTTGTTTGTCCCAGTATTTGTTAGTGGATCGATTCTTACTTTATTTTTACTTTAACACAAGCTAATGACCATAGCAGTCGATGCCTTCATTCGAAGTGAAAAAAAAAAATTCTACTTCATTTTAAACTCGTGGAAGAATATTAATGCCTTTTGCACCCGTTTTATAAATAACCAGTGGCAATCCTAGGGAGGGGGTTGCAAAATTCTGCTGGCCCCCCTAAAATTTGACTTACTAAGGCTAAATGATTAGCAGGACTATAGTTTCACTTTACTTTGGCCTCCCCAAAAAAAAATCCTACTTCCTCTTGCCCACCCCTGTTTTTGAAAGCTGACGTCGCCACTGTAAATAACTATTACCTTTCACTTACTCATGATATTGTCGATTCTTATTGAAATGTAAATTCAACGCTAATTTGAATACAATCTTTTCGCAGACTTCTAGATATGAAAACCTACCCAAATTTTTGGAAATTATGCATAGAACTTCAATAGTTTGTTTTGGTTTCTTCGAATGTTTGATAATAGTATATTGTGCAACAAGAGGGGAAAGTCCAACTTTTCTCGCGAGTGTGGAAGTTTGTGGCACTAGCAAACACACGAGCGAGAAAAGGACTTTTCCTACAATTGCTATGGAAAGTAGCTTATTCTTCATAGCACACTGGACTTCAAAACTATGTATTGCTCATACTGTGAGAAATATTATTCCACACGGCCTTTTGCCCACACCTCGCTTGGTAGACCAATGAAATTGGGCTTTTGAATCATTTCTATGGAAACGCAATAAATAAGCACATACTGTCAACGAAGGCCATTTTGATTCAAATCAAGTCCATACTTGAATTATTGAAATTTATGCAGTTGTAGGAAAAGTATAGTGTGCAACATGTGGAGAAAGTCCTTTTCTCGCTAATTAAAATTACAGCTAAAAGAAAATAAGAAAATACAATTATTTTGTTTCAGCTGTAATTTTGATTTTATTGAATGTACATTTTATTAACATGTATGGATAAATTTCTTATTTATAGTACTAATATTTATAGGCATTGCCTAAACTTTAATCTTTGTTTAATAATAATAAAATAATAATAATAACAATTATAATTATATATAATATAATAATTATAATAATTTAACAACAGGGACCACTTACCTCTTACCGAAGGATATGCAACACACAGCGGATCCATCAAAATACAGACCAATTACATGTCTACCAACAATATATAAAATCATCACATCATGTATAGCATCTCGTATCTACAAACATTGCGAGACAAATAATATAATGACAGCACAGCAGAAAGGATGTTCCAAGAATGCACTAGGATCGAAGGAACTGCTGATAATAGATTCCATCATATGCAACCAAGCCTTCAAAAAACACAGAAATCTTTTTATGACATATTTTGACTATAAGAAGGCCTTCGACTCTATTCCACATGGGTGGCTGACAAAAATTTTGGAAATATACAAGATCGATCCAATTACAATAAACTTTCTGAAGTATGCAATGTGCAACTGGAGAACGAATATCGAACTCTCTACAGCGAACATAACTACTAAAGATATTCCAATAAAAAGGGGAATTTTCCAAGGAGATTCGTTGAGTCCCTTATGGTTCTGCTTGGCGCTGAACCCCCTTTCTAAACAACTGAATGCTACTGAAAAAGGTTTCAATGTGAAAGGAAACAGAAATAATATTGCACTCAATCATTTGCTATACATGGATGACCTCAAACTTATAACAGGCAACAAAAACCACTTGCAAATTATGGTCAAACTGGTGGAAAATTTTTCGGAAGACGTGGGGATGAAATTCGGATTGGACAAGTGTCGTACTATTAGCGTAGTGCGTGGAAAAATCCAAGATGAACCGATAGCTCTCTCCAATGGACAGGAGATAGAAGCAATGAAATCGGACGATCTTTATAAATACCTAGGAATGAAACAAAACCGACGAATAAACCATCAAAGAATGAAGGAAGACTTAACAACTGAGTTCATTAGGAGAATCAACAAAATTTTGAAAACAAACCTCAACAGCAAGAACATGACGAGAGCTATCAATACATATGCATGTTCAATTCTTACATACTCTTTCGGTATCATTCCATGGACCAAAACAGATATGGAAAACCTGCAACGCAAAATGAGAACCTTGATGACGAAAGCACACAAGCACCATCCGAAAAGTAGCATTGAGAGGACTACACTGCCGAGGAATAAAGGAGGCAGAGGTCTGCTAGACATCATGGAACTTGCCCATGGTCAAATTGAATGCCCACGAACATACTTCAAAGACAAATCAGGCACGTCAGAGATCTACAAAGTACTGTGTGAAGCAGACGAATCAACACCTTTGCAACTGCACAAGGAGCAATTGTCATACAACCACCAGACAATCCAAGAAAAACTGCAAAGATGGAGAGAAAAGCCCCTACATGGACGACATTTCAACGAGGTGAACCAGGATCATGTCGACATTGAAGCGTCGAACTATTGGCTCACATCAGGTGCGATGTATCCAGAAACGGAAGGATTTCTTTTAGCCATCCAAGATCAAGTGATCTCAACAAAAAATTACTGCAAACATATCATAAAGGATCGAACTATTACTGACGATCGATGCCGTTATGGTTGTCCAACGAACGAGACAATCCAACATATCACGGGAGGATGTCAAATGTTTGCAGGAAATGAATATAAAGAGAGACACGATGCAGTAGGAAAGATACTACACCAAGAAATGGCAACTAAATTAACACTTATTAATTCTGAAAAAGTGCCATACTACAAGTACCGACCGGAAACCATCCTGGAAAACGAACGCTATAAACTGTACTGGGATCGTACAGTTTTGACTGATAAAGCAGTCCCTCACAACAGGCCAGATATATTGCTAGTTGATAAACAACAAAAGGCAGCAATACTCATCGACGTAGCAATACCTAATAACAACAACATGCGTCAAAAAGAGGTCGAAAAAATTTCAAAATATAGGGACCTCGAATTTCAGATAAAGCGCCAGTGGGGAATGATATCAACGAGAACTATTCCAATTATCATCTCAACAACAGGAATAGTACCCAAAAATCTCAAGAGAAATATCAAGCAACTAGGACTTAGTGAGTATATATGTAATATAATGCAAAAAGCTGTTCTTTTAGGTACTGCAAGGACGGTGAGAAAATTCCTAGGAAGCGAAGGACAGGTCCAAGGATCACGTGTGAGAGGACCAGAAGTTCGACGAGAACCAGGGGGACCACAACGACCGGACACGACCGAGCTCTGCCCTTCTGATATTTTAAATATCTGGGATTGAGTGAATGTTCCTCTTAGCGAGGAGTGAGAAGCCGACGGCGAGGAGAAATCCTACGCGTATAGGCAAAAGTCGGATAATAATAATAATAATAACAAATGGTACCACAGTACCAATATGGTTCCATTTGAAAAAATTGAGTTTTATCCCAAAAACTATTACGATGAATTTTATTTGCTCATAAAAAACGCAATTTAGTATTTTTGACGGGATTTCGATTTTTCTAGTATTAGACGGGTCAATTGGAAAAAATCGGAACACATTTAAATGGAGAACTAAAAATTAAATTATAAACATTTTTGACGTTTGAAATGTCACTTATGTGGTATCATTGGATTCAGAAAAATATCCAGATTTCAAAAATTTAATAATTCCATTTAAAAATCGAAAGTTGGCATCAGTTCCGGCGAAACAGGAAGTGAAAAAAAATCATTTGTAGATCAAAAAGTGTCGCTTATTATGTATATGTGATATCCCGAATTTCAATCTATTACCTTCAAAACTAACGGAGATAAGGAGGGCTGTAACATGATCCTGTTACACCCGGTATAGTTCTGTAATTTCCAATTGGCGCAAAATGACGAGTACTCAATATCGCCTAATTCACTTCGGTCTTCATATTTTTTCGATATTCTGCTTGAAATTTATATGGTTCTGGTATACTATTGCTACGAATTTGTGAACGAAGCATAAAATTGTTATTCTTTAAATACAAGCAAAATCTCGACCTGAACAGTACTACTTTCTGGGACACCTACGTGCGTTGATTTGAAATTTCCTCGATGTTTCAGTAATTCATTGTGGTTTGGAATGTTCTTTCACAAAGATGTAAGATTCGAAAGTAGAAAGAATTTTAGGAATAGAAATTTTTGATATCGAAAAGTGATCCTGCATGAAAAAGTGTGTTTACAAATATTTCTCTATTTCTGTATCGTAATGAGTTCATTACAGTTCTTAAAACAGTGCTGTAATGAACTCATGACAGCATCGTTTTCAGATATATTTTTCGTTTTGTGGTTGTCTATGCTGACTTCCAATCCTATCAAATTTCAACAAACGACAATAATTGTCAATATAATATAATTTGGGGATATATAAAAATGATTTGCTACATATTCTCATAATTCTGGTAATGTTCAATCGATTTCGTCAGACATAATTCACGAATTTAATGTGTAATTGTAAATTATGTCTGAATTCGAAACATACGGTTCATATTCAAATTCCGTAATCTGTCAATTTTCGTAACAGTCACACCAACTGCCAAGATACAATACAAAAGTCACTAGGATATATAATCTGAATTTTTCCTTGAATTTCGACAATATTTCGCAAAACTTGACTGAAATAGAGAAAATATCGTCTTATACTCGTTGCAGAAGGCAATTCCAACACTCATGCGTTCCAAAACTCGCTCCTTCGTTGCTCGTTTTCGAATTTCGCATTCGTGTTGGAATAGGAGCCCATTCTGCAACTTGTTTTAGAATATACTATTCTTCCAGTCTCCTATATCTTGAACATTGAACAATCTAACTGACTTTATTATGTTCTACTTATCCATGTTAGTCATAGGAAAAATCAGATAGATTCGTGTCCTTTACACCCAAACTATTAAAACTTTTAGGTATTTAGGAAGGATATTAACTGTAAACACGAAACCTTTATCGATTAATTCACTACTAAATTGTCACGAAATGTTTCGTTCTCTACTATCAGCTAAAAAACGTTGAAATTGTAAAGGAGTAAATTCACTTCGTCTTAGTGTCCTTGCCCTGATATCCCTTAGACAGATATTGGCCTCATTACATCGAAAATTCCTAACGTAGGCGCGTCTTGATAAGGGTCTTGGGTTCTCAAGACATTATCACGTCCCAAAAGCCTTACCCTCGGATGTGCCTACTTCAATTATTGGAAGATGCGTGTTATGGTTTAACCCATAAAAAAAAAACCGGATAACCATTAATGTTCAGTTTAATGAAACTAACTTTGATGGTTTGAAGTTGATATTTGTTGTGTGTGGTTGGGTTTACAAAGTGGTGTAATAAAAATTCGACATGAGGTTTTTGGTTATGATACTTTATGTTTATGACCCACTTAATTTGAGGGGTAGTCGGGTTTGAATAACAGAAGGATCGTTAAATCAACTATGAGTCACCCTGTATAAACGACGCATATTTACGTTTTTAGTTGGTTATTTCTAATAATGAAATCCAGTATATGGGATGGCATCACTTCTAATGAATCATGAATAGGCTCACGCCTGAACAACGCTTGCAAATAGTGCAAAATGAGATTGCCGTTGTTCCCGATTTTCATAAGCGAATTTTGTTTAGCGATGAAGCGCACTTCTGGTTGAATGGCTACGTCAACAAACTAAACTGCCGCATTTGGAGTGAAGCTAATCCTCAAGTGTATGTCGAAACACCGTTACATCCAGAAAAACTGACTGTTTGGTGCGCTTTATGGGCTGGTGGAATCATTAGTCCGTACTTCTTCAAAAACGATGATGGCCAGAACGTTTCAGTCAATGGTGATCGGAGCCATGATTACTACTAACTTTTTCATTTCTGAATTGAACAACCATGATGTCCAGGAGCTGTGGTTCCAACAAGACGGCGCAACATGTCACACACCTCGTGCCCCAATCAATTTATTGAAAGACACGTTTGGTGACCGCCTAATTTCACGTTTTGGTCCTGTGAATTGACCTCCAAGATCTTGTGATTTAACACCGCTAGACTACTTTCTGTGGAGCTATGTAAAGTCATTAGTCTATGCGGATAAGCCACAAACCCTTGACCATTTGGAAGACAACATTCGCCGTGTTATTGCCGATATACGGCCACAAATGTTGGAAAAAGTCATCGAAAATTGGAAGTCCAGATTGGTCTACATCCGAGCCAGCCGTGGCGGTCATATGCCAGAAATAATATTCAAAATGTAATGCCTCAAGATTATCTTGCAGATAAATAAAATTCATGTCAATCGAATAATCCATCGTTGTTTTATTGCAATTTAAAGTTCTATAGCTCTGAAAAAAACACCTTTCACAAGTTCCTTGTCCAAAGCATTTGTTGATGCGTTGGTTAGCGATGGTGAGACATTTTGACATCAGGTGATCCGGATTTTCATCATCCACCTCCCCAAGAATCTGCATTCGTCCTTTTCTGCTAAACACTCATGAGGTGCTTTCTGAAGCGGCAATGTCCTGTAAGGCATCCTGTAAGAAGGTGTAGCATATTCTTGCTAAGATCCATATACTTTTTAGATCACGCAGTATCGAAATTTCAAAGAAACTTTCAGGATTGGTCCAACCCAGGAAAATTAAGCCTAAGTGTTTCTCTTTCGGTTTTTCCTTCCCCTGAAACTATTTCTTGTAGGTTCATTCATCTATACCACATAACAGTTCTGGGCTAATGAAAAGAGTTTTTGCTCCTTTTCTGTCAAGAGTGTTGGCCTCTGCATTTCTCTTAATTCCCGAGTGATTGAAACCCAGACTAAACACTTCTTGTTCTTGCCTATTTCATTGAATTTTATTCGGCACTCAAATACTATCTTAGAATCGATTATATGTAAGCTTAATGCTTTGATTGCAGACTGCCTGTTAGAGCTCACATTCCTAATAGTTTCTTATTAGGTTCTTTTCCACACATGTTTCAATTGCAAGTATCTCTGTCTGAAAAACACCTCTAGAGAGGCCTAACGATAGATAGCATTTGATGATCGCCCTAAATACTCTAGCGCTAGTCCCCCTCGTGTTTTTGGAACCATTTGTGATTTACCATTTGATGGTATTTTTTTGGAAGCTGGGAATCGTGGACATTCTCAATCTTCTTTTCTGATATACATAGTAGTGAAGGTTTTCTCGATGCTAGTTTTCTTGGAAAGGTTTCGGAAGTTCCTATGTAATTGGTCAGAGGACCAGGCTTTCTGATTCTTAATTCCCCATTGCAGTTACATTCCCTGGTCTTATAATACCTTCATAGGATAATCTTTCTATCAGCCTTTATCGTTTCGAAATTAAGAATATATCCTTACCAATATGATCATAATCATTAGTTCTGAAATGGGTAGTGGTTAGAATACGAAGTTCAACGCCTGGGTTCAAATCGTCATCCAAACGTTGTTTTTCAAGCATCCAATCGACAGAGGTTCTACACATTCTAAGGTCTGCTGGCTGCAGTTATTGTGTCAACTAAACCTTATGTTTATGTGATGGTGATACAAAATACGCCATATAGTGTTGTGAGAGAGGACCAAATGTTGTGCGCTCCGAGGAATGGATAAATTTGGATCTTCTTCAACATTTTCACTTACAGCAGCAATATTTTTGGGCAGAGATGCATTTCGATATGAGCCTCAAGACATCAGAAACAAAGCAAGTCTCTTCGAATGTTATCATTGTGTCACCAATGGTAGAATCAGATTGAAGCTTATGTTGATCATAATCTGCTCGTAATACTCGAAACGTACTCATGTACTTATGTCATTGAAACAGGGCTGTAAAATCCTGACCACGACCTAGATAACACAGTAGTGTCTCTCAATGTTCCTCAATGGAAAATAATGTATTCATAATTATTTCACTTTGAGGCAAACAGTAAAATAGAGGCTGAATCATAACTTCTCTAAGTTCATAATAAAATGCAAATTCAATCTCATTATTCATAGATCTGGAAACATTAATCGAATTAAATATTGAAATTCATAAATCTTCTGTATCAACAATGATTGAGTTTTGTGCTATCTCGGTGTTGTAAACATCGAAAGGACAGGAGTGCATTTGCTCGATGTGCACATTCTACCTGAACCGAATTTGGGAAAAATTTAAAAATTTTTCATTTGATGAATCTATGGTTAAATATAATGTACAACTTCAAAACTAACCCTGTATAGTGGCCTCATTGTTTGAACATTCTTTTTACTGCTTACAAAATTATTTTTGAGATTCAATTCCGAAATTTTCATTGTTTACTGATGATTAATTATCAAATTCTTATTATTATTGATTATTCAAGTTTTCCTCCCAGTCTTCTGAGGCATTTCGTTTTTTTGCTTCTACCATTAGATTACTCTTCTTACGAGCCAAACATCCTGCACAGTAGAAATTTCTTTAACACACTAATCTTTCTTGCATGAGTCAAATGGAGTTCGACCGAAGGAAGTCCTTAATTTGAATAGTCTGTGAATAAATAATAGTAATGTCTCAACTTCTGCTACTCTAATTTTGTAGACAGCATTAGAATCATCATAATTATCCAACAAATCGTGCGTGGAATGTTTTTTCTAACCGCTCTCAAAATCAGGTTATTTTTAATTGATACCCAGAACACTTCTTGTTTTACCAGTGTATCTATTTGCCGCTATATCGCAGTCATCTTAATTATAATCTTTCGAACAGAAGCTGGAACGTCTGTTCGGCTATCGTTTAACCGAAATAAACCCAGTTCTCTTTTAGTGTGCGAAGTCTGGTTGGAAGAAATGGATTTGGGTTCTTATCTGAACGATGCTTGTATTTGAACGAAGAATAAATTTTATTATCTCAAGAGAGCTCATGGTGGCACTATGATTCATTATTTTATGTTGTCCGTTCTGGGATCTATGAAAACATAGATAAACTTCTTTGCTGCAGTAAAAATAGAAGGTTCTTTTTGAATTCCGATTTTAAAAAAAGTTGCTTTACCGTTAATGATTACCGTTAAAATTTCTATATTAACCAACGTACGTACGTTGATTGTAATTATTCAATGAATTTCAAATACTAAAAATTATTTATAAAATATATTTATTGGATTTTTGTCTCTCTCTATATACAGAGTGCCTTAATTTTGATTACTTAGCATTACAACTCTTGAATTATTATATTCAGAGAAAAGGTTATTCACATTTCTTGTTTTCTTTTTCGTGAATTAGATGTAGCTGAAAACCTAAATTTGCTTGCTATACGGCATCTCGTTAAAGCTACAGGACTAAGTATTTCGAAAATTAGCCTATTTCTATAAACCTCTATAATTTCTACACTTTTGAACTACTTTCCCTAAACAAATACAACTTTCGAGCGCTTTTTTAATTCTAACAGCTTTACAGGGTGTTAAAGTTTGATTTATTTTCAAAAAAATTCTCATAGCATCTTTCAAATTAGAGTTCACATCACGTGATATGCCAACTTCGTTTGCAAATCTGTAGTGTAAAATTTTTCCGATTACGCGAAAAAATTTAACGAATTCTCTCGACCTCAGAAAAATCCAAATCATCATTAAAATCCATTTAGTGAGCTGTGATTAATAAATTGATTATGAGTGTCTGTAGCAATGATTCATAAAGATTCGATAAACTCATAGAATCATCACAAAAAGAGTAAGACTACAAGGAACATCCTGTATCTTGAAATCAAAGGGTTTGCAGACCTATGAATGTTCATAGTATTTTTTTTTCTTAAAATTATATCTCAATGTTGTTTGAACTTCCTATTTAAGAACACCCTGTATATAAATTAATAAATGTCATGCATATCTCCAAAACTATTCGGCACATTCTGCTGAAATATTTTGCCATTATACAGGATGTTCCACCGTTGATACTCCTCTATTATGGTTACATTCTTAAATTTTTTGTAAATATATAGGATGTCACAAGAAAATGTGAATGACCAAAACATATGGCTATTTTTTATTGCCTATTATAGCCTATTTGCCTTATAAAGCCAATTTTTAATTGAATTTTCAGATTGCATGGAATGAACGAATCCAAGTTTGATCTAATTTAAATATGCTTGAAACTTGAAGTTTTTTAGATATTTCGATTTTTTATAAATTGGAAAATCTAATAACTTTGAAATGAATGAATTAAATTTAATGAGATTTTGGAAGTGATAACTAGATGAACGGAGACAAGTATCAATTCTGAATTCTTGATAACTATGGATAACTCTACTGGGTGTTCAAAATTAGTAAGAGATAATAAAATTGGATACCTAATCAAAATTAATAATACAAGGTGTGGAATAGGCCAGATATTAACGTTTGAATAAATCATCAATGAATCTCATTTTGAACACTCAGTAGGGTTTTCAAATTTCAATGATTATCAAAAAGTTAGTAATTACCACCGTTCTGTCTTCTAGTATTCACTTTTAAAATCACATTCAAATAAATTCATTCAGTTCTGAGTCATTAAATTTTTCCTAAGTCTCTTTGAAATATCTAAAAAAAAGTTTTAAGAATATAAAACTTTGAACAAACTTGGGTTCATTTATTCCATGGAATTTGAAAATTCAATAACAACATATGTTTGACCATATACACTTTTTTGGTACGCCCTGTGTGTTTTCAAACCTTTTGAGAATGTAGCTCTAATGGGGCCTAAAGATAATGATAATTATAACATTTCAGAGCTGAACCGTAATAGAGCGTCGCGGAATGATGGAACATCCTGTACAATGCTCCAAAAAAGCATATTAAAAACAAATGTCGGCTTGATATCTGAGTGAGAAAATCACAATTTAATGAGTAAACACCTTTTCTGGAAACCTTATGGTACCGAAGATTCCCTCATTATCCAACTCAATCATTATTGTTTTACTGCTTTTTATCTGGATCTAGCTTGATATTCAAACATGAATGCGTAATCGTGAAGTTCGAACATATTCCAAGATTTAGACTTTAGAGAGTTGTACTTCCTTGATGAATAATGTCTCATTGCGGTTTGTATTTTATGCATATCATTAAAGCGCATAAACAGTAGATTGTTAAAATAAACTGTTTTATCATTCGAAGGAGAACGTCATTCGCAAGTGTCTCTTCATTATCATTCTGTTCTCAAGTTTTTAAGTGTGTTGTGCTAGCAGAAGAAACACTCAGAATTCTACAATTGTAAAGGTATAGAATTCTGAGCCAAATTTTTGAATTTTAAGGTTTTTCCAAATAGGTATCAGTGAAATACTTTATACTCGCTGTTTCGTTCTAAATTCAAAGTTTGATCTACAAATGAACAATTCTATTTGGATACGAGGTTTTGAATTTAATTTCATTAAGAGTAGATTGCTTAATTATTCACTGAAAATAATATTCTAAAATTTATTGATTCTTCAGAGTGACAATATCGCATTAAAAAGAATAATAAAAAACAAAATTTTAGTGCGCCCATCATTTCGGAAATTTGAAGAAGGACAATGATTTAGAAAGGTACTTGATGAAATATAAAATTTAGTTATAAAAACATTGAATTTTAGTCTCTTTTTGTTTTTTATGAAGTCACAGAATATTTCCAATAAGTTATAGATTTCAAGTTCTTCCTCGACAACACTTAAAGTTTTCATTTTAGGTATATGGTTTGCTCTTTTTGAACGTAGAATCGACTGAAGTAATAAGAAAATATAGGTTCCAATTTGAAAATCTTGAGTTATGATGAATCTGAGTCGTCCAAGTTCATGATTTTCTCATAAACAGAATCGGCAGATTCGAAAATTAAAAAGGTATTTTCGAAAAAAAACTCTTTCTACAGAAATATTAGAGAAAAAGTTCATTCCTTGTCGCTACCATTTTATTTATGGCATATTGCTGAAATTGTTATCATGCAATAATGTACTGGATGTCCCATTTGAAATAAGAAATTAGTAGTATGTTTCCGGTATAATCGGAAGTTGTAGAAATTGGAAAATATTTTAGGGAGAGTTTTCCATAAACGTCTATTAGCCCATCGCGGCGAATCACCCTGTATTATATTATATTAGAATCCTCTTAATGGAAAACCTTTCATTCGAGTGAATACTTTTTTTTTTTTGTTGATACAATTATTTGGCAGAACATTTATCTTAATCATATTTATTGATATCTGACTTAGACTTTTTTTAATTAGTCACCAATATGACGATACATCACTACCCCTGATTAATATTACATCTCTTTACAAGACAAGACCAACTATTCATATAAAAAAGTAATAAAAAGTGAGAACAAAGTGTGGATAAATAGTCCACAGCAACTATATTCATTTGAAAGTTGGTAAATGAAGACATCTCGAAGAAAGAATTCGCATTTCTATATCGTTACGTGACGAGTTGCAGACTTACATTCAGTGTAATTCAAAACCCTTGAACCCGCCACATTTTTCACATATGTTCTTCGTTATTCCTAAAGGCAGTTTCTCGTTTCAGCAAAATGGACAGTATTCGACGACTTCCATGACTGCTGCAGTAATCCACACCGGAATGACATGACCTAGGAAACAGATATCGGTGGCATGGGCGTCTCTACCGGGGATGAAGCGTACAGCATCCCCTATCTTGCTCAGCTTCTTCATTCCCTGCCACATGTCAATATAAGCCTGCACCATGTAAATAGCTCATTCAACCCCTACAACCAAATATACTTAGAGGTGAGTTATTCAAGAATTTTGCTGAGTATTCAAAAATCTATTATTCAATGTTCTAATTAATGTGAGATAATTCAGTTATTCAAACTAGGGTAGGTTTGTCTTATGAAAATCGGACCAAAATTTTATACATATAATAGATTTCCCTTTTCTTTGAAGTTTGTTTATATGTTAATATCGTAAATGGGATTTATTGATAAAATCTCGAGCAGTCCAGGCGAATTATCAAAATGAAATGACAGTCGTTCTATTTCCATTTTTTTTATTATTTTGGATTTTTCCGGAGAAATGTTATGTACTTCGCGTCCTAGTCAAACCCTAGCGGGTATGGTTCCACCTTCGAAATTTGGCTCGAGAACGACTTGCCAAAATTCAAATGACAACGCTATACAGCAGCTCTTCAGATTTATCATTTTGAATAACTCAAAGTTATTATTACTACACATTACTGTGAATTGAAACAATTCTTAATTCTTAATAGAACAGTAGTCATTTAATTTCGATTGAAATAAATTTTTATCAAGCAAAATGATTTGTCAAAACAAATGATCGAAAATGCCAAAAAGTAACAAACAAAAAAAAAGAAAAGATATTTTTACTGCAAAATATTAAATGAGAATATTTCACCAGATCAAATAAAAACACCTTGTTTATTCGACAACAACAAAAACTAACCTTCATTTTACTAAAATATCATTGAGAGGAAACTAAGATGAGGTGGTATATAGTGAAGGTAAATAATTAATACTATAAAAATTACTTAAGAAGCCATTACAACTTTCGGGAGTACAATCACATTAGTGTAGTTAAAAGCCAATAAAAAATAGTAAATAGAGACACCTCAAATGCAAAACAATAAAATACATAATCAAAATGGAATGAGTCAAATTATTGAAACTTTATAGTAGTTTAATAATGAAACAAAATAATTACCACTGATGAATTACTTTGGTTTATTATTTTATCGTTGATGAATTTCCGAATAAGTACCAAATCCATTGAAAAATAGGCGTCAAAATATAAAATTTTGAAGAATATTCGGTGTAATAACTTGACAAATAAGCAAGAAAGAATGTATACTTTTCGCAAATCAGTTCTCGAAGAACGGAAGTAATTTAAATGAAATTGCTTATCTCTTATATTATCAAAAACGGGTTCAAATGGTTTTGGTATATTTTTTACACCAATTGTATTATGAAGAATCAATTCCTCAATATCCTCATCACTTGGCCCAGCTAAAATTACTAACTCTTGCTTTCATTGTCGATTTTGTAGTTTTGTCCAATAGAAATCACAAATTTAGCGATCTGTCACTTTACTGTCTTTCATTTTCTTTGACAGCACCTTACATTAGTTCACTTTTAAAATCGTGTTAGAGAATCCTTTCTTACAGAATGCTTTAATTTTAAGTCATCGCTTATTTGTATGTTGCAATAACTGTCTTCTCTTCTAATACTGGTTTGAATGTTGAAAAAGAGACAAATGAGTGTTATCGTCACTTTTTCTTCAATTTTTAGGAGAATGTTACTTTCTTTTCTCTAATTCTGTGGTTATTCCGTTCATTCTTCCACATCTTGTAGAACAAAATCGTGCGAGAATATATCAGAAACGCACAGTTTTCATGGTTATATTTTATTATCATATTGGTACTTAAAGAAATCAGTTCTGCCAAACGACATTTTCCAATGCAAAAATCACTTAATGATATTTATGGGAATATTTAATCAATTTCAATAAGAATGCAATGAATTGGAGAAAATAATGTATAATACTCGTACAGAAGGCTCATTTTACCATTCGTTCATTCAAAAACTCGCCACTTCGTGGCTCGTTTTTGAATTTTGATCTCGTGGAAGAATATCAATGCCTTCTGTACTTGTATTATAATAGTTATTTATAATACAAGTGCAGAAGGCATTGATATTCTTCCACGAGTTCAAAATTCAAAAACGAGCCACGAAGTGGCGAGTTTTGGAATGAACGAGTGGTAGAATGAGCCTTCTGTACGAGTATTATACATTATTTTCTCTAATTCATTGCATTTTCATTGAAATTAATGAAATATTTCCATAAATATAATTTAGTGATTTTTGCATTGAAAAATGTTGGTTGGCAGAACTGATTTCTTTAAGGCAAATTGATGAATTGACAGATAAAGCCGTGGCGGAAAGTTCAGAGAACCAACATAGAATAATAAAATATAACCATGAAAACTGTGCGTTTCTGATATATTCTCGCACGATTTTGTTCTACAAGATGTGGAAGAATGAACGGAATAACCACAGAATTAGAGAAAGAACTATTCTGTTATTTATTTTTCCTATTGTTATTCCTTCCTATCAACATCACTAAACAACTACATAATATAAAAAAAAATATGCAAATTGTCGAAATTTTTGTTCAGGAGTGTAGAAAGAAAGATCAAACCATTGCTAGAAAACAAAAAATTCGCATTTTTTTATGAAATTTTTGAGATAATAAGAATGAATGAACATTTGCGTACATGGTGTACCAATTTTGATGCTGACTGAGAGCATCTCGAGAACTATAAGACTTAGAGAAAAAATTTTCAAGGACCCCCGATTTCCTTTTTTGAAATAATAATATATATACGATTTAGTGAAATTCCACTAATGAACTAAATTTTTGGCTGAAATTTTGAATGACCTGCGGGACATTAAAATCAACCCATAGAAAAGTTTCGGCTCTTTTCGAATATTTTCATCAAATTTCAATATTCCACTATACATACATTTATCTAAGTAATCCGGACCTGATTTTTTTCAATTAGTTTAAAGATTAATCGATAGACCAAATGAAGTGAATTGTTCGTTCCGGTAACGTGTGCTTTTTGACAAATCTGAGGCTAAAAAACTGTTGAAAAATATAGGGTGTCCCATTTAAGAAACACCAACTCTCCTCTTTATATCTAAAACGGTAATTAATTTCTTTGATCTGCTATGAATATGAGTAAAAAGTAAAAAAAAAATCCTTTTACAATTTTTCGAATATCTAGAAGATAAACCAAGATATAGCGAAATATTTGAAATTGTTATTCTTCAGAAACTCTAGAACGAATTAAGATATGATCTGTTTTCTGACATCTTCGACAAAAAAAGAGGATTTTTTAAGACTTCCTCTTACACAACCAGTTGCAGGAACATTCATTGAAATTTAATGCCTCATTATAATTTTAATCTTCCATTAAAAGGTGCAGCTAGCCAATAGGCACCTACTACTGGAGGATTGAAATTTCTATGACGGCATTAAATTTTAATTAACGTTTCTGCAACTGGGCGTTAGTCTTATAGTTCACGAAATGCTTTCAGTGGGCTTCGAATTTGGCACACCCTGTACTCGAAACTCACTCTATAACTGAATTGTGTATAATTTGCTGTACTTTCCGAAACCTCAACTGGGAAATCTCATCTTGTTCGCGATTTCATTAACATCAACTTCACCCCAGCTACTTTACAAGTTTCCGAAGATGAGATTTTGCGTCATTTAGACGTTGACTGAATATTGCCCTCTTCGACCCAACTGTCCATTGTTCCCTCCTGGGGTTATATAGGCTAACAAGCTCCCAGTCTGCACAACCACTACCGGATCGACAGCTTATTAACTACTAATTCCTTTCTCGACACCAGTTCCTGCTACGGGATCCGATTACTTCAATTCTCTCCCCGGGTCTAAAGGCAGTCGCACAAGTCATGTTTTGTCCGTCAAACGAACAATGCCCATTGTTTCGCTTATTTATTCCTATCGTCGTCTCTACTTGAACGTCCGACACGAAAACCATCCATCCCGAACTCTGAGACGGTGTCAAAATTGCTTCATCAATCACTCTCTCGTAGAACATTAATTACACTACGCCACTGATATTGCTACCGCCGCACATAGGTCAATTTCAACGATCTACGCGGCCAAAAATATTTTCTCACTTTTATCATTTATATTCGGTATTTATCGTTTCTATGCAGTATTATATGTCTGATTGAAGATTTTTTAATCGTTTCTCTTGTAAAATGTAAATAAAAAAACATTGGAATAGAAAAAAAAGTCGTCTTGGGTTTCCGTAAATGAAAAGCCGTGATATTCAAAACAAATGTTGGATTTATTTCATTTTCACGTTGAGTGAAACAATTTCTCCGCAAAATAACATAAAAAATACATATAATTGTCTTTATGCAGTAATTATATTTTTATTCAATTAAAGAGTCATCTTCCTCGCAATCTGAATCGGGTTCGAGTTGAAATCTGCCGTCAATAGCATTTCTATTGTTTCAGGACAAAAACTTTTTGATATTGATGCTTTTTTGGGTCTCAGACTGCTGATCAATGGATCCGAAGTCAATAATAATCTGTGATATACATCAAGGTTGCATTGTTCTCTAGAAAACTTTCTAGCGAAATTCTCACGATATACGCGGAAATGTTCATTATGCGCTTCTGCAGCCTCCTCCGACAATTGACCTATTGGTAGCAAAGCTTTTTCAATGATAATTTAATCATTTAATTTAATAATGTAATAAAATCGTTGTTTAATTGTTTTTAAATTATCACCACTGGTGTCATAGTTGGATAGTAAGTGATTTTCCAGATAATCGAGTTTTGCTTCAAAATTTGGTAAATTTTGGTCTTTCATTACATGAAAGTAACTCCTGGTAACAGTTTTCACACCTGATTTTCCGGCAGTTTCTGAAATAACGAAAAACAATGATTAGCGAAATAATAAAAAAATTGAAATTTTTGTTGAAAAAGACTATGTCGTTAAAAATCGCCCTATTTTTATCATCTGAAAATTTCTGCAGGAAATTTTTGTAACATTTACTAAGGAAAGGATGGTACTTCATGATAAAAAAAGAATAATCACGGGGTTCAACGGAGGACTACAACAAATTAGCATTTGAAGCTTAAAGTTACTTCAAAATTTGTTTAAGAAAACACTCTTTGTTATATACTACGTAAATATACTAATTTTGCATTGAGACTAAGTAAATTATATTAGAAATGAAGAATATTACCAGGGTTATCGAAATCCATCACTTTCACTCCAAAAACTGACAGCGGTAAAGAAATATTTATGTTCAAATTTGTTGTTGTTTCAAACTCTGTGATCTCGAAGAAGAGCGCACTGGTTGATTGGTAAAGGTCCAACTATCTGTGCACGCTCAGGATGTACCTAGGGAGGTTATAATGAGTGATTTAGGATTACCTGGAATGTTTTCTAATCGACGATAATTTGTTTTATATGATTATCGTTAGTTTTTAAAATCCAATTTTGGCCGCGTGGATGGTTAAAATTGTCTCTACTTGAACGTCTGACACGAAAACCATCCATCCCGAACTCTGAGACGGTGTCAAAATCGCTTCATCAATCACTCTCTCGTAGTACATTAATTACACTACGCCACTGATATTGCTCCCTCGCCGGTGGCAGTGCGAAGAGAACACAAGAATGCATTATGTGCATCTCTGGGGCGTGTTTCAAGGCTTTCTATATGTATGTTCTGCTTTTGTCATCGTTGCTATTACTGTTGGGACAGATGTCGCATCTTGGTACTAGATGGCAAAGGCACGAGTTCAAAGGTTTACGGAGTGTGTCAAGGTTTATTTTGATTTTTTTATGGTTGGCGGCGGGATGTGAATCGTTTGTTGAAGAGACAATGTTCAGTCGAATCGCAGAAATGGAAACGTTGTCTTTATGTCATATCCATAGAGTTATGAACATAGAGGGAGTATAAGCAATTTTTATATGTCCCCAACATGGTTAGATTACGTTGTCGGATTGTGATATATTTTGGAATCCTATATTTTTCCCAATTGTCGAATTTATAGTATGCAGAATATTTATTATTTTCTGTATCTACCTGCTGAAATGCAACTATTGCTCTTCTAGTGTCATCCGTTGTTTCACGTCGTTTGGCACGCTTAAAGTTTGTTTTCTGAATATATTTAGGTATTCATCTCCTAATATTTTAAGTTGATATGAAACTTTCATTCACTGTGGGCCATAAGAAGTGCGTTCTTTGTGGAGAAACTCGTGATTTGAGTGAAATATCGTATCACTGATATTGTTAAAAATCACTTCAAACCACTTTCAGGTATCCAAGTTCTTAAAAACTTCACTTTTACCTTGAAAATTTGCGCGAAAATTTGAAGTACACGTCTCAGTTTAGTTTTTAGTGGTGTTTCCAAATATTAAAACAGATTTTCAAAATTCCGATGTTCAGGGTGTTGTTACGAGGATTCAAACGATTCATAATTTTTTGTTAACCCGGACCTGGATTTTCAAGGCGGCTATTCCATGATACGTTTGGGCTCTCAATTAGGAACATATTTGCCAAATATGAAGAAAATATACCGGGTGGTTCGTTTGATATGGCCTCAGAAAGAAACGGACAAAATTCATAAAACACCCTGTATCTCGGCTGAGAAGACAGTAAGACCCAATAAATGGGGTATCTCCTGAACCGCCTTGGTGCCACCTTTGCACCTGTGAAGTATTTCCGTTTCCCAATGAAACACCCTGTATAATGATGATATAAAAAAAATCTGGGCACAAACTGGGGACAGCAAGCTCAAAACCGGAAAATTTGGAGGAAGTTGGAGGAGAAGAGAGAGACAGAGAGGAATTCCAGTTGATGGTCGCCAACCTCCGTTGAGGAGACGGCACTTAAAGAAGAAGAAGGAGGAGAAATATATAGAGAGATGGACAAAACTAGGGGAGGCTTAATCCGACAATGGGTTGTTAGCTGAGAATGAGGATGATGATAGCCAGTACATTAGTCGGAATTTGATTTATTCAAGTGAATATGTTGTTTCCAGGATTCTAAATGGTGGACATATGTTTCTGTTTGTTGGTGACTGTTACTTGGCCTGAAATATAAAATCCAAAGGAGATAATCACAAAAACTTGATGGCCAAGTCACATCGCCTAAACTAGAAATTACGTGACCTGGGAATGTTTCTTGCATTAAAGCCAAAATGGGTCGTATTGTGTGGCTTGTTGAACCATCTTGCTGGATCCACATCTCTTCCAATTTCATATCATTAATTTCAGATCACAAAAAATCGGTAATCATTCGGATATAGCGATGAGAATTGATGGTTTGAGTCACACCATCTTTATTTTTGAAGAAGTACAAGCCAATCATTCCACCAGGCCAAATTGAACACCATACAGTGCCTTTTTGTGGAAGTAATAGTTTCTCAGCAGTTACATGAGGGTTTTCACTGTCACATTTGAAACAATTTTACCGAGTGAAAAAATATGCTTCGTCTCTGAAGAAAATTCTATGCTAAATATAATCCAAACGTTGTTTTTCAAACACCCAATCGGCATATGTTCTACACATGCTATGGTCAGTTCTTGTGGTAACTGAACCTTATAAGGATGAAGATGTAAATCCAGATAGAAAATACCCCGTGCCGTAAAAGAGGCCCAAATGTTGTGCGCGTCGAGAAATGGATACATTTGAATCTTTTGAAGATGTATGGGCCTGACATCACTAACAGATCCAGTGTCCCTTCTAATTTTTTCAATGTCAATTGTACGCTCAGTGGGACGATTATATTGACCATAATCTGTCCGTAATGTACGAAACGTACTTTCTGCAGAATCATTATTTTTTAGAAGGTTTTCACAAATTTCACACGTTCGGTGGTAGATAAACGATCCATAATGTTAAAGGGGTAACTTAACATATGACAGTTCTGTTTGACACATGTCATCGAAACAGCGCTGTGAACTCCGGACCAGGACATGGATAACCCGGAACCACAACAAATTAGTCTCTGATCCTGGTACCATATGCACGTTCGTTAACATTTTGCAATTATAATAATATTTTCCTTCCAAATAAAGATTGACCGATATATTCGTTTCACGGAAAAACTCGAAATTACCTATAGGTGCACTATGAGCTTCTTTTCAGGATACTCTTCAGCGCACATTCACAGACGGCTCTGGTTTCTTCCTTCAAATCAAAGGGTTCGTTATCCAGAGTACACGTAGCCTCAATTCAGACCCGTATACACCGATGCCAGTGTCCCCCTCTTATTTTGATTCATCTGTATACCACATGGATGACTTGTCCAATTAATTGACTTCGACGAACACTAATGACGTCGGAAATATTCACGTCGTTATATTTGAAAGTTTGGCCATAAGCCTTCAGTCCTTTTCATTCAGGGCTTGCTACTCCCAGATATGCCATCCAGCGAAGGCTGGATAAAGATCTTGAATAATTTTATCCGTTTCATCACTCGGGTGCTGGAAAAATAACTACCAGATGGCTATCCTATAATTTGATAAAAGGAAAGTTTGGCAACATCGCATAAATGCTTGCTACTGGCCAAAGAAATATAAAGTGGGACTTTTTAAGAAGGATTACCACCTCGAGGCTTTTCGCATATCAGTCAAAGTTTGTTACCCATTCATTTCCTGTCTGACGGTTCTGCGATGATCAAACTTTGTGCTATGTACGAAGTTGTACAGGGTGGGCCAAATTGGACACTTTTGAATGGGAAGTCCTATTTCTATACTAGATAGACGAAAACTGATGTCGATTTCTGGGGGCCAATTTTCATTGGCGAAAACCGCAACTACATTGCTTTCACCGTTACATTCATTTTCGAAATATTGATGTAACGTTTTTTTTGTTCGAAATTTTTAATTTATGTAAAAACATTGTGGTAACTTTTTACGTTGAATTCAAGGAGGTTGATTGAGTTTTCCGCAAACTGATATTTCATGAAATCGCTATGATTTTTTTTTTCAAATGGAATAAGATTATCATTCCAAAAATATGGCATACTTGATATTTTTCTAAAGTCATATTCGATGTCCCAACAAATGGCCGGCTAGGTCGCCTGACCTAACGTCTATGGACTTTTACCTTTAGGGAAAAAGATTTTATATAAAAATAGACTTTAGGTCAGGCGACCTAGCCGGCTTAAAAATTTAAGGACATGGTTCTCGAAAACTACGCCCGAGTTATTCAGAGCGGCCGTGAATAAAGTTATCATATCCAGGATGATCGCCAATATTCGGAACGAATAGGCACCCGAAGAAGAAGAAGAAGACCTAGCCGGCCACCAGTTGGGACTTCAAACATGACTTCAGAAAAATATCAAGTATCAACAAAATAGGTAATCACAGCAAATAAGAACAAAAAACCTTTATTAAATTTGCCAACGTTTCGAATCTTTATTGATTTTTCATCAGGGCTCTTTATTAGGTTTTATAGATCTCTCCACCAAATTTCATCTCAGACTTCTTTAGACCATAAAACAGTCTTTGAAATTATTAAAAGGCATTTTTCGGGCACTGGATAATTTGTAAAGGTAATGTAACGGGTGTTTTTTTTTCGAGGTATATAACTTTAAGTTGGCATTACTGTTCAAGATTGGGACCGATTCAACAGCTGTCAAGTGATTTATTCTCAGTTTGGTTTGGTAATTCATCATGAATAAACTGACGCCTGAACAACGCTTGCAAATAGTGCAATTTTATTTCGAAAATAATGGTTCTGTGCGGAATACGTATCGCGCACTACGTCCATTAGCGATGAAGCGCACTTCTGGTTGAATGGCTACGTCAAAAAACAAAACTGCCGCATTTGGAGTGAAGCTAATCCTCAAGTGTATGTCGAAACACCGTTACATCCAGAAAAACTGACTGTTTGGTGCGCTTTATGGGCTGGTGGAATCATTGGTCCGTACTTCTTCAAAAACGATGATGGCCAGAACGTTACAGTCAATGGTGATCGGTATAGAGCCATGATTACTAACTTTTTCATTCTTGAATTGAACAACCATGATGTCCAGGAGCTGTGGTTCCAACAAGACGGCGCAACATGTCACACAGCTCGTGCCACAATCCATTTATTGAAATACACGTTTGGTGACCGCCTAATTTCACGTTTTGGACCTGTGAATTGGCCTCCAAGATCTTGTGATTTAACACCGCTAGACTACTTTCTGTGGGGCTATGTGAAGTCATTAGTCTATGCGGATAAGCCACAAACCCTTGACCATTTGGAAGACAACATTCGCCGTGTTATTGCCGATATACGGCCACAAATGTTGGAAAAAGTCATCGAAAATTGGACGTCCAGATTGGACTACATCCGAGCCAGCCGTGGCGGTCATATGCCAGAAATCATATTTAAAATGTAATGCCACAAGATTATGTACTACTTCAAAAAATTAGTTAAGAATCTGTTACTGAATAAATGTTACTACTCAGTAAGAGAATATTTAGAGTATAATGACTTAAAACTATACGAGTAACAGTCAATTGCAAATATTGTTTAGTTTAATCTTTTTGAATTTTCTTTCTTTTGCTTTATTATGACCGGTCCTATACTTGTTTGTCTTAAAGGATCAATAAATGTTATTATTATTATTATTATTATAATCCATCGTTGTTTTATTGCAATTTAAAGTTGTATAGCTCTAAAAAAAAACACCCTTCAGAAGTACATAGTTCTATTTTAAATGGCAAATAATATTTTGAGGAATTAGTTCAATCTTGTGTAAATTCAACGTGAGGTGCATCAGAAATGGATGATTTAACTCTAGTTAAATAATAATCTTGGATTCTTCGGTGCACACGGCCGTTAATATCCCACCCAATGGAGGAAGATTCCCGCTCAGGGAGTAGGTACTCCTAACCCGGAAAGAGCATTCCAATCATTCCATCCAGATAGCAAAATCTACGCTTCGTCACCGAATAAGAAATCTCAGAGCGCGCGGGTTACAGCTGGGCCGGATACGAATAATAACCAAGCGTATTCTTCCTGTCGGTACGAATGTTGAACGCGACGACACGTCCGATTGTACGAATACAAATCTGTTGTACGCGCGACGAAGGCGATCTGAATGAAAGACATACGCAGCCTGCATTCGTATCGACTTCGTTTCTCCTTTTTTTTCATCTTTTTCTTCGGCCGATGCGTATATGCGGAGGGACCGGCATCAAAAACCCGGAAATGCCGATGGGTTCCTTTCTCGGTCACGTTTCAGTAGGAGATTGTTTGATATTATGGTCGCGCATAAACAAAGACGGATTAGGAGGACTTTTCAGCGCGTTGAAAGAGAGGTTTTTGTAGTTGGCCGAGATTTGGGGGGATCTCGGGGAGTTCCGTTTATTTGTCGATCTTATTTCTTGTCGGATTTGTTATTTCTGATGATTGTGGACCATTAGAATGGGATAGATGACAGTAATAAAAAATGTCAAAACTAATGGTCTTGGAGAATAATATACAGGGTGTTGCTGAATACGTGCGACAAACTTCAGGAGGTGATTTTGCATGAGAATGAATGCTATATACAGGGTGTTAGTGACATTTTGCTATATAACTTTTGTCAGCAAATGCTTCGTTTTCCGAGATACGGGGTGTTAAAATTTTACTGAAAAACCGACTACTTATTTATTACTCTGAAACCGGTCGCGATATGCGAATGAAATTTGGTGGGTTTCAAGAGGTTGTTATTACGCGTTTTCTGACTAGGGATTCACGGCTTGGCTTGATATTCAAGCTACTTGATTCGAGCTCAAGTAGCTTGAGCTCGACTAGAAATCAACTCAATTTCAAGTCAAGTAGTAGTTTTTCAATATCAAGTCAAGTATTTCTTAATTAAGTACTTGACTTATCATTAAAAAACTACTATTCAAGCTCAAGCTACTTGAGCTCGAGTCAAGCAGCTTGAATATCAAGCCAAGCCGTGAATCCCCTTTTCTGACATGCAATTAAACATTTTATGTTCGTCATTGGCGTGCATACGGGTAATGATCTCAATTTTTTAAGAAAAAAATGGTACGCCACTGAGATGTTTCAAACTAACAATCATTTTTGAATTCTTCATTCAATTCGTGACAAAAATCTATCCTGTCTCGTTTTTATGCAAAAAAGATGAAATATCTTAACGCGTATTTTGCAGTTCTTTGATACATTATCCAGAAGGGGCGTGGTCGCAAATTGGAATTAAATTATTTTCAGTTTGAAATATCGTACCATTTTTTTTCAATAAAATTGAAAATAGGTTCTAATAAATGTTCACTTTGAAATAAAAAAACTTTAACAACCTGTATCTAAGAATACGAAACATTTTGGAACATAAGTTATATAGCAAAACTGTTATTATTTCTCATACAGAACCACTTTCTGAAATTTATTGCACTTAGTCACTAACACCCTGTATGACTTATATTCCAAAATGCTTCATATTCCGACATACAGGGTGTCAATAGTTCTTCTTAAAACTATCTATTTATTAATTGCGCTCAATTTGTGAAAGATGAAAATTGTACACCTCTGTGATATTTCAAACTGAAAATCATTTTTTAATTGCATTTTCAATTTGTAACTGAAAATCTATCATGCAAAAAAAGAATCTTAACTTTAATACATTATCAAGAACTACCTCATAATATGGGGTTTTTCATCAAGAGATTTCAATTTAATATAAAAAAAAGAATATATTTCAAGAGAAATCAATGACTGTTTTTCACATTGTAAGAAGTTATCCCAAATACTATGGAAAACGATATCAGCCAAATAGCCGCCTCGGCTATAGTTACAGCACCATATATTTTTCATGATCAATTCGCACATTAACTTCACGAATCCCATCTTTAATGAATCGATTGTGGACCATAGCCTTATCTTTCACATGACCAAAAGAAAAAAGTGGAAAGGTGTTAAATCAAAAGATCTCGATGGCCAATAGTGATCACTTCTTCAAGAAATAATATGATCAGGAAACTTTTCTTGACAATTGCCTTTGCCTTTTCATTGCTTTGTTGGGTCGTCTATCGTTCCATATTTAATAATGGCGTAATTTTTACTTGTCAAATGCCAAAAGATGACAACAGTAAAAGTGACAGCTTCTCAGATAGCGTGATTTTCAAAATGAAAAAGTTATCCAATAAGAGGTATTGGAAAACCTTTTAGCTCATTCACAGTTTGAAATATTTCTAATTCTTTTTATTTTGCGTACAAATAAAGTTTTTTCACCTTTTCTCAATCCTCTTATTGGAAAATGGTTTATCTATGCCTTGAATTTTGGACTTCAAATTGCAGGTATTAGCGTCGATATTCTAATTTTACAAATGCCTGAACTCAAAACTAAATTTTAGAAGACTTAACAGTCAATGGCGATAAGTTATAATGCATGTAAAAACCAGTCGAATCAACAACGTCAAGAAACAATTTTTATTTTATTATAAATTTGTGAAACTCAATTCCATAACTATTTTATTTCAAGTTGATTAGTTATCCTATCCTTCGTTGATTTCCATCAACTAAGGATAGAATCAATCAAATACACTATTACTCGATTACAACTATCGAACGGTTGAAGCAGTTTCGGAACCTTAATTGAGTCACATCATTTTTAAAACCTATCTCTGGAAATTCCAGACGTCTATGACTAAATTGCAGAACCTTGCGTGATTGAGAAACTCCAATATAAACATCATTTTTAAGACCTATCTCTGAAGATTCCAGACGTCTATGACTAAATTGCAGAAACTTGCGTGATTGAGAAACTCTAATATAAACGTAAACCCAATTTATGGATAACGACATTCCATGAGGAACAGGAAATTAATCTGAATATCGGGAAATAGCAATAAGAAATTAATTGAGCAATCAATTTCAAACTAAGCTTTGCAAAGATGATGGAAGAATCTGTATACGAAAAATTGGAACATCAAGAGAATTAGATATAGATATCTTTTTGATTTATTGATAAACCTTTAATATTCTTCGAGAACAATTTTTTTATTCATCCAGAAAATTTCTCAATTTACGTTCTAGAAAATAAACTGCTAAAAACAGGGTTTGAACGTCAGTATATCTAGAGAGGTGAACGTTTTAGTTCCTTGCGCAATTCCTCGAAGAGAACAGTGTACTATCGTTTTGCTACTATCTCTGTAATTTTCGACCAGAAACGGCCTTGAGTGATTGCTTCTAAAGCCTATACGTAAAGGGTGTTTTTTTTAGAGCTATAGGACTTTAAATTGCAATTAAACAACGATGGATTATTCGATTGACATGAATTTTATTTATCCGCAAGATAATCTTGTGGCATTACATTTTAAATATGATTTCTGGCATATGACCGCCACGGCTGGCTCGGATGTAGTCCAATCTGGACGTCCAATTTTCGATGACTTTTTCCAACATTTGTGGCCGTATATCGGCAATAACACGGCGAATGTTGTCTTCCAAATGGTCAAGGGTTTGTGGCTTATCCGCATAGACCAATGACTTTACATAGCCCCACAGAAAGTAGTCTAGCGTTGTTAAATCATAAGATCTTGGAGGCCAATTCACAGGTCCAAAACGTGAAATTAGGCGGTCACCAAACGTGTATTTCAATAAATGGATTGTGGCACGAGCTGTGTGACATGTTGCGCCGTCTTGTTGGAACCACAGCTCCTGGACATCATGGTTGTTCAATTCAGGAATGAAAAAGTTAGTAATCATGGCTCTATACCGATCACCATTGACTGTAACGTTCTGGCCAAACAGTCAGTTTTTCTGGATGTAACGGTGTTTCAACTTACACTTGAGGATTAGCTTCACTCCAAATGCGGAAGTTTTGTTTGTTGACGTAGTCATTCAACCAGAAGTGCGCTTCATCGCTAATGGACGTAGTGCGCGATACGTATTCCGCACAGAACCATTATTTTCGAAATAAAATTGCACTATTTGCAAGCGTTGTTCATGCGTGAGTCTATTCATGATGAATTGCCAATGCCAAACCAAACTGAGAATAAATCATTTGGCAGCTGTTAAATCGGTCGCCATCTTGAACAGTAATGCCAACTTAAAGTTATATACCTCGAAAAAAAAACACCCTATATAAAATGAAACCTCTTATTGAAAAACCCTCACATACTGGTGACTCCTGAATTTAAACCCGATATTTCCTTAAAATTATGTTGCTTACCATCTGGGATAAGATAAAATTACTTATTACAGTGATGAGTAATATCAGCGACATGAAACATTACCTCCAAAGACATCGAATAGGAAATTGATACAGGAGTGTCAATAATAAACAGAGTGAGTATCGATTCGTTGAGGAAGGTAATGAGTAACATCTCAATGTACGATATAGAATATACTTATTTATGATGAAATGATATCCAACAATATTAAATTGTTCCAAGATAACATTTTCTGTTCCAAAACAAAAACGTCATAACGGAATAGTTTTTCAAAAAATGTGGGTCATGCCCATTGGTTGAATCGGTTGCTAAATTCAGTCCAAAAACCAGATCTGAATAGTGTTCTAGATGGTGCAAGAACAAGAGCTCGACAAAGAGAGTTGTAGATGATGTAAACGAACTTTGTTGACCTGTATCCCTATCATTGTTGTTCTATAGGAAGCAGGCGATGAGTTCAGTTCTATACCATCCAAGAAAAATGTCAAGGTGTTTTTATATGATATAATAGCACGCGCAATGTTTATTTATTGCGGTATTATACGCATGACTCATTAATGGGTATGTGTGAGTATACATAGAGCTATTCAAACAGATAATAGAGGTTTAATGAGTTATTTGATGTGATACGGTACACTTAACGATTGAAGTTGGCTGGGAAATTTTCACCTTGATTAATAATGTCGTACCAGATTTAGAATTACTTTTTGCAATTCAAATATTAAACCCTTGGAATAGGTTGAAGAATTGTTATTTATGAAACAAGTGCGCGTCCTACGGGATGAAAGTTCAAAAACGGTCCACGAAATGGCGAGATTTTGAATGATGAGTTTTAGAATTAGCCTTCTGTAGGACTTTTATACATATTTTCCTCAAATCACTGAATTTTTATTGGAATTAATACAATATTTCCATAAATATCGTTTAGTAATTTTTACATCGGAAAATACCGGTTGGCAGAACTGTTTTCTGCATCACAAATTTGACAGATAATAGATATATCCGGTGACGGGAGAGTTCAAAATACCAACATACAAATAATGAAATATAACCATGAAATCAGTGTGAAACTGAGGTATTCCCCTACAATTTTTTCTGAAAGATATATATGGAAGAATGAACGGATTTGCCAGAGAGTTAGAGACAAAAAATTCTTCATTCACCAAATTCAAAATTGTGTTTGCACGATAACACTAATAACATTTTTTTTAACGCAAAATCCTGAACCCAATATATCTGGAAGTATGAATATTACTCGGAATTTTAGTGATTGTGTAGAACTTCCTATCACTCAAATGCCTCGTTGGACCCGTGATTATTTTGATTTAAAGCTATATACAAAGTATTTTCTTGATACATATTCTGCAAGTTGCTGTGTTACTATACTTCTTCATTTCTCCTGAAAATTCACTATATTCTCAGAAAGTTCTAATTTACGCATACATATATTCGACAGTCCTGAAATTCCCACAAAACAATTAAATCTGAATACTCACACCAAATGTCAGCAAAATTAGACTAGAAAAACACGAGTTAATGGATTCTTAGGAATTTCAGGTTTGCGCATTCATAATATATTAAATACATATCTGTAATAGCTGAAATTCTTTTGGAATCGCTCACGACTCGACTTTATACAGGGTTTTTTCAAATTAGACGTGAACCTTGCAGGATGTGTTAGAATGACTCATTTGCTGTCATTTGGGCCATATTTAGGTATAACCAAAAATATACAGTTTACGAAATATTTTGAGTTCTTGGGATTTTTAAAAGATTCCTCACCTTAATTGATCTCTCGTCAATTTTTTACGATAACTGAATTTGATAAAATTTTGGATTATATTCGTAGCCAGCGAGAAGTCCGGGTCTAACACCATTAGAATAGATGAAGCAGCAAGAAGATTTAGAGTAAATTTACAAATGTTTTATTTACCTCTCAAAGGTATAATTATATACTTTAACTAAATTAATCATTTAACTTCTTTCACTTGGAAACCTGGGGGAAGGGACTGCTTAAGTTTTTCAGCCTTTTCCTTATCTGTGATAACTAAGGTGTACAGGAATCTTGAGCACCTTACTTTGAATTTGGTGTTATCCACATTCTTCTTTATTTTAACGGATTTGGCGTCCTTCCTTCTCGCCGTAAGTAGGAACTAATTGATCTCGGTGATTTCTCTTGGCATTTTGTAGATTAACTTAGTTCGGTCACCAAGTTAAAACGAAAAGAAAAAAAATTCAGGCGGAAAGTAACAACTGAAGAAATGAGAAAGATGGCACGAGCTTGTATAAGGAATTATCATGTCAAACATAATTTATGAATACAATTACTACTTTAATTTTGTGTGTAAGAAAAAATTGACAAAAACTGAAGTCAGTTGAGAAATAAAAAAAGAACAAAAACTCAAATATCTCGGAAACTGTTTGTTTCGGTTATTAATAAATATGGCTCAATCGACAGCAAATGAGTGAGCCGAGTATTGAAAGACAAATGGCCGCAATACAACCAGAGTCAAGAGTGGTCAAGACATACTTGAAAACTTTGAAATAGGAAGTCCTTCCCCACCCGCCGTATTCTCCAGACGTTACTCCCTCGGACTATCACTTGTTTCGATCAATGGCACAAGGCCTGGCCGACCAGCACTTCCGGGGATTCGTTCGCTTCCCGAAAGATGGGAGAAAGTAGTGGCAAGCAATGGACAATACTTTGAATCATAAAAGTATAACCAGTTTTTTACAAAAACTCGATTTTCGGAAAAAACGGCGGAAGCAAAGTTGTACGCTTATGTACTTTGGACAATAGTTCTGTTTGACACATATCTTCCAAACAGCTCTGTGAAATCCGGACCACGACAAGGATTACTTAGGCCCAGTTTCACCAAATGCTTTAATCTTGACTTGGCTCTTAAGTGAGGCCTTAGATCACGATTAATGTAATGTAGCGTTTCAACACACTCCAAAGCGCCATTTAATCGACCAATCGCGATTTAGCACTAATCGGCCATTTTTGGAGGATTATAACCTTCAAGTTGAGATTAATAATTATTTATCAGTATGGAACTCTTGTCTATGTAATTATTTTTCCGGAAATTTCTAATTTTTGGGTCAATTTTATCAAAATATGACTATATGTATAGGCTCAATATTTCTCATTTAAAATAGGTACACGTAAACTTTGTTTTTGTGTTTTATGAAATTTATTGCAAAGAATAAATTATTGATATGTTTGATTGAATTATTATTCAAGAAGCAGTTAAACTTGTTAATAAAAATAAATAAGTTAATAAAATTACTTATATAGTTTTTTTTCCAGAATGTGTGGTTTTGTGAAACGGGATAATTTCTTTTTAACTTCTGCAAGTTTCCGACATTTCAAAGCACATCACTCGACATTTTCGGCAAAAATTAACTTTGTTTTTTGTTTACAAGATGACAAATGATTTGAAATGTTATGAGTTAGGAATGAATGACACCTGACACCTAGCGCCAATGGTGGTCATCACTGCTAATACGATACAGAACACTATATAACTTTTTGTTCACAACGTTGCCAAATGGTTTGACTATTTAATCGCGATTTGGTTAATCGCGATCATCTTCGGACGGGTTGATGCATGGTGAAACAGAAAACACTGTTAAGCCTGCTTTAGTAACAAGCGGAGTTTAATCAATCTGGGATCAAGTGCTCTTTGGTGAAACTGGGCCTTAGTAGAATAACAATTTCAAGCTTCGTGCAAAATTTCGTGTTAAAGAAAGTCTTCAGAACCCTAGAAAATTCAAGCAGAATATCATTCATAAACCAATTGCGCTCAAATGTTGCTGATTTTCTTCACAATATTAACGACAGTTCCATTATTTCATTAATTAATTTCCTCTTTTCATTTCAGAGCCTCGGAATCCTTGGATCCATACCAGCAGCGCTTCTCATCTTAACACTACTCCTCCTTCTGATCTACCTACTCACAAGATGCTGCGACCGCAAGCCAAGGCCCGCCAAGTCCATAGCCGCCCTGAAGGTCATCCTGGCCTGCGTATCGGTCCTCTGCTGCGCAGCAGTAGGTCTAGGTCTGTACGGAAACGACGACCTCCACAACGGCTTCTCCCAGCTTCTGCAGGAGGCCCGCCAGGTGAACAACGTGGCCAGCAAGATCAGGAACCAAACGGAGCTGATGGAACGCCAGCTGAGGGTGCAGGCCTCCCAGCAGCTGATCGCCATCAACGACATCTTCGACGAGCCGGTGTCCAACATGAGCCTCTACAAGGAGGCCAAGGGTTACCTGCAGAGGGCCACTGGCAATTGTACCTTGGTGGCGGACGCGGCCGTAGATATAAGACATCCTCTGACCCTTGACCTTAGTAGGGAGATCAGGGCAGGCGAACGTTTCGAGATGGTCAGGTGGCCGTTCACAATGGCCATTTTGAGTGTACTCTTGATACTGTGTGTGATTCTGTTAGTGGGTGTTGCGAGACATAATAGGTGCGCACTCATTGCTTTTTCTGTGTGTGGACTGTTGGCCATTATAGCGTCTTACGTGATGGCTAGTGTGTATATAGCTTCGGGAGTTGCTCTTGGTGAGTATGTAGACTGGCTGATGGTTTTTTAGTCAGTTGAAATAGCTGATTGAAAGATTTTAATTACCATTCGAGATTAATTTAGCTCTTTGAGTACGGTGCATATCTCAAATATAAAGAGTTTTCCAAGGAGTAGGTTTATTTTGATATTAAAAAAAGATATATTTTAAGAGAAATCAATGGATGATTATTTCATTGTAAGGAGGAAGGTATGCCATTAATGATGGAAAACGATATCAGCCGAATGGCAGCCACGGCTACGGTTGAACCACCATATCCTTTCAATGAAATTTTCCAACCACGTTTGACACGTTTTGTTTGAATCGCATGTGGAGCATTGGCATTATCTTTCAAGTGGACCCAAAGAAAGGAGTCTAAATGTGTTAAATCATAAGATCTAGGTGGCCCATTGTGATCATCTCTCAAGCCGCCTATAGAAGTACAATAATATTTGGTAGTCACAGTCCGCAAAATTATTAAGTTCTTTTGGGTAGTGGTGAGCACCTACCCGACCGGCAATATAGGAAACTGGTGGAAAAATTTGAGCTTTTGGAACAAGTTAGTGACCTGCAGAATCGAAACCGTATGCGTCGCTCAAGAGCAACTGTGAAAATTACTGGTGTTACCATTATTGTTGACGAAAACCAAGGTTAGTCGATTCCTAGTTGATTTTGGGAATTTGGCATTCTACAAACTACATTACACCGTATTTTACATGAAGAATTAGGTCTTATGGCTTTTGAAGATTATTTAACACAAGAACTCAAGCTGTTCGACCACCTTCAATGACGTATCTTTGATGATGCATCAAAATGATCCGGATTTTCATTGAAAAATCATTTTCAATGATTGGAGCAACGTCAGTAAGCAGAATTGTCGCATTTTGGGCTAGGAGAATCAAAGTGTGGTTTTTGGACTGATAGTTGTGATTGGACCTTACTAATTCGAAAATATGGCAGGCTGTTGCGGCGAATGGATGCGCAATCCACCTAGCTGTGATTAATGAATTTTTATGGCCGAAATTGGAAGATTATTCTTGGATTTTCCCAGCCCAACATGCAACAATTCTGCTTACTAACGTAGCCCCAAGTTGCAAATGACTTTTTGATGAAAATCCTGATCATTTTGATGTATTTTAAGAACCCCATCAGCAAAGATACGTCACTGCTGATGATCGAACAGCTTGAGTTCTTGTGTTAGCTGAACTGACCTGATTATTTATGCAAAATACGTTGCAATGCCCTTGTTGGAATGCCAAATTTCCAAAATTGACAAGAAATCGACGAACCTGGGTTTTCTTCAACACTACTGGCAACAGCAGTAATTTTCTCAGTTGTTCTTGAGCGACGAATACGGTTTCGATTCTGCGCATCACTAACTTGTCCCAACAGCTCAAACTTTTCATCCAGTTTCCCATATTGCTGGTCGAGTAGGTGCTTACCACTACCCAAAAAAGCTTTATAATTTTGCTGACTGTTACTGCCAAATGTTCATCATTTTGTAATGAATTTTAACAACTCCAATAGGTTGTAGCGTTTATCGTTCCATTTTTAGCAATGACGACATTTTAACTCGTCAAATATCAAAAGTGACAGCTGCCCAGATAGCGGGCTATTCAAAATGAAACCTTTCATTGGAAAACCCTTTAGAATATAATTGAATCAAGTGGTCCACTGAGTCATACTACTTAATGGGCAATGTAATAACAAAAGGTTGTATTAATAAAAGTGCTTAATATCGAGCCATGTATACTGTCATAACAACACGTCCGATCTATAGATGGCATATGGTTGTTATTAAATTGAAAAGCAACTCTATTTTTTAAGTCCATAATCAACAAAATAATTACTGTCGATTTAGCAAATTGGTGAAAGAAACACAAAATCTGTATTATTCGTCCAAATTAAATTATCTACCTTCTTTAAAGTAGGCCTTGTACATATATTATTTTCAGCACTCATACATTCTCCAAGCAATATTTGAAACATATTATCTGTTCGATATTTTATCCATTTTGAAAATTACATAACCTACTTGAAATTAACTGACAAATAGGGAATTGTAAATAGAATGAATACCCGAAAATGCTCACACTCCACTTGTACAGGGTGTCCCAAATTCGCAAATTCGATGCTCACTGAAATCATCTCAAGAACTATAAGACTCATTTTTTTGAAATGAGATATCAGTAGATCATAAATATCTTGATTCATTTTAGAGTCACAGGACATCTTGATTCATTCTCAAGTTACAGGGCGTTTTTGAAAAATTTCTCAAATATTTCGCTATATCTTGGTTTCTGTTCAAGATATTCGAAACATTTTTAATCTTTTTTACAGTTATTTTTATGGTTTATTGGTTAGGTAATCATAACAGATCATATAATTATCATATTAGAAATAGAGAGGAGAGTTGGAGTTTCTTAAATGGGAAACACTATATTTTTCACCGCAATTTTTTAGCCGCAGATTTGTATCCCGTTGTCGGTTTTTCGACAACAAGCCATTTCAAAGATATTGAGTTTTTAGAATTTATTTTTTTGATCAGGCATCTCATACATTTAAATATTCCTCATTTATTTCGAGATTCACTTCATTTTTTGTCCCTTGCATAATTATGATCAAGTCATTTACATAAAGGGTGTCCCATTTAAAAAACACCAACTCGACTCTATATCTCCAAAAAGATAAATAATTTCTAATTCAATGGGATATCTTATAGTCTTGAGTACAATTATTCAATGGACACAAAATGAATAAAATCCCGAAATAAATGAAATATTTATGAGTTGTCTAGATGTCCCATAAAAAAATGAATTAAAAAAAAACGGAATGCTTTTCGAAAAATCTGTGGCTAAAAAACTTCTTTTAAAAATACAGAGTATCCGTTTCAAAAACCAACTCTATATCTTTAAAACGAAAGTTAATTTCTATGATATGTTGCCTGGCTGGTCGCCATTTACACAATGAACAAATCAAAGTTTTTCACAACAATCACAAACCCATTTCATTATTTGCACTGTACAAATATAACCTTCCAGCTTATTCTTCAAACTATACAAAAATTCTTGAACAACACTCATATTTGGAGCACCAAAATGGGACCCGAGGAAATGTAGTCATCTCGGCGTGACGACCATTTTGGAACTCCCTATGATATGTTATGAGTATCATAAACCATAAAAATTACTGAAAAATGTTTAAGAATTCTTCGAATTGAAATCAAGATATAGCGAAATATTTGAAAGTCATTTTTTAGAAACGCCCTGTAACTCAAGAACGAATCAAGATATCTATGAACTTCAATCCTTGAAGATCGAAGTCTTATGGTTCTCAAGAAATATTCCAATCATTTCAATAAAAATTCAGTGAATTAGAGAAAATGATGTATAATTCTCGTACAAAAGGCTCATTCTACCACTCGTTCATTCAAGAACTCGCCACTACGTTACTCGTTTTTGAATTTTTTCTTGTGGAAGAATATCAATGCGTTCTGCACTTGTATTATTCATAACTATTAATTCAATATAATCATTTTCAATAATTTATTATCGTTGCTCATGGAATTTTTGCGTTTATAGTGAACATATGAACGTAAGTTGTAGTAACCACACTCTAAATCACAGAATTTTTCAAGTATTCAACCAACGTTTCGATATGTTGTCATCTCCAGAATACAACAAGTATAATAACCATGTTAGGGTCGCTTGAAAATTGCATATATTCTCTCTATCTATGTTTATTTCTATGAGCTTATGAATTGTTATGCAGCAAATGCTATCTATCGAGTTATTTCGCAAATATTTTGATTATTGAAGCACACAGCTAGATTGTGAAGTGAACGTTTGTTATTGAATAATACAGAAATAAAAATAAACGAATGCATCAATAACAATCTTCTTATAATCATTTTTTACATTTCAGGTGACTTATGTATGGCTCCCGAAAAATTCATAGAAGATCAAGGATCGACCGAATTGTCCAAAGAAATACTCAGATACTACGCCATCTGTGAAAGAGCCAGAGCCAATCCGTTTACTCAGCGATTGCGCGAAGCAAAGACTGCAATCGAAAACGTGAGAACCAACCTTAAGGATTTAAAAACACCGGCTACCTATCTGTTTCCGAAGAAGGGACTGGACACCAAATTCAGTTCTCTTAAAAACGAACTGAATTCGGCCTATGGCCTAGTTACCACTATTACGGCATTGGTGGATTGTCCAACATTCCACACACATTTTCTGAGAGGAGCAAAGGCTCTTTGTAACGTGGGATTGACGGGTCTCAGTATGATGTTGATATCGGCTCTGATAGCAGGATTTCTCTTAACCGTGCTTGTATGGGTTGATTCGCACACTTGGATCTACATAAGGAAGAAGTGAGTTCCTTTATTATTATCTTAGGGCGTTTAATCTTTATGTTTTTTAATTTTGTTGCAAAGATGTATTTGTAAATATTGATTTGTCTCGATATAAAAAAAATTCCGCTGCATCCCTGGCGGGGATCGAACCCACGACCTTTGGATTAGAAGTCCAACGCGCTATCCTCTGCGCCACAGGGACGATGTGTATAAAAAAAAGTATTGTTGTAGTCACCATTTTGTTTGACAAGCTATAGTCCATCCAGGAATTATTGACATCGAAGTAGGCCTTGAAAGTTAAAAGTCCAATCACTACTTTATTTCTGATTACAAAATATCACTTAAAATTGTTGTGAATTTAAAAAAGAATTAATATCTCTAAATATAATCTAGAAATGTATGTAATACCAATTTGAATTCTGCATATCAAAATATCACTGAATTAGCCATTATCAACTCAATTTCGATTTTCCTCAGCCGCCCGGGATGTCAATAATTCCTGAATAGACTATTAAACTTTTTAAACTCCATAAAATACATTGAACAAAGATAGAATATGTGTTTGTAACACATTGGCTAATATTTTTTCTTTTTTCTTTTCCTGTGACTTATCTCACACATAATTGTATGTCTTATGAGATCAATAAACGATTGTTGTTGTTGTTATTGAAGGACATCAACTTCTAGGCTTTCTAAGGCTGACAGAAATCAATTTGATGCACACCTCTTGCAAAAATCCTCAGATATGATGTCAACTATCTTCGATTTGAAGTACGCTTTAAAACAGTTATTGATGACTGTCTCATTGCAATGAACTTTGTAAATCACTTGGACCAATAGTCCTCCATATGATATAGCGAGGGATTAAAATCAGAGAGAGGCACAAGTATTGAAGTATATGGGCCTAAAACGAAGATTTCTAGATACCTGGAAGATGAAGTCTCTATCTTGCAAACCGAGACACTAACTGTCTATACTTGCGCCTAAGAGTGTCTCAACAGATAACTCAAAGGGGCGCGTATTTACTACACACAGCCAGGCTCTGTTGAGGTCCCTGGAATCATATAGCCAGGGGTCTCTATTGACATGGGAGAGGCGTAATACCATAAAGCAACTGGTCAGAGGCAATAAAGTAACTCTACTATGGGTACCGGGGATTGGCATTGCGGTATATGAACCTATACTGAGGATCTCTAAAGCCCTGAAAAGTGAGTCCTCTATTTTACAGACCGAGGTACTGTCTGTTTACGTAGGCATTCAGGAGTGTCTTAAAATGAACCTCAAGGGGGCGCATGTCTACATCACCACAGACAGCCAGACCACGCTGAGATCCCTGGAATCGTACTGCCAGGGGTCTCTGTTGACCTGGAAGTGCCATAACACCATAAAGCAACTGGCCAGAGACAATAAAGTGACTTCTATGGGTACCAGGACACTGTGGTGTTGAAGGAAACGAAAAAGCCGATGAACTTGCAAAACGTGCATCAAGGTTAACACCTGCTGGACCTGAACCTTTCTATGGGCTAGGAAAAGACCAATATAAGGCAGCGGTCCAGCAATGGAAGTTGAATAACAGGAAAACCCACTGGATAAGCACTCCTGTACTTACTCAGGCAAGATTTTCGTGCTGATTTCACCTACCTATGCCAGAAAGCTCTTGAAGCTCTCACGAGCTGAGCTTCGGGTGATGGTGGGACTGCTGATGAGGCACTGTCGGTACAAACATCATTTGTACCATATGGGAAAGTCAGCAGATGAGATTTGCAGGCTCTGTGGATCAGAAGCAGAAACAGCTGAACACATGGTATGCAAGTGTCCAGAGCTAGCTGGCCTAAGAACCATTCATATGGTGAAGCCAGTCCTGGATACCTGTGAGGTAACAGCCAAGGCCCCTAAGGAGGTTATCAGTTTTATCAAAGCCCTAGACGACCTCCTTGGATTTCCATGAATGAGTAGGGTAGAGAACAAAAGATCTATATGGTCGCAGTTCCCAGAAGGCTTACCGAGCCCTTGTAGCTCTTGAAGCTACCACGAGCTGAGCTTCAGGTAATGGTGGGACTGCAGACAGGACACTGTTGGTGCAAATATCTTTTGTACCGCATGGGTAAGTCAGCAGATGAGATCTGCAGGCTCTGTGGGAAGAAGGTAGAAATAGCCGAACACATAGTGAGCTTAAAAGCCATTGTGGCCGAGTGGTTAGGGATGCGGTCAAATGAAATGTCTGGGGGTGACTATTAATTTAAAATAAAAATGTTGTTTTTCGAATTTTGTAGGAAGAAATTTTTTCCAAAATTTATAGGCATAAGTTAATTACACGATTCTCTTTTTCAGGAAAGACTACCAAGATCAGAACGAGACCGACCCATTCCTTCCTGCCACGCAGGCCAATCAGGTGGTGGCAGCCCGCACTCTGCAACGGAGCCAAGGGTCGTCTTATCCCCCAGACACTCCTCCCCCAAGCTACTCATCCGCCTTGATGTATAACAGGGTGCATGCGTCTGCCCCTCCCCTGCATGATGCTCAAAATCCACTGTACTTGTCTTAATTTCGTACTATTTCAATTTTTTTTTTTGATTTATTTGATTTATAAAAAATTGCCGAAAATCTCTTCAAAGAGGGGTATAACAATAAAGTTTTTAGGATATACATGACTTCTACAATTTTCTCCAAGTAACTTCTCAAACTCGTGAAAAAAAGCTTATTTCGAGGATACATACAAAGGGTATGGTTCGTATATCACCTTGGTTACTATGGTTAGTAAGTTGGTGGTCCGTATATATCAAATTCCTCAAAAAGCGGTGACTATTTCCTCAAACCTCAGTGAGTTATCTGTCACCAGAATAACCCTACTTTTATTCTGGTTAGGTTCGGTAACCACGCCCACTCGTCTTGACAGTAGTAATTTCAATTTTCAGATTATTGTTTATGAATATTTTCCATGACAATTAACCCTCAAATACTTTATCATTTCAATTATGAAACAAATACCCTTCAGAGTCATTGAGATATTTTAGTTGTTTACAACTTAAAAGGGATTAACCATTTATAACCTCCAAAATTCTGTCGCAGAAAAATTTTGTTGACCAATGATAAGTGTCAAGCGGTCCGTATATACGAAGCAGGTTCCCTGTACATTGAAAACCACTAGTAACCGCTCTGAAATTCTCGGCGATATGCGGACCATACCCAAAATGATATCTATTACGAATACGGAAAAGTCAACAATAATTTCATTCAATCAAGTAGGACAAAATATAACAATTTATATATGTGATACATAATCAGATATTCTATTATCTATATTCTGTTCATAATTTTATTGCAGTTTAGCAAAGCTTACGTTTTAGAGAGCTGGCGCTGTCCGAAATAGTTTAGGAAATAAGAACTTATGCTTTATCCTAAAGTTGAATATTTCTCTAATTCTTTGGCAAATCCGTTCATTCTACAATATCTTGAAGAAGAAAATCATGTGGGAATATCTCAGTTTCGCACAGAATTCATGGTTATATTTCATTATTATGTGTTGGTACTCAAAACTCTTCTGTCACAGATTTATCTATAACTGTCAAATTTGAGATACGAAAAACAGTTCTATCAACCAACATTTTTCAATGCAAAAACCACTAAACGGTATTTATGGAAATATTCCATTAATTACAATAAAAATTCAGGGAATTAGAGAAAATAATGTATAATAATTATATAGAGGCCCATGTTAACAGTTGTTCATTCAAAAATGAACCATTTTGTGGCTGGTTTTTTAATTTTGAATTTGTGGAAGAATATCAATGCCTTCTGCACTTGAATTATAAATAATTATTTCCATTTTGCTCAACATAACTATTGACAAATATTTCTATCAATTTTACTTGATCAATCAAACAGCTGTGACTCGTATGAACAAATTACAGGCCCCCTTTAACGGGACAATAACAAATTTATGCAGGAAATTTACAGGAAAAGTAACCAAAATTAAAAGTTAGTGTTGTCCAACAAAAAATAAAAATAGTATTAATTAGTCTAATTATTGTGGCGCTCTCTAAACAACAGACTTTAGGAGAAAACCTGTAATATAATTTTCTTCCATATCTGTATACATTCACAAATTTTTATTACGAAATTTACACCAGTTCGTATTAAAACTTTGAAGAAAATTTCGGTGATTTAAAATTTCAGTCTTTATCTATGAATGCATAAGAATGAATTTATATTTCAGTAATATCAAACTTTTATTAGATGGTTGAAGGTATTTCAATATTTGGAGGTGATTCTTTAACCATCTTGTATGTTTGTCTGTACCACTTGACAAGATATCAAATCGGATTTACCCAATATTCTTCGGACATCGATTATATAAAAATTTGGTTGTAATGTTCAGTCCATTTTTTAGGGCTGATTATAAAATTATTATGTTGAGACCTAATCTCTTAGTACCATAATAATAACAATAACTTATACCTAGTTGAACTAATATTGGAGAATGTTGGTAGTATTTATCAATGATCTAATAATAAGTAGAAAATTTATAGAAGAAGAGTAATCAACTCTATTGAAAAGGGGAGACACACAATGTTTACACCTCGAAGCAACCAACCAATGTTTTGATTAGTTAAACATATTGAACCAATCGATCATTGAACAATTTTAGGTCAGGTGATTTGGCATTGCTTTATCATTTGTGGAAATTCAAACATCTTTATCCTCCCTCTTGGCGTCACGTTGCATAAGACCCAATCTTTCATATTGAACCAATCGATCATTGAACAATTTTAGATCAGGTGATTTGGCATTGCTTTATCATTTGTGGAAATTCAAACATCTTTATCCTCCCTCTTGGCGTCACGTTGCATAAGACCCAATCTTTCATATTGAACCAATCGATCATTGAACAATTTTAGATCAGGTGATTTGGCATTGCTTTATCATTTGTGGAAATTCAAACATCTTTATCCTCCCTCTTGGCGTCACGTTGCATAAGACCCAATCTTTCATATTGAACCATTCGATCATTGAACAATTTTAGATCAGGTGATTTGGCATTGCTTTATCATTTGTGGAAATTCAAACATCTTTATCCTCCCTCTTGGGGTCACGTTGCATAAGACTCAGTCTTTCATATTGAACCAATCGATCATTGAACAATTTTAGATCAGGTGATTTGGCATTGCTTTATCATTTGTGGAAATTCAAACATCTTTATCCTCCCTCTTGGCGTCACGTTGCATAAGACCCAATCTTTCATATTGAACCAATCGATCATTGAACAATTTTAGATCAGGTGATTTGGCATTGCTTTATCATTTGTGGAAATTCAAACATCTTTATCCTCCCTCTTGGCGTCACGTTGCATAAGACTCAATCTTTCATATTGAACCAATCGATCATTGAACAATTTTAGATCAGGTTATTTGGCATTGCTTTATCATTTGTTGAAATTCAAACATCTTTATCCTCCCTCTCGTGGTCACGTTACATAAGACTTTATATTTCTCAATCTTTCATATTGAACCAATCGATCATTGAACAATTTTAGATCAGGTGATTTGGCATTGCTTTATCATTTGTGGAAATTCAAACATCTTTATCCTCCTTCTTGGCGTCACGTTGCATAAGACTCAGTCTTTCATATTGAACCAATCGATCATTGAACAATTTTAGATCAGGTTATTTGGCATTGCTTTATCATTTGTTGAAATTCAAACATCTTTATCCTCCCTCTCGTGGTCACGTTACATAAGACTTTATATTTCTCAATCTTTCATATTGAACCAATCGATCATTGAACAATTTTAGATCAGGTGATTTGGCATTGCTTTATCATTTGTGGAAATTAAAACATCTTTATCCTCCCTCTTGGGGTCACGTTGCATAAGACTCAGTCTTTCATATTGAACCAATCGATCATTGAACAATTTTAGATCAGGTGATTTGGCATTGCTTTATCATTTGTTGAAATTCAAACATCTTTATCCTCCCTCTCGTGGTCACGTTACATAAGACTTTATATTTCTCAATCTTTCATATTGAACCAATCGATCATTGAACAATTTTAGATCAGGTGATTTGGCATTGCTTTATCATTTGTTGAAATTCAAACATCTTTATCATCCTCCCTCTCGTGGTCACGTTACATAAGACTTTATCTTTCTCAATCTTTCATATTGAACCAATCGATCATTGAACAATTTTAGATCAGGTGATTTGGCATTGCTTTATCATTTGTTGAAATTCCAACATCTTCATCCTCCTTCTCGTGATCACGTAAAATAAGAATCAAACTTTCTGTCTCTCTCTAAAATTGGCATCAATGCTCAGATGCACTGCATAAAGGGCTCATTTATGTATTATTAGATCATTGGCATTTATATTTGGTTTCTTTTTTTTCTCGCAGTTTAAAAACAAATAATCTTAGTAAACATTCGTCATATTAATGGATATTGTGGTTCAGTAATAAGAATTAGAATGCTTTCGGTATTTAGTGGATATTCTTTAAAATTAATTTTTAATTTATGGATTTAGTCTTTATTTGATGGAAATTCCGTTATGGATAAAATAAAACTAAAGTAATTTCCGTAAAAATAATATTTGTGGACATTATTTTATTTTATTTGAAAACTAATTTCATGATCTATTTATCAAACTTAATTCGGTATGGAGTTACTATTCATACTAGAGATGTAATAAAGAAAAAAAATTGTTTTGTTATTTGATGGAAGCGATAGAGAACTTTTTGATATCTTGTAGTGGGTCAGCAAAAATCTCTTTCAATTAGACTGTTAGTTTATATGCATCCGCTTAGTTTTCTCTCATTTAGATGCATTATTATACTTTAGGATTAATTAATGATCTATTTCTTTGAATTATAGTTTCTATAGGATCTTTGTATTCAGTGAATATAAAACTTTAATTCAATGGAGTGATAGATATATAAGATTCGATTTTGAAGGACAATTCAAAATTTCATTGAAAAATAGTGGATACTGATGGTGAATATGCTTCATTATACTCTCCTAAATTCTAAGTGATAACCTTATTGTTCTTTACTAACAATATTCCCCATATACTAAAAATTCTGTTGGAATACCCAGGAGGGAATTTCACAATAATTGAAATCATCTTGCTTACCAGGTAAACTTGCTACAGCCTGATAAATAATTCGTTTTTAACTTTTCCCAGTCGAACTTGGATATAGTGAGTTAAAGAGTCTGGAATTTTTAACTCCTAACTTTTTACCGATCTGCTTCAGAAGATTGGTCAGGGTATTCATTCCCTGTAGGCAATTATGGGAATTAACTGTGGTGGGGTAGTCATGTATTCGTATGGACTAATAATACTTTCATAAGTTTTAGGACTAACATTTATTTCTAGTTAATATTTGATGGATTTGGTTCTTACTTGGCAAAAATTCATTAGGTACAAATGAAATAAAATGATTTCCACAAATATTTTATTGTCAACGACAATTGTTTCGCCATCACTGTGGCTTCGTCAGACAAAACAGGGCTTGTAGACCATATATAGGTGACAAAAAAATTTGACCGAAAAAATATTGATACTAAATAAGAAATCATAAACTTTACAGTTATATTGGATATTAACCGCTTGGAATTTCAAAACTATCTGAAGAAATTCAATGATGGGGATGAGTTTACATCTGTTTGTTCGTTCAACAGAATTTTTTAGGAATAATACGTTTTTATTTCAAGGGAGTGTTAGTCTTGTGCTTTTATTTTCCATGAGGAGAATTTCAACATCATTATTAAAGGTATGTTCCAATCTTTTATAGGATATGTTGAATGTTAACTATTACATGTATAACTTTTTTCACCTTCGTGTATCCTTTTCTTGAAAGATTTTCCTGTTGTCCAATAGAAACCATAGAGCGATCATTGCAAGTCAACTTGAAGACCAGATTTATTCTCTTTAATAATTTTATATATATTATTTTTGATAAAAATATCTGAATCAATCATGGTTGTGCAAAATATTGTGCAATTAAATTCACTTTTCTAGTATGTAGCAATTTTTTTCTGAGATATTAACACAAGTTAACAAAAAAACATTGTTATCACTATTATATTTTACCATAGTGTATGCTAAAAGTTATGCTTGTGTTCTTTGTATTTTAATCAAAATCTGATCTATATCCTTTAGAACCATGAATAATTCAGGCATTTCTATTAAAAATAATAAAGATAAAATTCTTAACGATAATAAATACGGTGTCTACAAGTTGACTTTCACTGATTGCCCTAAGGTTTATATTGGACAAAAGGAAGCATCAAAGAAGTTATACATCTGATAGTTCAATTTCAACATATGCTAATCATTTTAAAGATAGGACCTTTAATAATGAATTCGGAATTCTTCATATGTAAAATAAAAGCACAAGACCAACACTGTTAGAATCCCTTGAAATAAATAGATATAATTCCCAAAATATTCGTTTGAATGAATAAACAGATGTAAACTCATACTCATTTAGTATTCATATTTTTTTGGTCAATGATGAGTGTTTTCGTCACCTATATCATATGTCTAAAGCTCTGTTTTGCTATCAGTCAAAAATTTAACCTGACCATGTAGCCTCAGTGTTGGCAAAGCAATTGTCGTAAACAATAAAATATTTGTTTTATTTGATTTATTGTATATTTTTTTAAATAAACTGGTAGTATTTATTCAGTTTATTGGTCCACTCATAACTTGTATTGTTCCGAAAAAATCTACTACTTGTTATTTGAGGCCGGTTATGTCAAGGTTTTTTAGATAGCTTTTGTATCATTTCGCATGATATTGGGATTCTCCTTAATTTGGATTATTGCTGTGAATGCAAACTTAATAGATTAATTGTTATGATAATTTAAATTTTTCTGAAGATTTAGAGAATTGTTGTAATTCTTTTCTCGAAATTGTTAGCAATTTTGTTATTTCTGCAAACACAAATTTAAACTTGATTATTATATGTTTCATTAATGATGGTTTGAAGTTATCTGCAGTTACTATCTAAATTCAGTTTTCCAAAATGATTGAATCACTTCGTTATAGCTGCACAGAGTGACAACAACGGATTGCTTATACAACCAATTTAATACAAAATATGAGATAACAGATATGAAGTCTATGCTCAAATGTTTCTCTAGGTCATTTGTTTCTACTGTAAGGTGATCAAGTTATAGCTATCTTTGTTTTCCTAATCAACTTGTGCAATGGAAACAAAACTCTTCCAATTTTATAAATCCTCATGTTTATTTTTTCTTTCAAGGTAATTACAAATTTTATTCATATTTTGAAATGTAACGTTTTAACAATATTCCTTAATGAATAACTTAATTTCGTTTGAAGGAAAATTCCTCGTTGGACAATTAGAATTTCCTCCTTTCTTAGCTCATCCAAGTTCGACTGAATCTAAATTAACAAAGAAATTCTTTTCATTAAAAAAAAATTACTTCAAATTTCATGAATTGATTAATTGAAATTTATTTATTAATCACTTAATTATTCATATTTTTCAATAACAACTATTTCACTACATCACACAAATATTAATACAAATTTTTCTTTTATGTACTTGTATTTGGGACTTTTTTCGAATCTCAATATACATGGATTTTATATTTAATTGGCTTCAGTTCATTATAACTACTTCTCTGTTGAAATTTCATGTTCGATAATTTTTTCAATCACACAAGGTTTCTTGGAAATGATTACTCAAAATATGTTTAAATTGAAAAAAGTTCACATTGTAAGTAATCTACTGAGGTAGTTGAAACCAAACTCTAATCCAGAATCTTCACAAGTGTTTAACTATCATTTCGATAAGGATGTTGTCATCTTCGGTAAAGTATTTTAGTTTTCCGTTAGTTAGAGTCTTAGTTTCCGCCGAAGATGCTAATATTATTATCGAGACATTTATAAGTGAAGATTTTGTGGATTAGAGTGTGGTTCTACAGCTTCAGTAGAACACCAAAAAAGTATTCAGAAATTCAAAGCAATTGAAGTTGTAGTTGTATAGACACTGTTATTGATACTTTTTTGAAAATGTTCTCATGAACCTTAAAAATATCAAGTATGAATTGTTATACATAAAGAAAGATCTATTAAAAAGGAACAATAATGTTAATTGAGTAATTGTCTTTCAAAATAGAATCAGTACCAATTGTACATTTGAAATAATTCCAGTAAATCAGATATGAGCAACGCAGATCTAACCTGTTACAGAGATGGATGTGACATGCGACCCAGCGAGCAGCATCACAGAGGAGCCCACCTATCACATCTCCGCGGCCACACCCTTGGCAGATTACCATCCCACCACCACGACCCCATCTTGGCAGGACCCAATAATGGAAAGTACGCGACTCTAAGCAAACAATGCAAGACACTAGAGAGCTCAGACTTTTACTGAGACAGGTTAGGATATCGAATTTATAGAACTCTTTTATTACAAGCTGTGATGGAGTTCAAATTACAGGGTTAGAACAATTGGAATCGGGTTACCAATTTGGACTAACCCAACATTTCATCTATACAGGCTGGTTTATTAGCTCACCGATAAACTTTGGCATATTGAAAAATTATTTTAACAAACAAAAATATTGTGGAAACATATGTCCGATTTAGAGTTTTTATGGAAACAAGTGGCTTCGAAAGTTTCATTGATGTCTATTGATATGATTTATTAATAACAAAAAAGTATGCTTCTATACACATGTCTATATCATATAAACCAAGACATTGCGCAAAAAAATTAACGCACATTCTGAAAATATCAATTTTAATGAAAGTTAACTCTACATTGACCATAACTTATTTTTTATGTTCTCTCGGAAAGGTTTTGAACGAAACAAGACACATTAAATGAACGAAAAATTCAGGATTTCACCGAATCTTATGTGAAAGAAGAGAAATAAACAATTTTCAAAATACTGGAATGCTGATAAGTGATTTAATACTGGGTATTTCCACCCCTTGCGTTAATTACAGCTCGGCAACGACGGTTCATACTCAAAATGAGTGATCTTAAAATGTTCTGATTGATGGATTCCTAAGTCATTAAGAGTAGCTAGATAATTTTCTGAACTTCTCAGCCTTCTATTGAGGTTGTCCCAAACCTGCTCAATCGGATTGAGATCTGGACTTCTTGCTGGCCATTCCATTCGAGAGACCTCTTCAAGGTACTGCTGAACGATGTGCGCACGATGGGGTTTGGCATTATCGTCCATAAAAATGAAATTTTCACCAATGTATGGGGCAAATGCCTCATATACCTATCAGCATTCATAGCTCCATTATCAACGACCACTAGGTCTGTGCGAGCAGTCAAAGATATTCCACCCCATACCATAATCGATCCTCCCCCGAAACCAGTAGTATTCAAGAAATTGCACTGAGCATATCTTTCATGTGGACGTCTGTATACAAGGGAACGTCGATCACAATGGTAGAGGCAGAATCTAGACTCATCTGTGAAGAGAACTCTTTCCCAATCAGCCTCTTCCCAATGGATATGCTCTCTCGCAAAATCCAAACGCGCCCTTCGATAGGCTGGGGTAAGAGCTGGGCCTCTTGCCGCGACACGAGGCCTTAAATCATATTCTCTGAGGCGATTTCTTATTGTCTGAGTGCTAATTTGCACCCCATGAGTTTGCTTAAGCTGATTTTGAAGGAGGCGAGCGGTTGCAAACCGTTGTCTCAACGAAGAAACTCTCAAGTAACGTTCTTGAATGGCAGTTGTTACCCGTGGTCTACCCTGTCCTGGTCTTCGGACATTCATACCTGTCTCCCTGAATCGCTGCAACATTCTGGACACACTTGTATGTGAAACTCCAAACCTTTCTGCAATTCTTGTGTATGTCCACCCTTCTTCTCGCAAAACTACCGCTTGGGCACATTCCTCTTGGGTCAAATTGCGTGTTTCGCGTGTTTGAGATTTCCATAATGTGCGTTAATTTTTTTGCGCAGTGTATATGTGGGGTCAAAAGTGTCTTGAAAAAAACACCAAAGGGGCGCGTATTTATATCACTACGTACAGCCAGGCCACGCTGAGGTCCCTGGAATCATATAGCCAGGGGTCTCTGCTGACATGGGAGTGCTGTAAATACCATAAAGCAACTGGCCAGAGGCAATAAAGTGATTCTACTATGGGTAGAAGACATTGTGGTATTGAAGGAAACGAAAAAGCCAATGAACTTGCGAAAAGAGCATCAAGGTTAACACCTGTTGGTCCTGAGCCTTTTTGAGAACTTGGAAAAGACCAATATAAGGCAGCCATCCAACAATGGGAGTGGGACAATAGAAAAACCCTCTGGAGGTACACTCTTGGTCTCCTCAGGCAAAGAAATTTGTGGTGCTCTCTCCGACCTATAACAGGAAGCCTTGAAGCTACCATGAGCTGATCTTTGTGTAATGGCGGGACTTCTGACAGAACACTGTTGGTGCAAATATCTTTTGTACCGGATGGGTAAGTCAGCAGATGAGATCGGCAGGCTCTGTGTAAAGGAGGTAGAAACAGACCAACACATAGTGTGCAAATCTCCGGGGGTGACTGGCCTAAGAATCACTCATATGGGAAAGTCAGTCCAGAATACTCACGAAGTAACAGCTAAAGATGCCATCGGCTTCTGAAAAGAATGTAAATAAAATCATAACATCGCTCGTTTCACAAAATCCTTGCACACTAAAGTCTATAAAAATCGTACGATCTGTTTCCGAGATTTCCATACTCAAACTAACTCTGTACATTTATCATTGAATTGTACTGACTTTATAATAAAGTTTTTAATATCTTCCCCTTATACAGTGTTAGAACTATTTAGAGGGGCACTACAGGGTGGCTTAAATTACAAAAAAGTTGCTTTATATAGTGATTAGTGTGTTGGTGTTAACAGATCCAAAATATCTCCAATGGTTCCCGAGATATCTCGAAAAAACTAAAAATCGAGATTTTCTATTTTTTTTGGGTATAACTCATTTGTTTCTGGAGATAACTTCACGAAATTCGGTTTGTAGTCAATATCCAATATAGAGGTTCTAATGGTGTCGTCAGATTTTTTCTGTTTACCATTGTTTCAGAGATGCGATAGTCAATTTTTTTTTCTTTGGACCAAATATTGGTTTTCCTTATGAGGTGATAAAGAAAAAAATTACGAACTCAACAATGTATCACACTCTACAGAAATATCGAGCCTAGGTACGCAAATTTGAAGAGTTGTTATGTGAAATCATCTCTTGACGATCGTGTCTCTGAAACAATAGAAAACAGAAAAAATCTGAAGACACCATTAGTATCTCTATATTGGGTAATGGCTATAAACCGAATTTCGTGAAGTTATCTCCAAAAACAAATGAGTTATACAGAAAAAAAAAGAAAATCTCGTTCGGTTTTTTCGAGATATCTCTGGAACCAATGGAAATATTTTGGATCTGTTCACACCAACACACTCATCCCTAAATAACTCAATTTTTTTGGACTTTAAGCTACCCTGTCTTTCTAATGGTTTTTGATATACCTGTAGGGGTCCTCTAAATACACTGCTCAAAAAAATAAACGCACATTATGGAAATCTCAAATTTATTTTACAACTGAAGGTGTTCTCAATGATAATTATTTTTATCAGAATTATGCATGCATATGTTATCCACTTTCAACGTTTTTCTTCAATACAGATGTTTTTTCCCAGCAGGAATAAAAAAAGATGAGATTATCAGATTTTGAATGTATTGGCTCCATTCTGAAATCAGTTGTTCTCGATCAATTCTAGTGATCAATAGTTTTTCTTTCATTTGATTTTCTACACTCGATCGCTATGCAACGCGAAACATGCAATTTGACCCAAGAGGAATGTGCCCAAGCGGTAGTTTTGCGAGAAGAAGGGTGGACATACACAAGAATTGCAGAAAGGTTTGGAGTTTCCCATACAACTGTGTCCAGAATGTTGCAGCCATTCAGGGAGACAGGTATGAATGTCCGAAGACCAGGACAGGGTAGACCACGGGTAACAACTGCCATTCAAGAACGTTACTTGTGAGTTTCTTCGTTGAGACAACGGTTTGCAACCGCTTGCCTCCTTCAAAATCAGCTTGAGCAAACTCATGGTGTCCAAATTAGCACTCAGACAATAAGAAATCGCCTCAGAGAATATGATTTAAGGCCTCGTGTCGCGGCAAGAGGCCCAGCTCCTACCCCAATCCATCGAAGGGCGCGTTTGGATTTTGCGAGAGAGCATATCCATTGGGAAGAGGCTGATTGGGAAAGAGTTCTCTTCACAGATGAGTCTAGATTCTGCCTCTACCATTGTAATCGACGTTCCCTTGTATACAGACGTCCACATGAAAGATATGCTCAGTGCAATACTGAATACTACTGGTTTTGGGGGAGGATCGATTATGGTATGGGGTGGAATATTTTTGACTGCTCGCACAGAACTAGTGGTCGTTGATAATGGAGCTATGAATGCTGATAGGTATATAACGAACATTCTTGAAGAGCATGTAGTGCCATTTGCCCCATACATTGATGAAAATTTCATTTTTATGGACGATAATGCCAGACCCCATCGTGAGCGCATCGTTCAGGAGTACCTTGAAGAGGTTGAAGTCTCTCGAATGGAATGGCCAGCAAGAAGTCCAGATCTCAATCCGATTGAGCAGGTTTGGGACAACCTCAATAGAAGGCTGAAAAGTTCAGAAACTCATCCAGCTACTCTTAATGTCTTAGGAATCCAACTCAGAGAAATCTGGGACAGATTAGATCAGAACATTTTAAGATCACTCATTTTGAGTATGAACCATCGTTGCCGAGCTGTAATTAACGCAAGGGGTGGAAATACCAAGTATTAAATCACTTATCAGCATTCCAGTATTTTGAAAATTGTTTATTTCTCTTCTTTCACATAAGATTCGGTGAAATCCTGAATTTTTCTTCCATTTAATGTGTCTTGTTTCGTTCAAAACCTTCCCGAGAGAACATAAAAAATAAGTTATAAAGTTAATGTAGAGTTGACTTTCATTAAAATTGAGATTTTCAGAATGTGCGTTAATTTTTTTGCGCAGTGTAGTTCTAACCCTGTATAACATAAATATAAACTTTTATGAATGAATAGAATAATTACAGCTGGATATAATATGCAAGTGGAATAAGAATGTACAGACTCTCAATTATATCAAACATATACCAATTTCTTTCATTGATTCTATTTTTTATTTAAAAAAATCTTCACTAAATATTGGTTCCCCACCGTTTCAGGCCTGCCTGCAAGGACTTCCCAAACTTTAAAGGTTTTAAGTTCGATCAGCAGCATCAGCACAAGCGTTCAATTCCTCGAAGTGCCTCCCAACAGGATGGCCAACAGAGGACTGCGAATATCCAGAAGTTTAGTACTCTTGGTCGACGTCCCCTTCCACAGACTCCTGATGAGAAGGCGCGCAAACAACCATCCATGCCCAAAGTACCGAACACCAGCATCGAAACACCCTTGAACCCTGCCAATTTCCGATCCCTCCAAAGGGGCGCTTGGCAGGACGGAACCAGCTCGTTCCAACCTAACGCGCAGTTCCGATCTCTTCAAAGAGGCATGGGTGTCCAACAGCAATCTTTGCATTCGCAGTTCAGATCAGCCAAAATTCAAGATCAAGCACACGAGGGCCCGGTCTACGCCAACAATGAGAATGAACGCCAGCTGTACGCTGTTACAGAATTATAAATTTGTTTCGTCTGTTTGGGAAAATGCAGGCAGAGAAAAAATAAGAAGTAAGCAATAGACCAACATATTCGTTTTATGTTATCGAGGCTTTTACAGAGGAATTTTCAAAGGTACGAGTGTACCTTATCGGTTTTTCTTCTGAAATGAAAATTATTTATATTTATGACTTTTGGATCACTAGTTGTAGGAGAAGACCATTGAGTTGTGCAAACTATAAGAGACAAATCAAATCATAAACTCGATTACAAAATATGAAAATTTATCCGTTATCTTTTCAACGTCGAGAGTGTCTTGAAAACCGAATTTATTAAGAATAAAATTTCTCTGTAGAAGAAATTTTCGCACTAGTGATTCTCTAACACTATCAAGCTAAAAATGCACATTTTTTGGAAAAGACAGGAGTAGTTTGTAGATAGGGAATTTTTAGCATAAATAATGTTCGAGCTGTTTTATAATAGCGAATAATGTTTGACGAGATGTTTTAATTTACATAAAAGTTAGAAATTTGGGTGTAGCTAAGAACACCCGTGCCAAAGCAGTACGAAAAACATGTAGTTAGTCATCTGTTGTGATATAGAAGTGGCACCATCTTCATCAAAATATCATCTAATTCTACAATTTTCTTATGAAATCACTAGTATTAATTTCAATCAAAAGTCATCAGGATAAATTTTCATGAATCAAAACTATCGCTCCCATGTTTACTAGGAGCATACATTAGTCCCATTTCTACCTTAAAATATAAAATTAACGTAAGACCTAAATTTGCCATAAAAATGGGATCAAAAACTCTCAAAGTAGATAGGCATACAGTCAATTGATGAATGGTCAAGTAATGCAATAACCTATTTGTTTTAGATAGGAAAAATCTCAAAACTTACCTTCATTCAAAAGCATTGATCGTTTTGTATATATCTCCTATGTGAGATTAGTGTATAAAATTTTCTTCATCTTATTCGTAATTAAGTTATAAAATTTTATTTCATTCGTAACCACATAAAAGGATCTGAATTCATTAGTGAAGTTGACTGAATTTTTATATTTTTATTGTATTTTTTGGATATATTTGATGAACATTTATGCATATATTGCATTGTTTGATTTGTGATAATTTTTATTGGGTTTAAATGTTCTGTTGTATCAAACATTTTTAACTCATGTAACTTTCCTACAAATATACATAAGGAACATAAATGTAAATGCAATAGCATTTATTTCTATTTAGGATAAGGTTAAGCATTTGCGTATGAATACATGTAAAATATTTTGTAGTGAATTGATGTTGAATTTGTAAAATATTGCCAAAAATCTAGAAAGAACTTCAGTTTATTCACAGACTAAAGAAATTTCATTGAGGGCAATGTTATCATAAGTAATCAATTCAGCAATGTTTTTGAAAAAGACTAAAACCATCTGCATCTAAAGATAACACCATCTACTCTTATATTCCTTATCAATAAATTTTTATGGATTCAAAAAATAACTGCCAAAGATACGAGATTTTGCTTGTATGTTATCTGTGAGTGAAAAGAAAGTGTGTTTTATAAACGTAATGTAACTTTATTATCAATGTCACCACCTTAAAATTTTGTTTTCTCTCAATACTATTTATTTTATGTTGGTATTATTGTACATCGATTTATTGGCCTGCAAGATAATTTTTCATATTTCTATTGAATTCAATTATATTGACAATGTGAATGCCATATTTTGTAAAGTTAGTATAAAAGTACTTTGGATAATTTCTTGAGTATTGTAAAATTTATGTATTTAATAAAAAATTAAAATGAGCGTTTTTTTATGATTCGAAAAAAGAAGCAAAAATAGAAAGATTTTCATAGATATGAAAAAAAATTACATAACTTCTTTTATTCGATTTCCATGAAACAAAACCAAAATGTGAATGAGCATTTGAGTTGAATTAAGATGTGAATATTAAAACAAAAGCTGTTTTTTGGGATAAAAGTGGATATTTCAACGAGCAGACAAAAATTTCAGTAAATATCCTTTTTTGAGTTCCATTAACTCTTTTTGATAAATATACAGCGTGAGCCAAATTGGTCATTTTTGAATGGGAAACCCTATTTTGATACAAAATAGACGAAAACTGAGAGCCAATTAAGAAACTCATTGGCGAAAACCGCAACTCCATAGCTGTCACCGTTACATAGTTAACGGGTATTTTTTGGCACTCTCAACTTGGAAATATTTATTTCCAACAAGATGGCACTCCTTACAACACTATTATCATCAGAAATTTTAATACAAAATTGTGGCAACAATTAGATTGCCAACCAAAATCCCTGGGCCTGACTTATCGCCTATGAACTTTTTTACATTTGGGCAAGATATAATTTATAAAAAGTTGATCAACCCTAAAGAAGAACTGGAAACTGAGGTAGTTGATGGCTTCTCTTACTTCCATTGGAGTTTGTAATGAATATTTAGAAAAAATCCAACATGTGCTTGAAAAAAAATGGTCAAATGTCTCATTTGACAAAATTCTTCCTTTTTTTGCCAATTAATAGGTTTCTCCAAAAATTGTTCCTCAGACACTGGCATCAGTTTTTGTCTATCTAGCGTAGAAATAGGATTTCCCTTTCAAAAATGAACAATTTGGCCAACCCTGTAAAGACACTTGGTTTGTTCTGCTTAATTCAGATATTTCAAGCCATAATATAAAAAAAAGAGTGCTTAGTACTCATTTTCACCTGTTGCTTGTTAACATATTCTTCAGGTTCTTGAATTGCATAAAAATGTTACTCAAACTTCATGAAGTTTATTAACAATACCAACACCTGCTTATGAGAACAAGGATAAAAAAAAAACAAAAAGTAATAAAAATTATTTTAATTTCAAGCGAGCTCTTTTCCTTTCAATATATTCTTCCATATTATCAAATTTCTTTTTGTACAAGAGACTAATATTGTTATCACTTTTTAGACGTAAGTCATGCACATCATCTATGCTGATGTTTTTATGAGCATCTTCCCTATAATTCTTGCCTTCAAGTTTGAAAAATAAAATTTTTGTAGACGTCAAAATCAGAAGGTCCTTACTCAAGTAAAAAGAAAATGAACCACCAACATAGATGTGTTTACAAAAATTAATTCTCAAAGAAGGATTTAGTGAAAACAACAAAAGTTTATTATATTTAAATAAAGAGATGCCTATAAAAATATCATTTTCTCTTGAGAAACATTGCATATCAGTTATGGGCAGAGCAAAAACTTCTGCATCTTGTAAACCCATTTCTTCTTTGAAATTTTTGACAAGTTCTTCATTGATATAATCATTCGTATTTATAACAGAAAGTTGTTTACCGTCAAGATAATCCCAAAACCTCACAGTACCATCGCCAGATGCTGAGATTAATTTATTTTGTACAATTATTACAGACAAAACAAATTCTTCATGACCTAAACAAAAACTCTGAATGTTATAAGAATTGGGAAACTTGGATACTCTGATTTTTTCATCTCTATCAGATGTTATAATGTATTTACCACAATCTGTTAATGCTACATCTAAAACAATGCTCAAATGTCCTAGTAACAGAACAGGGGTTAATATTTCATCCTTCATATTGTATAAAAATACATCACCGGTTTTGTCTGCCACTATTAAGGAATCGTTCGAAGTGAAACACATGTTACTAGCAATTCTAGGCACTGTAAAGTTTTTGATGATTTCGAAATATTCATTATATATCACAACTTGTTTGGTCTCAGTAGATACAGCTATATATTTATGATCCTTTGAAACAGATAAACATGAGATGATGGCATCCACGTCCTCTTTCGTTTTATTGTTTTCCTCTTGTTTCTGTATCTTGAGTATAGGTGCTGGCAAATCAACTGTTTTGATATTATCTTCATTGTAAACAATCAATTTCTTCCCTGAATAAAACAAAATGCGTTCACCACATTTTTTCATAGTGACCATGATTTTCTTTTATGGCATCGAATACCCAAATACCAATAATTACTGGGAATTTTCTTCACAAATTCAATACGAAGCAGAAAATGTTCTAACAGCTACGAATAACAATCGAGGGAACCCAAACTTTAATTTACATTAATTTTTGGAAATTTTGAGGTTACCTTTATTGTTAACCTCAAATTATGACAGATTTGATAGACCATAGACTTGTCTTCCTACATTTGATAGAAATACATCAAGGTGGGAAACATGAGTAAGGTGAATTTAAATGTGAAAATAGGAATAACCTTACTTTTATAACACAAAGTTTAATTATATCGAAGGCGAAGAAGACGAATTGAAATATCTTCATAAATGCTTCAGTACTATACGCGTATTAGAATCAAGAATGAATATTTTTACAATTGCTTCAATAATGTTGGCCAAACTACTCATTGTTTATGAAATTCTATGATTAATTTGAATTCAACATTGATCGATTATTTTATGTTTGTATTCTCAGTATCAACAAACATTGATCATATCTCTTATTTTCTACTTGAAAATGTCTGATGGAACTTTTCTAGTATCAATTTCGGGGCAATTAGAATATATAGAAGCGTTTGTAGAAGCTGGAAGCGATTGGTATTGCAAGTATGAATTTGTAACAGGCCCGGATTGGAAGTTAATTGGAGGTATAGAGGCTGGTCTATCTCAGATTTGTAGCGTGAATAGAAATGGGGAGAAAATAGTACTTAATTTACCTATAGAAGTTATGCTGAAATCCACAAATGTTTATGGTTGTAAGTTGTTCAGTTATTTTTTGATCTCTTATAACCAGTAGTAGAACTTTAATCATACATGAATTGATGTAAAATAAATAAGAGAACATAATATATTATATTTGCAATAATTGAAATTCCTCCTCTTTTAGGGCCACAACTAGTATTAAGTGTTTATAAAAATATGACATTGGAAGGATATGGTAGATGTCACATACCTTTGACACCTGGAACTCATGGCTTAGATATATTCTTGTCAAAGCCTCTAACATCAACTTTTCTGGGGTATATAGCTTCATTTTTTGGATATCAACCCGAATTATTACAACCAAAAATGCTTGCTACTACTGCTGGAAATCAATGTAAGTGATGAGGTTGGGAATTAAATTCTTTTTTTTTATATTGCGAAATGGGTTGCAGTATAGGGAAATCTTGCTTATAATCCTGCTAAGGTTTAGAGGCATAGAACAAAGACAAAACAAAAGTTTACTTACATATGGAAATCTGGAACATGCGCCTTCTCCATTTTGCAATATACAAGGTATTCAAATTTCGATGTTTAGCACTACAACTTTTCTTATATATTTTTGAAATCAGGTAGCAGGGAAGCAGATTTTGACTATCTCTTCTGATTTAAAAGTTTAAGTGCTAAAATATCGAAATTTGACCATTCTGTACATTCTTTAAAAATTAATAAGGATGGTTTGAAATGTTTTTCCGAGTGTTTATCATATGGAACTGAATAAGTCTCAATAAAATACACTGCGCAAAAAAATTAACGCACATTATGGAAATCTCAAATTTAGGGCCACTTGCACCATTTGCCTGAACATTGATTAAAAATTTAAACGTTGATTACTCTATGATTTCTCAAGAGAAATCAGAAATTAATCAATGTTTAAATTTTAATCAATGTTTAGGCAAATGGTGCAACTGGCCCTTATTCTACAACTGAAGGTGTTTTCAATGATAATTTTTTGTATCAGAATTATGCATGCATATGTTATCCACTTTCACCGTTTTTCTTCAATGCAGATGTTTTTTCCTAGCAGGAATAAGAAAGATGAGATTATCAGATTTTGAATGTATTGGCTCTATTCTGAAATCAGTTGTTCTCGATCAATTCTAGTGATGAATAGTTTTTCTTTCGTTTGATTTTCTACACTCGATCGCTATGCAACGCGAAACACGCAATTTGACCCAAGAGGAATGAGCCCAAGCGGTAGTTTTGCGAGAAGAAGGGTGGACATACACAAGAATTGCAGAAAGGTTTGGAGTTTCCCATACAAGTGTGTTCAGAATGTTGCAGCGATTCAGGGAGACAGGTATGAATGTCCGAAGACCAGGAAAGGGTAGACCACGGGTAACAACTGCCATTCAAGAACGTTACTTGAGAGTTTCTTCGTTGAGACAACGGTTTGCAACCGCTCGCCTCCTTCAAAATCAGCTTGAGCAAACTCATGGGGTGCAAATTAGTACCCAGACATTAAGAAATCGCCTCAGAGAATATAACTTAAGGCCTCGTGTCGCGGCAAGAGGCCCAGCTCTTACCCCAGCCCATCGAAGGGCGCGTTTGGATTTTGCGAGAGAGCATATCCATTGAGAAGAGGCTGATTGGGAAAGAGTTCTCTTCACAGATGAGTCTAGATTCTGCCTCTACCATTGTGATCGACGTTCCCTTGTATATAGACGTCCACATGAAAGATATTCTCAGTGCAATATCCTGAATACTACTGGTTTCGGGGGAGGATCGATTATGGTATGGGGTGGAATATCTTTGACTGCTCGCACAGACCTAGTGGTCGTTGATAATGGAGCTATGAATGCTGATAGGTATATAAGGAACATTCTTGAAGAGCATGTAGTGCCATTTGACCCATACATTCGTGAAAATTTCATTTTTATGGACAATAATGCCAGACCCCATCGTGCGCGCACGATCTCAATCCGATTGAGCAGGTTTGGGACAACCTCAATAGAAGGCCGAGAAGTTCAGAAAATCATTCAACTACTCTTAATGACTTAGGAATCCAACTCAGAGAAATCTGGGAAGGATTAGATCAGAACATTTTAAGATCACTCATTTTAAGTATGAACCGTCGTTGCCGAGCTGTAATTAATGCAAGGGGTGGAAATACCAGGTATTAAATCAATTATCAGCATTCCAGTATTTTGAAAATTGTTTATTTCTCTTCTTTCACATAATATTCTTCCATTTAATGTGTCTTGTTTCGTTCAAAACCTTCCCGAGAGAACATAAAAAATGAGTTATAAAGTCAATGTAGGAGTTAACTTACATTAAAATTGAGATTTTCAGAATGTGCGTTAATTTTTTTGCGCGGTGTATGAAGTTTCTTTGTGTTTTCTATCTTTTGAAATCGTAGCAACGTGCGATAGGTAAACGTAAGCGAGTATCGCATAAAATATTAAAGAAATAGGTAATCAACGAAAACTCTCCGTAGTGCATCATTGATTTTTACTCCAATAAGCCGCTATAAAGCGAGAAATATTGTTTTGATGACGTGAAGGGACTTCTTTTTGAGGTGATAGACCTTAATGCCCTTAATAAGGAAAGCTGATTAGAATACTCTGGTCAAAGCTGGTTTCCAAGTTACTTATTCAAATTAGACATAACGATAAAAGCTATAAATGTTATATCATAATAACTTCCGGGGAACATATTTGAATAGTTTTTTTCGCAACTTTGCAGCTGAAAGGTAATTTTTCATTGATTGCTAAGGGTTTGATCGGTCTAGAAGATAAAATGAAAGTACGTTTTATGCTTTCCTCATGAAGTAACATCTGAGCATAAACTTCCTAACGAATATTATCCATTCAATTAAAAAATGTATTTTTTATTTTCAGTACTTCGGATGACTTCAACAGGTCAAGTTAAAGCAACCATTAGTGTTGTTACTCAAGGTTTCAAGAATTTAGGTTATGATGTGGGACGTGTAAGATAAAACAGATGTATATTTGATTAGTGTGAACAATAATTCATAGATTTTCTAAGATAACTGTTTTCTTAGAATCAATTTCTTTACCATAAAATAAGGTTTTGACTGAAAAATTATATTGTGTAGTTGAAAGAATAAAAATTTATTTTGGTAATCTTTACGATTATAATTATTTCAATCGATTTCTCCTAAAAATCCCCTCTCAACTAGGGCCTATTTAAAAATAATCCTATTATACAGGGTGTCCCGGGAAGAATGCGACAAACGAATACCATAAATTAAGGTCATCATGGAGGACCCGTATCAAGATGTTTCAATCGCCTGAGTGCCTTCATTGGGGATATACAGGGTAATGTTCATCTTATGAGTGAAATTTTACAGTTCAATAACTCTTTAACTAATCGACCGAATAATTTCAAATTTTGAAGTTTTGTCACCCTTTTCTATCGCCTTCCTTCAATATTTCTGAATTCGAGTAAATCAGATCCGGACTAGGAAAATTTCAGACTTTTCCTATTTTCGTGAATATTGGATCACCCTGTACGTGAACATTATGATTTTTTTCCATTTTCGGAACCACAAAGAACCAATTCATTAAAAAAATTCTAAATCTCTGCTTGGCACGGTCATACAGGATGATCAATAAACATTCCCTCATGAGTGAAACTTTTTTAGTTCAATAACTCTTCAACAAATCCACCGAATAATTTCAATTTTTGAAGTTTTGTCGCCCTTTACTATCGCCTTCCTTCAATATTTCTGAAATCGAATAAATCAGATCCGGACTAACAAAATTTTAGATTTTTTTACATTCAATAGAGTTTATTGAATGTTTTTTCCTGAATAAACTCTCTTATTATTATTATTTTAACACTGTACTGTAAGGTTTTTTTGGTCTCCTGTAAAATTGTTCATTATGGACATAGCAGATTTACACTCTTAGCCGACGATATGGCAGCTTTACTATTATTTTACAAACATCTACCAACATAAAAATAAATTATCAGCTTAAAAATTACGATCATGATTACAACACAAGAAACAAAAATAAAACATACCTACGTATTGAAAAAGACTTAAAAAGCGACTGGCCAAAAATGTTACACTTATCAAACCCCCAAACTATATAACACACTACCAGATCATATTAAATATGAAAATACATTGAAAAACTTAAGAAATCAACTGAAAAGTTTTATTTTTGAAAACTGTAGAGAAATGATTCACAGAATAATAGAATGAATGAGAATATAATGCATGCACTGTCCTGGTTGGTAATGTTCCCACCTGTTTTATTTTCATGATGAGCTTTTTGATGGCGATCGACGTAATTTTGAATCGGATTAAATTAATTGGTTGCCTCAATGGAATATTCTGGTCTCAAGAAATAGGGAAGCAGCGGAAGTTCAATATATATGAAACGCTTATTAAGAGCAACCTTCTATATGGAGCCGAAACGTGGAGGATAACAGAAAGAAATAGAAGAAAACTGGAGGCAGTGGAAATGGACGTTTTCAGGAGATCCTTGGGAATATCTCGTAGAGACCGAGTAAGAAATGAAGAAGTGAAGCTCCGAATGGGTGTGGAAGGATCTCTGACAACGGACATTGAAAGAAAACAGCTGATTTGGTACGGACACATCCAGAGAATGCCTAGCACGAGAATACCTAAAAGAACTATGGAGTGGATACCGGTAGGACGAAGGAAAAGAGGAAGACCGAGGAAGACCTGGAAGGAAGGAATAGTGAGAGCGATGAGTGAGAGAAACCTTACTGAAGATCAATGCAGTGATCGTCTGACGTGGAAATTAGGCATCGGACAACGTCGAAAGACGTTTTGAACCCGATTCGTATATATATATATATATATATATATATATATATATATTAAATTAATTCTGAAAGACATAAAGTATAATAGTTGATGATCATCATTACTAGGCACTTTTCGCTCCAGCGGAGGAAAAGTAGAACTTTTCGATGATCCTGTCAGTCAAAATATGACGTCGTTTTTGTACGTTAAAAAAAATAGTATATTGTGCAACAAGTGGGGAAAGTCCAACTTTTCGCGCGAGTGTGGAAGTTGCGCAAACACATGAGCGAGAAAAGGACTTTCTCCACATGTTGCACAATATACTTTTCCTACAACTTCACAAATTTCAATAATTCAAGTAATGGAATTGATTCAAATCAAAATGGCCTTCGTTGACAGTATGTGCTAATTTATAACGTTTCCATAGAAACAACTCAAAAGCCCAATTTCATTGGTCTACCAAGCGAGGTAATTTTGAAATTGAGTAAGCTATGAGGAATACGCTACTTTTCATAGCAGTTGTGTTGTAGGCAAAAGTCTTAAGACTTGTGCTCCATCACTTTTGATACTTATATATTTTAATTTTTCGAAAACCTTACTGTTTGTGTGTATAATAACTTTTTTTTCAATTCTATAAATGAAAAAAAAATAATAAGCTCAATCTGATGCCCCTTAAAATTTGCTGCCGTTGGCTACAGCCTACTCAACCTGTCACTGGATGTTACGCAATGTCGATTCCGATAAGTCGGAACTTCCGATTGAAATTTATTTCAATAAACTGATTTCCTAATCCTTGTCCTCTACCAATTAATCGAGGAATATCACATTGAAGGTCACCGAACTAAATATTGTGAATATTAATAAGTTATCCAAAGGCTAAAATTTTTTCAGCAGTTTCACTATTGTCGACCGAGAAGTTGTTTCAGGACGATCCAAAAGAGCTTTAGGTTTGCGAACTGTGATTGCAAAATTTTCACCTATATTGTAGTGAATTCTAGCGATGACGCAGTTTTCACTAGTCGAGATGACAGCTGTCCGGATAGAGGGCTATTAAAAAAGAAACCTCTTATTGGAAAAATATTTATTATGAAGGATATAAAACATTGTAAAAACAAACAATATATACCTAGGCATGGTAATTATTTTATTCACAACATTGTCAACATTACAACGCATATAATAAGTCGGAACTATTTACCTTATTTAATATTTGAGTTAAAAACCAAACAAAACAAGTAGAATAACAAATAAATAATAATTTTCTGAAGAACTTATTTGTAGCGCAGAGGCACATTCATAAAATAAACAGTAAGTGTTTTAGGTAAACGGTAAAGCTTCCTAAATATTCTTCTGCTTCTTTAAAAGTATCACTAGTATCACTAAGCTACAGACGTTCTATTTTGAACAGTTCCAATTCTTCTCTTATCGCCTAATATAATTCGTAATTGATATCCATAGCAAGTCTTAGAATTTGATCGAAATTTAATTGTAACAAATAACCTGAAAATCTAATTGAAATGGCCATGGCCACAATAATTGACGAATGACATGCTACCCCTGGGAATTACGATCATAGAGTTATGTTTCTACTGGTTCTAGGCAATAGAAACCATCTCTACTCGATTATTATCACATATTTCAATGATCGTAATCGACTTGAGTTATAGAATGCCAATTCTAGTCGATTCGGTATCGACAGGTGTGTTTCTATTCGATCCATGCCATCTCTTTTCGATTTGAAGTTACAGAATAGGGCTGATTGTCATAACTATGGAGGGTAGAGATAAGGAGAATAATCTTCCTGTTTTCAATGTGTCTGTTGAACTGACCTAAATTAGTGCCACCAGTATAGCTAAAGAAGGAATTTCTTAGAGTATATTCTATGTTCTATGTAGGTAAATTTCATATAAATCGTCCAAAAGTAATGATAGAGATAAAGCTAGAAGTAAACAAGGATGAAAGTGCGGTCTTGGGTTGCCAGATCGGGATGAAATAATTTTTCAGGAATTTTTCACTTTGGTCGGGAGAAACCAAAATAATGTAGTTAATATAATGAAAACAACAATATTTAACATAACTGTTATATTCCGCTGTTGATAGAAATCTCGAGATATCAACAGAAAATGGGTTTCTCATTACCTATATTATCAATAATCAACAGAATTTGATAGAATAATGAACATAGATAGAGGAAGTATACGCAATTTTTACATGTTCCCAACATGGTTAGATTACGTTATTGGATTGTGATATATTTTCAAATCCACGATTTTACTATACGTTATGAATATAATATATTGAATGAAATATATTTATTTAAGTGATTCCCGATTGAATATGCAAATTTGAATATTTGGAATCCAACATTTTTCCTAATTGTCGAATTTATAATAAACAGAATATTTATTATTTTCTGTATCTACCAGTTGAAATCCAAGGTTTGGCAATTTTTGCTCTCCTAGTGTCATCGGTTGTTTCAAGTCGTTTGGCGCGCTTGAAGTTTGTTTTCTGAATATCTGATATATTTAGGTATTAATTTCGATATATTTTGAGTTGATATGAAAGGTTGATTCATTATGGGACATAAGAAGTGCGTTTTTTGTGAAAAAACTCGCGAATTGAGTGAAATATCGTATCACTGATATCTTTTCATTTCCGAGTCCTTTATGTCAAACTTGAGAGTTCTTGTTGGGGTCAAAATTTGTTTACTGAAAATGAGATATGCTCCCTCTATCTATGTTCATTACTCGGAGAGTTTTCAAAGATTCGACCATTTTTTAGCCCTTTCCATTATTTAAACAAGACTAGAAATCCAAAGAATTGCAATTAGGTAGAGAATATTAATATCTATAACGTGGCAATGCCTAATATTTTAAAGTGAACCACGTCCAAAATGAAACCACTTAATGCAGACATCACAGAATACAAATATATATCCTCTAGCTACACTAGCACTTCCTTTTCCGCTGGGCACTTTGTCAACACTTAAGCCATATTATTTCCTTATCTCTATCCTCCATAATCATAACTCATGGAAGATTTTTGCGACATTACTCGAAAAATTTATAGGAATACTAGTTTGAACAAGGATTCACACCCTAAAAACTTTCCCTCATTCAAGTGAAATTTTAATGACAAAGTAATCATAAGATGAAAACTACAATTCTTCTAAAATTGCTAAAATTTCGAACATACAAAAAGCTTTATCACAAAATAACCCCACATAACCTACAAAGCTAGTTCAACCATTTCACGAAAGTTCGATCTTCACGATGCATAAATGAAACGTCGAAATCCCCAGAGATCTCTTCATCAATGTCGTCATATCACAATAAGTTTCGAAAGAAAGAAAAATTTCCAAACTTTCTGGCGCATGCGTCGATTTTCGGGAAACGTTGGGAAAGTTGACACTTTCCCTGCTCAGTTTTCCACTTGCATCAGCGCGCGGAGGGCTTTTCCGACCCGCTTTCCAGCCCGAAAACACGTGGTCTGTACGATAGGTCGTGTCGGTGAAAATGACTGTTGAGATAATTCATCGCGATAATAAAGGTTTTCCCATAGTGTCTTATATTTCATTCTGTAACAATGACTCTTGAAGTGGAGTGAGATGTGAGATAATGTGTGGTGGAAAACAATCTATGAGCATTTCCTTATTTTTCTTTATGGGTGAGCGAAATTTTTTAAGTAGATAAAACATTTGTGAAAAAGTGAGGTGAAAATTATGTAGGTTTATTAACTTACTTGCAATGCGTGCATAAAAGTAAGGAACAATTCTTTACTTTAACGCCCCCTCGTATTTTTCACTTTTTTGTTATTTTTCATTGAAAATGTGCATTTTACAACGATTCTTGATAGTTTTCGATGATGGCAAACAAGTATTTTTGCTGATTTGTTGAACGGGATAGGGAGTGAACAGGGGTGCTGGGTGGGTAAGAATTTTTGAAGAAACGTTATAAAAATGGTGCACGTTTACTCTTAAAAATATCTAACATGTAGAGTTTGATGACTTTATTCTCAAAAACAATTCATTCTATACGAGCAAATTGGTCTTTTTCCCAAACAAATAAATTAAGCAAAATAAAAAAAAAAATTAATACCTTATGTCAAAGGATGCTCTGGCATAAAAATCATTTTACGGCATCTAAAAAGATTTCAAAGTCCGCAGATACTCTTGACCAGTATTTTTCGCAAAAAGCGTGACACGACAACAGCCCATGAGCTATAAGGAATTGCCGCTCCACAACTTTATTCGAAATCATCTGGTTAAACTCAATATTCGTGAAAGAACTCTCTTTGCAGACGTTTTAGCCACAACTCTTTACTACTGGCTGGAGATCAACCATTGTAACCTGCAAATGATTTGAAAAAAACTTCAAGCGAACTTTTCCGAAAGAACAATATTTCAAGTTAGAAAAGTTCGTGAGTTACTTACATTTTAAATAATAGCGGCATCTAAAAAGATTTCAGATACTCTTGACCGGCATTTTTCGCAAAAAGCGTGACACGACAACAGCCCATGAGCTGTTCATATGTTCCATATCGAATTTTTTTCAGCAAAACGGGCGGATAGGTCAATTTTTTTAGTTTTAACCACCTTAGGGCATAAAATGTTACTTATGACCTCATTCATTTTCAAAGCCTAACGTTTTTTTAAAATAAATATCCCAATTTTTTTGCATTAGACGCGGTGCGGTGCAACTTACTTCTAATAAAATTTGTATTATTGCTCACAAGTTTTTTTTAGAAAATAACCCATTCGACATACAGGGTGTTTCAAATCAAGTTGTCATCATTGCTAACTCCGTTATTGATGCTACGATGTCGATTATAAATGGGCAAACTAGTAGCATTTTTAGTGGCCTTCTCGATGCCGAAAACAACAGAAAAATTGACAGTGGCGTTGTCAAAATATTTCATAAAATGATATTTTTTTCAATGGAACACCCTATATTTTTTCATGCATTTCGATTCGTAATAACATTCTCAACAACAAAGCTCATTTGACTTTTTTCGTAAAGGTTAAAATAAGACAGTTGTATTAATAGGAAACATTTATAACAAACGGATTTGATAAAGCGCTATAAAATATCGAGTGAATGGTCAAAAACACCGCCTTCTTGTCGAACACATATTTGAGCCCTTCTATTGACACTATTGATTCACAAAATGAATGCGGCTAGCGGAATGGCTTTAAGATGGAAATTATCGTTTTGTCTATTAATATCAAATAGCTTAGTGGTGTCGATTGAGTGGTGCTACATAATGATCACGGGTTTCACGAGTTCACATCCGAGCGCACTTTTTTCTTTTAACTGTCTTATTCTGCTATTATTCACAAAATATTGTCATTCGTGTAAGTACAAAAAATGGTTGTTTGGACAATCATGAGGTTTATTCGCCAAAACAAATAAATTTTTTGTACTAGTGAAAGGAATAAATATTTCAAAATAAGTCACTTATTTTCCACTTTAGGAAGAAAAGTGATATGAGCTTTGTTGTTGAGAATGTTATTACGAATCGAAATGCATGAAAAATATCATTTTATGAAATATTTTGACAACGCGTCTGTCTTTTTTTTTCAGCATCGAGAAGATCACTAAAAATGCTACTAGTTTGCCCATTTAACCGACATCGTAGCATCAATAATAACGGAGTTAGCAATGGTGCCGACTTAATTTGGAACACTTTGTATAAGCAGGGCCCGTCGCTAGCCAAATTGCCGCCCTAGGCAAATACCCAATTTGCCACCCTAACAGTCAACTCTGCAGAATGCAAAAAAAATTATTTTGGGTTATCGGGGTCTTCTACCGAAATATGAAAAAGTTGAAGGCGACAGTTTGTAAAATTTTAATTGTAATAACATAGAAAAAATATAAACGAAACCAACAAGTTCAAACTTGTACAAAAAATGAAAATCATTTTAGGATTGGTAAGGAACAATAATAGAAATACATAATATGAATGACTAGAACAAAAAATATCTTTCCGGAAGAAATATTCAACGAATTATTCAAAAATTAACTTTTCGATCATTTGAATAAATCATCGAAAAGTTAATTAATTAAATGTCAAAATTGGCATTTAAGGATTAGTAAAAACGAAAAATATACATGACGAGTATAAATAAATAAATGTAAAGATAGAAATACATAATATAAATGACTAGAAGAAAAATATAAGTACAATATACATATAATGAGATAAGTTGATTAGTGATACAAATCTAGAAAAAAAAAGTATTCAACACTTTCTTCTTGGAATTCGGATTTCTGAAAAAAATTGAAAATGCCGTCCTCCAATATTTGCCGCCCCGGCAAAATGCCAATTAGCCAGCCTCCAGAGCGGGCCCTGATTCAGTATTTAATTAAGAAAAAGTTCTTCAAGGGGCAATTGAAAGTTCCGGGCGAGGGAAGTATGAGAACGTTTTAGAAAAATATTATCTTGAAATTTTTGTTTTCTCTTTCGGCACCTTACATTTTGAACATGTGAATTTTTGTTCATGAAGTAGAATATCGTAACTGAATCTAAGCGCCCCAATTTTTCTCCAGGGGGCGCCTGGACAGTTTTGGGGCGCACTACTACCACCCCGGAAACGTACCTGAAAGAAACACGGATCATAATTCTTTGGGAACATTATACCTATTTTGAAATAAATGAATATGATTTTTTCTATTAAGTCTATCTCATCATCCGACGCTTCGAACGTAGGTACTTCCCAGTGCCGAAAAATGATAATAATAAGGAAATGATGAAAATAAAAAATTATAGAACTTACCTTCAGTAATCTACTTTGAAATCCTTAAATCCAAAGGCAAATCGAAAAATTCAGAATATAACACTCACTTTGCACATACAGTACGATCAAAAAAATATTGTTATATAATGGAACGTGGTATAAAATAAAATAAACTTCTCAGATATGTATTTCTTAGGAAGGATGAGATGGAAATGATGAAATGGAAATATTTCTCGTATATTTTGCATTCATCTGGGAATAGGCATTCTGGTTGAAGAATTCTAGAGAAAAATATTCTCCACCGACTACCCTAATAAAGCAATAAAATTGAGCAGTGTACAAAGAGAAGGCCGACACGCCTGATTAGAACATGTGTTTTTTAGCATCAATATCTCGTAAATAGTAAACAGCTGTGAGAGGGTTTACACGACATCTGGATATTTATGAGTTGTTGTGTACCTTTGATAGTTTAAAATGTTGATTAAATTGTCTGTATATTTTTGTGTTGTTTCTAACCGATTTAAATCTCATTTCTTACTTTGAATTTCTACACATATGATTTTTGTTGATCAAGATTGAAATGCCGCCCCAGAATTTTGCCGCCCTAGGCGGTCGCCTCCCCTGCCTACCCCCTAGCGACGGCCCTGTGTATAAGTACATACTTTGTAACTGGAACAAAACTTTGCACTTATTATCGTTTTGATATCTGAGTCACATTTGGCGGATAAAACAAAAACAATTACTCTTAAATTTTAATTCTTAAAAACAACGTTTGAGTAATTGCAGCAAGAGTGTAAAGAAAGCATAACCAAGTTTTAAGCGAATTTTCATTGGCGTAAAAAAAATTGCACGTTTAACTAAACGGGAACGAAATTGTAATAATGGTTGAAGTTATTGTTTCACATGATTTCGTTTGGGTAATATCGGAAAATTAATATTGATAAATTTGTATAAAAAATATTCGAAATATCAACAGAGAACGAATAAAAATTTATGAAACACTAGGGAAATATGAGCAGAAAATGGATGAATTACAACAACTGAATAAAACAAGAAATTTTTTGTAACTCCATTCGGTATCCACGAAGACGCGAATCGTAATTGAGCATGAAAAGGCTTGACAGATCAACAGGTCTGCAAGGTCTTTCTAGTAGCTTTTTTTCTATTTTCAATCTGTAGCATGCTACATTGCAAATTTAATTAAAAAAAAATATGTGTAAGCTCTTTGTTACAACTCAAAATGGAAGGGACAAAAACCCAGGTCGATCAAACATCTCTTATATAGTATTTCACAATCTGAAAAAATATCTGGTACCAGATATTTTTTTGGCCCCACGTTGGGCGCCAAACACCTCTTATATTTACATAAGTATTTCACAGTCTGAATCAGATTCAGATTGTGAAATACTTATGTCGATCAAACATCTCCTATATTTTTATAAATATTTCACAATCTGAATCTTAAAAATATCTGGTACCAGATACTTTTCTAGAGTAATCGTGTACTCTAGAAATGTTATAAAGGATTTTAATTATCAGGGTAGGTTTGGGACCTGCATATCTTGGCATCTAATGAGCGGAATTCAGCCAAATCATAATAATTCGAATAGGCAAATGTGAAGTTGCAATCATTTTCGTATATCCCTACACAGTTTATTGACTCGATGATAAGAGAAACATAAAAAAACAGCAAAATAAGAGAAATAGTATTAATTTCATTTCCCAGCAAGAGGGATTGCATTTGAATAAAAAACAAACACTGATTCAAGTCTAGATTGTATTTAAATTTACGACATATTTCTCGGAACGTGCATTTCGCGATTTACACGAAGAATAATTTATACTTGACGTGACTGAAAATTACGTGTGTACTCCCAGTTGACATTTTCCATTTTCTCGCTTTTAGGACCCACGCAAAAAGCTCCGTACATGCAGTTGACATGTGTCATTCAAGAGTTGAGTAAAAAGCAGCATCAAATCTTCAATGTTGCAGTTATTGTTCCATACAAAACCTAGTTTTATTTCTTCTTTGCCCAGTAAGCATGCGATGTAAATTCAACTGCACTTGATGAATGTAAATGGAATATGTCAAAATTTGGTAGTTAATTAAATCTCATTAAATTGAATTATATAGGTATGATATGAAAGTATAATATCCGGAAAGATGAATATTATTACATCTACTTTAAGAATTTGTTCTCACTAAAGGATTGAAATGGCATTGAAATTAATTTACACAATGACTTTTATACTGAGTTAGATACATAGAAAACCTGGTGTGTCTACTTTTACCTCTTTTACCTGTAAAACTTTCAAACAAAACAGGAGATTTTTCAGATTTATACCTACTTGATTTCGAGGGATCGCGTCTGTTTCAGATGGCGCATACATCGTTTATATTTGACATTTCTCTCGATTCTAGGCTCTCGTGACTAAGATGCATAGAAAACCTGGTGTGTCTACTTATACCTGTAAAACTTTCAGATAAAACGGGAGATTTTTCAGATTTATACCTACTTGATTTCAAGGTATCGCGGTCTGTTTCAGATGGCGCATACATCGTTTGCATATGACATTTCTCTCAATTCTCGACTCTCGTGAATCAAGGACGTAGATCTTTTTTTTCTTGGGGGGGATAATCGAAAAAAAAATTTCTGACGACAACTTTTACTCATATCTGTAATGTTAGAAAAAGAAGTTTGATAACGAAGTTTGAACCAAATTATTCGAAATAATTGTTTTTATAACCAATTCGGTTTGTTCTTACCTTATACTGGGTGTTCTCAAATTAGAGTTACGAAGGAAAATGAGAAATTACTTGGATAATTTTGAGAGAAAAAACTTCATGAATATCAGCCCACAAAAGCTTTGCTTTCAATATACAGGTTGTTGCTAGTGTGTCGTACTTTTTGTGATGCTTATATCAGTTTATCAAATATTTATTAATCTTCGCTACAGATTGGGTAAATAAATACCAAAACTTATAATTAAGGCATTCATTAGAGCTTACTAGCTGGATCTTTATAATAATTTGGATTTTCCTGAGGATTACTAGAGATTTTTTCTCGAAATCGATAGCAGATACGACAAAACTATAACCAACCAAAAAGTGTAGTACTGGACCAGAGTTTTTTTCTACATTTTTCTAAACTAACAGCCATTCACCAAAATATAGTTTTGGAGGAAGCAAGCAGGCATCCTTCCAGAAAAAATATCACCCTGTAGATTTGCATTCAAAATGAGCATATCACATGGTGAAAACTTTAAACTGGCCAATTCAAATTGAATATCTTGTGGAGGGAAGGTTATGCGAGAATAAACTTAAACTTTAACACAAGTATCTCAAAACAAAATGTTTGGGGACTCATGTTATAGGACTTTTTTTCTTAAAATGCTCCGGAAATCTGTCATTTTCATTTGTATCTCCAATTTAGGAACACCGTGTAATTAACCCCAGTATCCCCCCATTTCTACGCTCTTGTCGTGAACTTTGAGTATAGAACAATAATATTTTATATTCTATGTTCTGTCATTATATTCCATTCATTTGATTAAAAATTCGATATGAACTGAATTGTAATTTATTGTGAATGTTTGCAGTGTCTAAAATCTGCATTTCCTTTTTAAACGGCACCTGGCAGATAGCGGGAATTCGAAAAATTTTGAAGAGCGCCACCTTACAGAACTCTGGTGAAGCAGGACACCAAAGCAACAGGTGGGTCTCTCAAAAAGTCTGAAACAAAATCGAATCAGTAAACACACCAGGGATTCTATGCATCTTACTCGTGACCTTTGAGTATAGAACAATAATATTTTATATTCTATGCTCGTAACAATATTCTAAACCCTGTAATTTTATTAATTCATGTCATTAAAAATTCGATAGGAACTCTGAATTTATTGTAAAAGTTTGTAAAGTCTAAAATCAGTATTTCATTTTTAAACGGCGCCAGGCAGCTATCGGAAATTCGAACAATTCTGAAGAGCGCCACCTCACAGAACTCTGGTGAACACCAAAGCAACATGTGGATATCTCAAAGAGTCTGAAACAAAATCGAATTAGTACGTACACCAGGGATTATATGCATCTCAATACTGAGTTAACCATGTCGTGGTTCGAATTCCACATCCCTCTATCAATGACGTATGTCAATCAGAACTGTCACCCGAAGCTTCATATGTTTAGTTGAAGGTTAGCGATTTAACAATATGTAAGGTTATAGTCCGGTCAGTCAAAACCCACCCAGAGTTGTAGATCTACAGAAGAAGCAGAAGATGATATATTTACTGCTGAACGTATAAAAAATTAATAGAAAAATAATTATTCTGGCAGATTATGGTTGACATAATTGTTCATCTAAGCGTTCAATTGGCAAACAGTGAAAAAATTCGAAGATACTGTATCTGTTACTGATGTCTCAAGGCTCATACATCATCTAAATGAACGCTCGACCGAAAATATTGCTGTTGTGAGTGAAAAAGTTCCTCGATGCGCCCAACATTTGGGCCACTCTTACGCCACGCTATTCCCCAGAAATGTTAACAAGAACGATTTCAATATAGATATAATTTCTGATAACAGGCAAACACGTAAGAATCTGTTTTATAATAAGCACTTTTTCTTCATATTTGAAATTGTTGTGATATTCCCTTGAATCTGTCTCAATTCGATAAGGATTGATTCATTTGATTTATATCCCTCTGCCATACGTGACGATTTTAACGTGGTCTCATTTTAAGGTTGATTACTACTATTTCTCACTAACTGAATTATTTTAGTAAATCCAAAATATGCAATTCCGAATGATCTTTAAGATATTTTATTTCTCTACTCGAAGAACGGATTTCACCTTTGGCCTTTTAAACTTTTTTTATTCACCTTGTGTTTTTACAAACAAATTCAGAATGCAGCTCTTGTAGAATCTAATGTTACTATGTCGAAAAATCAAAATTTCATCGCTTAATCGTAATAGACCGTTGCGACAATGGTGGAACACACTGTATAATTGACCAAATATAACAACACCAAAGAACAATGCTTTTAATAGTACAGTACAACTTCGATAGTTCGGACAGTCGCTAGTCCGGACACTCCAGTATTCCGGACACTGCTGGGATTCGGGCATTTTGAAATTTTTACCTCTGAAATCCGGGCGCGAAAATATTCATTATGCAAAACAATAGCATTTTCCTGCAAATACATGTAAAAAACGGTAACATGCCGGTTGGAAACAGCGCGGCGGCAGCATCTTTTATTCTGCACTTTGTTTTTGAGCGTGCCGGTCGCAATGGCTCCAGTCAACTGATCACATAAGACACTTCACTCACAGAAAAGTCTAGCTATCAGGTGGACTGAGAAGAATAATCTTACCCTTGAAGATTTATAGCTTTTGAAAAGGCTTAAAGACAAGGCAATTGATTTAGATGCATCCAAAAAGGTCCATACTAAAATTGATATGTATTTTTCAAAAAAATAGGAGATATTTCATTTTGCATACATACATAATATATATGTATACAATATTATAAATACCTACATGTACATATTTACATAACGTGTTACATGTACTTAGGAGTTTCGTTTAGTTTTGTTTTATTTTATGAGAAAATAATATTTTTTTGTGACTTGATTAATAAACCCTATTTTTATAATTTATAAGTTGCTTTATTTCTTAAATTAAAATCACTCCAGTAATCCGGACGCCTCAATAATCCGGACAGGTACCGGAACGATATCTGCCCGGACTACTGAAGTTATACTGTAGCTTATATAGGGTGTTTTTTTTCGAGGTATATAACTTTAACTTGGCATTACTGTTCGAGATGACAATCGATTCAACAGCTGTCAAGTGATTTATTCTCAGTTTAGTTTGGCAATTCATCATGAATAGACCCACGCCTGAATAACGCTTGCAAATAGTGCAATTTTATTTCGAAAATAATGGTTTTGTGCGGAATACGTATCGCGCACTACGTTCATTTTATTTTGTTAAGCGATGAAGCGCACTTCTGGTTGAATGACTACGTCAACAAACAAAACTGCCGCATTTGAAGTGAAGCAAATCCTCAAGTGTATGTCGAAACACCGTTACATCCAGAAAAACTGACTGTTTGGTGCGCTTTATGGGCTGGTGGAATCATTGGTCCGTACTTCTTCAAAAACGATGATGGCCAGAACGTTACAGTCAATGGTGATCGGTATAGAGCCATGATTACTAACTTTTTCATTCCTGAATTGAACAACCATGATGTCCAGGAGCTGTGGTTCCAACAAGACGGCGCAACATATCACACAGCTCGTGCCACAATCGATTTATTGAAGGACACGTTTGGTGACCGCCTAATTTCACGTTTGGATCTGTGAATTGGCCTCCAAGATTTTGTGATTTAACACCGCTAGACTACTTTCTGTGGGGCTATGTAAAGTCATTGGTCTATGCGGATAAGCCACAAACCCTTGACCATTTGGAAGACAACATTCGCCGTGTTATTGCCGATATACGGCCACAAATGTTGGAAAAAGTCATCGAAAATTGGACGTCCAGATTGGACTACATCCGAGCCAGCCGTGGCAGTCATATGCCAGAAATCATATTTAAAATATAATGCCACAAGATTATCTTGCGGATGAATAAAATTCATGTCAATCGAATAATCCATCGTTGTTTTATCGCAATTTAAAGTTCTATAGCTCTAAAAAAAATACCCTATATTAATGACTGTTGACATCTTGATTACTCAGAATAGTTATGATTATCCAGTATAACGTTTTGTATTGTTCAACAATTGAGCACAAATAAGAGTTTTCAGGGACCATTAGCATCAAAACTAGCCCATAGAAAAAATTGAGCATATTGAAAATTTTGTTTGGATAGACTTGGACTATAACATATCAAAATTTCATCCAATTTGACAGGAGGCCACTTTCTCTAATAAAATGTGCGGTATCCTTTGATGGTATATTTGGTCCCCCTACTATTGCTATCAATTCATCAATGTTGCCGATGTGCTGATTATAAATTAAATTTTGTTTTCACTTTATTCGTTCAAAATTGGTTTGATTTAGTAACTTGAATAATATAACAGTACACTGAACCATGCAAATTCCACAGTTTTTGGAAATCGAACATAATTAAAAGCAATTGTTGATGTTGATTTTATGGTAAAATGCCATTTAATACCTAAAGTGAACAGCCTATATGCACAAAATTCTATTTACCTAGTGGGTGAATAAATCAGGAAGTGTATTGAATTAGTGCAATGCAATCTGCAATAATTATATTATTATTTCGATATTGACAATATTATCGTTTATGAAGTTCCCAAATAGAATTTATATTTACTTTCCCTATTTAAATTTTATGATTTCACAGTAGCCACTACAACTCATATCATGCTCACGACCGGAGTTGAAAAATTAAACTTCAACATTATAAATTAACATCAATAAAGTCGAAATTTTCGACGTTCATGGAAAATAGTTATATTTGTTTTAATAGGCATCAAAGTAGTAGATTGACGAATGTTTTATTCATATTGAGAATAATTAATTTGATACCTAAGAAGGGAAGTCGTTACTTTATTACCTTGGCAGGAAAAGTAATTGTACTTTGATGATTGATATGTGTCTGCAAAATTAATATATGCCGTAAATCGGAGAAAAATGATATTTTTTAAGAAAAATAAAATCGATAAACTCCATGCGGCCATTGATTTTCAAAATGGTTAGTGCGTTATGATACGTTTGGGCTCTCAATTAGGATCATATTTGCCAAATATGAAGAAAATATACCGGGTGGTTCGTTTGATATGGCCTCAGAAAGAAACGGGCAAAATTCATAAAACACCCGGTATCTCAGCTTCGAAGACAGTAAGACCCAATAAATGGGGTATCTCCAGAACCGCTTGGTGCCACCTATGCATCTGTGAAGTATTTCCGTTTCCCAATGAAACACCCTGTATAACTCGTATAGTGTGAGAATTAAAACCAAATGAACGTTGCATTTTTGCAGAATGATTTGAAACTGGCCGAAGATGAGCATTTTCACCGAAGAATTGTGTTTAGTTATGAAGCCCATTTCTGGTTAAATGGATTCGTCAATAAACAAAATTGCCGTATCTAGGCAAATACAATCCGGAAGCCATTAACGAATCACCATTACATCCATTAAAAGGGATTCCGCATATCAATCAAATATTAGGTACCCATTCATTTTCCTTCTGGTGCTTTTGTGATCACCAAACTCTGTACGGTGTACAAAGATGTACAGCGTGAGCTAATTTCGATGTTTTAGCACTACAACTTTTGAACCAGAGCAGATAGACAAAATCTGACCCCCTTCTCGGTCCCTTTTTCTGAGAAACTAACAAGGGTAGTATTCATTTGACCACCTTCTTTTGTTTTCGAGTTATAAGCGAAAATTGGAAAAATGGCGATATCGAAAAACATTTATATCTCCGATAGTACTGATGATAGAGCTCTGAAATTAAAACACCATACAGGCACTTTTTTTAAGTAGAATTCAGTGGCGTGCTCGTCTTTTCAAAAGGGTTTTTAATTACGAAGATATGACCCAAAGTTATGTTTTTTCAAATGGAAACATTAGATTTCTGTGCCATTTTTTGAAAGCTTAATTTTTCCTGATTTCAAAAATATATGACATCGTATAAATAATGGAAAATGGTCAAATACCACTTTTCGTCTAAGAGTCACAATATTTCTATGGTTTCAACTGTTGATGAACACAGAAAAATTGAGCTTTCTATAACAAGAGCAGTGTCCTTTCGTCAATCTGATTATTTCTATGCTTTTCACTAATTTCTACAAAATTCGAATCTAGATATGTTTCATAAATTTTTTATCTAAAAATGGATTTGGAAAAAACGAAAAGATTCACAGGATCGAATGTTTCAATCGAAAGAGTTGTAATGAGATGGATGCATCAGAGATTATTTTCATAGGTCTCCAGAATGTATGATCACAAGTACCAATCCATTTCAAATAGCATATGAAACACTGCATATATGATTGAACAATTTAAATGAATGACACGTCTCTTGTTATAGGAAACTCAATTTTTCTGTTGAAAACATAGAAATATTGAGACTCTTAGATGAAAAAAGGTATTTGACCATTTACAATATTTATATTGGTACAAACCATACGATGTCCTATATTTTTGAAATCAGGAAAAATTAAGCTTTCAAAAAATGACACAGAAATCTTATGTTCCCATTTGAAAAAAAAATAACTTTGGGTCATAGCTTCGTAATTAAAAACCCTTTTGAAAAGACGAGCATGCCACTTAATTCTACGTAAAAAAGTGCCTGTATAATGTTTTAATTTCAGAGCTCTATCATCAGTATTAGCGGAGATATAAATTTTTTTCGATATCGCCATTTTTCCATTTTCGCTAATAATTCAAAAACAAAAGAAGGTGGTCAAAAATGAATACTACCCGTATTAGTTTCTCAGAAAGAGAGACCGAGAAGGGGTATCAGATTTTGTCTATCTGCTCTGATTCAAAAGTTGTAGTGCTAAAACATCGAAATTTGCCCACCCTGTACATTCACTTCTAAGTTTTCTTGAATAATTTGAGAAATATTTAGGAAAGGCATTCGTAAAGTGTGAAAAAACTGCAATTTTCGAAATATTCTTTCCGATAAATTCAAGATATCTTGAACTAAGAAATTTCTTTTATGAAGAAATGTATGACGGAGCCAAGCAGAGATTTAGAATTTTTATTATGAATTAATTCTTTGTGGTTACGAAAACGAAAAAATATCATGATATCAATATACAGGGTATTTAAATAATCACGAAAATAGGAAATGTCAGAAATTTTCCTAGTCCGGATCTGATTTACTCGATTTCAGAAATATTGAAGGAAGGCGATAGTAAAGGCTAAAAAAATTTCAAAATTTGAAACTATTCGGTCGATTAGTTGAAGAGTTATTGAACTGTGAAATTTCACTCATGAGATGAACATCTTACATCACCCTGGTATATCCCAAACGAAGGCTCTCAGGCGATTGAAACCTCTTGATACGAGTCCTCCATGATGACCTTCATTCATGGTATCCGTTTGTCGCATTCTTCCTGGGACACCCTGTATATTCAAAGTTCTCAAGCTCTTGAAAAACACCCATTACAACTGAACACTTACATCAAAATGAACTCCATAGAAGAAACAGTTGAATCAATAATTAAAACCAGGGCCCCCGCAACCGCGCGTGCAACGCGTGCACCGCACGCGGGCGCCACTCTGAAAGGGCGCCAAAACCTCTTATAGACCGCATAAAGAACCGATGGACCAAAGGTTTTCGAAAAAGATTCTTTCAAATTTTTTTAACAATTTTTTTTTCAAACTTCTTTGTTCCAATTTATACAAGTTTCCGAACGTCGCAATCGGTATGAAATAGCCAGATATTGGTTTACAAAAACGCATACTCGATGCTAATCCTAGAGCATTTTTTGCGCCATGTGCTGCACACAGCTTAAATTTAACTGAAAATGATGCTGCTTAGGTTTCAAATGAAACAGTGGACTCTTTTGATGTTGTACAAGATCTTTATATATATTTCTCTAAATTCACAAAAAGATTGGAATGTTATAAAAAAGCATGATCCTCAGTTACATCCAAAACCCCTAAGTGATACTAGATGGTCAAGTAGAATTGACGCTAAAGTTTCATTTTATTCAAATATGTGATAGCCTTTTAGAAATAGCAGAAAATGATACTTTTAACATAGAAACTAGACATAAAGCAAGTTCTCTTTTATTAAATATTCATTCTTTTAAATTTATTTGAAGTATAATAATTTCTTATGATGTTTCATTCCAGATTAATATTGTAAGCAAAATGATGCAAAATGTAGTGATTGACATTAAAGTGTGCCAAAACTATTTGAAGAATTTAGTTGATCATTTCAAAAATTATAGGGATGATAATGTTCTCGAGAAAAAAATTTCGGAAGCTGGAAAACTAGCGGCTGCTCTTGACATAGATCAAGGTTTTTCTCTATACTGTAAGACGAAAGTATAAACCAAAATTGTTCGATTATGAACAAACGGATGAGGCACCTCAAGATCCAAAAATCGCTTTTAAAATAAATTTATTTTTGAAAATAATTGATCAAATACTAAGTTCCTCAAATAGTTGGTTTGATATGATATCTGATTACGATGACGTTTTTTGTTTTATTTGTAATATTCCTAAATTGAATGATAAATTTCTATTAAAATGCTGTCATGCTCTTCAACAAAAGCTTACTTCTTCTCTAACGAATCTTAGTATTGCCTTGAGAATCCTTCCCACATTACCTGTGTCTGTTGCTTATGGTGAGAGATAATTCGCTAAATTGAAAATAATTGAAAACTATTTGAAGTCTACCATGTCATAAGAAAGATTTTCTCGATTGGCAATCTTAGATATAGAGCAAGAGATACTCAATAAAATTGATTGATTGATAAAAAAATTTGCAACAGCCAAATCTAGAAAAACATCCATTCAATTTCGGGATTGATCCTAATTAAATATTTATGCCTTTATGAATAATTTATAGAAGAATACAGCTTAAGTTTTGAAACACATTTAAAATGTATTGTGTTACAACTAACACCATAAAGTTCTTAAGGCAATGAACGTTGCTGATAGATTTTCAACCATTCTACACTAAATTCTTAAAAAAACAAAAAAAAATTCCGATTATCCAGCAGTGCTTTTCTCCACCTACCCCCTTTAAGGGGCGCCAAAATATGTTCCGCACGCGGGCGTTGATGTCCCTTGCGGGGGCCCTGATTAAAACAAACGGTTTCGGATATGACACACCATTGATTATGTATAAAAGTGACGTCACCGATACATACTAGATAAAATTATACAGAGTGATTCCGGAGGAGTCCGTCAGATTTTAGGAGAAGTTTACACTAGTCAAGGCAGTTTCGAAACAAGTGGTTTATGGTAGGGGGCCTTTATTGATAGTCTACAGGGGGATTTGTCCGATTCGACCGATTTTTTTTTATTCATAACTTTGGTACTGCTAGATCAATATTGATGAAATTTTCAGTGTAGAACATTATGATTGTCTACTTTCAATAATTCCAACACTTTTTCAACAATACCGAGTGGGAATTATGATGAGTTCAGATTAAATTTGCAGGTTGAAAAAACACCCTGTACCTTCCGTTTTCAAAAATTCGCTACCTGCTCAAGATTCTACCTCAAGTTTACATTAATGGAGCGTTTTTATTTTTTTTGGCCCACGTAAAAACTATTTTTCATACATTCGGAAAAGCTTTGTATCATTGAACGATACAGCTTTACTATCTAGTTCAGAATATTCTCACTGCCTTGGAGCGAAATAACGATATTGTTCATATTTAAAAAAAAATTCTATGAAAACTGAACGTGTGACCAAAAAAAACTAGATTGCTCCAGTAATGTTAACTTATGGTAGAATCCTAAGCAGGTAGCGAATTTTCGAAAACGGAATGTACAGGGTGTTTTTTCAACCTGCAAATTTAATCCGAACTTATCATAATTCCCACCCTGTATTTTTGAAAAAGTGTTGGAATTATTGAAAGTAGACAATCATAATGTTTTACACTGAAAATTTCATCAATATTGATCAAGGTATACCAAAGTTATGAATAAAAGAAAAATCGGTCGAATCGGACAAATCACCCTGTAGACTCTCAATAAAGGTCCCCAACCCTAAACCAAACATTGTTTCGAAACTGCCTTGACTAGTGTAAACTTCTCCTAGAATCTGACGGTCTCCTCCGGAATCACCCTGTATACACTTATCAGGTTCTCAATAAACATCACCCAATATTTGAGAGAATTTGAAACATTCGCCAAATCGGGGGTTATTCCAACAACAGCGAGAACACCAATAGGCATATTAACGGAATTGAAAGAGAATGCGTCAATTCCAGGACCGGGATAAATGTTAGCAATTCATCTCTTTCATCATGGACTTCCAGCCGTGAAATTTTGTCCATTTTCTAGCGCTTTGCTTTCTAAGCGACGGGGCGTGAAAAATTATGTCAAATGTAGGGGACCGCCTCCAATGCCTGAGGTGTTTGCCGGAACAGAAAAGAATAATGTCTTCAATATATCATTTCTTCACGTAAATTGAATCTGTGTGGAAAACACGAAACTCAATTTGTTCAATTAGGCCGTTCCTGGTAACAAAAGCGAACGTCCATTCGTTCACGGCCTTCTGTGTTGATTCATGTCGAAAGGAAAATGTTTTTGTTTGGGAAGTCTATTTTTAGTTGGGAATCGTTTATATTCCTGATTTTCGCTCGCTCCCAATTTGAAATATTAATAACTTGGAACGTTGGAAGGCGTTCGGATTTGAAATTGGAATAATACAAACTGACGAAGAGGTATCACGGTGTTTTCGGCTCATTATATTCACCTAGAGTATACAGGGTCTCCGGATTTAACATCAATATATTTCAGGACACAATTTCAGAGTTTTATTTGATGCCAGTTGAATATTTGCGTAGGTTTCCGTGTTTTTCCAGAAAAAATCTATTGCGACCTTGGAAACTTTATATTATTGAACTACAAAGGGTAAATATTTTGTGGTTCCGAAAGTAAACGTGAAATAGTATATTGTGCAACAAGTGGGGAAAGTCCAACTTTTCTCGCGAGTGTGGAAGTTTGTGGCACGAGCCTGAAAGGCGAGTGCCGCAAACACACGAGCGAGAAAAGGTCTTTCTCCACATGTTGCACACTATACTTTTCCTACAACTGCACAAATTTCAATAATTCAAGTAATGGACTTGATTCAAATCAAAATGACCTTCGTTGACAGTATGTGCTAATTTATTGCGTTTCTATAGAAACGACTCAAATGCCCAATTTCATTGGTCTACCAAGCGAGGTGTGGGCAAAGTGCCGTGGGAAATAATATTTTCCACAGTATGAGCAGTACAAAGTTTTGAAATTGAGTAAGCTGTGGAGAATACACTACTTTTCATAGCAGTTGTAGAAAAAAATTATTTTCATTTAGAATATTGTTCAAATTTTCGATTCAATAAAATGCTTGGACTATGCAATTATGTGAGATCATTTTCGATGAGTGGCCGGCACATTTCGGGCAATATATCACCAATAATATCAGATGTTGGTTTTCATATCGTCAATAGTCTAAGGATTATTGGCATGAAAACGATGCTTTGCATAACACCACAAAAAAGATGTTGTGTAGCTTGTTGCACCATTTTGCTGGAACATCATTTCTTCCAATACATACCATGTTATTATTTTCAGGCTAAAAAAAAATAAATAATCATTTGGCTATATCGATGAAAATTGATGGTTTGAGTGACATCTTCTTCATTTTCAAAGAAGTACGGGCCAATCATTCCACCAGACCAAACTGCACACAATGCAGTGACTTTTTATAGATGTAACGGTCTCTCAATAGTTACATGAGGATTTTCACTGACGAATATACGACAGATTTAGTTCTTTACCTAGCGACCGATTGAAAAATGTGTTCCATCGCTGAAAAAAAATTGTTGGAAAATGATCGATTGATGGTTTTCTGCATTCTCGAATACTTGCACGAGGGCTGGATAGATAGCGTTCTCCAATAGATCTGAATAAATTTGGCCAGTTAGATTACCGGGTATAAAAAAAGGCCAATTTCCTATAAATACCCGCCTAAACATTTAATTTTTGGAGATGCTGAATATGCACCTCACGAAATAATTTTGGATTTTCACTTGATCAATAGCGAAAGTTATATGCCGGTTTAGAATTCCGTTAAGGTAAAATGAACACTCGTCTGAAAAAGATATCGATATCGAACATGTAGTTAATCATTTCACTGATCACTTCACAGAACTGATGATCAGGATCATCCTCATTCGCTTCTCGAATTAATCGTATCTTACAAGGATGGAATTAATGTTTTTTCTGGATTCTCATGATTGTTGTGCGTGAAACACCAGGTATATTGGACAATTTTCTAGAACTGAAGGTCGGATCCATTGTTACATGACTTAAGACAAGCACATCCCTCGCTTCGTCTCTTTCATGCACCCTCTCTTTGTTTCCGACTTAACCAATAGCAACAAATTCGGCAACCAGTTGCACAACTTAAGCAGCGGATACATTTTTCCAGGATATCGTTCGTTGAATAAAGCCGCTGACCGCTTTTGTTCGCACAGCGTCATTATTTCTAAAAAAAACTAATTTTTCAATTTCCACCCTTTCTTCTATGGAATACACCATTTTATTTTTCCACAAATTTACAATCGCTTTGGCACATTTGTAACGTTCTCAAAAATTCAGGATTGACTAAGGTAAATCAAAAACATGATCCGTCTACAAAAAATTAACAACATAACTACTAAATATCTTTGAATTGTGTCGGATAAGAATAATATTCTCGAGATAAATTTCACATTCTCTGTTACACTATTTTCGTTGTTATTGTTGAAGCGAAATTTTAGGGTCAGGAAGTACCCGAAACAATCTTCAAAATCACAACACCCCTCACCCCTATTCAAAACCACGGGGTTGTGCTCACCCCCGTTATGGGGTTGAAGTAACGAGAATGAGTACTTAATCTATTCTCGGATTGAAATATGCATATGTATAGGCCTTGAATTTGAAGATATTAGAGAATATGAACTTTTTTTATCTGAATCCTTCATGGATTAAATTTGAATTTAAGAGGCAATACCACCTAGTGATTGATCAGTTCAAAACGAAATTATAGATTTTTCCTCTTACAACCATCCATATTTATGAAATTTTCACATAATTTCTATAGAAACAATAGTCTACATTGTAGAATGACAATATTTTTAATTTGCGATTGAAAAAAAATTTTTAACTTTTCGTTTTTCGCGAAAGATTTGATGATATGTACTTTGAACAAAGCACTGATATATTTTGAAAATATTCGTGAAAAAAACCAACGAAAAATCATTACAAAAGAGGTAAAACTACAGTTTTCAGAAAAAATAATCGAAGTATAGTGGTGCCCTCTACTTATTTGATTCGTAAAGGAAGAGAAGATGAAGTGAATGTATAAATTCGTACACCGTACTAAGTTTGGTCATCGCAGGAGCGCTGAAGGGGGAATGAATGAACCTAATGTTTGACTGATGCGGGGAAAGCCACGTGGTGGTAATCCCTCTTAATCCCCAAGGGATTTAAAGTGGCACATCATTGAATGAGTCGTTAAAAATACCTTTTTCATTCCCAGAACTGTATTTTAAGCGAATTATATTCAATTCAATAAACTTCACAAATTTATAAATTAAAATTTAGGTAAAATGAATTCAGGGGCTGTTAAGATAAAAGTTAATATTTATTCCAGGTGCACTAGTGATTGCTACGAGTGTAAAGATAAATAAACTTCAAGTGCCTGAAGTGATAAAATATGGCGCTCCTGTAGTGCTGGACTGTGATTTTACATTAGAAGAGACTGATCAAGATTTGGTAGTTAAATGGTATTTCAACAGAAACAACAGATCCCTAGTATATCAATGGATACCAGGTAGGTGGCAGTTTGTCATTCATTAAAATCTGCCCAATAATAAATTATATAGTTTATTATTTTTTCGTCAGAATCTTTCGAATGATAGAAAAACGGATTAAAAAATTTGAAAAATATCGTATCGATAACAGATCCGTTTAAGATTCTGGGTATATGTATAGAATAACAATTTTGAGATGGTGATGTTTATAACGTCGTCCGAACCATAAAAAACTCAACCGGAATATCAAACAAAAAAAAAAATAATATTTTAGTAAGAACAGATCCGACCTTGTGGTAATTTTGCGTGTAGATAATAATAAATAATAAATAAATAATAAATTTATTCACCACCAAATGGATTACATATTTCATATAAGTTCATTATCTCAAAATTAATATTGAGGAAAGTGATCCAGCCTAAATTTTAGAATTTGTGTGCCGGGATCACCCTCATGCTGAAAATAAAAATATATATGACACGCCTGAAACAAGCAGCTTTTGGGATGGCAGTCCAGGAGATCGATAATGGACAAATAGGTGTAACTGGAATCTCTGAGTTTGCACTTATGTTTGTTAGTTTGCAACTATGAATATGAACTTTTTTTTTTTTTTTTTTTTTATTGTAATAATCTACTTCTTTTTTAATCAACTACTAAAATACTTTCTAGTTTGAAAACACTTTTGCAAATCTTTCTTTATTCTCCTCAATAAAAGATCTTATTAGTCTTCTATTCCTACCTCTCATAATCAACTCTTTCAATGTGCTTGGAAGCACGTTATAGAATTTCGGCAAAAAGAAAGTTACAAACCTAGAGCAAAAAGAATTATTTACTCCAGGCATATATAAACGTTCACTTATATTTGTTCTGGTAGAATAGTCATGTAAAATTACAGGAAAACAATTATACATTTTCGGCAAGTAAGTCAAACACGAAAGAATGTACAGATTTCTAATATTTAAGATATTTAATTCTTCATATAGTTTTAATGTTGGATATCTTCGTGGTTTACTAGACAATATCTTCAGAATGCTGTTCTGACATGTTGACAAAATTTTTAGGTTAGCGTCATATAGACCCCCCCAAACAACAATGCCATATCTCAAGATGGACTCAACGAGCGATCGATACAACAGGAGTATTAATTCTCTGTCCAATATCTCCCTAAGTTGGAAAAATTTGTACATTATCTTGCGAATTTTTGATGTTAAATATATTGCATGTTCACTCCATTTCAAATTTTGATCTACAATTATTCCCAGGTACTTTATTGTTTTAGTTCTTTTTATTTTTATACAGTTACATGTTTTTTTATTATTGCAAGATGAAGCATGGATAGTAAGATACTCCGCTTTAGGTTGATTGGCATTAGTTGGAGATATTGTCATGAACTTTGTTTTTTCAAAATTTAAGTCCAACCTACTCATTCCTAGCCATTGATATATCGCTTCTAAACCAATCTCTGCCAAATTATATACTCCTTTCCATGAATTAGAAGAAAACAGAAGAGCCGTATCGTCAGCATATGACACCACTTTGCAGTCTGGGATTAGGCTGCCAATTTGGTTTATATACGCCAGGAAGAGTATAGGACCCAATACCGTGCCCTGTGGTACCCCCGTGGTAATTGATGCGTAGTTACTGAACTTATCATTTATTTTTACTTTTTGTCTTCGACCCGTTAAATAATTTTGCAATAAAAGTAGTGGGCCCCCCCGTATACCCAATTTTTCCAATCTATCCAAAAGAATGTTGTGATCAACCCTGTCGAATGCTTTAGATATGTCCAAAAAAACCATCAAATCTTTTTTGTTGTTAGAATTATGTATGTAAACATCTTTTATCAGCTCGAATATTGCATCTTCCGTAGATCTTTTCTTTCTAAAGCCGAATTGATTGGTGAATAAAATGTTATGCCCCTCAAAAAAATCTTCCAACCGTTGTTTTATGCATTTTTCAAATATTTTTGCAAAGTTACTTATAACCGATATTGGTCTATAATTTGTAAGTTGACTTTGATCACCAGTTTTAAAGATTGGTGTAACAATTGAAATTTTCCATGCACTCGGTACCATACTTGACTCTATACACTTGTTATATATATAAACTAATGGTTTAATTAAAAATTTCTGATATTTTTGAATTAAAGTTACCGCAATTCCGTCTTCGCCGGGTGCTGAGTGAGCTTTCAATGACTTGATATGCAAAAACAATTCATCCTCCGTTACAGGATTAAGAAATATTGAGTTATTATGTTTCATAGGTTGGCTGACAGAGTTTGGTAGGTCCAGATTTTGATCGACGCTGTTTTTTGTTTTCATAGGTATGTTGGTAAAGAATTCATTGAAAGCATTTGCAACCTCTTCATCTCCATCGCAACACTTGTCATTCTGAAAAATACTAAATTTTCTGGGACCAAACTTGTTTCTATTGGAATCAGTTATCGAATTAATAGTCTGCCAAAGTTTTTTATAATCTTTTTTATAATCTGATATTTTTTTGATATAGTATGTATTCTTGGTTATCTTTATTAATTTATGCAAAAAGTTTCTATATTCTTTATATTTGGTTGCTAATTCAGAAGTGTAATTTTTAATCAACTGTTTTTTTAAATTATCCCTATGTTCTATCGATTTTACGATACCTTGCGTAACCCAAGGTTTCCTTTTTTTATTTTTGCTGTTAATTTGATTTTCAATTGTACATTGGTTCACGCTTGACAACAGTTTAGTAATGAAAGTTTCATATATTGTTTCAACAGATTTATCTGCTTCATACACTCCTCGCCACGTTTCAGTTTTGTAAATAGTTTATTATGATTAATTTCCCTTTTATTATGTGTTTTGTTTACTTCATCAGATATTTTCTTATTAATTATACTTAAACCAATACAGTAATGATCAGTGATTGAACTCCGAATGATAAAAGGTTTTATGCTATCTTTTTTATTATCTAAATCAGTTGTTTTAAGGAATAAATGATCAATTATGGTAGAGGAGACTTCACTTTCCCTAGTTGGTTTATTGATGCATGAAAACAAACCATTTTCAGACAAAACGTTCAAGTAGGTATTAACTTCGAAATTTTTTTTATCTTTAATATTTATATTTAAATCCCCTATGAATATTTCAGTTTTTAGTGGTTCAATTTGACCGAAATGATTTTGTAAATCGTCCAAGAAACTGCTGAGGTTCAAATTAGGCGATCTATAACAGGCAGACAGGCCGTAATCTTCACCATTTACTTTCAAGATACATCTCAGAATAGTTGTTTCATGATATATATTATTATTGCATTTAGCATTTATTGTATCTCTGACATATAAGATTAGTCCATCATTTTTATTATTCAACGATTCATTATAAAAACTGTTAAAGCCTCTAATTTTAAAATGATCTAAGTTATCCACTCTAAAGGTTTCAGATAGTACAAGAATATCAATATTATTTAATTCTATTTGTTCCAAATATAAAATTAACTCATCGAAGTTTTTACGTATACTACGAATATTAAAGTGCAATATATTGAAATTCTCTTGTTCAGAAAAATAATTTACCTTCTGAATCCCATCAAAGATCTCTGTGTCCAGACTACCATACCCATCCACTCCATTAAAATAGTCCAGTGACATAAATGTAAATGATTAATATGCAATTAAATCCAATCAAATCAAGCGACTCCGTACCTAACACAAAATCAATATAATGAAAAAAATCAAACAACTAAAGTAAATATCAATATTTATCCCAAGTGTATTATCACATATCAACAAGAAATTTTTTTTTTTTAATTTATTTAGATTTGAGTAATTTTAAATCCGCAATGTCCTTTATTTTTCTAATGCGGTTATCTTTTCTCAAGAATATATCACCGAAATGAGTAAAAACTAACTTTCTATCATACATCTTGGTGACTTCTTTATAAAGATGAATTTTTTTCCTTAGCATGTCCTCAGCTATTCCAATCTTTGTTCCTCTCAGTAATTTGCAATTTTTTAAAACCATGGCTTTATGCTGGTATTTCTCAAACTTCACAATAATTGGTCTAGTTTTATCATTTTTTACGCCAACTCTCTGCGCCTTGATTATGTCTTCCTTCTTAATGTTAATTTTCATCCTATTATTGAGTAGATTAATTACTTGCTCCGATGTTTTTTCTTCAATCTCCTCATCTAAATTGTATATGCAAATATTATTCATCTTACTGACCTGTTGTAAATGATCGATTCGATTTTCCAGCTGTTGAATTAATGTTTCTTGTTTGTTTATGGTTTCTTGCAAGGTGTGGATCTTATCTGTGTAACCTAATAACAATTTTAAGCTTGATACAGAATTTTATGTTGATTGTGTTACCAGAATCACAGAAAATTCAAGCAGTATTTGAAAAAAATGACGAAAGCACTGATCGTCAAGTCAGGAGCTTTTGAGCGTTCGTTAATTTATAAACCAATTGCGCTTTTGGTGACTACACAGGGGGACTATACAGGGTGTTTCATCATAAACTGGACAAACATAGTCGAGTAGAAGACACAGGGAGAATCATTTTTTCTGAGCAATATCCTATTGAGTGCGGTCAGTTATGTATAACCATTGAAGTTACGATGTCTAGTCACATCAGAGTAATTTTGAGTGCTCAATTCAGAAAAGGTGAAAAACTCTGAAAAAAATCAGAATATCGGATAATTGATGTGTTCCTGACAAAATATTTTTTCGATTTTTCCCCCAAGAAAAAAATTCTACACCCTCAATTCGAGGAAATAGACCGCGAATTGATTATGGAAAATTTCATGGGAAGGATATGGTGCTACAGCCTTTTCCATCCTAAATCGCATACCTCCATCTTTACAATGAAATATCCATTGATTTATCTCAAAATATATTCGTTGTGTTGTTATATTGTTATATCGAAATGGAACCTATTATTGGAAAATACCAAATTTTAACGCCTAATTTCATGTTTATTTCAGTTTTATATGTCTGACACGAATACATTTTTTCACGATTGTTTCTGGGCTAATAACATAACTATAACCTTCAAGTTATATTCAAGCTTATATTTATGTTTTGTTCATAAATATTTGAGAGAAATACCCTATTGCTCAAAAAATTCTCCCTGCTTCTGGTGAAAACTGCTCTCTACTCAGCTTGTAAATGTGCCCTCTCAGGTGATTATTATTTGAAGTAAAAATTAAGTAAATTATAAAGCATTTGGAAATAAATAAACTTTTTCTATAACTGCTATGAAAAGTAGCCAATTCTTCATAGCTTACTCAATTTCAAATCTATGTATTGCTCATACTGTGGGAAATATTATTTCTCACGGCACTTTGCCCACACCTCACTTGGTAGACCAATGAAATTGGGCTTTTGAGTCGTTTCTATAATAAGTAATTTAATTTAATTTTTAATTTGCAATAAATTAGTACATACTCTCAACGAAGGCCACTTTGATTTGAATCAAATCCATCACTTGAATTATTGAAATTTGTGCAGTTGTAGGAAAAGTATAGTGTGCAACATGTGGAGAAAGTCTTATTCTCGCTCGTGTGTTTGCTAGGGATGGGCAATAAATATCGATATATCGATATTTTTACTCCAACATATTTCGATACATTTCGATAGTGTCAGAAAATATCGATACAATATATATCGATAGTTTTCTGTCCCTTGCCCATCCCTAGTGTTTGCGGCACTCGCCTTTCAAGCTCGTGCCACAAACTTCCACACTCGCGAGAAAAGTTGGACTTTCCCCACTTGGTGTACAATAGTATATTGTGCAACAAGTGGGGAAAGTCCAACTATTTCCCACAGTATGAGCAATACATAATAATAATAATAATAATAATAATAATAACATTTATTGATCTCTTAAGACATTATAAAATGTATGAGATAAGTCACATCATAGAGAAAGAAGAAAAGAAAAATAAACAAATGAATTACAATTCAGTATAATATATAGCAACAATAATAATAAAACAAATGCCTAACAATTCAGAGGAGAATCATGGAAATATTCGTTTATGCTATAAAAACATTTTCCAAGCAATAAAGACTTTATTCTCTTTTTGAAACTTGTACGATCTAAAAATTTGATTGATTCAGGCAATTTATTGAACAATTTTAATCCTTTATAAGTAGGTGAATTTTCGAATTTGGATGTGCTGTGCTTAGGCAGAGAGAGTATAGCAGTGTTTCTAGTAGCATAGCTGTGATAACTAGAAAGTTTTTCGAAAGATGCATAATGATCCCTGATATGTACAAGAGACTTATAAATATAGACACATGGAACGGTCAAGATGCCATTTTTAATGAAAAATGGTTTACAGGAGGAACGTGGATCCATTGCCATAGTTTTGAAATTGAAAATACTATTATTAGCCCATTTACCGCAACCTCTATACAACGTTACCACATTTCGTTGCCTTTTCCTGAGTCACAGCAAATAGCACACAATGTGTCTTCCTCTGAATATTCTGATTCATGTTCGCAAAGATTCTCAACGTCTTCTTTTTCAGAAGTATCAGTTTCGTCCTCAAAAAGTTTCTTTTTTACTCTTTTCATTCTTTCTTTGTTGTTGGTTGTCTTTTTTCGTTTTCCCCTTTTCTGAGGTACATTTTAATTCTTTGTTGCTTCTTTCTCCCTTCTTTTTTGTATTGTTTTTAGTTTTGAATTTTTTCTCTACCCGTTTTTCCTCTTCCTCTTCAAACACTGTTTTCATTGGCGTGCTAGATAAGATTTCTGAATATTGTTTTTGTCGCGAAGCCTTATTTTTGTTCGATATGTTAGGTAATGGACTCAAAACTGATAAAACTTGCGCAAAATCTAATTTTGGTGTATCGACTGCTTTGGATGTCTCTTCTTGTGTGTTTCATGTTAATAGCACCAATATTAAAGACGTTATGAGAACTTTTCATTTCACACCGTTTTCCAAATTTGTCTCATACAAACAATTGAATTTATGAGGTTGCGATTTTCACCGAAATGATTGTTTCAAAATTCGAACTCGAAAATGTGCCACTCATTTTTTTCTAACTCAAAGAGGTTCTGAGTTCCCCTCACTAGACAACGAATTTGGGACACCCGATACATTTTGGACCTATCATTTAAACTTTGCCCAAAAGTTGAGGCAATTGTTCAATTTGATTTCAATGCAAATTTTCAAAATTTTCTCTTCTTTCAGCATCTCAAAACAGGCCCCAAGTATTGGGCGTCCTGAAAGACCATCTGAATATGGAATATGCCACAGGTTTAGATGCTTACAGCAAGCAACGAGCTTTACATATCCTCGATGCTGGTCCAGATCTGTCAGGAGATTATACATGCTCGGTGTCAACAATGCAGAGCGAAGATATTCGTACAAAGAGCATGCTTGTATTTGGTAAGTTGATTGGATCTTCTTGGTTCATTATTTTCACTTCAGGTTCAGTAGATATCACTGACAATGGTAATTTAGATATCTGCTGTCAGGATATACGGTGATTCTGAGGCATCTAGATCATATTAAGATCACATCGTAAGTGAGATATAATATTTCACTGACCCTTTCAGGCTCTTGTCAAATGATCTAAGCAGGAGCTCTAGTTCTAGTCAAGTTCAGATTATCGATAATCCAAACATGACTCTTGGCTCTGATTTGGCTCTCAAGTCCGGTGTTTTCAGATTTGTATAACAATAACAATAACAATAATATTTATTTCAAAGATTATCACAGATACAACAGGTGCAAATGATAAAATTGAAACATGTCAGACGAAACCACAGTCAACGCTGGATGATGGAACAGTAATTATAATATTCATTTAGATGATAAGGTTCTGCATCAAGGATAAACTGACGAACTCTTGTTACATAGAGACTCACACTATCAATAGCCCAGAAATATTTTGGGAGAGCATTATATGGACAGTTAAATAAACATGATTTTCTCTAATTCTGTGGTTATTCCGTTCATTCTTCCACATCTTGTAGAACAAAATCGTGCGAGAATATATCAGAAACGCACAGTTTTCATGGTTATATTTTATTATTCTATGTTGGCACTCCGAACTTTCCGCCACGGCTTTATCTGTCAATTCATCAATTTGCCTTAAAGCAATCAGTTCTGCCAACCAACATTTTTCAATGCAAAAAGCACTAAATTATATTTATGGAAATATTTCATTAATTCCAATGAAAATGCAATGAATTAGAGAAAATAATGTATAATACTCGTACAGAAGGCTCATTCTACCACTCGTTCATTCAAAAACTCGCCACTTCGTGGCTCGTTTTTGAATTTTGAACTCGTGGAAGAATATCAATGCCTTCTGCACTTGTATTATAAATAACTATTCTCCGATTTCAGATTTTTAATATTTCATTTTGTTTATGATGCCAACTATATTGGAGTTCGAAGTACTTTTTGAAATGGTCATTGATGACGGCCTCAATGTAATGAACTTCGTAAATCAATTGGACAAAAAGTCCTCCATATGGTATACCGATGGATCAAAATCAGAAAGGTATCGGGGTAGATGGGCCTAAAACAAAAATCTATAGTCCCCTGGGAAGTGAGCCCTCTATCTTGCAAACCGAGACGCTAGCTGTCTATACTTGCGCCCAAGATTGTCTCAAACAAAACCTCAAAGGGGCGCGTATCTACATCACTACGGACAGTCAGATCACGCTGAGATCCCTGGAATCATAAAGCCAGGGGTCTCTTCTGACATGGGAGTGCCGAAATACCATAAAGCAACTGACCAGAAGGGATGAAGTAACTACTATGGGTACCGGGGCATTGTGGTATTTAAGGAAACAAAAAAGCCGATTAACTTGCAAAAAGGGCATCAAGGTTAACACCTGTTGGCCCTGAGACCTTCTGTGGGCTTGGAAAAATCAATATAAGGCAGCGGTCCAACAATGGGAGTGGGACAATATAATAACCCTCTGAAGAAACACTCCGGGTCTTGCTCAGGCCAAAAAATTTGTGGTGCTTAAACCGACCTAAACCAGGAAGTTCCTGAAGCTATCACGAGCTGAGCTTCGGGTAATGGTGGCACTGCTGACAGGACACTGTCGGTGCAAATACCTTTTGTACTACATGAGTAAGTGAGCAGATGAGATCTGCAGGCTCTGTGAAAAGGAGGTAGAAACAGCCAAGCACAAAGCATAGTATAAGGAATGAATCCTTTCCTTATACTATGCACAAAATGAGTAAATAACCGAGGCTATCTGGCCTAAGAACCACTCACATGGGAAAGTCAGTTCTGGATACTCACAAAGTAATAGTCAAGGTTCCTAATGATGTCCCTGGGTTTTGTTTGAATAGGTAGGGTTAAAAACAGAAGATCAAATTGGTCGTAGTTACCGGAAGGCTAACAAAGCCGCACTACTACGATTATTACTATGATTCAGTGAAATAACAATAATAATATTTCATACCATTGTACCACAACTGAGTTTCCCCTCCTGCGAACTCTCGGTGTTTCCAAGCAACGTCCTTTATAAAGTAAGATGCCAAAGCCGAAAGATATAACATATTTTTTGAAGGATGAAACCTTAGGCTCTGAGTAGAGTCCCAATTACTTCAAATACCTGCGAGTTTGTGAAGTTCGCTCAGTGACACCTGGGCAGATAACAGGTGGGAAATGTAACTAAGAATAACAACTACTTAACTTATTTTCAAATGGCTGATTTTTATATATATATTTTGTATTATATTACTCAAAACCGTCAGATACTTCCCATTCTATAAGTCATTTCTACAATTTGAATCATCAAGTGGCGACAAATTCTTGAATTGCGCAGTTGGAAATGGCAAAAAAGTTTCTTCCGATACCGGGAATCGAACCCGAGCCTCCTGGGTGAAAGCCAGGTATCCTAGCCACTAGACCATATCGGACTATAAATTCTAGAATGAGAGAACGTGTAGAGTTGTTTCACATTTTAAGGCAATTTTATCAAGTATCCAAATTATTCAGTTTCAATAAAAAAGGAAACATTTCTAGAACTCGACTTATTGAGTGGCATTAATTCTAAAAGTCATTTCTACAATTTGAATCATCAAGTGGCGACAAATTCTTGAATCGCGCAGTTGGAAATGGCAAAAAAGTTTCTTCCGATACCGGGAATCGAACCCGAGCCTCCTGGGTGAAAGCCAGGTATCCTAGCCACTAGACCATATCGGAGTGTAGAATCTAGAATGAGAGAACGTGTAGAGTTGTTTCACATTTTAAGGCAATTTTATCAAGTATCCAAATTATTCAGTTCCAATAAAAAAAGAAACACTTCTATAATTCGACTTATTGAGTGGCATTAATTCTATTAGTCATTTCTACAATTAGAATCATCAAGTGGCGACAAATTCTTGAATCCCGCAGTTGAAATTGACAAAAAAGTTTCTTCCGATACCGGGAATCGAACCCGAGCCTCCTGGGTGAAAGCCAGGTATCCTAGCCACTAGACCATATCGGAGTGTAGAATCTAGAATGAGAGAACGTGTAGAGTTGTTTCACATTTTAAGGCAATTTTATCAAGTATCCAAATTATTCAGTTCCAATAAAAAAAGGAAACACTTCTATAATTCGACTTATTGAGTGGCATTAATTCTAAAAGTCATTTCTAATATTTGAATCATCAAGTGGCGACAAATTCTTGAATCGCGCAGTTGGAAATGGCAAAAAAGTTTCTTCCGATACCGGGAATCGAACCCGAGCCTCCTGGGTGAAAGCCAGGTATCCTAGCCACTAGACCATATCGGAGTGTAGAATCTAGAATGAGAGAACGTGTTGAGTTGTTTCACATTTTAAGGCAATTTTATCAAGTATCCAAATTATTCAGTTCCAATAAAAAAAAGAAAGACTTCTATAATTCGACTCATTGAGTGGCATTAATTATGAAAGTCATTTCTACAATTAGAATCATCAAGTGGCGACAATTTCTTGAATCGCGCAGTTGGAAATGGCAAAAAAGTTTCTTCCGATACCGGGAATCGAACCCGAGCCTCCTGGGTGAAAGCCAGGTATCCTAGCCACTAGACCATATCGGAGTGTAGAATCTAGAATGAGAGAACGTGTAGAGTTGTTTCACATTTTAAGGCAATTTTATCAAGTATCTAAATTATTCAGTTCCAATAAAAAAAGGAAACACTTCTATAATTCGACTTATTGAGTGGCATTAATTCTAAAAGTCATCTCTAATATTTGAATCATCAAGTGGTGACAAATTCTTGAATCGCGCAGTTGGAAATGGCAAAAAAGTTTCTTCCGATACCGGGAATCGAACCCGAGCCTCCTGGGTGAAAGCCAGGTATCCTAGCCACTAGACCATATCGGAGTGTAGAATCTAGAATGAGAGAACGTGTAGAGTTGTTTCACATTTTTAGGCAATTTTATCAAGTATCCAAATTATTCAGTTCCAATAAAAAAAAGAAAGACTTCTATAATTCGACTCATTGAGTGGCATTAATTCTGAAAGTCATTTCTACAATTAGAATCATCAAGTGGCGACAATTTCTTGAATCGCGCAGTTGGAAATGTCAAAAAAGTTTCTTCCGATACCGGGAATCGAACCCGAGCCTCCTGGGTGAAAGCCAGGTATCCTAGCCACTAGACCATATCGGAGTGTAGAATCTAGAATGAGAGAACGTGTAGAGTTGTTTCACCTTTTAAGGCAATTTTATCAAGTATCCAAATTATTCAGTTCCAATAAAAAAAGAAACACTTCTATAATTCGACTTATTGAGTGGCATTAATTCTAAAAGTCATTTCTACAATTTGAATCATCAAGTGGCGACAAATTCTTGAATCGCGCAGTTGGAAATGGCAAAAAAGTTTCTTCCGATACCGGGAATCGAACCCGAGCCTCCTGGGTGAAAGCCAGGTATCCTAGCCACTAGACCATATCGGAGTGTAGAATCTAGAATGAGAGAACGTGTAGAGTTGTTTCACATTTTAAGGCAATTTTATCAAGTATCCAAATTATTCAGTTCCAATAAAAAAAGAAACACTTCTATAATTCGACTTATTGAGTGGCATTAATTCTATTAGTCATTTCTACAATTAGAATCATCAAGTGGCGACAAATTCTTGAATCCCGCAGTTGAAATTGACAAAAAAGTTTCTTCCGATACCGGGAATCGAACCCGAGCCTCCTGGGTGAAAGCCAGGTATCCTAGCCACTAGACCATATCGGAGTGTAGAATCTAGAATGAGAGAACGTGTAGAGTTGTTTCACATTTTAAGGCAATTTTATCAAGTATCCAAATTATTCAGTTCCAATAAAAAAAGGAAACACTTCTATAATTCGACTTATTGAGTGGCATTAATTCTAAAAGTCATTTCTAATATTTGAATCATCAAGTGGCGACAAATTCTTGAATCGCGCAGTTGGAAATGGCAAAAAAGTTTCTTCCGATACCGGGAATCGAACCCGAGCCTCCTGGGTGAAAGCCAGGTATCCTAGCCACTAGACCATATCGGAGTGTAGAATCTAGAATGAGAGAACGTGTTGAGTTGTTTCACATTTTAAGGCAATTTTATCAAGTATCCAAATTATTCAGTTCCAATAAAAAAAAGAAAGACTTCTATAATTCGACTCATTGAGTGGCATTAATTATGAAAGTCATTTCTACAATTAGAATCATCAAGTGGCGACAATTTCTTGAATCGCGCAGTTGGAAATGGCAAAAAAGTTTCTTCCGATACCGGGAATCGAACCCGAGCCTCCTGGGTGAAAGCCAGGTATCCTAGCCACTAGACCATATCGGAGTGTAGAATCTAGAATGAGAGAACGTGTAGAGTTGTTTCACATTTTAAGGCAATTTTATCAAGTATCTAAATTATTCAGTTCCAATAAAAAAAGGAAACACTTCTATAATTCGACTTATTGAGTGGCATTAATTCTAAAAGTCATCTCTAATATTTGAATCATCAAGTGGTGACAAATTCTTGAATCGCGCAGTTGGAAATGGCAAAAAAGTTTCTTCCGATACCGGGAATCGAACCCGAGCCTCCTGGGTGAAAGCCAGGTATCCTAGCCACTAGACCATATCGGAGTGTAGAATCTAGAATGAGAGAACGTGTAGAGTTGTTTCACATTTTTAGGCAATTTTATCAAGTATCCAAATTATTCAGTTCCAATAAAAAAAAGAAAGACTTCTATAATTCGACTCATTGAGTGGCATTAATTCTGAAAGTCATTTCTACAATTAGAATCATCAAGTGGCGACAATTTCTTGAATCGCGCAGTTGGAAATGGCAAAAAAGTTTCTTCCGATACCGGGAATCGAACCCGAGCCTCCTGGGTGAAAGCCAGGTATCCTAGCCACTAGACCATATCGGAGTGTAGAATCTAGAATGAGAGAACGTGTAGAGTTGTTTCACATTTTAAGGCAATTTTATCAAGTATCTAAATTATTCAGTTCCAATAAAAAAAGGAAACACTTCTATAATTCGACTTATTGAGTGGCATTAATTCTAAAAGTCATCTCTAATATTTGAATCATCAAGTGGTGACAAATTCTTGAATCGCGCAGTTGGAAATGGCAAAAAAGTTTCTTCCGATACCGGGAATCGAACCCGAGCCTCCTGGGTGAAAGCCAGGTATCCTAGCCACTAGACCATATCGGAGTGTAGAATCTAGAATGAGAGAACGTGTAGAGTTGTTTCACATTTTTAGGCAATTTTATCAAGTATCCAAATTATTCAGTTCCAATAAAAAAAAGAAAGACTTCTATAATTCGACTCATTGAGTGGCATTAATTCTGAAAGTCATTTCTACAATTAGAATCATCAAGTGGCGACAATTTCTTGAATCGCGCAGTTGGAAATGTCAAAAAAGTTTCTTCCGATACCGGGAATCGAACCCGAGCCTCCTGGGTGAAAGCCAGGTATCCTAGCCACTAGACCATATCGGAGTGTAGAATCTAAAATGAGAGAACGTGTAGAGTTGTTTCACCTTTTAAGGCAATTTTATCAAGTATCCAAATTATTCAGTTCCAATAAAAAAAGAAACACTTCTATAATTCGACTTATTGAGTGGCATTAATTCTAAAAGTCATTTCTACAATTTGAATCATCAAGTGGCGACAAATTCTTGAATCGCGCAGTTGGAAATGGCAAAAAAGTTTCTTCCGATACCGGGAATCGAACCCGAGCCTCCTGGGTGAAAGCCAGGTATCCTAGCCACTAGACCATATCGGAGTGTAGAATTTAGAATGAGAGAACGTGTAGGGCTGGGAATCATGAATGAATGATTTGAATATTCGAATAATCAAATAATTATTCGAACAATTGCATTTTGCATTATTCGAATAATCATGAATATTCACTGAATAGTTGAATAATCAATGACTACTTTTCTAATCATGAATAATCAGTGAATAGTCGAGTATTCACTGAATAGTTGAATGATCAATGACTACTTTTCTATTCATGAATAATCAGTGAATAGTTGAGTATTCACTGATTATTCAGTGAATAGTTTCCTATTCAGTGAGTAGTTGGATATTTATGAAGTTACGAATGAAAGTTTGAATGATCACTTGACTCACTCTTCAGTAATGATTAAAACAAGGTTTTGTGATTCACTACGTACAAATCATTTTATTAATATTAAAATTACTGGAAATTACATAATATTGAAATTGATAGATACAATTGAATTGAAATTATAAATAAACTCCTGTCAGTGTTCGGAATCCAAACAAACAAATTGTCATTTAAATTAGTATGTTGTCGTCGAAGAAAATGGCTTATTTTGATAAATAAGTTTATTTGAGGAACGATTTCACTATTAATTTATAGACAGAAGGAACGAGATTAATGCCGTAAGTTCGAACTTGAGGTTCAAGTAATAAACACGGCTTTTCACAAAATCTGGGGAATGATACAGGATTCAAAGTTACTGATATTAACCTCGTTCCTTCTGTCTATCAATTAATACTGAAATCGTTCCTCAAATACTCTTATTTATGAAAATAAGCCAATTCCTTCAACGAGACCGTACTAATTTGAATGACAATTTATTTGGTTGGATTCCGAACACTGACGAGAGAACCAAAAATGGCGGTGTGTGATGTCACACTAATAGAGCGTATTGGCGGTGGCATGGCCCCACAAGTGACATCTGTGGCACTGGATTATTTCTTTTTTCGTGGTGTATCGATTCCACCTTATTTTCGTATAAACTACCACTTTTATGGGGTGTTGTAGTCTTTTTAACGTGATTGTATTGTCGGTCACCACCATATAAGCAGGGGATTGGGTCGTCTTCATCTTATGAATTTCAATTTTACATTCTGACTAATTAAATCATCTTTGATGTCTTCTATTTCTAGGTCGTGTTCCAGTCCCCCTTAAGAGTGAATGCATGTGTTTTCATATGTTTTGGAGTGTAAGTGTTAAATTGGTTACTGTGCTTATCCAGGAATTTCATTATTTTTTCTTGGTCTTTTAATTTTTCACAGTAGATCGTAGTGTCGTTCACTCCACATTTCATATAGAAATTTCCATCTACTTCCGATTTCAGTTCTTTTACCTTTCTTGCGTGGTTGGTGGAAACCCAAAGTACGAAAATTGGGGGTGGTTTTTTGTTCGGACTGTGTTCGTCTTCATTTTTCGAAATTTCTGGGAGATAATTAAAACTGTTTTTTATTGAACTTTCTTCCTTTTCAGCGTTTTTTTTTGTGGTTGGATGCGTAAAATTGGGATTTTCGGTGTCAGTTATTCTTGCACTTTTTGGGGCGGCTTCAGTGGAGCTTTCATCGCTTGAACTCGATGCTTCATTTTGAATTTCCATTTTTTCGAGAGTCCTTATTATTTAAATTCCTCACTCGGAGGAATTTAAACTCAAAAATTTCGGTCCATTCACTGGTATGAACGGTCACTTTTCTAACAAACAACCCGAAACAGGTAGATTTTCAACAATCACTAGAGTCTGGAATGCGGCAGAACGCTGAAGGGCACGAACGGCCGGCTTCAACTTGGTATGCGGCGACTATATATTCCTGAATCGCGCAGTTGGAAATGGCAAAAAGTTTCTTCCGATACCGGGAATCGAACCCGAGCCTCCTGGGTGAGAGCCAGGTATCCTAGCCACTAGACCATATCGGACTGTAGAAACTGGATTGGAAAAACGTGTAGAGTTGTTTCATATTTTAAGGCAATTTTATCAAGTATCTAAATTATTGAATGTCAATAAAAAAGGAAACATTTCTATCATTCGAATTAACAAAGAGGTCAGGAAAGCCAAAAGGCAGTCCTGGAGAAGTTTCTGAGAGGGAATAGATAAAACAGCCCCAGCAGCTAGACTTCAAATTCAAATTCAAAATTTATTCTCACATTTAAAGTACATTATTTTCACAGTTTTTATTTATTACATTTGAAATCATCGAGAGATGTGCAACAGTACCTAGACAAAATGGCTGTTTCTACCATTGCACTCCCTCATGTTCCTCGAAATGTACACATAAATTAACAATTGGCAATAAGACGAATTTTGGAAAAAACAAAACAAGTGGAGAAAGCAGTGACGGCAGGTAAGGACTAATCCGGACATGCAGGTAGTCCAGAAATCTATACTATACGAAGGCAAACCTCTCAGGATTCTCAAATATAAAAATAGGTACTATCTAAGGATCACTCCAACCCAATTGGCCAAATAAAGAAGCCATGTGGAGAATTTACGAACGATCATCAAGAGAGCCTAAGAGTTCTATTAGAGACTCATTTTCCTGGCTGCAGGCAGATTACAAGTGAAGATGGGCCCCCGCTGGGGAAGTATACAACCCCACCAGGCGGGATTCTCAGAAAGCTGGTAGACTATTCACACCAGAAAGAATTGAATGGGCGATAAAGAGCTTGCAGCCCTTCAAATCAGCAGGCATGGATGGTATTTTTCCAGCCATGCTTCAGAAAGGTGTTGAAGTCCTTAAGGCCCCGATAACTGAGCTTTTAAGGCAAGCTTTACAAGGGGGTATATCCAGAAATCATGGAGGGAGGCGAGGGTAGTATTCATACCCAAAGAGGGTCGAAAAGGCTCCCCAGAGCCTAAATCCTTTCGACCCATACGCCTCGCCTCTTTTCTCTTGAAGACCATGGAGAAAATAATGGATAATAATTTAAGGGGAAGTTTAAAGCTCCACAACAAACAGTTTGCTTATAGGGCGGGCAGATCTAGTGTAGACGCCCTTCATCATCTTCTCAGAGAGGTGGAAGGCACCCTTAACGCAAAAGAGATTCTGCTTGCAATGTTTAGTGATATCGGAGGGGCCTTTGACAATACCTCCATATGCAATGCAGCCAAAAGGAAAGGGATAGAACCCTCCACTGTTAAGTGGATATCAGCTATGTTGAAAGGACGAACCGTTACAGCCTATCTGGAAGGAAGCGAAGTGACCGTGCTGACGTGCAGGGGATGCCCTCAGGAAGGGGTTCTATCACCCTTGCTTGGTTATGAATGGCCTCTTGGAGAGGCTTACAGCAGGTGGCTTTAACGTCCAGGCTTACGCCGACGACATAGTGGTGACTGTTAGAGGCAAGCATGGGGCCCACTAAGTAGCCGAATGCAACTGGCTCTCAGAATTATTGAAAATTGGTGCGGGGAAGAGGGGCTTACTGTCAACCCCTCGAAAACATTCAAATCTTACTTAATCAGGAGGAGACAAAGAACTATGGTGAAACAAAATGGGAAATTTGTAAAATCAGAAATAAAAGAAAACCCCTGAGGTGTAGCTCAGGGTAGCATGTTAGGACCCATATTATTTGTTCTCTTTATGAACGATATTGTTAGTGCTCTTGAATGTGAGAAATCTGAGACCAGGGAAGCTGTTTCTGAAAATCTGGCCAATTGTCACATCACAAATTATGCAGATGACACCAACCTGCTAGTGGTGGCTCAAACTGGCTCAAACTATCCCCAACTGATCAGTACTGCTTCTATGTGTTTGAATAGAGTGGAGCAATGGTTTGAAAGGAATGGCTTGGTTTTGAACCCAGATAAAACTAAGCTGATACTGTTCAGAATACCACAACAGAGAATGGAGACACCAACCACTGTGAGGTTGTTGAATAGAGATCTGAACACTGATCGGAATACTAAGTTTTTAGGCATCTCCATAGATGAACACATGAATTGGCACCACCATATAATTGGTTTGGAAAAGAAATTGAATTCTGTCGCATATAGTTTGAGAATAATAGGTCGATACTTAGAAGTGAATTCACTCAGGATTTTTTATTTCGCCAACTTTGAGAGCTTGATGAGGTTCGGTTTGATGTTCTATGGTGTCAACTCAAACACTCTGGAGATTTTTCGTTTTCAGAAGAGGGCTATCAGAACTATATTTGGTCTGGATTACCGTCAATCATGCAGAGGAGTCTTCAAAAGGAACCATATTCTCACTGTTTATGCTCTCTACATTATGAGCGGTGCGGTTCTATGCACAACTATGGTACGAGAAAATTCAGTATCAGTTATCCGATACATAGACTCACAATAACGGAGAAACACCCTTCTTATTCGGGTATTAGATTGTTTAATGAACTTCCCGAGAACCTAAAAATGTGTGATAGTATGAAAGTATTCAAGAGAAAAATTAAGGAATTGTTGATTGATTTAGAGCCTTATTCTATAGAGGACTATGTGCGCGTATAGTATATGCATTGTGGGGATGATCGGTTTTTTTGTTTTGTTTTTGGTTATATGATATTGTTTCTTTCAATATTACCAAATTAACATCTGTATGACACTGTAACATTCTCTAAAATATATCTTCTTATTATTATTATTAACATCAAAAACAGGTTAACACCTGCTGGACCTGAGCCTTTTTGTGGAATAGGAAAAGACCAATATAAAGCTACGGTCCAGCTATGGGAGTTGAACAGCATGACAATCTACTGGACTAACACTCCTAGACTTGTTCAGGCAAAGAAATTCGTGAAGATTTCACTAACCTACGCCAAAAAGCTCCTGAAGCTGTCGCGAGCCGAGCTTCGGGTGATGGTGGGACTGCTGACGGGGCACTGTCGGTACAAACATTATTTGTACCGTATGGGAAAGTCAGCAGACGAGATTTGCAGGCTCTGTGGACCGGCAGCAGAAACAGCCGAACACTTGGTAAGCAAGTGTCCGGAGCTGGTGGCCTAAGAACCATTCACATGGGTAAGCCGGTCCTGGATACCAGAGAGGTAACGGCTAAGGCCCCTAAGGAGGTTGTCAATTTTATTAACGTCATTGACGACTTCCCTGGGTTTCTATGAATGAGTAGGGTAGAGAACAAAAAATTTGCATGGTCGCAGTTCCCGGAAGGCTAACCGAACCAAAACGACCCCAGTTCAAATAATAATATTTCGAATTGAGTGGCGACAAATTCCTGAATCGCGCAGTTAAAAATGACAAAAAAGTTTCTTCCGATACCGGGAATCGAACACGAGCCTCCTGGGTGAAAGCCAGGTATCCTAGCCACTAGACCATATCGGACTGTAGAAACTAAATGAGAGAACGTGTAGAGTTGTTGCACATTTAAGGCAATTTTACCGAGAATCGAAATTGTTCTGTATCAATAAATAAAAAAAAAGAAAACAATTCAATAATTCCAATCGTTCAGTGGCGCAAATTCCATAATGACGCTGTTGGAAATCGCAAAAGGTTATTCCGATACCGGGAATCGAACCCGAGCCTCCTGGGTGAAAGCCAGGTATCCTAGCCACTAGACCATATCGGACTGTAGAAACTAGAATGAGAGAACGTGTAGAGTTGTTGCACATTTAAGGCAATTTTACCGAGAATCGAAATTGTTCTGTATCAATAAATAAAAAAAAAGAAAACAACTCAATAATTCCAATCGTTCAGTGGCGCAAATTCCATAATGACGCTGTTGGAAATCGCAAAAGGTTATTCCGATACCGGGAATCGAACCCGAGCCTCCTGGGTGAGAGCCAGGTATCCTAGCCACTAGACCATATCGGACTGTAGAAACTAGAATGAGAGAACGTGTAGAGTTGTTGCACATTTAAGGCAATTTTACCGAGAATCGAAATTGTTCTGTATCAATAAATAAAAAAAAAGAAAACAATTCAATAATTCCAATCGTTCAGTGGCGCAAATTCCATAATGACGCTGTTGGAAATCGCAAAAGGTTATTCCGATACCGGGAATCGAACCCGAGCCTCCTGGGTGAAAGCCAGGTATCCTAGCCACTAGACCATATCGGACTGTAGAGAATAGAATGGAAGAACGTGTAGAGTTGTTGCACATTTAAGGCAATTTTACCGAGAATCGAAATTGTTCTGTATCAATAAATAAAAAAAAAGAAAACAATTCAATAATTCCAATCGTTCAGTGGCGCAAATTCCATAATGACGCTGTTGGAAATCGCAAAAGGTTATTCCGATACCGGGAATCGAACCCGAGCCTCCTGGGTGAGAGCCAGGTATCCTAGCCACTAGACCATATCGGACTGTAGAAACTAGTATGAGAGAACGTGTAGAGTTGTTGCACATTTAAGGCAATTTTACCGAGAATCGAAATTGTTCTGTATCAATAAATAAAAAAAAAGAAAACAATTCAATAATTCCAATCGTTCAGTGGCGCAAATTCCATAATGACGCTGTTGGAAATCGCAAAAGGTTATTCCGATACCGGGAATCGAACCCGAGCCTCCTGGGTGAAAGCCAGGTATCCTAGCCACTAGACCATATCGGACTGTAGAGAATAGAATGGAAGAACGTGTAGGGTTGTTTCAAAATTAAAACAATTTTATCAAGTAGGGGAAATGCGGGCAAAACGACATATGTGGACAAAATGAACCTTAAAAAATATTTCAATATTGGCGCCGTATAGTTCGGGGTTTTACAGTAATTCAGGTTCCGCTTGATATGTTGACAATCCTGCGAAGAAACTGACTTCCTACTGTCTGTTTCACTGGTGCAGTAGCCACAAATGTGTTTTGGTCGGTTGAATTTTTTTTGTCCACTTGGTTTCTTAATTGCTTCTGGAGAGTGCCATGACAATATTCGTTGTATATTGAATGTATTCTTGTTATTACGGTTATGACGTAATAATATGTATAAGTTTTGAGATGAGTAGTGGTTTTGTTCTGAAATTGGGCTTCAATATTATAATTAGTGTGTATCGGACAAAATGACATACTTTCCTGATGGACAAAACGACATAGTATGTCATTATGTCCGATACATGTTAAGAAAATATATTTTTTGAAAGAATATAGAATTTTATAGATTGATTTTCACGTGAAACTAATAAGCTCATTTTCATGTTATTTTGTACATAGTTTGAATGCACTATAGGTACGTGATAGAACGCGAAATTTCTGGTATGTACCTATCCAGAGCCATATCTAGGTTTTATTGCGCCTGTGGCAATATCTTATACAGCGCCCCCCATTTTCGAAGATTTTTTTTCATCGATTATATTTTCTTAGAGTATTTTTTTGGTCATAACTTAAGAAATATATTTTGTGATTATTTTATGCTTAGTACACGAATACAGGGGAAGGGCAATATTTTCAATGTTTCCAGCAAGGATGTAGAAATGGGCGGTAATTATCCCCTCCAATATTTCCAAAATATAACATTTCAGAATTCTTGCAAAGACGGAAAACGAAAATTTTTCCATAAAAAAAACCAATAATCATTTTACTTTCCTCTGAAATCAACACGGAGTACAAAATCGGACCCTTTTACGGTCTATGAGTTTATTATCGCTTTCAAGATGAGTACTTTTATTGCACTACGAGCACGTCTATGTCCGACTCCGAGGTTTATTATTTTCCTTTATCTATCGGCTTTGTCGGCGTCGACCCATATTTGCCATCTGTGATTTCAGCATTCGTAATCGATATACACTTACTCGTTGTTTTCGGTTTTTTGTTTCATTCACATCACAAAATTTCAATACTGTAGTTATTGAAGTACTGAACTAAGTAATTCGCATCGAAAAATTGTCTGGGTCATGTTATACAATTTATTGTGGTTTATTCAAATTGGAATTCAATTGTGCAGATATCAGTTTTGAATTGATTATATTTTAACGGTGTTCCGAATGTGTACAATAAATGAAAATGATAGATTTCTTGGATCATTTTAAGGAAAAAGTCCTATAACATGAATCCGCAAACGCTTTGGTTTTGAGATACCGGTGTTAAAGTTCAAGTTTTTTTCTCATAGCACCTTCCCTTCACAAGATACTCAACTTGAATTGGCATAGATCTTCCGATTTAAAGTTTTCATCTAGTGATATGAATATAATGCATGCAAATCTGCAGGGTTTAATTTTTCTGGAAGGTACCTGCTTCTTTCCACCAAAACTATTTTGTATGTTGAAGTTTTGTCGTATCTGCCATCGATTTCGAGAAAAAAACTCTCCGGTAATCCTCAGGAAAATTCAAATTATTATAAAAATCCAGTTAGTAAGCTGTGATGAATAAATTAATTATAACTTCTGTTACTTATCAACCAATTCTGTAGCGAAGATTGAAAAAGATTCGATAAACTAATAAATACAAGCATCACTAAAAAGTATGACTATACTAGAAACACCCTGTATTTCGAAAACAAAGCGTTTGCGGTTTTTTATTCTTAAAATTATCCAAGGAATCTCTTATTTTCCTTCGTAACTCCGTTTAAGGCAAACCCAGTATAAGGTGAGATCAATCGAATTGGTAATAAAAAAAATTATTTTGAGTAATTTGGTTCAAACTTCGTTATCAAACCTTTTTTTCTTACTTTACAGATTTGAGTAAATGTTATTGTTAAAAAAATTTTTGTCTCCAGAACACCCCCCCCCTCCCCCAAAGAAATAAAAAATCTCCGTACTTGGTTTCCAGATTCCTCGGCATTGCTCATTGCGAGGCTTATACATGAAAACCGAGTTGTGATCTTCTGTCTGCTGCTTCAAATTTTTTTGTCTTGATATTTTTGGGCGCCCCTGCAGACCTTACGCCCGTGGCAAGTGCCACCTTTGTCACGCCCTAGATACGGCACTGTACCTATCTTGTAAAAAATAGGTCAATTACCTATCGATTCCTGTTGATTACCAGGGACTTGAAAAGGATCATTATCCTTTCGTTATCAAATTCTTTCAAAACTTCCTCAGGAACAAGGCCTAATTTTGACAAAATCAAGGATGAATCTGCTGCGAAAAATCCACCCAAGAAGAAAGAACAAGAAGTTACTAAAATATTATTCAATGATAAAAAAACCCTGTGATGAAGAGAATAAGAGCGTCGAAAAATGAAAAAGTCCATGATCACGAAGAATCCGACACTAAACCGTTCAAAATTAAGGCCCAGTTTCACCAAATGCTTTAATATTGACTTGGCTCCTAAGTGAGGCCTTAGATCACGATTAATGTAATGTAGCGTTTCACCACAATCCAAAGCGCCATTTAATCGACCAATTGGACAGAACCAAAGAACCAGATTTTGACAGTTTCAACCCGATAAGAGACTTTTAGATTTTATATGATTCCATTTGTGTTATTGTTCATACCAAACGAAATTTTTTTTTTTTTTTTGTATACTGTTGTCACGACGTTCAAGGAAGAGAATGTTTGTATTTTTTTTTTTCAGAACTAACAGGCGAACCTCTAGTGAGCCTCTGTTCATCGTGTTTATTGGCGATATTTATTAGAATATTATATTAGGTTGTGTTGAAAGCAAATAAACTTTTTTATAATCGCGATTTAGCACTTATCGGCCATTTTTGGAGGATAATAACCTTTCAAGTTGAGATTAATAATTATTTATCAGTATGGAACTCTTGTCTATGTAATTATTTTTCCGGAAATTTCTAATTTTTGGGTCAATTTTATCAAAATATGACTATATGTATAGGCTCAATATTTCCCATTTAGAATACACGTAAACTTTGTTTTTGTGTTTTATGAAATTTATTGCAAAGAATAATTTATTGATATGTTTGATTGAAATATTATATAAGAAGCAGTTAAACTTGTTAATAAAAATAAATAAGTTAATAAAATTACTTATATAGTTTTTTTCCAGAATGTGTGGTTTTGTGAAATGGGATAATTTCTTTTTAACTTCTGCAAGTTTCCGACATTTCGAAGCACATCACTCGACATTTTCGGCAAAAATTAACTTTGTTTTTTGTTTACAAGATGACAAATGATTTGAAATGTTATGAGTTATGAATGAATGACACCTGACACCTAGCGCCAATGGTGGTCATCACTGCTAATACGATACAGAACACTATATAACTTTTTGTTCACAACGTTGCCAAATGGTTTGACTAGTTAATCGCGGTTTGGTTAATCGCGATCATCTTCGGACGGGTTGATGCATGGTGAAACAGAAAACACTGTTAAGCCTGCTTTAGTAACAAGCGGAGTTTAATCAATCTGGGATCAAGTGGTGAAACTGGGCCTAAGAAAAAGAAATGAGGATAACGAAGACTGTCCTTGCATTAATTGATTGCAGTGACGCTTTTTTCGTTCCAAACCTGGTGAACAGTGGCTACGTTTCATTCAATTTTCACTGGGCTCATACATCGTTACGTTTTCTACTGTCTTGAAGAGAACCAAAACATTTATTTGCGAACTTTACATTTAAATGTTATGTGTGTCATTATGTCCATTACTAGTGTGTCATTTTGTCCGTAGTATAGGATTTTGTTAGGAGTCAAGACAACTTCTTATATCTTTTATTTTTGGAGTTCAATTCGATTTTCAGCTTATAATACTTGAAAACAATTAACCAAATTTAGTATATAGTACCAAAATGGGAGTATTGCAATAACTAAAAATATATGATTGGAAAACTTAATAGTATGTCATTTTGTTCGAATTTCCCCTTTGTAAATTATTCAGTTTCAATAAAAAAAAAGGAAACATTTCTATAATTCGAATCATTAAATGGCGACAAATTCTTGATTCGCTCAGTTGAACTGACAAAAATTTCTTCCGATACCGGGAATCGAACCCGAGCCTCCTGGGTGAAAGCCAGGTATCCTAGCCACTAGACCATATCGGAGTGTAGAATCAAGAATGAGAGAACGTGTAGAGTTGTTTCACATTTTATGGCAATTTTACCGAGTATCAAAATTGTTCTGTTTCAATGAATAAAAAAAAAAGAAAACAAATCAATAATTCCAATCGTTCAGTGGTGCAAATTCCATAATGACGCTTTTGGAACTCGCAAAAAGTTTCTTCCGATACCGGGAATCGAACCCGAGCCTCCTGGGTGAGAGCCAGGTATCCTAGCCACTAGACCATATCGGAGTGTAGAATCAAGAATGAGAGAACGTGTAGAGTTGTTTCACATTTTAAGGCAATTTTACCGAGTATCAAAATTGTTCTGTTTCAATGAATAAAAAAAAAAGAAAACAAATCAATAATTCCAATCGTTCAGTGGTGCAAATTCCATAATGACGCTTCTGGAACTCGCAAAAAGTTTCTTCCGATACCGGGAATCGAACCCGAGCCTCCTGGGTGAGAGCCAGGTATCCTAGCCACTAGACCATATCGGACTGTAGAAACTAGAATATCTGTGATTCTTGTGTATCTATCCTTGTTTGTGATAAGCCTCAGCATTCTGTTTTGAAAATTTTGTAACGGTCGTGTCGGCCATGATTTCAAGTGACACCAGGCCGGTGCCGCATACGTTATGATTGGTCTTATTAAGGAGGTGTATATTTATTTTTTATTTTTTTGGTTCATACGGCTATTCTTGCACATTAGAGGATACAGGATTCTGATTGCCCCGTTGGCTTTTATTAAAGTTTTTTCAATGTGTTTGTGAAAATTAAGTCGGCTATCTAGTTCCATTCCCAGATATTTAACCGTATTATTAACTGTGATTGGATGGTTGTTAAGTTTAAGAGGAATTGAGATTTTCAATAATTCCAATCGTTCAGTGGCGCAAATTCCATAATGACGCTTTTGGAAATCGCAAAAGGTTATTCCGATACGGGGAATCGAACCCGAGCCTCCTGGGTGAAAGCCAGGTATCCTAGCCACTAGACCATATCGGACTGTAGAAACTAGAATGAGAGAACGTGTAGAGTTGTTGCATATTTAAGGCAATTTTACCGAGAATCGAAATTGTTCTGTTTCAATAAATAAAAAAAAGAAAACAATTCAATAATTCCAATCGTTCAGTGGCGCAAATTCCATAATGAAGCCTTTGGAAATCGCAAAAAGGTTATTCCGATACCGGGAATCGAACCCGAGCCTCCTGGGTGAAAGCCAGGTATCCTAGCCACTAGACCATATCGGACTGATATAATAATAAATAATAAATTTATTTATACATGTTATAACTACAGAAACACATGTACAAATATTTGCCATTAAAATATTATACGGCCTGTCAAAAAAGATGATAAATATATACACAAATATATAGATATACTAACATAAAATGTAAAAGACGTGAACACAGCAATAAATATATAACACTCAATGACAATCAGTTTAAAAATTCGGTCAAGTTATAAATCGTGTTTTCTAAAAGCAAATTCTTCACCTTTCTAATGAACGCAGAAAGATTCGACGTTTTTATATCATTGGGAAGCTTATTGTAAAGTTTTAAGCAGGTATGATTTGGACCTTGTTGCGTTTTCTTTATTCTCGAGACCTCGAGTACGGAAGAGCATAATTATTTTTTTCCCGGGTATTGTAGTTATGATAGAAAGAATTTTTTGGGAATTTGTTCCGGTGTTGGTGAACATATTTAACGCAGGTAAGTATAAAATATGATGTGATGGTAAGAATTTCTCCCTCTTGAAAATTTCTCTGCAGCTGTCTGTGGACTTCATCTGATATATAGCCCTTATGGCACTTTTCTGCTTCAACATAATTTTTTGAGAATCTGCACATTGCCCTTAAAGCAGAATACCATATGTAGCCACACTGTGGAAACTTGAATAATAAGTCAGCTTCGCGATGTTGGTGTCTGTTATTTGACTCATTCTTCTGATTAGGAAGATGGAAGTAGACAATTTTTTGCATAGGTTGTCTATATGCTTGCTCCAGTTTAATGACGGTTGGAATTCGAGTCCCAAATATAACAACGATGAATCAGTTTGCTCCCTGTTTGTGAACACCAGCATCTGAGTTTTGTTCGAATTCACCAGTAATCCATTGGCAGAAAACCACTTTTGTGCGTCTACTTCACTAACACTCGTTCTGTCATTGAGATCACTTCTACTGTCTGACCTATTCAGAATTACTACATCATCAGCATAACTGCTGCACATACCAGAATTTATGTTGTAAAATATATCATTCATAAACAATATGAAAAATATCGGACCCAAAATTGATCCCTGGGGGACACCACACTCTACCTCGATGAGATCAGATCTGCATCCATTCCACTTCACTGACTGGTACCGACTCGTCAAATAGGATTGAATAAGTTTGTGTGTCAATCCTCGTATACCATAATAATGGAGTTTCTCCAGCAGTAGTTCGTGACAGTCACTATCGAACGCTTTACTTAGGTCTACAGATGTCATTTCTACTTCTTCTGAATCATTGCATGCATCTAATATTGTATCGAGAACCTCAAGCATTGCAGTTATTGTTGACCTATACTGCCTAAAGCCATGTTGAGCCGTGTGAAGTAGTGAATTATTTTCGAAGTAGTCGACCAGGCGTTTCCTCAGTGCTATTTCAAACACCTTCGAAAATACCGGCAGCACAGAAATTGGTCTGTAATTCGAGTGGTCTTCAATATCTCCCCCTTTGTGAAGTGGTGTCACAATTGCGATTTTAAGTTCTGCTGGAAAAACTCCTTGAATGAAGCAATCATTAACAATTTTGCATAACGGTGTTTTGATATACGGAATGATGCATTTCAATAACTGAATTGTCATTCCGTAGTAATCTTTAGCTGTTTTATTCTTCATTTTCATTATTGAATCGACTATTTCATCTTCGGTCACCGGAGAAAGATACATGAAGTCTGGATTATTCAATTTACTTCTGTGAAGCAGACTAGATGATTCTTGCTAGTTCGGTCCAACACTTCTTGCCATTTCTCTGCCTATATTAGTGAAGTATTTATTCATTTCATCTGCTGTCACAACTTCATCTGATGCACTCGAGTTATTTTTCTTCTGTGTTTGCTGTTTTATCAGCTTCCACATGACCTGGGTCTTATTCTCGGCTTCTTCAATTTGTTTTGAATTTTTTGTTCTAACAGAGTAAGTTATCACTTTCTTCAGCTTGGTTTTCAATATTTTACAGAGTTTTTCACTATTTTCATCTCTCTTTACATCAGCAATAATCTTCGCAGCTTGCAGTTTGTTTTTCAGATCTTTTATTTCTTAAGATGACTTGTATTTTTATGTTTATTCATTTTAATTTTTTTTTTCAGGAAAAGAGATATTGAAAATATGCATCAGTCTTCTGTGGAATATATTATATTGAGTCTCCGCGTCCTCGGCATACACAAGGGTCCAATCTTCATCACGCATTTTTTGTATGAAGAGGTGAGTTTTTTTGTCATTTATCGGTCTGACTGTCTTAAAAGTTTCTTTTTCAGGATTAAAGTGAGTGCACGAGATCTTCAGAATTTGGGCAAAGTGGTCTGACAGATGAGGTTCATATGTGAAAGCCGTGGAATCTTCAGCAGACACATTTGTAAACATATTATCTATACAACTTGTTGAACTTTTTGTTTCATGTGACGGATCAGAAAACATGTAATTCATATTAAACGATTTGAAGAGCTCGATTGTTTTACTTTTCTCTTTAGTTTGCGCTCGAAAATTCACGTTGTAGTCACCTGCGAACACAAGATGATCCCTAGGATACTTCTGTAGGCATATTTCAAGAGCCTGATTCATGATGCTTTCAAAAGTTTCAAAATCGCCTGATGGTGGTCGGTACACGGCCACGACCGTCAAGTTTCTTTTCGCTATTCTAATGGCCGTCATCTCTATTATTCTATCCACCGACAAATCCTTTATCTCACTCAACTCTTTGAATGGGATATTATTCCTCAAAATAATAGCTGCACCGCCATGTCTCGATGATCTCCGGCAATAAGCACTTGCCACGACATAGTTTTCTATGAAAATTCTATCAAGTATAACGGAGGGGAGCCAATGTTCTGTTATGCACCCAATATTCACGTTCTGGTCATTTAGGAAATGAGTAAAGTTGTCAATTTTATTACCTAAGGATTGTACATTAATGTTGGCAATAGTCAAAAATATTTTATCTGTTTTTGTCAAACATGAATCGACCTGTTCAAACTTTTTCATTGGTTCAGTTAATTTGCTATCAGTTTGTTTCTGTTGTAGCGGAAAAAATTATACCTTCTTACCACAACTCCCCTGGGCCAGATGTCATGTTGGGTCAAATTTTCCAAAATTTTAAAACTGAAACCTACTTTAAAAGATTTATTTTTACTATGGTTAGTTTCATGTTTCTTTATTTCTTCTATTAAAAAAGTTTCATTATTAAACTGACCTTCTAAAAATTTCATGTTTACATTGCCAACGTATAGCCAAGCAAGACGTTCAGCTCTTTTGAACTCTTCTCCATCATACCAGCTGCCTGTAATTATTTGACCACCTGTAGATTTTCTTTCGTTAGTTCTTCTTCTGCGCTTTTCATTGCTTCCCATATACGTGGCACCATCTATATCCACTTCCCCCAATTTTTCATCGATCTTATCGATATTGCTGGCTGTTACAGAAGTTTGCTTGACATCTGGATCGCATATGTTGACCGGTTGTGTTATCATTGGGTCTCTGATTTTATCCTTCTTCTTACTTGTTACAGATTTCACCTTATTCGTTACAGGTTTCTTCATATTAGCATGATTGTAGAAACTAGAATGAGAGAACGTGTAGAGTTGTTGCACATTTAAGGCAATTTTACCGAGAATCGAAATTGTTCTGTTTCAATAAATAAAAAAAATAAAACAATTCAATAATTCCAATCGTTCAGTGGCGCAAATTCGATAATGACGCTTTTGGAACTTGCAAAAAGTATCTTCCGATACCGGGAATCGAACCCGAGCCTCCTGGGTGAAAGCCAGGTATCCTAGCCACTAGACCATATCGGACTCTAGAAACTAGAATGAGAGAACGTGTAGAGTTGTTGCACATTTAAGGCAATTTTACCGAGAATCGAAATTGTTCTGTTTCAATGAATAAAAAAAAAGAAAACAATTCAATAATTCCAATCTTTCAGTGGCGCAAATTCGATAATGACGCTTTTGGAACTCGCAAAAAGTTTCTTCCGATACCGGGAATCGAACCCGAGCCTCCTGGGTGAAAGCCAGGTATCCTAGCCACTAGACCATATCGGAGTGCAGAATATAGAATGGAAGAACGTGTAGAGTTGTTTCACATTTTAAGGCAATTTTATCAAGTATCCAAATTATTCAGTTCCAATAAAAAAAGGAAACACCTCTATAATTCGACTTATTGAGTGGCTTTAATTCTATTAGTCATTTCTACAATTTGAATCATCAAGTGGCGACAAATTCTTGAATCCCGCAGTTGAAACTGACAAAAAGTTTCTTCCGATACCGGGAATCGAACCCGAGCCTCCTGGGTGAAAGCCAGGTATCCTAGCCACTAGACCATATCGGACTGTGGAAATTAGAAAGGGAGATCGTGTAGAGTTGTTCCACGTTTTAAGGCAATTTTATCGAGTATCTAAATGATTCAGTTTCAATGAAAAAAGGAAACTAATCTACAATACATTTCATTTTGTAGAGACAAATTGTTAATCGCGAATTCGATCGCACAACCATGAGTTGATGGAAATTCGTACATGGAAAAATAGAAAGGCACCAGGACTTATTATTATTATTATATATTGAGATAATTCACGAAGAATGAATTATTTGTATTACCTTACCTAATATAGCGGCTCTATGAACGAAGAGTAGGACTCACTTGCCCCACGATATGGGGCAAATGAGACATTTGAAGTTTTTATTTTAAGTCAGAAATTCTCACCTAATAATTATTATTTTGTCAATTTTGTGTGTTTTGTTTATTCAATGAATAGCTAAATTTGTTTCTTAATTAACAAATGTTGTTTTATTCGAATCTTTGAGGAAGTTATACCTTGTTTAACCTTAAGGTGTCTCAGTCATAAACAAAAAGAAGACCTGTGATGAGATTCGCCAGTGGCCTCAGGTCATTTTTACCGAAATTTATATCACGAAGAATGAATTATGTGTATTACCTTACCCAATATAGCGCATCTATGAACGAAGAGTAGGACTCGCACTTGCCCCACGATATGGGGCAAGTGAGGCATTTGAAGTTTTTATTTTAAGTCAGAAATTCTCACCTAAGAATTATTATTTTGTCAATTGTGTATGTTTTGTTTATTAAATAAATAGCTAAATTTGTTTCTCAATCAACAAATATTGTTTTATTCGAATCTTTGAGGAAGTGGAGATGGCCTGAATAGACCTGAGCAAGGCTTTCGACAGCGTTTGTCATAGAATTCTCCTCAACAAACTAGAATATTATGGAATAAGAGGAAAATGTTCGACTCCTACCTAGCAAAGAGGTCGCAGGTAGTGAGGTGGAATGGCACGGTTTCCAATTTGAAAGAGATAAATGTAGGAGTGCCGCAGGGATCGATTCTGGGTCCGATGCTTTTTATTGTCTTCACAAATGACCTACATGCCAACTTGAAAGCGGATGAACTCTGCAGCTATGCAGATGACACGACTTTCATGAATAGGTCGGGAAGTAAAAATACTATTGAAATAAAAACCTCAACATCGCTATTGAGTGCTCAGAGTTGATTCACTTCGAATGGTCTACTGATGAACAAAAATAAAACCTTTACTTAGCATTCCTTTCAAAAGAATAGCGAAAGCGCAGCAGGGAGCAAATTACATCGCTCTGAAACTATATAGTAAATTGCCTGAAAATCTGAAGAGTTTGAATGACCTGAAATTCAGTAAAGATGTAAAAGAACTACAACTGAGAAAGACTATTTATAAACTTGAAGAGTTTTAAATGTTTATTTTCTCTGTGACGTATTAATTATGTAATACTCACCTTTTAAGTCCATTGTCGATATTGGCTTTTGCCTTCATATTTGTATTTTATTCTTTTGACAAGTCGTGTATTATTTGACGATAACTACTTATCATGTAAAACGTTTGATGACGTTTGATGAGTAAACATGGCACCGCGTATCAATGGTAACATTGCTGAAACGACTTGTTATAAATGTAATAAAGAGGTAAAAAATTTTGTCACTTGCTCAAAATGCAGCAAATCTTACCACCCTAGCTGTATACTTAAAATTGGTGGACTTTATGTGAGACTGGAAGGACAAATTGTTTGTTGTGAAGACCTAACCTCAAAAAATGTCAATGCCAAGATAAAGATTTGGAAATACAAAAACTGAAAATACGCCTTGCTGATTTGAATGGAGTGTTATTCGAACAGTCAATGAGTGAAATGAAGACAACAGAAAATATTTCTGAGTGCTCTAACGAAGATATTCCTGTGATAGATCCTGTTAGTCCATCAGTTAGAGATGATCACAGAAAAGAGGTGAAGTATCTAAATCGCATAATTGAGGAAAAATCCAATATGATTTCGGAGCTGCATGACAAAATAGCTGTTTTGAAAAAGTACATAACTCTAATTGAAAATGTTAATGAAAACAAACGGATGGCGCCATCTCTAATCGTAAAGGAAAATAAACATTTCTCTGAAACAGAGCATGAACGTATTACAGAGAGCGAAAATATATCTACTAAGAAATCTAAATTACCGGCCATAAAATATAAAGAAATCAAACATACCAAGGAGAAAACTACAACAATGACAGAAACCTGCCCTGTTGAAAAAAATACTAAAATAGTTCATGAAGCTAATATGAAAGCACAAAGTGCAAATGAGAGAAAAGAAAGAAATAGGCAGATAAAGAAAAATACAGGAGTGACTGGAACGTGCGTGGACTCATCAGTTTTTTCTGCAGTGCCGAAACGAGTATGGCTTTACGTAGGGCATGTAGGCGTGAATGTGGAAGAATCCCATATTGAAAACCACCTCAAAGAAAAGTTCCCGAGTAAAAGTTTCGTTATAGAGAAACTCCCAAAGCGTGTTACCGCTAATACTGTGTCTTTCAAGACTGGTGCGGATCTGTCATTGCTGGACGATATTTATAGGCCCGAAAACTGGCCTCTAGGGGTGGTCATTAGGAGATTCAGGTTTTTTCGGGAAACAAATGGTGGAAGTTGCTGACAACGTTGTACTGAAGACAGAAAAGAAGAATATGCTTAAAACTGACGCGATATTGAACTTAAACATTCAGTGCCTTAGGAACAAATTAGATTTGTTGGATTTTGTACTATGTTCTGTGGACTACAAACTGATTTGCATAACTGAGCACTGGATGTCAGACGATGAATTGAAATTTCTGAATATAAAAAATTATAAGGTAGCGAGTGCTTACTCTCGAAAAAATGTCCAACATGGTGGCACTCTTATACTGACTAGAGATGATGCTGAGACAACCCAAATATCTGAAATAAACCAAATGACGATAGAAGAGCATGTTGAAATGTGTTCAGTGTTGGAGAGATCCACGAATACCTACTACATTTGCGTGTATAGACCTCCAAGGGGCGATTTCGATTTATTTCTGCAAAAATTAGATGAAGCTCTCAGTTACATTTCAGGCCTGTCTCATCGAAATATTATTATAGCGGGAGATTTTAATGTGCGATTCTGTGAGGAAACAGGCGATAAAATAAAAATTCAAGAAATACTACTGTCATATGGTCTGCATATAATATTTAGCGAGCCATCCCGTGTAACGCTTACATCTGCGAATTGCATAGACAACATATTTACTAATATGGACAGTGCGAGTTATGTAGCGCAAACAATTGACTACCACATTTCGGACCATAAGGGACAGAAGTTGGAGATTCCCACGGAAAATCCTCCTGAAAAAAGAGAATATAAGACAATCCGCATTATGAATACAGATAATACTCACCTGTTTCGAGAAGGATTGAAAGATGTTGATTGGAGTTTTATGAATGGGAACTGTATTCGTAGGCAGTGTAAGAGTTTTCACGACACTGTTTTGGATTTATTCCACCGGTGTTTTCCTGAAAAAAAAATTATAAAGAAGAAGAATGATCGCAGCAAAAAAATTTGGGAAAATAATGAAATTATTGATCTGAAAAATAAGGTAGATGCTTCCCACACGATATTTCAGGTCAGAAGGGATGAAGATTCGTTTAAGCTCTACAAGGAGATGAAATTAAAGCTGAAGCAACTAGTAACGGATACCATCAAGAACAGGGATATGGAATTCCTAAACCAGTCAGAAAACAAGAGTCGGGATATATGGAAAGTCATAAATAATAGAATAAAAAACACTACCAGGTTACCAAACACCATTGGCCTGTCTGAGGAAAAATTTAACTGCTACTTTGCCACTATTGCAGAGAGACTAAATACACAGAAAACCGATCCAGGAAGTTGTGACACCCTTTTGAAGAACAAAAAGGTGAATAGTATGAAATCCTGTTTTCTGTTGCCAACAACGAAAAATGAAGTTATGAGAACGGTTTCGGAGTTTAAGAACAAACCCTCAAAAGATATTTATGGCTTTTCGGTGAGATTACTCAAGGAGACGATTGACTGTCTGGTGGACCCACTCACACATCTGATGAATGCTTGTCTTGAGCAAGGATATTTCCCGGATGAATGGAAACTGGCAAGGGTATTACCTGTGCATAAGAAGGGAGAAAAAAATCTATATGAAAATTATAGGCCCATATCTATACTGCCAGCCATTTCTAAGGTTCTCGAGTCCCTAATCAAGACAAGATTGCTCTCGTTCTTGGAGGGGAGCATGTTGCTTTCAGGTCAGCAACATGGCTTTAGGAAGGGAAGATCTACGATAACGGCCATGATCCAGATGACAGAGTTCATTATGGACGCACTAGACAGCACAGATGAAGTGATGTTAACCTGCATGGATTTGAGTAAGGCATTCGATTGCGTGGAACACCAAAAACTCTTATCCAAGTTGGAGTATGTTGGGGTCCGAGGGCCAGCTCTTGGTCTGATAAAATCCTACTTGCACGATCGTTACCAAATAGTAGACCTTGATGGAAAAACATCTTCAAAATGCAGAGTCACCCAAGGAGTTCCCCAGGGATCGGTGCTTGGACCAATTTTATTTGCCCTTTACATCGATGACTTGGTGCATAATGTTGTGGTGGATGACGTAGTGCTCTTTGCGGATGATGTCTCCTTTCTAAATAGAGATAAAGTGGAAGGTTTACTTCAGGCAAAATCTAAAAAGTCCATAGATGATGCTGTTGGGTGGTTCATAAACAACAGTATGAGTGTGAATGCTGATAAAACGAAGGAGCTCGTAATTACAACCAAACGATGGAACAAAGATAGTATATCCCTTCTTGGATTATCAATCAGCGGAAACCTAGGTTGGGATCAGCATGTGAATGAATTGTCTGGTAAACTTTCGACAGCACTCTTCGCAATTAGAAATATAAAGAACTTTCTCACAGAAAAAGAAGCCCTGATTGTGTACCATGCTCAATTCCACGGACGGATGACCTATGGCATCATTCTTTGGGGGGCGTCCTCGGAAGCGGGAAGGATATTCCTGAAACAGAAAAAGGCTATCAGAATAGTAGCAGGGGAAGGTCGGATGACAAGCTGTAGACCACTTTTTAAAAAATATGGTATACTTACTGTTCCGTGCTGTTACATCATGGAGTGCCTCTTATATGTGCATGGGAGCGGTAACAGGTTCCAGAAACACTTGAGCGTTCACGGTCACAACACGCGTTTCAAGGACAAATATGTACCTTCTTTACATAGACTGGAGAAAACGAGAAACATGCACATATATAACAGCCTAAAACTCTATAACAAACTACCGGATAGCCTGACATCACTACATTTTAATGCCTTCAAGAAAAAAATAAAGAGCTTGCTTAAAGAAAATGTATTCTACTCGATGGATGAGTTTCTGTCCCATAAATTCTAGTCATTCCTATGAAAAATTGTGTATATTGCCGTTGATTATATCGTACTGTGAAATTTGTAACGTGTGAACATGTATTTATATTTATTATATACATTTATTTTGACAGCATCTGTAAATACTTGAGATGAATATATATCTATCTATCTATCTATCTAAAACATTCACTTATTCATGACAGTAATTAATTATTTTTACACACTGTTCATGTATAAAGAAATAAAATAAAAAATATAGTTATACCTTGTTAAACCTTAAGGTGACTCAGTTGCCCCATACACTTAATAAATTAAAGTCCTCAAACAGAAAGAAGACCTGTGATGAGATCCGCCAGTGGCCTCTGGTCACTGGAAATTCATATCCGCTCCAAACTTCCATGAACGATAAATGGCGTCACCGAAAAAACTAATACGACCGACATGGACCGAATCAATAACACCATCAATCATAATAATGTTTTATCAGGGTGCAAGGTTCTGAAACGAAAGAAATGGTAGCGTTCTACACGTAGGCGAACATTTATTCATTTATTCATTTAGGGAACATTTCAACGTCCCTATAATGCCAACTCACGTCGTTAGGCGGTCACGCACGCGACAAAAACGTGAGCTTTCAAGACGTTACACGAAATTTAGAATTGTACAAAAAAAAAAACACGTTGGCCTTCGACAGAATACAATCGATATTCGACTGATATTGTTCTTCCGTTGGATCACCGAATTTTTGTATTGCTCTATCTCAAAAGAATATACGGGGTGAGGCTTATAACTTGAGACAGTAAATTACCCCTAAAACTATGTAATTTCGACAAAAAATTTAACTAAAAGTCACTAAACTTCACTTCAAAGTCATTTCAAGGTCAACTTGATTTTTTAAAGGAAAGGTATATTTTTTATTGCATATTCTTATTCTTCATAAAAAAGTATCAACTTTCGTTTGAAACTTGTTCTCATCTGATATCAGAATATCGAATAAAATTTTGTTGAAACTGTTGCAGGAATATTGATGCAGAAACTTTGAAAAGATGTAATGAAAGAATTGATAAATGTACCGAAGTCCAACAGTTACTGAAATGATAGTGAATCAAAAAAAAAAAATGATCATTATTGATATTACATATTTTCAAGTGTTTCCCAACTGTATAAAATTAAGTTTTTTAAAAATCTATAAAAAATGTTTCAGACAAAATTTTCTACTTTTTCATTAGGAATAAGAATCTGCACTAAATAATATAATTTTCCATTCCAAGAAATCAAGTTGTCCTTGAAGTCAAACTCAAAGTTAAAAAGAAAATGTTTATTTTCTGTTCCACTTTTTAACTGAAACTGATTTTTAGATAATTTACTTTCTCAGTTTGAATGCTGCATCCAAATATTAAATAGAGGTATTTGAATTCTCCGAATAAAATTTTTTTCGTTTGAGATGTTTAAATTACCGAATACCAAATATATTTGAATTATTTGCTTCAATTAATTTTTTTTTTTGTAATAAAAGTTGAATGAGTCTTCTTGAACAAAGTCATCCAATATGATTATCAAAAATTGAGAACATTGTAGAAACCATTTCTTTCACAATATGATATATCTTTATGATATATACGATTTTCGTTTTGAAATACAATTCCAAAAAAAAACAAGATATTAATGACAAACAAACAAAAATTCAAAATATTCAAATCTGTACAAATTGAGAAAACGGTTAACAAATTGAATAATTGAATTAACACTCACGTTTCGGAATTTGTGTATTTTTTAATACAATTTTTCCTCATCAGATTCTTATAGTTCAAAAACCTTGAGTTTACCAACTTACAACCTGTATATCTACTTCACAAAAATTGCAATTGAGGAATCGTTAGCACACTGAAAGGAACTGTTTCTCTGATACTTACAGATTCACAGCTCTTTGTTCGTTATGGAAATTTGTCTGTGAAATCTAAATTGGAAAAGTTTTCAAAGTTTGTACCTATCCTAACATCATAAAGATCATCACCGACAATTGAAGACACGTTATTGACTAGCCTGGAGGTATTCGTCTGATTTGTGTAGAGAATAGAGGCACAAATATAAACAAACTACGGTTTTGATTTGTTTTAACAAAAGTATGCTCCCACAACTGCACTTCCTCTACCCAACTATCAAGGTGTGGATTTAAGTCCCATGGATTTCCCCATGCAGAACGTCACATAAAACATGTCAACTAACGTATGGAATAACGCACATGTAGCTAAACGTCGATCTCAAAAAATTGTCCCACAATGAGTTGAATCAGCAAGATCATTTAGAGGAGGTTACTGACAATCGCCAGTATTGACCCGCACACGGGCGTAGCCAGTTTCAGTTAAGACAAAGGCGTAAATAAAAATTTATAATAAATGAGAATAAAAGAAGAAAAAGATTAATAAATTTTGACATCTTAAACATTTCGGGGAGGAGGGTTCAATGTCTGTTGTCATACGGCATTGTTTTTTGGGGCCCTAGTTCACAAGCTAATTGTTATTCAGAAGCAAGCTATTAGAACAATGTTAAATATGAATTTCAGGTCATCTTGTAGAGGTTGGTTCAAATCTAGTAACATCTTAACTCTACCAGGTTTTTGTATTTACAGGATTTCACTTTTCTTTCGTAAAGATCTAATAATAATAACTCAACTAGGAGAACTCATGAATATTTTTTCCAATCCATAAATTTTCGAACACTGAGCAGAGCACGTGATACATGCGGAAAAAACTGTATAATCTTCTCTCAGCAAGTATAAGAAAGATATTTGTATATAATGTACACCGAAAGGCAGTTTTTTCATTTGTATTAAATTGTGAACTTCTTTCAATGAATTCATAGAATTCTTTGAAACACAATAGATAACTGTTGAAGTTCAGGTTGATTCTCAATTCATGATTTTTGTTGAATTGTTTTCATTTCATTATCGTACCTGTATTATGATAATGATTCTGGAAATGAATTAATTCTTCACACTAACTACAGTGGAACATTGGATAAAGATGGAAAATAGTGAACTCAAGTTTGATTGGATTAAAGGAGACCCATTGCCAACAATCCATTGACGTTCCTGGAAGCTTTGAACCAGATGAATCCAGCATTGAATCCAGAAAATTTTCTTCAGTAGAGAATTTCAACATCTATAGGGGTAGTTAACAATTCGTTTTGATTTTGAGAGAATATTTTTTTTTACGGAGGGGTATCAGTCATGCTCCGGGTGGTATTATCCCTCTGTATTCAACACTGTATGAATTCTAAGATGAAGATCAATAAGAAATACTAAACTTAGACGACATAATGAACGAGGATGAAGAACAGTTGATCACAATAAAATTACTATAAAATCATATGCTGTTAATTGAGTAATTAATGTATCGGGTGTCCCAAATTCGTTGTCTAATGAGGGGATCTCAGAATCCCTCTGAAAAAAATGAATGGCACATTTTCGTTCTTGATTTTTGAGATAATTAATTTGGTGAAAATCGCAAAATCATAAATTTTACTGTTCTCAAGCTATAAGAGAAAATTGGAAAATGGCGTGAAATGAAAAGTTCCCATAATTTCTTTGTTATTGGAGTTACTACCATGAAATAAAAATATCCTATAAGTATTTGTTTTAGTGAAATTCATCGGTGTTATCATTTATCATCTAAACGAAATAAAATCGCTTAATTTTCCCTTTTCAAAAATATATAATCTTATAAATAAATTTCTTATCAAACTATAAAAATCTACAAAAGTTTCAGTTTCACACGGAAAATCAACCAACTGCCCATCTATATAATCTGTCAACTTCAGATAATTAATATATTCGGTGGCCACCAAGATTTTCGGATTTAACACTGATAGATTTTGTGTTAAAAAAACCTGGTGGTACAAAAAGGACGTTGAAAAATAAAAAAGTCGTTGACAATGAAGAATGCGACACTGAACCGTTTCAAATCGACGATGACTGCCCCTACATTTATTGCAATGACGTTTTTTTTCGTTCCATACCTGGTGAGCAGTGGCTGCGTTGCATGCAGTGTTTTCACTGGGCTTATACATCGTATGCTACTGTCTCGAGAACCAAAAACTCTATATTTTCGAACTTTGCATTTAAATATTATGCATGTCATTATGTCCATTACTAGTGTGTCATTTTGTCCAGTATACTGACAAAATGGACTCTGTCAGATGTCAAAATAATTTCTTATACCTTTTATTTTTGTAGTTTAATTCAATTTTCAGTTGATAATATTAAAAACAATCAACCAAAGTAAGTATTTAGTACTAAAATGGTAGTATTATTGCAATAACTGAAAATATATGATTGAAAAACAAAACAGTATGTCTAGGCCGGCGTTAGGGGTGAAACAGTGAAGCGACTGTTTCAGGCTCCTCTATTCTAGGGTCGGCAATTAAGCCAAGTTTGTGGCTTCCTTTTCATATCTCTAAAAAAATTGAGTCTTAATTATTAAAAACAAAATGAGGTTGATCCGCTCCGCTGAGCTTAGCAACATTCCTTTCAATAAAAATCTCCAAACCGTCTTAACTAAGCCGCCTGTTCAATAAATAACACATGGCAACCCAACCACTGTGCTTATTACCCTAATTGAAAGAGGGATGAAATGTATTTCACAAAAACGAAAAACAACACTATCTTCGCTTCAGAATTATGTGGAAGTTGTTTACACATTCAACATATGAAAAATTCCTACGATTTTGTATTCGAAACTAGTTACTGTTAAATGCCAAATGTTTTCAGCGGAACACATATTTTTAATCCCATTTAGTTTTCGAAGCTTTGCAGCCCTACCGCCCTTTGTATATTGTATTATGATAGGTAATCTTTCATCGATCGTACGCTGTGTATTGTGAAAGTGAATATCAGATATATTACTTACGCATTAATCATCGACGTCGTAGAAATCCAGGAATAAATCAAGATACCTACAGTGTAAGTAGCTATTTTATTCAATTGAAAAACCTTAAAAAACCCCGGCATAATATTATAGATTGAAGTATTTCAAGGTTCTTCATTCACTAGAATATATATATTTTTTTGAGCACGATAACTAGATTCTTCATCGGAAATAGAAAGTTCTGTATTTTCATTGGACCAGGTGATGTTTTTTGGTAGGAGAGGGGGTGGTTATGAAGGTGGTCATGTTGTTATTGTTACTTTTTCAGCAGGAGCGCCAAAAAATTCTTTGCTTCAGGCGCCAAAATTGCTCTCGCCATCCCTGAGTATGTCATTTTGTCCGCATTTCCTCTACCTATAATTTTCAACGGGATACCATCGATGACAGGTATGAACATACATCAAAACAAGAAACGAATTTATAAAAGCCTTTTTTTTCCTAGAAATCAGCGGGAATAGTATTCCACCCCAACACATACATGCTGTGATTGGTTCCAAAGGCCGGCTTTGATCGTGTTTCACGTTGATTATCTGCCATATCGCTCATATAGGACTGACCGGACAGAACCTTGTCCTCTCTAATGTTAGCCACCCGTTCGTAGTTTCCTTAATTATACAGGACGAGATGTGACGGCTAGATGGCCTGATTTGTAGAGAGAGGACGTGTTCGGATTCTATGGCGATGTCCCTGTCTAATGTTAATGAGATCCGAAGTGTGTGTCTTCAGGAGTATCGCGGTACATGCAGGGTTACACCGTGAATTACGCGAAATGGGATGCTGCACGGTGTGAATTTTGATGATGGAGCACGATATGGGGCATATTGGGGATGAGGGATATTGCATGAATATAATCGATACACTTGTGGGTGTTGATATAATAGTTGTTGAAGTAAATATGTTGTTGTATTTGTTTCTACATCTTTTCAAATTGGTGCTAATCATAATCAAGTTGACATTAGTCAAAATCAAATTGACAGCTTCAATTTCAAATTGTGATCAATCAAAAGCCAACTGATGATAAACAAAAGCACTTTGACACTAGTCGACTTCAAATCGATAACAAACAAAATCAATCACTTATTTCAAGTTGACATGAAACCAATCAATTCATTTATCATTAGCAAGTAAATAATTCTAAGAAAAAAGGTGAACATATTATTTGAACAAGATAATATATAACGGGTGCCCCAAGTAATCGTATAGAGACAATATCTAGCTCATTTGACAAGAGATTAAAAAAATAAAAAAATTGCTTTGTATGATTGTGTGTCATTCTATTTGGAAAACAATGATAGCACATGATATTTTTTCATTGATAACAACAAAAACATTAACATTTTGTGAAGTATGAATCGCAACCAAAATACCTACTATGCAATTCAAGAAACGAATAAATATTTAAAGCCAGTGTTCAAAATTATATATTATTTCTCGGATTTGTGAAACAAAAAATACATCAACTTTTCATATGTGAAGTTTGTACTAACATGGGTGTCATTACATTGTTATAAGGATAAATAAATAACGTGAAAGAAGACACTTGCTTTATATGAAACTCTCTAATAAACTTACATCTGGTCCTGATGGAATACCAAGTTTTATTGTAAAGGATTGTATTTGTGCGCTGTCGCATCCATTAGAACATATATTCAATCTCATCTTGAGCGAGGCCACCTTTCCTAAAACATGGAAGCTGGCCAAGATTGTACCAGTCTTGAAGAAAGGGGACCCTTCGGTTGTTTGTAACTACAGACCAATTTCTATTCTGTCCAACCTCTCCAAATTATTTGAAATTATTGTCTACAATAATATTTATCCAGCCATAAGGAGTCATATTAAGATTGAGCAGCATGGGTTCATGGCGAGGAGATCTTGCGCAAGCAATTTGACGGTATTTTCCCAGTATATTTGCGAAGTGCTCGATTCCGGTGGACAGGTGGATACGGTATACACAGACTTTCAGAAGGCTTTTGACAAGGTTGCACATGATCATCTTATAACGAAATTATACAATAAGTTTAGCTTTTCCGAGAGCCTTGTCAAACTGTTTCGTTCGTACCTGGTTGATCGACGTCAATTCGTCCAGCTGGAGGGTGTACGGTCATCTGAGTTTATACCCACTTCTGGAATACCTCAGGGCTCCAATCTTGGGCCCCTCCTATTCATTTTGTTTGTGAATGATCTGATGGATGATCTTGAATTGCCGCATCTGATGTTCGCGGACGATTTAAAATTATATTATAAAATTCAGTCACTGGAAGACTGTGTTCAACTTCAGCTCGAACTGGATAGTGTTGCTAAGTGGTGTGGGGATAATCTTTTGAGTTTGAATGTTTCAAAGTGTAGTGTTGTTACCTACACAAGGAAAAAAGATATGCTGAGATATGAATATTTCGTCGGGGATCAAGTTCTATCTCGAGTTGATGGTGTGAAAGACCTTGGTGTGGTTTTTGATCGGAAGTTTACTTTCATTCCACATATCTCTCAACTCATTTCATCTGCTTCGAGAACATATGGATTCATTGCTCGTAATGGAAAATATTTCAGCAATACTTCAACATTTTTGAGTCTCTTTCATTCACTCATCCGAAGCAAGTTGGAGTATGGCGGCATTGTTTGGCATCCTGTTTATTTTTGCCATCAATACCACCTTGAGGCCGTTCAGAGAAGGTTTTTGAAATTCTTAGTTTGGAGGGAGGATAGGGTTTATCCACCAAGAGGATTCGACCATGGTGCATTGTTACGTCGATTCAATGTGGTTTCGCTGCGGGATAGGAGAGGAATTTTGTGTCTCAGATTCCTATACAAACTACTGCACAACAGTATAGATTGCCCACCTCTTCTGGCTGCTTTGGGATTCCGCGTTCCAAGACCTGCGTCCCGTGCGGTGGAGTTATTCCACTTGGATACACCCAGGACAAATTCTTTGATACAGTCCCCCATTTGGTTCATGGAGTCTACTTTCAACTCAGTTGCGAGAGAGTGTGACATTCACTTTGATTCGTTGGCATGTATTGTCGATAAATATGTAACGGGGTTAGATTGAATGTATATGATTGTATTTTTTTTATATTTTTGGTATGCGGTTATCTTCTTGCGCTTGAGATATTGTATTGGTTATCAGTGTTGATTTTTGATGTGTCATGTATTGAAGCTAATTTAGATTATTGTGAATCGATATTGACGGTTCATTTCTGTATTTTTTTTTGTTTTTTTTCATCTCATTTTGCACTGTAGCTTGGTTTTTTTATTACTTGGTTAATTATTTTCTGTAATTGGGTGTTTACCTGTTGAAAATAAAGATCTTATTATTATTATTATATGTATGTACATACTTCGTTTTTTGAATTGCATAGTAAGTACCTATTTTGGATGCAATTAATACTTCACAAAATGTTAATGTTTTTGTTGTTATTAATGAAAAAATTCCAAGTATGTGCTATCGTTGTATTTCCAATAGAATGACACGCAGTTTCCACTGACAATATACGGGGGTGCCATTTGAAAATAAAAAGTTAGGGATAGCCACCACAGGGCTGTCAAATGTAAGAACCTTTTTTATACATCATGGAGAAGGTACTTCGATGTTATTCAAAGCAATTTTTATATTTTTTTATTATCTTGTCCAATGAGCAAGATATTGCCTGTATGCGATAACTTGGGATACCCGGTATAAAGTAGAATGTTGCTGGGCTGGTTGAGTAGTTACCTCAATGAAAAAACTATGTATGTTGAAATAGGAAAAAGTTGATCCGAAAAGCACGATATTGGCCTTGGAATTCATCAGGGTTTCGTGCTAGGACCCCTTCTATTTTTATTTTTTATGAATGATTTGCCTGTAAAGTTAGCTTTTTTCTTAATAACGGTTTTTGCCGGTGATGCGTCTGTGGTAGTTTCTGGCAGGAGTCCTGAGGAGCTGCGGAGTGCCTGTGAATTTATTATGAGAGGATTTGTGAATTGGTGCCGTTCAAAAAATGTTATGGTGAACGTTGATAAAACTGTATCAGTTTACTTCTCTATAAAAATATCATGACTCGCCCTCTAAAAATACCCTTTATAACAATATGAGAAATGTGGAAGTGTAATAAAGAAATGTATTTCAACAGCATACATTTATGCACGAAATTTCAATCTGTAGGCCTTTACCGTTTAGAAGTTATGCAGAGAATTTTTTTAATTTTATCAACTTTGGAAGGATATATCTCCCTCAATATGCATTTTGGGCCATAAGTTTTTTCATCCAACTATACTTATTTTTCAATGTACTCTCATCCCCAGAAGGTCTTAGGTGAAATATTTCTAGTGCTAGCAAAATCTGAAAGAAATTTACATAACTATTTCTGATGATAATGTATTCCAAACTAAAGGCACTAATTTAATTATTTTTTATAGAGAAGTAAACGCATACAATTTTATCAACGTTCAAGAAAGAAAGACCGTAGCAAAAAAACCGAGAAAAAATGTAAACAAACTTCTATACAGTGCAATCGTCGTAAATCGGGCGGCACCACCCGCCAAATGTCAACGTCATGGCCAACATTCAACATCGGTACGAAAAAGAAACGTTGAATGTAAACAAACAAGAAATCTAAAAATCAAAGGATGAAGAAAGTGATTACAGAAAAGTATCATATAAGAAGTCGAGACCAAGAAAAAATCTAGAAACAGCAGAAGTAAGTGATGAAGACAACAGAAATGGCTTCGCAGATGGAGAAAGGAAAGTATGGCTTTATGTATATAGGGTCAAAAGGGCGGCCACAGAAGATCAAATAATGAAGTACCTTATAAAGAAATCAGGACTCGATATTAATAATACTCAAGTGGAAGAAATCCCGAGCAGCCCAAACCATTTGAAGAGATTTCTAGTAACAGCTCCACTTGACAAAAAGGACCTCATGTATCAACCGGATTTCTGGCCCCAAAGCGTGGGTAAAATTTTTAAATGATCAACGAGGAAATTTTCAAGCAGATCTACAAGAGACCAAATAATGTCAAAGAATAAAAAAAATGTCTTTAGCTACTTACGAGGATAGAACCATACAAAATAGATGATTATAATATTAACATTAGATTGGAACTTCTGACGTTTTTTTGTTTAAATGTGTGTAGCTTTTCTTTCAAAATGAAGATTACCTATTATTATTATTATTAGATATTCTGAAATACAAATTACTGTTTTTGAATATGAAGTTCTTCTTCTGAAATATAAATAACTGTTTCTGAACAACAACTTCCTATTCTGAATTACAATTCCCATCTCCTGAGATTCAATTTGCTTTTCTCAATTACTTTTTACGCTTTCTGAATTACAATTGGAAAAGGTGTAGAGCCAGAAGGCGGTTTGAATTTTCCAGATTTATACTTTTCTCTTATTTTCTCAAATAGTACCTATTTCAAACGATTAATTCGCTATACTCATCGTGAATTTAGAGAATAATCGGAAATAACACACTAAAACTTGGCTTTGTCGATGAGCGAGATCATCAGAAAGCCCTTCATAGGTACGTTTTTTGTACGAAATGTTTGTGAAATTCGGGGTAAATTATATGAGCCGTCTTTAATTGCGAACACTTTAATGAACCCGACGAAATTCGCTGAATTATTCACCGGAATGGAAATTTCTCTCGCCTACCCGTTAACGAGGATTCCTCCCAGTATCTTAATGATTTACACCGCGGATTGTGCCCCAGACAAAGAGATAAAAACTCCACCTTCTTTAAGGTCTTTAAAAACGGGGACCTTAAACGCTTTCTCCCCAAGATATGGGATTCATTTCATTTCCTCTTGTTCTTCGGACTGAATATAAATATGAGAATTTTTTTTTTTATGAGATTTATGGATCAGCTACTACGAAAAAATATAATACACTCGAGAATTTAGAGGGTAACTATTTCTAGCAGTTCCACCCTGAAAGTGATCAAATTATTCATTGATGAATCTGCAAATCTTTGCATCAATTGTGGTCTAATCAGTGGCCTACATAGACATAAGCCTTGAAGGGGGATAAAGAGCAATAAACGAAAAATAATATTGGTTATTCGTTTCCAATGTTCCTTGAATCTACCGACGCTTCTAGAGATTAATTTTCACCTCTTGAATTGTCAGCTGTTGCTTTCTCATATAAATATCTCATATAAATATTTTGATTAATTTTGAGATCATGCAACACACATTGAATGTTAAACACGGGCTCTAATAAAGAATATAATAGAAAATTTTCATATCATTCACCTTAAAATAATCAACAGAATTTATTAAACCTTACTGACCTTTCTTCGTGAGTGAAAATGTTGAGGCAGTAAGTAATGGAATCCAAAGTGCCGACAGAGAGATTCTTTGCGACAAAGGAATAATTAGATATAATATGATATCATTTAATTTTATATAATAAGATATTATTCATTCTTTCCAAGATGACAAGGTAGCAGAGTTGAAATTCGAAAAGAGCACATCTAAAAATCAACAATTTTCAGAACTTCCGGAAAACTTTCCAGATAGCTCCCTTTGCTTGCACTAAATATATACAGGATGATTTTAACGTTAATGGGATTTTTATGATAACAGTGGTGATGATGACGGCTCACATTTTTTTAAATATTTCTGCAGAAAAAATTTTTGTCAGAAAAACCTTTTTTCGGCAACCGTCCGGGAAGTGCTCACTTCCCGGACGCTTTTTCTCTGAGAAAGTAGCATTTCCCGGCCTAGTCCGGAAAGTACGTACTTCCCGGACTAGGCCGGAAAAGAATCATAGAATTCATAGCAACCGAGATAACGGCTGACAGTTCATATGAAATTAGTTGTCAAAAATTTGCATGTCTTTTTATCGCAATCGCAATAAAATATTGAAAGCAGCAGCGATAGTGTTATTTTACATGGTTGCCGAAAAAATATTGTACGCAACACGCCCGAAAATGTTTTTTTTGGACTCACAGACTTCCAGGACTCGCTTACGCTCGTCCTGGAATTTTGTCTATTCGTCCAAAAAAACCCTATTTTCCGGACTTGTTACGTAAATTACTATTTCATTTTCGAGTCATCAAATAAATGTCTGGTTGGATCTGGTCTTTTTCAGAGGATCATGTTCTTTGACCACTCAAATTAATCGAAACTCAAAATTTTCAATTAGAACGTATATTTTTTATTATTTGAGTCAATTATAAAAAGCGGAGGGTTGATTGAAAAAACCCTGTACCTAAAATGAATTATCAATAAAAAACTTTATATGAGGAAAACAAGGCGATTTCTAACTGTGTGGAGTAGTCTGTGACTTAATTAAATTCAATGTTTCGTTAACCAAATTTGACATTTCATAAGTTCTAATCAATTGTTCGTTGACACTATTGAGGAATCCATCAATCCATTAAATTTTCAATTACGAATAATTGATTCATGATGTGTCAAATTTAGTTACCGAAACATCGAATTTTAATTTCTTTCTGTGTTTTCCAGAAGTCACAGACTACTCCACAAAGTTAGAAATTACGGTTTTTCCTCATTTGAAGTTCATTCTCGATAACACTTGAATAGTTATTTATAATACAAGTGCAGAAGGCATTGATATTCTTCCACGAGTTCAAAATTCAAAAACGAGCCACGAAGTGGCGAGTTTTGGAATGAACGAGTGGTAGAATGAGCCTTCTGTACGAGTATTATACATTATTTTCTCTAATTCATTGCATTTTCATTGAAATTAATGAAATATTTCCATAAATATAATTTAGTGCTTTTTGCATTGAAAAATGTTGGTTGGCAGAACTGATTTCTTTAAGGCAAATTGATGAATTGACAGATGAAGCCGTGACGGAAAGTTCGGAGTACCAACATAGAATAATAAAATATAACCATGAAAACTGTGCGTTTCTGATATATTCTCGCACGATTTTGTTCTACAAGATGTGGAAGAATGAACGGAATAACCACAGAATTAGAGAATAGTTATTTATAATACAAGTGCAGAAGGCATTGATATTCTTCCACGAGTTCAAAATTCAAAAACGAGCCACGAAGTGGCGAGTTTTGGAATGAACGAGTGGTAGAATGAGCCTTCTGTACGAGTATTATATATTATTTTCTCTAATTCATGGCATTTTCATTGAAATTAATGAAATATTCCCATAAATATATTTTAGTGATTTTTGCATTGAAAAATGTTGGTTGGCAGAACTGATTGCAAATTGATGAATTGACAGATAAAGCCGTGGCGGAAAGTTCGGAGTACCAACATAGAATAATAAAATATAACCATGAAAACTGTGCGTTTCTGATATATTCTCGCACGATTTTGTTCTACAAGATGTGGAAGAATGAACGGAATAACCACAGAATTAGAGAAATATTCATTAAAGGTTCAGGGTATGTTGAAGTAACCTCTCTCTTTTGATACGAAGAAGTGACAGAAATAATAAAAAATATAATTTGAAAATCTCTAGTTTTGACGAATTTGATTGTACAAGTTCATGATCTTCTGATAAACACTCTGTACATTTTTGGACCAAACCGCAAATAGTCTCATAATACTACGTGTTTGCAGAATCGAAAATGAAGAAGGTTTTTTCGGAAAAAACTTTTTCTTTAGAAATATTCGAAGAAATGTGAGTCTGCCTGTCTACCATTTTTTTCATAAGAATCCCATTAACTCATGAATCGTTGAGTTCTTACCCAAGGTATGGTATGTTGCTGAAATTGCCATCAAAAAAGCTAACTTAAGATGTAATTATATATTTGTGCCAAATGAAATAAGAGAATAATAGTCTGTTTCGGGTATAATCGGAAGTTGTAGAGATTCGAAAATATTTTAGCGAGAAAGATCATTGTCCCAAACCCCAACACGCAAATCTTCTGCACAAAATTATGATAAGTTTCCCATGAACGTCTAATAGGCCATCGAGGTGAATCACCCTGTATATTCTTTTGAGATAGAGCGATACATAAAATCATTAATAATAAAGCATGTGTATAAATAAAATCTCAGAATTAGCATAGGAAGTGTGAACGGGGCAAAACTTTCGAAAAAAACCTTAGAAAAATCTGTTTCCCGTATAGGTTTAGTGATTGGAAATAAGTTCGGGTAGAAATGAAATTTATCACGAGATTTTAAGATTCCTTGACTCCAACCTGTCTACGAATTTTTGGGATAGCACTGGTAACCAATGTGAATATAACATAAGTAATTTCAGAATTGATATTGACAATAATAATAATAGACATAAGTAATTTCATATAGACATAAGTAATTTCAGAATTGATATTGATAAAGATGAAATAGAGAGGGTTACTAAAATGAAATACTTAGGATTGATATTAGACGAGAATTTAAAGTTCCAGTTTCACGTGGATTATAGATATTGCAAATAAAATGTTCAAAATGTCGGTTTGATATCTAGAATAAGGATTAAAATTGATATGAATACGTCACTGATGTTATTTAGATCATTGGTACTTCCTCATGTGGATTATTGCTCGTTAGTAATGTTTAATTCAAATGAAGGTAACATAGATAAGTTACAAAAAGTACAAAATAGAGGTATGAGAATTATTTTGAAATATAATAAAAGAACTTCCATAAAAAATATGTTAAATTGTTTGAAATTGATGAGTGTCAATCAGAGAATTATTTATAGAACATTAGATTTAATATTCAAGGCAAGGAATGAAATGTTACCTGAATATTTGAGTGAAAACCTAAAATTTGCTAATGAGATACATAATTATAATACACGACGTCGAGATGATTTTTACATGGCGAAAGTTAATACAACATTAATGAATAAATCCACATTTAGCAGGGGATTAGTTATCTTCAATAAACTACCTGAAAGAATAAAATATTGCAATAATTATAAAGAACTTAAAAAATGTTTAATGAGCTATATTTATGAAGAAATTAATTAAGTTAGTGGATTACATTTGTATTGTTTTCAATAGCCGAGTGCTAAATAAAGTTAATCATTATTATATAGATCTGAAAGTTCCACAGACAATTCTCATAGAAACGTAAGCATGATTCTATGATATTTTTATGTACTGGACTAATACTGAACTGTGAATATTTTAAAACTGTTCCTTCAAACGAATCTAAAGATTTACTATGAGGAGTAATGAATCAAAAGGAACCTTGCCCCGTACATTGATCGCATCAACCATTTCTCCAAGAATTCCTTCGGGCAGATCGCCATTCCTGATCATTGAATGTTTCTCGGAACATCCCGAGTAAATAAATGAATTCGATCAACAAGACAGAGCTACGTGCTACACAAACAATTTTGTGTTATTTTAAGAAGAGGTGATCACAAATGGCCACTGAGATATTGTGATTTGATACCTTTAAATTTTTTTTTGGGCTGATATCGTTTTCCATCGTTAATGGCATATAATACTCGAGAAAATACCTTACTCTTTACAATGAAGTTAACATCTATTGATTTCTCTTAAAATTGATTTTTTTTTTAATATCAAAATGAAACCTCATATCATATCTCGGGTTGTGATATATATTTTCGAATCCACAATTTTACTATATCGATATGAATGTGTATTATATTGAATGAAATATATTTATTTGACTGATTCTCAATCGAATATGCGAATTTGAATATTTGGAATCCGATATTTTTCCTTATTGTCAAATTTATAATAAGCAAAATATTCGTTATTTTCTGTATCTACCTGCTGAAATCCAAGGTCTGGCAACTTTTGCTCTCCTAGTAGCATCGGTTGTTTCACGTTGTTTGGCGAGCTTGAAGTAATTTTTCTGAATTTCTGATTTATTCATTTCAATATATTTTGAATTGATATGAAACGTTGATTCACTACTGGACATAAGTAGTGCGTTCTTTGTGGAGAATCTCGCGAATTGAGTGCAATATCGTATAACTGATATGTTTTTATTTCCGCGCGCTTCCTGTCAAATTTGAGAGTTCATGTTGAGGACAAAATTTGCTTACTGAAAATGACAAATACTCCCTCTATCTATGTTTATTACTCTGAGGTAAGTAAAACTGAACTATCCATATTAAATGGGAATTTAAAACTGTTCCTTCGAACGAATCTAAAGGTTTACCATTACGACTAATGAATCAAAAGGAACCTTGCCCCATACATTGATCTTATCAACCGTTTCTCCCAAAATTCATTCCTGTCTGTCTTGCCGAATATACGTTCGAGCAGATCGTCATTCCTGATCATTGATTGTTTCCCGGAACGTCCCGAGTAAATAAATGAATTCAATCATCCACTACATTTCCTACATCGTCCGTGACACATAAGTTTCCCCCTTGCCCGAACAAATCCAATGGATCCCGTTGCCCAAACATTCGGCTAGCAGGGTCTTCTTATAGACCCGGTCGTAGAGCGGCATCTGCGAAATCTATTTTACCTCCCGAACTTATCAGATTTCTCAGCTCATTTCGATCCGACGTGATACTGTCGTTTTCTTGTTTTTATTCTTGTCGACTGAATCGACGGGAGACAAGGACGTGAGTGTCGGAATTTGGAGAGAGCCGGGACCGATAGAAACGCCAATTTGCACATCGAGCGTATTTCGACAGTTCCGATAAAGAGGATCTGGCCGTGCCGAAGTTTGCCTGTCGGCTGCGCAGCGCTGGCTGAGATGTTACATGTTACCGTTCTATATGATTATTATCTGCGGGGTTGAGGTTTGGGTGGATGTACGTTTTGGAATACGTTAATACGATAATGTGATGGGTAGGGAAGGTGAGGTAATTTTATAGTGTGGTGACGAAAAACAATTAGACATAATTTATGTATGCTTGACAAGTGACACGTTTCAAAAACGAGTGGTACACGTGCGAGTGGTTTTCCAAAATGGTATTCTTGACAACCGTTCGTTCCATTAAACGTACACGTTTAAAAACGTGTACTCTCAAGAGCCGGCATCATTGTAAAATTTCACAGATGAGATGAAATGTCATCAATTTATGTTCCGTCAATTCAAATTGAAAAAACTTCGAAGAGAAATTGTTCACTAATATATTTAAACATGTTCCAGCAAATCAAGAGAAGAATTTAAATAACTTATAGTCAAAAATATTGTCTGATTGAGTTTTTAAAAAATAGCGCGGATTGTCTAATCAATTCACTTACAAAGATGCATAAAGAAAATGGCAGAAATTGGTAACATACTTGTATGTCGGGTGCATCTAGAGATTGGAAGAAGAGAAACAGGCTGCGGGCCTCCTATGGAAATCGAATTAGCCGAAATTGAAGTGAATATAATAGATGTTTTTGAAAAAGTATCTATTGTCGTCACAATCTATATAAAGGGTGTTTTTTTAGAGCTATAGAACTTTAAATTGCAATAAAACAACGATGGATTATTCGATTGACATGAATTTTATTTATCCGCAAGATAATCGTATGGCATTACATTTCAAATATGATTTCTGGCATATTATCGCCACGGCTGGACGTCTAATTTTCGATGACTTTTTCCAACACTTGTGGGCGTATATCGGCAATAACACGGCGAATGTTGTCTTCCAAATGGTCAAGGGTTTGTGGCTTATCCGCATAGACCAATGACTTTACATAGCCCCACAGAAAGTAGTCACCAAACGTGTCTTTCAATAAATCGATTGTGGCACGATCTGTGTGACATGTTGCGCCGTCTTGTTGGAACCACAGCTCCTGGACATCATGGTTGTTCAATTCAGGAATGAAAAAGTTAGTATTCATAGTTCTATACCGATCACCATTGACTGTAATGTTCTGGCCATCATTGTTTTTGAAGAAGTACGGACCAATGATTCCACCAGCCCATAAAGCGCACCAAACAGTCAGTTTTTCTGGATGTAACGGTGTTTCGACATACACTTGAGGATTAGCTTCACGCCAAATGCGACAGTTTTGTTTGTTGACGTAGCCATTCAACCAGAAGTGCGCTTTATCGCTAAACAAAATAAAATGGACGTAGTGCTCGATACGTATTCCGCAAAGAACCATTATTTTCGAAATGAAATTGCACTATTTGCAGGCGTTGTTCAGGCTTGAGTCTATTCATGATGAATTGCCAAACCAAACTGAAGATAAATCACATGATAACTGTTAAATCGGTCGCCATCTTGAACAGTAATGCCAACTTAAAGTTATATACCTCGAAAAAAAACACCCGTTACAAGGCCAACAAGGATCTTGTTGGCTTTGGAGGCAGTGAATTTTTATTCTCATGTTACAACCGAGAATTTTAAAATTGAAAAGCATAGTTTCCACTTATTTTTCGATAATATCTTCTTTATGATTCCCTAAAAAATTCTGCTCTACTTGAACAAATGAACACCAAGCATTAGATTCATTGTGGAGAATTGTGGATCTCCAACAAATTGCCTTATTTGAGGATTATCAAATATACCGGCTCTTAGTTTTACCAAGCTAATCCCACGAAATTTACCTGACAAGTACCCAAAACAATTTCCATCTCGAATTAAGGCTTCCATAAATTGTTTCATCATCCCCAACTTAATATGAAATGAAGGAAGTAATATTTTTTCTCTCGTAACCAAAATTTCGTTGATTACGTTTTGTTCTCCTTGCATCATGATATCTCCTGAGGGCTTCTTTTAATCCAGTGCTTATTTTCATCTCTGCAGTCCGGAAGGCACGAAAAAACAAGGATATTACTCAAAACTAAAGCTATTATGTATTTCTTATTTTTCTTTCATGGTATCTTTGTTACTTTTATGTAGAACAACACATTTCAAATAACGGTTTGAAATGAAAATAAAGAGGTACTCATCGTTTGGAGTGTACCTGTTCTGTCAAACTCATTTTTGCTGATAGTCATTTTATACTGTAACAGAATACCAGGTTATTTTTTTTGATTCAGGTATATATCCAGGTATTTAGCTGATTACATTCTTATTTTGAGTATATAAAATTTTTATTTTGGATGTTAAATATAGGCAGATTTATTTCTTTTTCTACATTCATGCAAAAAGCAAAACTTTATTGGACCATATTTAGTGGAAAAAGAAGTTCTTTATTGCACTAGTGCAATAAAGTTTTTATTGCACTCATCTGTCATTCTACTTCAACGTGCTGTCATCATGACAAATAAATATTTCAGCCTGAAGGAAATAACGATGTACAGGGTGGGCAAATTTCGATGTTTTAGCACTACAACTTTTGAACCAGAGGAGATAGACAAAATCTGATACCCACTTCTCGATCTCTTTTTCTGAGAAACTAAAAAGGGTAGTTTTCGTTTTTGGCTACCTTCTTTTGTTTTCGAGTTAAAAGTGAAAATTGGAAAAATGGCGAAATCGAAAAACAGTTATATCTCCGCTAATACTGATGATAGAGCTCTGAAATTAAAACATTATACAGGCACTTTTTTACGTAGAATCCAGTGGCGTGCTCGTATTTTCAAAAGGGTTTTTAATCACGAAGCTATGACCCAAAGTTATGTTTTTTTAAATGGGAACACTAGATTTTTGTGCCATTTTCTGAAAGCTTAATTTTTCCTGATTTCAAAAATATATAACATCCTATGATTCGGATCAATATAAATAATAGAAAATGGCCAAAAACCTCTTTTCACTTAAGAGTCTCAATATTTCTATGGTTTCAACTGTTGATGAACACAGAAAATTGGCGCTTCCTATAACAAGAGCAGTGTCCTTCCGTCAATCTGATTATTTCTATGCTTTTCACTTATTTCTACAAAATTCGAATCTAGATATGTTTTATAAATTTTTTATCTAAAAAATGATTCGGAAATAACGGAGAAACCACAAGATCGAATTTTTCAATCGAAAGAGTTGTATTGAGATGCATGTATCAGGAGATTATTTACATAGGTCTCCAGAATCAATACGCACAAGTACCAATCCATTTTAAACAGCATATGAAACAATGCATATCTGATTGAACTCAACATTTTAATTACGAAGGGACAAACAAGAAATCATATTTAACCTAATAATGACAACAATTGCACAATGCACAGTCGACACCTCTTCTCGATATTTCAATAGATGAATATTTGAAACTGTGTTCAAGCTACCTAGGAAACTTTTTCCAAGTTCGTTTATCTTTTCGAAACTATTCGTATAAAATAAATATAGATTCGAATTTTGTAGAAATAAGTGAAAAGCATAGAAATAATCAGATTGACGGAAGGACACTGCTCTTGTAATAGAAAGCTCAATTTTTCAGTGCTCATCAATAGTTGAAACCATAGAAATATTGAGACTCTTAAGTAAAAAAAGGTTTTTGACCATTTTCTATTATTCATATTGATACAAACCATACGATGTTATATATTTTTGAAATCAGGAAAAATTAAGCTTTCAGAAAATGGCACAAAAATCTAGTGTTCCCATTTAAAAAAACCTAACTTTGGGTCATAGCTTCGTAATTAAAAACCCTTTCGGAAATACGAGCACGCCACTGGATTCTACGTAAAAAAGTGCCTGTATAATGTTTTAATTTCAGAGCTCTATCATCAGTATTAGCGGAGATATAAATGTTTTTCGATATCGCCATTTTTCCAATTTTCGCTTATAACTCGAAAACAAAAGAAGTTGGCCAAAAATGAATACTACCCTTGTTAGTTTCTCAGAAAAAGAGATCGAGAAGTGGGTATCAGATTTTGTCAATCACCTCTGGTTCAAAAGTTGTAGTGCTAAAACATCGAAATTTGCCCACCCTGTACAGTTACCAAGTACTAGTGGCAGTAACAAACCAAGAAGTGGATTTAAAAAGTACTTCACTACGAAATATTCATATTGAAAATTGCACCAATTGTTCATTCACTTTCAACATTGAGGGTAAAAATAAAGTTTGAGTTAAATTGTTTGTAACGTATTAGTTCCTGTTTCAATGCAAATCGATATTAATAATAAAGTATTCAAGTTGCGCTTTTCATTTTCCTACACCTAGTGCCGCACCGCAATAAATCATTTTTTGCTTTTTGCATGAACGTAGAAAAAATGTTGTATGCAACTCGTGCAAAAATTGTTAATTGCACTCGACGTATTGTATTATTTCACGTCGAGTGCAATAAACATTCACTTTTTGCACTTGTTGCATAAATAACTATTATTATTGGTAAGTATCAGGACCAACAAATCTCAAAAATAAGAGCTGATAAAAAATCTGGTGGCTTTTTTGGAATCAACATATTTCGAGCTCCAAATATATGTGTATATTTTTTTGATTTTGCTGGCTTGCGTAGAATTATTATTTGCTAAATTCACATAGTTCTTCAGTATAGCAAAACATACTGTCAGTGGCCTTTGAGCTCATTCAGGTACCAATTGCGCTCTTGGAGATCACTAAAGTGTATGAAGGTAAATGCGGTCTCTTACTGTGAAAAGTTCAGGAGGGTGTTAAAATTCATTCTCCTCTAATAATTCCAAGGTATTATTGAAACCAATTATTTAAATCAGAAGAAATGTTCCTTTCAAAGCATTCGATGCGTTTTATAATTTGACTAGTTTTCCATCATCCACGAGCCGCTACTGGTTTCTCCCTCTTGTTCGTATTTGTCTGACCACCTCGTAAAATTGGTCTTAATTGTTGATTATGGCCTCAACATGAAACATGAACCCGAATGATAAATTGTCAAGAGCTTCGCCAACATTTCAGTCGAGTAGCTGAATAATGAAAAAGGACAATTCAAAACGTCTCTTCTAATAAGTATATGGATACACTCTGGGAATTGGGAACGAGTTGGGAACTTAGTGAAATATGGATGAGATGTTGGGAACAATGGCCATCAGCGAAAAATTCGCGTTTCAATCAGTGGCGACTCGTTACTCCATAGTTACTAGTATAGGAATATAATTGACACATAATATAAAGGGTTTTACAATAAGAGACTAATTCATTTTGAATATACGGGTATCTGGGCAGCTATCACTTTTGAAGCTGTCATCTTTTACATTTGACAAGTAAACAACGCAGTTATTAAATATGAAACGACACATTGACATTGTTAAAATTCATTTAAAAAATAGTGAAAATTTTGCTCTAACATTTCGCAAAACTGAAGCATTTTTCAGTCGTCGGTCGTGAAGCACTATTTCGGCTAGCAATTGTGAAAGTGGTGAAAAAAAAATTGGGTTATTAGGACAAATTAGTGATGTGAAGAGTCGAAACCATGTGCGTCGCTCAAGAACAATTGAGAATATTGCTGCTGTAGCCCGTAGTGTTGACGAAACATCAGGTTTATCGATTTCTCGTCGATTTTGGGAATTAGGCATTCCACAAACGACATTACACTTTATTTTGCAAAAATACTTTTAGATCTTTAGGGCTTTTGAAGTTCAGTTGACACATCAAGAACTCAAGCTGAAAGACCATCAGCAATGCCTTCGCTGATTCGGACCAAGGAATGTATCAAAATGGTTACGGTGAATAGATTGCGCTATAGAGCTATGATTAATTATTTTTTAAGCCGGAATTGGAAGATAATTTTGCGGAAGACATTTATCTTCAACAAGACAATCGCAATTCTCATAGAGATTATCATAATTGACCACCGAGATATTGTGATTCGACACCTTTAAACTTTTTTTTGAGGCCTCGTGAAAGATGAGGTCTATGCCATTACTCAAAAATCGATTCAAGACCATGAAAGAGGGAATTCGCGCAGTTATCGAGGCCTTACAGCAGCAAATGTGTGAATTGGTCATAACCCATTACTCTCACTAGTCGCTGCTTTAATAAACTTTTATGTAATAAGATAAAATAACACAACATTCATACTGACGAATCACATCTCATATAGTATACAGGGTGTTACCAAATAAGTGCGAAAGGCTTCAGGGGTTGAATCTCAAAAAGGGGGTCTTTCTTGTAAACAAAAGCTTTCACACATTTTTTCTGCTGTAGTATTAGGCCAATTGAAAAGACCCCGGTCGATTGATGGATTTTTTTGAAAAAAAAAATACTTTATAAATGCCAACATGGATTTAGAATACATAGGTCAACAATAACGGTGATGATTAACGTTCTGGAAACTATTCTTGATGCATTCAACAACGAAGAGGAAGTAGAATTATCCTGTATAGACTTGAGTAAGGCCTTAGATAGTGTTCCGCACGAAATTCTTTTATAGAAGCTCCAATTCTATGGTGTGAGAGGAAAAGCATATGAAATATTTGCATCATACCTAGCAAGTAGAAATCAGAAGGTCCGATGACACAGTGTTTCTTGCGATATCAGAGAGAACAGAAAAGGGGTTCCTCAGGGTTCAATATTGGGGCCTATTCTGTTCATAATACATACAAATGACCTACACGTGAACGTGGAGTGCGACATAATTTGCAGTTATGCTGATGAGACGGCAGTCCTCAATAAATCGAAGGATTCCATACATTGAAAAAAAATGCCTTAAATGACGCTCACCCATGGTTCTCTGCAAATGGTCTCAAGGTGAACATTGAGAAGACCCAAAATTTGTTTTTTACTACCAAGAAGCAAACTGACGAATCCATGTCATATCAGGGAGTTACCATCCACTCCTCACTTGGCTGGAGAAAACACATAGAGGAATTGTGTGGTAGGCTGTCAACAGCGATATTCTTTATAGAAAGAATAAAACAGATTTCTAATATAGAAACAGCCAAGCACGCATATTATTCAGCTTTTCACTGCCAGATGTTGTACGGGATCATACTATGGGGACAGAGTGGCTTCATAAAAAAAGTTCTCTTGAAACAAAAGAGAGCTATTCGAACCCTCTACGGAATGAAACTTTTCAAACAAGAAAAAAATACTAACCGTGGTATCATCGTTCATTCTGGTCTGTGTGAAATATGTTCATCGAAATCCAAATAAATTTACAACGAATTCAGAGAATCACAGTTACAACACCCGTGAGAAACATAAACTTACTCTGTCATATAATAGAATGAAGAAGACACAGCAAGGTCCAAACTATATATGTATAAAATAATACAATAAACTACCTGATGATTTCAAATAGCTGAACGGAAGAAATTTCCACAAACGTGTGAAGGAACTACTCCTAGAGAGGACAATATAAAGCCTAAATGAATTTTTAAATTGTAGTTGATTCGTGGTGTTCTAATTTATTGAATTGTAAATGTACATATATTATCATATAAGAAATAGTTTGTTTTTTGACAAACCGTGTAATTTTATTGAAGGTGAACATTTATGATATAAACACTTGATTATGTATCATCTTATGTACACTGCATCCCATTTTGGGTGAGACAGCCAGGTTTCTCGCTCGTTATTTAAGATAGAGCCTTGCGGTTTTCACGTTCTTTTCCTACTTTTTCGTGAAACTAAAGTTGGTCTAATCAGATTTTGCATAACTGTTTCCATTCAAGAGATACAGGGCGATTTTGGAAATTGATTCTTTTCGGACCTCTCCTTTTTCTCCGAAATTATTAGAAATAATGCTGAGCTAAAAACTACGTTTGAATCAGAATTCTGCGTAGAATCCAGTGGCGTACTCAATTTTTTTTTTCGGGGTATGGTTTTGAAGATTCAACACAAACCTATATTTTTTTTAATAGAACACCCTGTATATTATTACTTCGTTGAATTCGTAATTTTTGGAATATTGCTGTATCGCCCTCGAAGGCAACTATGTTGAATAATAAAATCGAATTTTGCCAAAAAGATTTGTTTTACTATGGTAGATCGGGGACTTTTCTATTGGCCTGTTGAATCACAAAGTTAGAATTTTATTGATAGAAAATTAATATGATTGTGAACGATGGTATCAAAATTCAGAGGCGGCAAAACTTGAATAGCATACAGGCGGCAAATCTATAAATCCGCCACTGTCACTGCCACATACAACAATTCGATGGACTCCAATTGTCGCGTGAATCAACGAATAACGAGAGCTAAAAAGTCCATCATATGGACTTTTCTGTAATTTTCATTAGCTATAGTTAGTAAATCCTCGAAGAAACGTATAGGATTGGCTGCAGCAGCATTCGCTGCTTTTCCATTCTCCAAATCGCAATCCGGATATTAATCCTTAACGTCTAAATAATTCAGTTTTCGAATCTCCCGGCCAAAAAGTGACACAGATTCGGTCTCACGCAAATTAAAAAGGCATTCCGTTTCAACGCCCCCGGCGGCGTACCAATAAATCCTATGCAACTTCCCGACCGGGAATGAATAATTTATGAATATCGAATAAGTTTTTCGGGCCGGCGGATCGGGCAATCCCGGCATAACCCACCACAGCCGCCGGTAATGAAAGCAAAACATGGAAGGCCCGTTTAAAATTGATCAGATTATCCCATGATTCGGCGATTTATAAGGGTCGCTGTAATGTAAGACTGCCGTTTCTGACAGGCAATAATTCATTTTTTCCCGATAATATACTCATAAACATTAACGATATTACCTTTTCGATACGAAGGCCATTACGTCACGCTATGTAACGACGTGCCCCGGTCGTTAATTGGGCCTCGTTTGGAGGTTATATTCGTAACGGAATATGGTCAATTAGATGCAGGGGGGTTTTTATTAGGTTCGCGCTGCGTTTTTGAGCGTTCGCTTTTTCGTTCGTTCCGAGAACATACACTGAGAGAAATCCATATTTTTTTATTAATAAAGCACTTATTTGGATGTTATTTATTCATAATTATTACAGCAGATTTATATTTGATATATTCGTTAATAGTTAAATTATGCATTCAAAAAATTTTATTGATAGAGAATAACATATTTGTTCGAAAGGTATTTTGATAATATTTAATATATTTCGGTGATGAATAATTTATATGAACTTACGTTATCTCCACAAATAATATAAATTCAGTGTTAACAAATTTTCTGGTAGTTACTGAACATTTGCTATTTATGAATAAACTCTAACAAGAATTCAATAATTTATTCACTCAGAATATAGGATTTATTGATAACTAGCTGACCCCGTCGAACTTCGTACCGCCCTATAATCAAGAAATTTCTGTTAACTTTTTATCTCAATTAAGTTAATTTCTTTATTAACTTCGAGCAACACAATGCAGGGGCTTCATTTTTAAACTTAAATGCCTTGCAATATTGACCAACAACGTTTATTGGTCCAATAGCAACGATATACAGTGTACTGTAGTCAATTTCTTTGTTATAATTAAATGCAGCTCTATAGGGGTTAAACACAACACTTCTATTTTGTTGGTTCCGGTTCCATCAGTTCCGTTCAACTTCATTCCGCGTTTCACGTTGCTCATCAGTTTGACTTGCTCTTGTATTTCTTTACGGGTTCTGCGAGTTAAGTTTGTACGTCTAATTGCCGTCATTTTCAGAAACAAAAATTCAACTGAAAATAAGAAGAAAAACTATAGCACCTATTTTTTTGTGAAAGTGTGAAAATGGTCTATCAAAATTTTCCAACACTATATTAAATTGACTAACCTTGTTGAATAAACACTTCAGAAAAAAAACACACACTACAAATTATCCTGTAAAAACCAATGTGAAGAATACACTAAGAAATGGTAAATGAATTATGTAGGTATCTTCTTATTTTAACTCCGACCACAGACTAACTCCGACCGATATTCATTCATTCATTCTTTCTCGCTTGTTGGGCTCAACCTTGGGTTATGTACCCAGTCACAAATTTGTTGGATTTCTTCTAATTTTCCCACATGTAATAAATATAATTCACACTCGCATTCATCCTTATGTTAACATACAATTTTTATTTTTTCTCAAAGACTTGAACAACCACTAAACATCCATGCCCCAAACACACACTACAAATTATCCTGTAGAAACAATCATGAAGAATACAATAAGAAATGGTAAATGAATCATGTAGGTAACCTTTTTATTATAACTCCGACCACAGACCAACTCCGACCGATATTCATTCATTCATTTTTTCTCGCTTGTTGGGCTCAACCTTTGGTTATGTACCCAGTCACAAATTTGTTGGATTTCTCCTAATTTTCTCACATGTATCACATATAATTCACCCTCGCATTTATCCTTATGTCAACATACAATTTTTATTTTTTCTCAAAGACTTGAACAACCACTAAACATCCATGCCTTAAACACACACTAAAAATTATCCTGTAGAAACCAATGTGAAGAATACACTAAGAAATGGTAAATGAATTATGTTGGTAACTTGTTATATAGCTCCGACCACAGACCAACTCTGACCGATATTCATTCATTCATTCTTTCTCGCTTGTTGGGCTCAACCTTGGGTTATGTACCCAGTCACAAATTTGTTGGATTTCTTCTAATTTTCCCACATGTAATAAATATAATTCACACTCGCATTCATCCTTATGTTAACATACAATTTTTATTTTTTCTCAAAGACTTGAACAACCACTAAACATCCATGCCCCAAACACACACTACAAATTATCCTGTAGAAACAATCATGAAGAATACACTAAGAAATGTTAAATGAATCATGTAGGTAACCTTTTTATTATAACTCCGACCACAGACCAACTCCGACCGATATTCATTCATTCATTTTTTCTCGCTTGTTGGGCTCAACCTTTGGTTATGTACCCAGTCACAAATTTGTTGGATTTCTCCTAATTTTATCACATGTATCACATATAATTCACACTCGCATTCACCCTTATGTCAACATACAATTTTTATTTTTTCTCAAAGACTTGAACAACCACTAACCATCCATGCCCTCACCGGGATTCGAACCCCGGACTTTCGGTGCCTCAGTCGGGATCTCTGTCGACCACGCCACGGAGGCGGCTCTGACCGATGTATTTGCAAAGAGAATATAAACATTATAAACTACGTTTCTTTGTTTCAATGTCAACCACGTGAATTATGCAACTTTCGTAATTTTTTCTTACATAAGAACCTTCTACTAATAATAACAAAAACAACAAAAAAAGAATTAGTGAAATCGGTCCAGCCATTCACGCGTGATGCCGTGACCAAGGGAAAAAGGAATTCATTTTTATATATATAGATTAACAAACTAACATAATTCTAGCTATCCAATCTTTGGAAAAGTTTAAGAACACATCCCTCAAAGGGAAGCGCATCTCCTTGAAGGATCTGTCCTTGAACTTTTCCTTTGATTTGAATTTCCTCTTTGAACATAAAATCTGTGTTATTGAACGCCGCTTAGCACATCTGCACTGAATTTTGGGCTTAGATCGTTTGTACCTACTTAGTTATTAGCAATGTTGGCAGACCATTGGTTAAAGTTAACGGATGAAACCAAGATGACTAGAGTTCAAACCCCGATTACCCTCAATATGAACTCTAAAAAAGAACCTAGTTTGACAAAGGATTCCTCTGAGAAACTAACAATCAACAACCAAATAACTATCAAACAAATACGTTAACCATTACTGAATTGAATTATTGTTTTTATTCAACATGGTGTGATGTACCCAGCTAGGGTAGGTTCGGTCAATCGTTATACAGTTGAAGGAATGGTTAATTGATACTGTCCAGACTCATCAAAGGGTATTTATTTCTTACTGCACACTGTACTGATCACAGATGAAAACTCACATGATGTAATTCAAGAATGTGAGCATCAAAATGAATGAATTACAGACTACTACTGAATAAGATCATTATTACTACCTTATGTCTCTAGCGACATGATATATATTTACTATTTATATTGTATATTCACAACAACCTTGCGAGTTGATAAATACAACACGATCGACAAGGGTAAACATAGTAAATATATTTATATTTTAAGATGGTGTTTGGTTATACGGACCTTGTCGTCTCAAGTATGAAAATATACAGGTTCTTCATACTGATACATACTACACCTTCTCTCTTTGAGAGAAAAAAATTTTCTATACAAATAAAAAAAATTTTTTTTTGACTTATCTATAGCTTAATATCTATATATACATAATAAGTTTCATAATCTCAATGGATCTTACATCTAAAAGGTTTAATACAGTATTTTCCTAATTAAAAATTACATCAGTCTCTTAATTCTAGCACTGTTCAGTAATTATTACTTGCTATGAGAAATACGGTTTCACTCTGTTCTTGTGTACTTCTTTGAGTTTGTTCTTGTCCGTTTTCACTATAATGTTCGGGTTTCGCACTTCAACTATTTCGTAGGGACCGTTAAATAGGGGGTCAAGTTTATTGTCAATGTTCTTATTATTCAAGAGCACCTTATCTCCTACTTTATAGTTTATTTCATTACATTTTTTGTCGAAAATCTCTTTTCTTCTCAATTTTGCCTTCACCAAGTTTTCTCTAGCATCATTCCATGCCGTTTGCAACCTATATTTTAGTTCAAGAGGATAGTTATCGAAATTGTAGATTGGATCTACTTGGCTGTTTAAATTTTGTGGAAATCTACTAGGTTTTCCGAAAACTAATTCGTAAGGAGTATAGCGAGTTGAAGAGTTCACGGTATTGTTGTATGAAAAGCACCAATACGGAACCCAATTACTCCAGTTGTTACTTTCCTTAGCTGCGTGCATACGGAGAAAAGCTCCTAAGTGTTTATGCGAATTTTCAAGCGCACCTAGTGTTTCGTGGTGATAAGCTGTTGAATTGAAACGCTTAATTTTGAGTAAATCACACGATTCACTAAATATTCTTGATAAGAATTCAGTGCCTTGGTCTGTAACAACTTCAGATGGAATACCATACCTTAAAACAAAGTTTTGAATAAAAGATTTTGAAACTGTTTCTGCTTCTTTGTTTGGTAGTGGGTAACATTCTACGAATTTGGTTAAGTCGCATTGAATTGTGAGTATATATTTATTATTCTCAATATCAGTAGGTAATGGACCTACGAGATCTAGAAAAATTTTCTGAAAGGCAGATGAAGCTGTGGTAGTGACTGTCAAAGGTTCTTTCCTAGGTAAGGAATGTTTATGACGTTGACAATCATCACACTTCTTTACAAATTTTTCAACATCAGATCTTAAGCCATTCCAAAAATACTCTCTTTTGATATTGTTAAACATGCGTTCGATACCTGCATGTCCACCGGTTGGAAGCATGTGAAAATCGTTCAGAATTATTTGCCTTAATTCTCTGTCTTCGATTCGCGTTACATCTCGTATTATTTTAATCTTTAGGGATGTTCCTAGAATTTCATTCTTATAATTTGTCAACATATTCAAAAATTCTTTATTACTAGCTAGCTTTATGAGGTACAATTCTAATATATTATTTTCTGCGCATAATTTTTCCAGTTTCCTCAACGATGTACCTAAGTTGTACGCTGATCGGATGTCCTGGTTAATGAAAATAATTTGTGAATTCACATTATATATTAAATTTTCATTGTAATCCTCTAAATGTTGATTTTTCAAATTACGAAATTCTTTTTCTGAAAGTGGTCTCAACTCAACACTTTTTGTTGGACGTTTAAAAACTTCGACAACAACAGGGTGATCAATCCTTTTGCCATCGGAGGCATTCGTCTCATGTTATGTAGAACCTACTTCATTTTGACGTTCTTCCGAATCTATTTTAATACGCGATAAGGCATCTGCTGTAAAATTTTCTGAATATTTTACATAATGAACCGTGAAGTCATATTCTTCTAAAACCAAAAGGATTTTGATTAATCTACTAGAAGGATTAGTTATATTGAACAGATATTATTATTGTTTCATTGATTTTGTTATTGTTTTTGAAATGATTGATGAACTGGCGACCGCGACCTTGCCCGTGATTATTTTTCGCTGCATTGTAATTTTGCTTGCTGCGGTCACGACCTCGATTTGAATGGTAAAAATTTCCTTTCGCTAAGCATTTTCCGAGATTTTGAAAGTGAATTTGTTAGACTTGTTTGGTGAGGTTTGCTTTGAGAAAATTTGGATCCGACTTGACAATTCCATATGATTCATTAAATTTATATTTTAACTTGACTAAAATTTTTTTTTTGACTATCGGCCCGTTCCCTACGTTTCTGCGGCTCTTTCTTGACATTTTCAAAGAATTATACACACCACTTAAGTCAGCAAATAGTTCATCACTATTCATGGAAAATCAGACATAAAAAGGAGGAAGCTACATTTTTCTTACGGTTTTATACGAAATCCTGATGGCTTCTCCTGATCTTCTTCTCGATGGCCCATTCGACTTTCCAATATGCATACAGGAAGGCTCCATCTCCCAGGATGTCTGGTACTGACAGGAACTTGGCTTCAATCTCTGAAGATCCCATCTTGGATTGGCGGTTGAACTAGAATCTTCTACTGGAGTCACATATCCATATGTTGATAAGAACCATAGTCCTCTAACTGTATCGGACTGGCAGGATCGCCATGTGACTAAAAAAAAAAAATATATATTTTTTTTTTAATTAATTGATTCTATGATGTAATTCAAGAATGTGAGCATCAAAATGAATGAATTACAGACTACTATTGAATAAGATCATTCTTACTACCTTATGTCTCTAGCGACATGATATATATTTACTATTTATATTGTATATTCACAACAACCTTGCGAGTTGATAAATACAACACGATCGACAAGGGTAAACATAGTGAATATATTTATATTTTAAGATGGTGTTTGGTTATACGGACCTTGTCGTCTCAAGTATGAAAATATACAGGTTCTTCATACTGATACATACTACAATGGAATAATGTTTATTAATTACTACTCAATGATATACCAACCTCAACTATATTTATTTATTACAAATAAATGAAGTGTAATAATGAATGATGATTATTTTTTCATTTCACATCTTCCAATTTTCTCTTATACCTTGAAAGGTGCATGGAAGTCGACAGGAGTTACGTGTTCAAGGAAGAGGCAGGATTTGAAAATGCGGGTCCCCAGCGCCTTCACCATTTTGCGATTTCCACACATGTGTAATTTACTACATTTTTTCAAAATTTCATAAAGAGCTCCTATCAAGTGTGGACCAAATTCATTAAATATTTATTGAACGCTTTATTGGATTATTGATCCGATTGTATTTTAAACTTCTATTCAAGAGCAGAAAAATAAATAACACATTTGGTTCTTTTCCGAATGTTTAAATATTTCGATATGTTCCGAGAATAAAAATTATACCCCCCCTGTATGGTAGATATATCTTCTGAAACTTTCAGCTGTTTCACATTTTCACTTTTTTTCTTGAAGTGGACACTAGGTTCACTGAGTGTAAAAAAAATAATTGGAATGAAGGAAACTACGAAACTGGTATTATATCAAAGGATTTTAATTTCAATTTATAAAAGATGAACAAAAATTTCATGTTTTATTCCTATGATTCTTCATTAAAGCTGAATAATTTCAATTGTAGCAATACAAAATAGAAAATATTTTGCAGACGGGCATTATTGTCATGCAGGCTTGTTTTATCGAAGCAAGCATTATATTTTAGATTCTTATCGCACGCACGTGTTATCATTATTTCATTATTGTCTATCCTCCGTCGTTCCCAGAGCCTGGATTATAAACATCGGATTGAGTAACTGAATACATCATAAAACCCGAAGAACAGGGGTATATAATGTTAAGGGGTGGCAGAGGCCCCCGACGTAAAATGAACAGAGGAGAGTCGACGTCGTATTTTTTTTGTGTACTTCTATATAACGGGATTCTAAAAATTATGGACTCCAAGAAATCACAGCCCAGAGAAAAATCACTTCGTCCCCCCCCCCATCTCAACGGGCTTGCTGAGGCGCAATAGACGCATGAATGATCTTGCGTTCAAAAACCCCTAATTCAAATCAGTGCCCTCTTAATTTTGTCTATTTATTGTCCCTCTTTACAGAATAAATCATATGATCGAATGTTATTTTCACATTTCTCATTTTTGGTATCAGTCACATGATAATATCAGTAATATTCAAACTGGAAATCAAGAATTCAAAAATTCGCTACTGATTGAATACATAGATTATTTTTAAATGTAAAAACTCCATTTATTCGCATAAGGGTTAAGGACCGAATCAGGTTGCGAAATTTTCTAAATATTAGCAGAGAAAAAGTGGAACATTTCATCATTCCTTTACTCAGCAGGGATGACATGAAATGTTCGACGATCGTTGTATAACTTTCGGGTCAAAGGCCCTGGAGAGCCATTGTCAACCTGGAGTGTTATTTGTTTTGTAACATTTTTGTTATCTTAATCACTAAGGGGATGTTCGAATCTTTTGTTCAACACAAGCTTCCAACTCTTATCCCTTAAACTTCTTATAATTATAGGTAAAGGCGCTAGTGTAGCGTGAGGCCTCCGGTACATTGAAATTTTGAATGTCATTATGTGTTGATAGGTTTTTATCAATCATTAACGTGAAATTCCTAGAGAAAAAGAAAATTTTATCTGAAAATCAGTATGGCTTTAGGGAAGGAAAGTCTACAGAGGACGCAATTAGAAGACTAGTCGAGAGAGTATACAGTTGGTTGGACAGTGGGAAAACGGGTTTGTGTGTTTTCATAGACCTAGAAAAGGCTTTCGACACAATTTCACATGGAAAGCTTCTAGACAAACTCTATCGATATGGATTCCGGGGAAGAGCATGGGATTTGTTGAAAAATTATTTGACAGACAGGCCTCAATTTGTACAGATCGACAACCATAAAAGCAAAAAAAGATTTTTAGAATATGGAATACCCCAAGGGACAGTGCTAGGACCGATTCTGTTCACAATATACGTGAACAGCTTACTGTTGATGAAAAAGAAGGGTGAGGTCATTAGCTTCGCAGACGACACTGCTATACTATACGAGGATGAGACATGGCCGAATTTAAAATCTAAAGCCGAGGAGGATATTTCAAAGATAAAACAATGGCTCGAATCCAATAAACTGACTATCAACTTAAAAAAGACTAAATACTTACCGTTCGCCTCCTACGAATCTGGATTACCACAAATGGGCCCACTGAATATCAACAGAGAAACGTCAATACCTGAAGGTGACGCCATAAAATATTTAGGAATTACAATAGATAGGCATTTGAAATGGGAGAAGCATATAGACACATTAGTCAAAAAACTCAGATGCCTTTTGCCAAGATTTAGACATCTTAAAAAATACCTAAATGTAGAAGAGCTGATGGAGATATATAGTTCCCTCTGTCAAACTCTGATAAGATATGGTATAATAGGTTGGGGTGGTGCATATGAATGTCATATGAAAAGAGTAGAGATAATTCAGAAATGGTTACTTCGTGTCATCTATAGTAGACCTCTTTTATTTCCATCAGACGAATTATACGCTATGTCAGGGGTAATGAATCCTCACCAGCTATATATTACTCAAATTTTGAGAGTTGTTTTTTCTGGGAAAATTGATCTGCAGCCAATAGAGTGTTCGTATGAAACCAGGAATAAGAATTGCATATTTACACCCAGAGCTGAAAAACGTATCGGTCAGAGATGCTTCTCATACCTAGCACCGAGAATCTACAGGGAAATCCCCAGGGAATTAAGAAATGAGAAGAATATTGGGAAGAGGAAAAGACTCATCAAAGAATGGATTAGACATAGAGGAAGTAGATGTTTCTAATTATTGACTAATTTATGGCGGACACTCACAAACTGATGTGGGATTTTACAGTTCCTACTCTCGAGGATATCTATTTGGGTGTGGGTATAGTGTAAATGGTTTGGGTAAAAATTTGGGATAATATGAATACGTTTAAGTTAAATTAGATATGTTTGTTTTGTTCTCTTTGGACGTTCAGCGGATAATTTTTTGTTCTATTAAATTGTATTTTCATAATGGTAATGGCTTAAGAAATAATGTATACATGAATGTATTCAATTGTATATCGCGTACAGGCTCTTAGCCTCTGCGATTATTGTTTATGAGTCAATAAACTATATTATTATTACGTTGTTGTATGTGGTTTTTATTGAACATTTAGATTAATTGTAACAATCATGAATTATGGTTCAACGAATATAACTAAGCAGTTATATTCGTTGAACCATAATTCATGATTGAAAGCGAAATTAAAAAAGAGGGGTGCCAAATTATGCGGATTAAAAAACAGCAAATTGATAATTAAGTTGGTTCACTGTTTCGAAACACATTTATTGTCAAAAGAATGCTTATTTACCGAATTTATAGCTATTTTATAGTTTTTATTTTCCAAGTCTCTAAGGCCCAGTTTCACCAAACAGCACTTGATCCCTGATTGATTAAACTCCGCTTGTTACTAAAGCAGGCTTAACAGTGTTTTCTGTTTCACCATGCATCAACCCGTCCGGAGATGATCGCGATTAACCAAATCGCGATTAAATAGTCAAACCATTTGGCAACGTTGTGAACAACAAGTTATAATAGTGTTCTGTATCGTATTAGCAGTGATGTCCACCATTGGCGCTAGGTGTCAGGTGTCATTCATTCATAACTCATAACATTTCAAATCATTTGTCATCTTGTAAACAAAAAACAAAGTTAATTTTTGCCGAAAATGTCGAGTGATGTGCTTCGAAATGTCGGAAACTTGCAGAAGTTAAAAAGAAATTATCCCATTTCACAAAACTACACATTCTGGAAAAAAAACTATATAAGTAATTTTATTAACTTATTTATTTTTATTAACAAGTTTAACTGCTTCTTAAATAATATTTCAATCAAACATATCAATAAATTATTCTTCGCAATAAATTTCATAAAACACAAAAACAAAGTTTACGTGTATTTTAAATGGGAAATAGTGAGCCTATACATATAGTCATATTTTGATAAAATTGACCCAAAAATTAATAATTTCCGGAAAAATAATTACATAGACAAGAGTTCCATACTGATAAATAATTATTAATCTCAACTTGAAAGGTTATAATCCTCCAAAAATGGCCGATTAGTGCTAAATCGCGATTGGTCGATTAAATGGCGCTTTAGAGTGTGGTGAAACGCTACATTACATTAATCGTGATCTAAGGCCTCACTTAAGAGCCAAGTCAAGATTAAAGCATTTGGTGAAACTGGGCCTAAGTCAGGAATAATAATTTCAATGAAAACGTAAAAGAAGTTATAGGAATCGATATAATTTCTAATATTGAGTAGCTTTCTGACAGTTTATAGGGCGTGCCAAAAAAGTAAAGTAATTCGTCAATAATTCTTGTACGAAGAATCATTAAAAATTAAAAAAAAAGGAAATTTTCGCACCCGTCGATTTCCAATTTCAAAATAAATATATCTTGTGCTTTTTTGCAAATTTCTTTGGAAAACTTCTCCAAAAGAAGGAAAATTTGAAATTTTTTTTTCAGTCACACCGCTCGAAAAAGCATAGGGAGAGCTGCTTTTGAAATTAGAAATCTATAGATTCGTAGATTTTCCTTGATAATAATTAGTAAAAGAATAATGGTTTGATTGCAGTTACTACTAAATAGTACACTATTTCCTAATTTTTTAAGAAAAAATGGCACAACAAATTTTACTTTTCGCCACATCGCTGAAAAGGTAATCAAGTTACCTTTCATTTGATGTATCACAATCCATATATTCCCATTTGAAAAAATTAGGTGCGGGGCGTAGGGAGTGAGAAATATCGAATTCAAAAAAGCACAGGATAAATTTCTTTTGAAATTGAAAATCGACGGGTGCGAGGATTTTCCTTAATTATTCTTCATACAAGAATTATTGACGAGTTACGTTACTCTTTTGGACGTTGTATAGTATTGTGACTTTGAAAAGTGTTTCACCTGACTTATATAGAATAAATATTATCACTATTTTTTTTAGAAGTTTACGAAAACAATAGTAGAAAGACTGAGTGTACTGTAATTCATAGAAAGATCTTCATTATGATATTGAACTAGTACTCAGTGACTCTAGTAGTCTAGTGAATTATATTCACAATGAGTAACTTTTTTAAAAAGGGCAAGTTAACTCAGAGCTAACAAAAGCATTATAATTTTTTATGATTAGTGCCATTGGATTAGGGGCAGATTATTCAGAGTATATGTGAATTTGCTACTGGTATAGGACCAAAAACAGTTTGCAAACTCATAGCTTGAGTATGTTATTCAATATGGGGTATCAAAAAAACACTTATACAAAAAAAAAGAATAGAGAATGAACTCTGACAAATTAAACTGAATTGTTCTCCTGAAAAAATTTAAAACCTTACATTTGAGATAGAAAAGACGAAAGTACAATATCACCAACTGAAAAATAAATGATATGTGTTTCGATCCACGTCCTGATAACATTCGTGATACTAAACAATGGAATTATAATGTTGAAAAATAACTGTGTTATTATCAGGTGTGTGAATAAGTCTTTCCCGTTTTTTTTTCAAATTTTGAGCCTTTATTGTGAAAAAATGGTTACAAATGAATTATTGAAAGTATTGGCCATCGCTAGTTACAACTTTTCCCCATCTTTCTGGCAACATACGAATCCCGTTGCGAAAAAATTCGACCGGTTTGGCCTCTATCCAGTCATCCACCCATTTTTTGGCTTCCTCGTAGGAATGGAAGTGCTGGTCAGCCAGGCCATGCGTCATCGATCTGAAGAGATGGTAATCAGACGGAGCAATGTCTGGACTATACGGCGGGTGGGGTAGGACTTCCCATTTGAGCGTTTCTAAGTATGTTTTCACCGGCTTTGCAACATGTGGGCGAGCATTGTCATGTTGCAAAATAACTTTGTCGTGCCTGTCGGAGTATTGTGGCCGTTTTGTCGTCGATAGACCTCGCCTGTGATCCTTTCATTCGGTTTCAGAAGCTCATAGTAAACCACACCTAGCTGGTCCCACCATATACAGAGCATGAGCTTGGCGCCATGAATATTTGGCTTGGCCGTCGATGATGATGCATGGCCGGGTAGTCCCCATGATTTTCTTCGCTTCGGATTATCGTAACGGATCCACTTTTCATCGCCAGTCACGATACGATGCAGAAAACCCTTTCTTTTATGTCGCTGAAGCAGCTGTTCGCAAGTGAAAAAACGCCGTTCGACGTCTCTCAGCTTCAGTTCGTACGGCACCCAATTTCCTTGCTTTTGGATCATTCCCATGGCTTTCAAACGCTTGGAAATGGTTGTTCGGTCAACTCCCAATGCTTCAGTAAGTTCTTCTTGCGTTTGACACGAATCTTCATCAAGGAAAGTCGCCAATTCTTGATCTTCAAAGATTTGCGGCCGCCCGGAACGCTCCTTGTCTTCCACGTCGAAATCGCCACTTTTGAAGCGTCGAAACCATCCGCGAACACTTGAATCATCGACACAACCTTCTCCATAAGCTTCCTGAAGCAACCGATGCGCCTCGGCAGCAGATTTCTTCTAATTGAACCAATAAAGTGAAACTTCCCGCAAATGACGTCGACTCGGCTCAAATTTCGACATTTTCACGATTTCAAAAATTTATGATGCGAAGAAATTTCAACTAATGTGTTAGTGTGGAATTGTTGACAGATGAATAAGCTTTGATTATGACATATGTAACCATTAAATACTCGCACAGTATTGGTGGCGCCATCTCTTACAAAAAACGGGAAAGACTTATTCACACACCTGATAACTATTGCTTTTCAGAGAAAACTTTGACAGGCCGCACGCAACAGTGGCGCCAATTGATTGTACCTCCCATTAAAATGAAAAATATCTACTAGCAGCAAAATATTCTGAAAAGCTGTAACACAATCCAAACACACATTTTCGATTTTCTCTTCTCGTCATTCCCATTGCTATTATTAAGGGTCAAATAAACACAAAGCAAGCACATAATGTGATTTTTATAGTCATCTGAAAAACCGTCTTTTCCCGCCTGGAATCGTTAACTTTTATGTCTTATAGAAACGTTTATATCAAGTCGTTATCACACGAAGTGCACATTTGAGATGCACTGTACGAATATGAAGCAATATTGGTTTCATTTCACGGTTCCTCCATGTCATGTTTTATTCTCGTGTTTGAGAGTAATTACTTATTGGTGTCAAAAGCCAATGTATGTGAGACAGTAAAAATATACTTTCTATAATATTATTATCACAATGAAATATTTATTGGATATTCTGGAGTAATTGAATTACCCCTTGTGCTTTTAATTCTCCAATTGAATTTCATAGAGACGCTGAATTTGTCTATTTCAGTTATCCTGCACTTAAAGTGTTGTTGAAGTCAACAAACTGACAACTGGTGATGGTTTGTATATATCAGCACCATCTAGACTGGAATATGATATTAAATTATTCTTGGAGAAATACATTATCTTATACTGGGAGAACTAATTCAGGCTAATATAGAGTTTGTTTATACCGGTATGTGATTTCAACCTGAATACAATCTCTTATGATTGTAACACAGGGCAGTCAAGTCCTTATGCTTAGTTTACCATAGCTGAAAGCTGAAGCGCACTTCTGGTTGAATGGCTACGTCAACAAACAAAACTGCCGCATTTGGAGTGAAGCTAATCCTCAAGTGTATGTCGAAACACCGTTACATCCAGAAAAACTGACTGTTTGGAGCACTTTATGGGCTGGTGGATTCATTGGTCCGTACTTCTTCAAAAACGATGATGGCCAGAACGTTACAGTCAATGGTGATCGGTATAGAGCAATGATTACTAAATTTTTCATTCCTGAATTGAACAATCATGATGTCCAGGAGCTGTGGTTTCAACAAGACGGCGCAACATGTCACACAGCTCGTGCCACAATCGATTTATTGAAAGACACGTTTGGTGACCGCCTAATTTCACGTTTCGGACCTGTGAATTGGCCTCCAAGATCTTGTGATTTAACACCGCTAGACTACTTTCTGTGGGGCTATGTAAAGTCATTGGTCTATGCGGATAAGCCACAAACCCTTGACCATTTGGAAGACAACATTCGCCGTGTTATTGCCGATATACGGCAAAAAATGTTGGAAAAAGTCATCGAAAATTGGACGTCCAGATTGGACTACATCCGAGCCAGCCGTGGCGGTCATATGCCAGAAATCATATTTGAAATGTAATGCCACAAGATTATCTTGTGGATGAATAAAATTCATGTCAATCGAATAATCCATCGTTGTTTTATTACAATTTGAAGTTCTATAGCTCTAAAAAAACACCCTTTAGTAGATAGTCGAGGTGATGGTGGATGATGTTACGTATGCCTCTAGTGAGGAGAGTATCACCCTGGGAGTACCACAGGGAAGTATCTTTGGACTTCTTTTTATGATGTTTGTGAACGATCTTCCTGAATTCCTTGATCAGAAAAATCAAGAAACAAATTTATATGCAGATGACATAAACATTGTCACAGATTCAACAGCTTCAGATAAGATACTCGGATGCTTTATCAAGAATTACTCGGTGGTGTGATATTAATGACATGATGCTCAACAAGAATAAAACAGTAACAGAATATGTTGCTTTCTGTACTGATCGATTGGGACCACCCCTCCCACAAATTCCACTACTGAATGGCACTGTTGCGAGAATTTCATTATCAACTAAATTCTTGGGGGTTAACCTCTATATAATCATATGAAATGGAATATCCACGTCGAATACCTCAATAGGAGACTATCATCGGCTCCCTTTTCACTACGTGCCCTCAGAATGCATGTGGTACATTCTGAGGGTGGCCTATTTTGATAGTTTCCTATCTTTAATATTATATGGAATTGTATCTTGTGTTACTTTACTGAAAGAATTTTCATAACTCAGATATTGGTTCTACGTGGGATGCTGAGGATGAGATAAGGAGAATCTTGTCGAGGAAAGTTTAAGGAAACTGGAATTCTTAAAGTGACAGCATTGTATACAGGGTGTTCCAAAGAATAAAAAGAAAATACATCAAAAATACAGATCATCTGTTACAACTATCTAGGTATTCTCCTATATTATATGGCTCTATTTCTAAGGATAACTTAAAAGCTTGCTGCTTGAATTTTTTGAAAATATTCACCGAATTTTAAAAAGTTCCATGCACATGAATTCCACATTATTCTTACAAAGTGAAAGATTGACAGATGGACAAAGATATGACTTCTATACTGATCAAAATAATTACAATTTTTCTGCATTAACAGAAGACATTTGTATATACAGGGTGTTCCAAATTAAGTCGGCACTCCGTTATATTGATGCTATGATGTCGGTTAAATGGGCAAACTGGTAGCATTATTAGTAACCTTCTCGATGACGGAAAAAAAATTGACAACCGCGTTGTCATAATATTTCATAAAATGATATTTTTTCAATGGAACTCCCTATATTTTTTCATGAATTTCGATTCGAAATAACATTCTCAACAACAAAGCTCATATCACCTTTCTTGCTAAAGTGGAAAATGAGCGACTTATTTGGAAATATTTATTTCTTTCACTAGTACAAAAAATTTATGTTAAGGTGAATAAAATCTTATGATTGTCCAAACACCAATATTTTGTACTTACAGGAATGACACTATTTTGTTACTAACAGCAAAATAAGACAGTATAAAGAAATAATTGCGCTGGGATGTGAACTCGTGAAACCCATGATCATCATGTCGCATCACCACTCAATGGACACCACTTAGGTATTTGGTATTAATGAACAAAACGATAAGTTCCATCTTGGAACACCATGTATATACAAATGTCTTCTGTTCGTGCAGAAAAATTGTAATTATTTTGATCAGTATAGAAGAAATATCTTTATCCATCTGTCAACCTTTCACTTTGTAAGAATAATGTGGAATTCATGTGCATGGAACGTTTTGATGTTCAGTGAATATTTTCAAAAAATTCAAGCAACAAGCTTTTAAATTATCCTTAGAAATAAAGCCATATAATATAGGCGAATACCTAAATAGTTGTAAGTTGTAACCGAGGTTGTAACAGTTGATCTGTATTTGTGATGTATTTTCTTTTCATTCTGTATGGTTGTGCAATGATTATGAGAATAAACGTATCATTTACTTTGTTTATTCATTCAAAATGCAGATGTTAGTAATCTTTGTTAAAATCCATTGACAAAATGTCGTTCTGGCTTGATGGCCAGGCGGATTAAGAGCTTGCACGCCTTGAATATGGAATGGATAGAAGAGTTGTTGATGCATACTTCTCCAGACAAGGGATCCACTTATTCCTTCTTCCACTGAAATTCTTCTTTCATTTGTACCGGGCTTTTATGTCACAATATTTAATGTTTGCTCTACAATTTCTGGAGAAGAGTAAGCCTCTGTATAACGGCAACGTGCACTCATTTCAATATCAGAATAAGGCATTTCAAATTCGGAAATAATATATTTTTCTTAAAAACTGTAACAACTCGAATCAGATGCAAAAACTCAATAAAAGTACGTAAATGTCATATGAAAACCCAATGTTTTATGCTATCTGTGATTTTTTTTAATGATCCGACTGCAAAACATTTTGATCATAAGTTCAATGAACAAGACATCTGAAAATGAAAATAAATCGAATAATTCTCTACTCATACGAATATTTTTGCAGTGAACTATTTGAAATTTTGTTTAATGAATGAATTCTCAATGAAGTTCTCATGAAATCTTATTCGATTTTCATGATGTATAAATAATTGAATATCTGTTCACTTTTCAGTGCCAGAAAGGAGTCTAATGGTACGTCGAATGAGTGCTGGTCAAGGCAAGATCAGGGTGCAATGTTTAGCGGAAGGAGTTTACCCGAATCCAATAGTGATGCTATATTCATTAGAGAGGTGAGTTTTTGGTAGTTCTGATTGATAAAAATATTCAGGTATAATATCACAAGAGCACAATCAATGGTCTATTATACACCGAGTCCCTTGACGTAGTTCACGAGAGCATCACGGGTGGTATTTCGCGAACTACGTCGAGAGAAGAGGTTCATATATAATCGAAATATATTGTCTAGATAGATAGATATATAGAATTTATTGGTCTCATAATATCAAATGACATAAGACAAGTCAGAATAGAAACAAATTGAAAATTGAATTGAAAACTGAAACCAGAATTTACCCTTAAAATACAAGAACTAAGCAATTATTTTAATAAACAAATACAGTAACGCAATAAATAAACATATAGAAGATACTTAAAATCATTAGAAACACACAAGTAAATCAAGCTAAGTGAATGTTGCAGTTCGGACATAGTTCAATGAGTTTTCTCAAAATATTCCCCAACAGAATAAGGACACATGTCAACAAGATAGTTCTTTATTTCCTTTTTAAAATTATGCACTAAGGTTATATCTTTAAAACATTGGGGAATCCAGGGAAGCCTATAATAAAGTTTAATTCCCATTACTAAATGTGATTTCTTAAATATTTCTATTCGCTGGTAAGGTATAGAGAAGTTTGATTTATATGTTGTGTCATGAGCATGAATATCACTATTCTTTATCTATCTATCTTTGTCTATGACTGAGTTGGTATTCGTTACGATTATAGTCACGAATTAACTGAAAATTCATCGAGTGGTTTTTTTATTTTGAGCAAATATTTTAAGTATTTTCTTCATAATTCATTTCACTGGGAAAATAATAAGTTACAAATATTTGATCTTGGTACTCTGGTACTTATACACTACTACCTTTTTCATGGTTTTCTATGCTATCATATGTCCTAAACGTCTTACCTTTTGAGATGCAGGGTGGTAAAATTTTCAAAAATAAATCATTTATTAATAATATCTACAATACCACTTAGATAAATTTAATGAAATTTGACATAAATGTACTATGAATCGAGAGGTATTCTTAATGTATCAATTTTTTTAAATTTTCACCAGTGGTGTTCGTACGTAATTTGACCTGCCTATTTTGGCGGACATTGATGGTATGCCACAAGTTTTCCATGAAAAAAAAATATTTTTGAAATTCCCAATCATTTTTTACCAAAGTTGATTACCTGACATTTTTCAATCCGATGCACGGTTTTCGCTTGAAAAAATAAAAAACTTTTCTCTTTATGATCATAACAATTTCGTAAATACATACATATGACAATATCTTCATGCAGAGACATACGTAGATTTTATTTTTTTAGATGAAACCCGTGTGTTGGATTTAAAAATTCAAGAGATCTGATTTGCTCATAATTGAATACAGTTTCTTTTTTTTTATTTTAAGAAAACTTAACCCCCCTGTATCTCAAAAGGTAAGACGTTTAGGACATATGTTCATATGAAAAAATCACCCTCATAAATATTGACATTCAATTAGGAAATACTCTATATAATTTTATGAGATTTCTTTTTTTAATCTTGGTCTTTTTGGACCTTTTGAGGGATATTGCCAGGTCGAATTCGTTAGAATTAATTTTTACAAAAACGTTTTAAATCATGTGAAAATGGCATAATCCTTTTTATGGTATTTGGTTGTAGTTTTTCGTATACGTGAGCAAAAATGAACTTGTAATTGAACACAGTAATGATTGGCTAGTTGTCAATCTAACAATTGTAACAAATATATTGAACCTTAACACTTATCATCTTATCTGATGGAATTTCATAATGACAACGTTATGTCACTCAATTCTGATGACATAAAGAAGCTCATTAGTCCCAAAATGAATTCATTATGGTATCTACCATAAAGAAAATCTATGTGAAAAACTTGTGATGGTAAGATCACTCACCTATTAATATTTGAAACTACCCATATAATTTCATTTCTTATCTTTATTTCTCCGCGAACATTCACTCTCCTCCGACTGTTTTCTAATATCATGTAATAATAGAATTCCAATACTTACCAATGAGCAATTTATAAGGCCTCAGATAACGAGTCATTCATTACAATTGTAGTAATCTTTTTCTATGGATCGCATGCTCTCCTGAAATCAAAAAGAATATTACATTATAGATAGTCATACTATTTCTGTATTTCAAATGCCATGGATATATGCTAGTTGATATTGATCTATTATAAAGGGTTGTAATTTATCTAAACGAAATTGTACTATTCAAAACATTACTTCTGAAATTGAAATTGTCCTGCTATGAATATAAATTGCTTAATATTCATCTATTAGACTGGATGGCTATTTATCTGAACGAATTTATATTATCTTAGAGAGTAGATTTTCTATATGTGGCATCCAAAGACGCAATTAACGCATACTGAGAATCCTCTGCCTACAATCAATGCTTTCCTCATTTTTCTTCAATATTGTGCTTGAATTTTCTTCGATTTTGATGATTCGATGAACACGTAATATTGAATTTAGCTTAAGAGGTGTCTATACCATTTCAGCGATCATTTAAAAAAGTTTTACGCTTTATTTTACGCTAGGGAGCATCGATTTATATGAGGTTTTCATCATTATTCATTTTGAAAATTTTGTAATTGCGGAAAGTTCCTATTTAAACATTTTTTTGGAATTGAAAACAAAGAATTATATGAATTTTTATTGAAGAATGAATATAAGCTTGATATAACTTTCAGAACAAATATACATTTTTTTATGAATTCTTAAATAAAATATTACACAAAAAGTCTTGTCAAAGGCTGAAAAAACAGTTATTCTAAAATTAAAAATGAAGACGAAAAACGTTTCCAGAATTCTTGGATGTGGTAGAAAAGGACGCTAACTCAGGGGTACGTTAGAGATTGCTTCACTCTTCCTAAAAAGTGGTAGGATCTCAAAAATGTTAAGAAGAAAGGAGCAGTTTAACTTCGGCAGATCACGTGAATGCCACGAGTTATAAATCCCCCTTAAATTTGTTATCTTCAAGATTCATGAATAACCTAATTCAGATCTTTTGTCAAGGAGATATTGGGTATTTCTTTACCAATATTCTTTTAGAATCTTATATAGTGCTGATGATGTGATCAGCCTGAAATTTTATAAAATGCTTTAGATTGTTATAAACTAACAACATCCAAAATCTGGACGGTTCTGGGGTCAAGTAAATATTGGTCTCCGATATTGTTCTTGAATTTTCTATGGTTCTGGTTACGTGATACATATATAAGAATCTGTACGAAGTTTAAAAACTATCATTTTACCTCTGAATACAACTTTTCATCACGATCGAATCTGTGGTTTTGAAATTAATGTTATGACAAAATTTCAAACAGCACGAGCAGGTATTTGACGAATGGGTGGAATAGATTTGTAGCCTTTATTGAAGAACTTTGGCCACCCGAACAAGAACCGGGCCGGTTAAACCAATAAGGCAGGAGAGCGGCAAAAGATACAGGGCTTAACTCTATTAATACATGCAGTCCAAGTACAGTGCATCCCATTTTGGGTGAGACTGCCAGGTTTCTCGCTTGTTATTTAAGATAGAGCCTTGCGGTTTTCACGTTCCTGTCCTACTTTTTCGTGAAACTCAAGTTGGTCTAATCAGATTTTGCATAACTGTTTCCGTTCAAGAGATACAGGGTGATTTTGGAAATTGATACTTTTCGGACCCCTTCTTTATCTCCGAAGTTATTAGAAATAATGCTGAGGTAAAAACTACATCTGAATCAGAATTTTGCGTAGAATACAGTGGCGTACTCAATTTTTTTTTCGGGGTATGGTTTTGAAGATTCAACACAAACCTATATTTTTTTTAATGGAACACCCTATATATCATTACTTCGTTGAATTCGTTATTTTTTTCCCTTCAAAATGATATCTGATACTATATAGGTAGGATGGTCAGAAATGTTAAAAAAACACTAAAACATCAAATAATGATGATTTTTTGTTAATGAGCAATGGATTTTCCATATGAAAAAAAGGATTAATTGGATAATTTTCATTTGTGATTTGTATTTATAGTAGAGTAAACAAACAAATATAATACACTCATCACTAATATGAAAAACAAAATATAGATACCTACCTAATAGCAACAAATGAATAATAAAAAAATTCATAAACATTGCAAAATATCTTACAGATTAAACTGTTCAAATTGCTGTCCATTTTCCCTAATACCTAATACATATAATATACTACAGTAAAAGACATAACAGTCTCGAAGAACTTCGTGCATCAAGAGAGGCAGTTTTCCAGGATTTACAAAACCGCCCTTTTATAATATTAAATGCACTCAGGTGTATTGAAAAGTTTTGTCAATTATGTATTAGAGGAAAATGGACAGTAATTTGAACAGTTTAAGCTGTAAGATATCATGCAATGTTTATGAATTTTTGTATTATTTATTTGTTGCTATTAGAGGTAGGTACCCAGTGACGGCTCGTCAGGGTCGGCAGGGTCGGCCGGGCCGACCCAAAAATTATCGGGAAATAGAAAATAGTTCTAGATATTCAATTCATTCAAACTCAATCGGAGTTATCGATTTCGATATCCAAATTCCCTCGGTAATGAATATTTCCACTCAGAACAGGAAAATATAACTTATACCGGCCAATATTTTCTTTCGGACCCACCTAATATTCGATTTCCAAAACATCCAGCGTTGTTATTCCCTTTCATAAATTGTAACAAACCACAATCGTAAATGGTTACTTTTCGTAACATCACCCCAAACAAGTTATTCCAGAATTGTACGTAACACTGTAACATTAGGTCTGAAATGTAACACAAATGTTACAATTATACAATTGCAACTCCTGGAATGTCACTGAAAGCATCTCATCACGTTAGGTCGGCCAAGAGCCAATGGCGGAACCAGCGCTACCGAGAGCGCTACGTAAAGGAAAAGATACTACGACATACGCCCAGAATACGTCCACTCAGTAGAACGGCACAACAACTCGATGTTAGGTCGCTTCCCAATACACAGGGTCGGCTGGCCGGTTATCCTATTGCAGAGCGTCAAGCAGCAACTTTTCACAGTTTATTTCAAATATTTGATAATTAAATGAATAGTTAATTATGAGACATTATGTCTTGATCAGAAAAGAACTTATTTATGCCGTTCGATAGTAGCTATTGATTTTCAGATCATGAAAATATAATTAATATATTCAAATGAATGGTTGATTATGGGATATAACGTCTTCATCAGAAAAAAACTTATTTATGCCGTTCGATAGTAGTTAGGTATTGATTTTCTGATCATGTACTGGGACAATGCTATCTTCGGCAATTCAAATATGCTGAATGGTATTACGGAATTCATTTTCTCAAATAATATTGTTTCCGATGTTCCTGAATTATATAAGTTATTTTGTATGAGTTTGTCCCTGCCACCAACATCCGCGTCAGTAGAAAGAAGTTTTTCAGCGCTCAAAAGAATAAAATCTTTCAGTAGGAACATGATGTCTCAAGACCGTTTAAATAACCTGGCACTGATATCAATCGAAAGAGGTTTAGTTATAGAACTAGCCAGAGGAAACATTTTTTTCGAGAAAATAATTGATGACTTCGCGACAAAGAAAGATCGTCGAATTGATTTGATCTATAAAAATGAATAAAGGGTACGCAAGCTCATACATTTTCGACCAGAATACATGCGGTCATTTCCACAATATTTTTTGTGGTCTTTATAAGATTTTTTTATATTTTATACATTTATTTATGTTTTCGTGAGAGGTTTTCTCTATGTTTATTCAAATATATATTTTATGTTGATAACTGAATATTTTATTATTTCTGTTTTTTCAAGAGTTTCATTTTATTTCAGTTTTCATTGATTTGAGAATTACATTTTTATATTGGGTTATAATAGGGCTATTCTAGGTGAGGTTTCCCATTAAAAACAAAAAACCAACGCGTCCTCTTGGGTGACGTGGAAATCTATTTGTTTATATATATTTATTTATATAGTTATAAGTATGATAAGGGGTGTGGGAAAATTTATTGTATATATATGTGTGTGTGGCCGACCCACATCTCGAGGGCACGAGCCGTCACTGTAGGTACCTACGTTTTGTTTTTCATGTTAGTGATGAGTGTATTATCTTTGTTTGCTTACTCTACTATTCATAAAAATCACGAATTAAAATTATCCAATTGAACCTTTTTTTTACATGGGAAATCAATTGCTCATTAACAAAAAATCATCATTATTTGATGTTTTAGTGTTTTTTTAACATTTCTGACCATTCTACCTATATAGTATCATACATCATTTTGAAGGGAAAAAAATAACGAATTCAACGAAGTATTGATACACATGGTGTTCCTTTAAAAAAATATAGGTTTGTGTTGAATCTTCAAAACCATACCCCGAAAAAAAAAATTGAGTACGCAACTGGATTCTACGCAGAATTCTGATTCAGACGTAGTTTTTACCTCAGCATTATTTCTAATAACTTCAGGGATAAAGGAGGGGTCCAAAAAGTATCAATTTCCAAAATCGCCCTGTATCTCTTGAACGGAAACAGTTATGCAAAATCTGTTTAGACCAACTTGAGTATCACGAAAAAGTAGGACAGGAACGTGAAAACCGCAAGGCTCTATCTTAAATAACAAGCGAGAAATCTGGCAGTCTCAACCAAAATGGGATGCACTGTACGCTCATCAGAAACGAGAGCTTGCTGATGAGTTGATAGACGGAGAAGATTCCAACAACGGGGACATTAGACCAACCACCGAGGTCATTAAGGAGCACTTTGAAGGGATCTTCTCAAGTGAGTCACCTAGAGACGACACGCCTGTTCCCGACTTCGCCCCCTCTCCATGCGATATATACTCGCCCATAGGTCGTCCTGAGATCGCCGACTCCATTGAGAAAATGGGAAAACCACCGGAGGACCTGATGGCATAGATTCCACCAGACTAGCTAGGATCCCCATTGTCACACTCGAACTATTGGCAAACCTGATGCTGTTCTCATCCCCAAGTCCAACGACAACCTCGAACTTGCGGGAAACTGGAGACCAATAACAATCACTTCCATCCTGATTCGTCTGGTCAACAGGATTGTGGCCCAAAGACTGTCCAATTCCATCACCCTGGACGAATGTCAACGAGGTTTCACCAGGTTGGACGGCTGCTTCGCGAACAACATAACGTTGCAGTCGATAATCAAAGAAAGAAGGAAGCAAGGCCGCCCTTTCACCATCATATCCCTGGACGTACAGAAAGCATTTGACCGAGTTTCCCACCACTCTATTGACAGGGCTCTGAGGCGTTTTCGTGTGGATAAAAGCACCGCCGATTACATCATGGCAACATTCTTCGACCAGTCTACAACAATGTACTGCGGCGGAGTCGAGGTTGTGGCCCTTTCACACAAATATTCATGCTTGATTATTCATGAGTTGTCATGAATATTCAACGATTCGTTAAATATTCAACGAGTATTCATTGATTATTCAGTGATTATTCAATGAATACTCAGTGATTCATCAATGATTACTCAATGAATATTCACTGATTAAACTCATGTTTTAATGAACCAATAAAATACGAGCGTTTTGATGAGTGAATATACTTATACTGGTATAATCGTTTTGATTGCGATAATTTCCACAATAACGTAATTGGACGTTCGTCAAAAAAAAAAAATAAAAGTCAAGCTCAGTGAAATGTCATTGAATTTTGCAAAAGGCAGCGCTACCGCTACAATTATAGTTCAGTAGTACCATAGTATATAGTTATACTATGGTAGTACTCTGGTTTTACGTTTTACCGAAAAAATTGTCATATTTTTATAATCAAATTGTCGTTTGGTAAATGCAGAAATTTTTTTTATTACATGACAACGTACAAAATACAATAGATCCTTAAATAGACGCAGTAAAACCTTTGCTGGGACAATACAATCTACATAGACCCATAACAGGTCAACATGTACAAAAAGAATAATCAAGCGGATTTTGAGAACATTCAATCCTTCAAGAATACAATTCGTATTCAATTATACGAAATTTTCAAAAAACTTTGTTTACTGATTCAGTCTTGTTAGAGAAGGATGTTACTCCAGTTGATGTGTGTACATTTTGAAACCTCAGATTTGAAAGAATAGAAAGATTCGTCGATTCGCAATTCAGAATCAAGCAATATTTGAGCACTTAAATAGAGTAATGTCTAGGAATGGCAATGCAGACGGAATAGGAGAGCGAAACTCTGCAATCGATTAAATTTTATTGCTAATTTTATTGCTAAATTCCTATTTTAGAATCTTAAATTCCATTATTATATTTTTTCATTGATGAAATCCCAATTCTTTTAATTTTTCTCTGGATCGTTTTTACTATTAAATGAATAATTTTAATTCTATTGTATCTATCAATTTCAATATATGTAATTTCCAGTAATTTTAATATTATTAAATATTTATTAGTAAATCACAAAATCCTGTTTTATTTTTTTTTATGATAATTTAAATTAACGTGTCTCAGCAGCTAGACCATTGTTTTAATAATTTCTGAATAGTGAGTTGAGTGATCATTCAAACTTTCATTCGTAACTTCACAAATGATTCATAAATATCCAACTACTCACTGAATACAAAACTTTTCACTGTATAATCAGTGAATACCCAACTATTCACTGATTATTCATGAATAGAATAGTAGTCATTGATTATTCAACTATTCAGTGAATACTCGACTATTCACTAATTATTCATGAATAGAAAAGTAGTCATTGATTATTCAACTATTCAGTGAATACATAACTATTCACTGAATATTCGAATATTCATGAATATTCGAATAATTCAAAATGCAATTATTCGAATAATCATTCAATGAATATTCAAATAATTCATTCATGATTCCCAGCCCTAGTTGTGACCCTTTCACTGAGGAGGGGGGTGAAACAGGGTGATCCGTTGGCTCCAATAATTTTTAATATGGTTTTGGATGAGCTCATCTCCGGCCTCAAGATCAGGAAGGAAATCGGCTTGGGCGATTTGGATATTTCGGTGTTGGGATAGGCGGATGATCTCCTATTGCTGGCTGAAAACGACAAAGACGCTCAGTTCCTGCTCAGGCTGACATGCGATTTCATGGAGTCTCGCAAGCTGACGCTGAATCCAGCAAAGTGTCGTTCCATATCCATGGCCGTGGTTCCGTCGAAGAAAAAGCTGTATCTGCAGACCACATCGAAGTTCTACATCTCCTCTGCCCCAATACCGGCCATCAAGAGTGTAAAAGATACCTTCGAATACTTGGGTTATCATTTCACAAACTCCGGCGCCACTCCCTGTTCCATTGCCAGTCTGGACTACTTGGCTGGCAGGAATGTAGCAGATAAGGTGAACACAAATATTGCGGCCTCGAACGCTCCTTTAAAAAACAGCAAGTTAAATAATTCGGACACGTTGTTTTTATTTCCAGTGACCGAGACAAATATTGAAAGTGCATTCAAAGCTCTCAAAAACAAGAATTCTAAGGACATCTATGGAATATCAGTGTCTCTGGTGAAGCGATCTTTACCATTCATAAAAACAGTATTGTGTAAAATCTTGAATGATTGTATTGAGCAGGGAATATTTCCTGAAAAACTGAAAAGGGCAAAAAAAGGAGACCTTGAGCAGTGTTCTAATTATAGACCAATTTCTGTCCTTCCGGCATTTTCAAAAGTATTTGAGCTTGTCCTAAAAAATAGTCTAGTTGATTTCTTGGAGAAAAGGTCACTGCTTCATGCGAGTCAACATTTCAGAAAGTCAAAATCAGCAATAACAGCGATGATTGATGTACTCGAGACTGTTCTGGAGGCTTATGAGAACCGTGAAGAGGTGGAAATGACGTGTACCGATCTTAGCAAAGCTTTCGATAGTGTGAACCATGGTGTTCTTTTGCAAAAGCTAGAGTATTATGGTGTTCGAGGTAAAGCATTGGAGATTTCAGCTCATATCTAGCCAATAGATCACAGGTAGTGAAATGGAATGGAGAGATGTCGGATTTACGATCGATAGAGGTTGGAGTACCTCAGGGATCCATTCTTGGTCCGGTACTGTTCGTTATTTTCACAAATAATCTTTTCAGTAACATACCATCCAACAAAACTTGCAGCTATGCAGATGATACTTCTTTCCTGAATAGATCAATGAAGAGGGAAAATTTGATCAAAAAGTCGGAAGATTGTGAAGTGATGGCGCGGGAGTGGTTCTCAGCAAATGGACTATTAATGAATGATTCCAAATCACAAAAAATCATTTTTACGAACAAAGCTGATATTAACACATCTCTATCCTATCTGGGGTTGGAATTCCAGTCCAGTCTGAGTTGGAAGAACCACATTTCTAACCTTTGTCGGAAACTGTCAACTTCCATTTTCATGATCAGGAGAATGAGAAAAATTGCTGGTCCTGATATTGCGAAGCTAACGTACTATTCATCCTTCCACGGTGTGGCCCTGTATGGTGTCTTGCTGTGGGGTCTGAGTACGGATGCTGAGCGAGTTTTAATCCAACAGAAGCAAGCAATACGCGCCATCTTCCACATGAAAAATACAGACAGTTGTAGAGAGGTATTCAAGAGAGAAAGAATTTTGACTATAACGGCAGCCTTTATACTTACTTGCGCCAATTACGTCCACCAAAACCATGATAGGTTTCCGAAAAATTCAAATTTTCACGAATATAACACACGCGAGAAAAATAAATTTGCTATCCCTCCTGCAAGACTAAAGAAGACCCAACAAGGTCCGAATCATACATGTTTAAAAATTTATAATAAACTTCCAGATCATATCAAGGAATTGAGTCCAGCTGTTTTCAGTAAAAAAGTAAAGGAAATATTATTGGATCATACAGTATACAAGTTGAGCGATTTCTTGAATGAGTGAATTTATTTTGTCATTTTTGTGCATATGTGTATTCTTGATATTGTGCGATGATTTGTACTTACATGTTATGATGTTTTTTATTTATATATTGACTTTCAATGCTTTTTACCTGATATGATGTTTTAATTTATATAATGACTGTCAATGCAATCTATATGTTATAATGCTTTTATTTATATTATTGGCTATCAATTACTATTTGTTAATATTGTTGATAATTCAAGATTTTGTTTGGACAAGCCATGTTAATTTTTGATGGCAAATATTTGTACATGTTAGGATTTTCTTGTGTGCAAATAAATATTATTATTATTATTATTACTTGGAATAAACCCAACCACAACAAACGAGATCCGAACCTATCCTGAAAATTTTAAGTTTCTTTTTTCGCTTCTTCCGATTTTACATTCTTGAAAATCGAAGAAGTTACTATATGTAAAAACAACCGGAATTTATTGCTTTAAGAAGTGGATACAGAATGATTGTCTTTTATTTTCGATTCGAAATGAATTTCCATAAAAAAAAATATGTCAATCCAATATTTGATATTTGAATGAAGGCAGCGGCTAGCAGAATAGGAATAGTATATTGTGCAACAAGTGGAGAAAGTGCAACTTTTCTCACGAGTGAGGAAGTTTGTGACACGAGCCTGAAAAGCGCATTTCATAAACTATTTTCATTTTCATTTTTAGTTTGATGCGCCTATTCGATTTCAATAAAATTGACATTTGGCAGTTCTTAAAATTCAACAAAGAGTGATATTTTCTCCGAGACAATATTTTTGTGTCCAAAAGTATGTCTTGTTTTATTAACTGATTTTGCGTCCCTACAATTTGGCGCCGGGCAAAATGTCAGGTATGCCGGTCCTGGCGGTGGCCCTGAATATTTATATGAATTTTTTTTCATTGAAAGACTTGTTTGATCCGTCGCTAAAGTTATTGAACTAATTGAATCATGTGATATTTTTGGTAAAGGAAAAAAGAACTTTTTTATTTGTTACAGAAATTTTTATGGCTTACATTTGAAGAAACATAAATTTTTATAATAAATTCAGAACAAATTGCATTAAAAAATGAATTTTCACACTAATGGGTTCTCTTGAAAAAATATCACGTTGAATTTTTTTGTTTCATGTTTATAGCAACAATAATAAAGAAGTTATGAAAACTGCATTTAACACGATTTTCTCTTTTAGCTAGAAAATTGTTGAACTTTAAGGTTTTCACCAAATTGAGTCTCAAAAATCGAGGCGAAAATTTGCCATTCATTTTTTTTTCTAGCTCCAAGGGGTTCTGAGATCCCCTCACTAGACAACGAATTTGGGACACCCGATAAATTGTCTAATCATACGTACTATTTTCACGAAATCGAATGTAAAGGAATAAATATTTCAGGAAAAAAAACAAATAATGTGACCCTAGACATCGCCGAAGCGGCAAGTATACACCATCAGAAAACGAGAAAAACAAAAGAAACCGCATAACAAGAAATAACCTCCACCTCGCCGAAGCGAAAATTTCAATATATCGACACGAGAATAAAACGACACTCAATATTCCCAGTAGCACCGAACGCTCCTCCGTAAATATATATTTGCGCGGCATCAATAACATATATACAGTATAACCCCGAAAAAAATATTACTTTCTCACGCACAAGGGCGTAGATCTTTTTTTTCTTGGGAGGAGGTAATCGAAAAAAATGTTTTCAAGACAACGCTTACTCATATCTGAAATATGAGAAAAAAAGGTTTGATAACGAAGTTTGAACCAAAAATTACCCGAACTAATAGCATTTTTTGATTCGATTGTTCATACCATTCTTCGATTGTTCCTAAATTGGAGATACAAAAAAAAAATTAAAAAGTTTTTGAAATATTTTAAGAATAGAATGTCCTATACATGGGCTCGCAAATGCTTTGATTTTGAGATAGAGGGTGTTTCTTGTAGTCCTACTTTTTGTGATGCATATATAGTATATCCAAAGTCACATGAACTAATCTATAAAAACACTTGGCCAGAGATAATTGCAAAAGAGTCATAAACCATAGGCGCACACTTTTCAAACCCTTGAGTTGAAAATAATATTTTTGCTTATGTATGGGACTCAGATGTCGATTATTTCAGAAAATTTGTGACGTGAGTAGCTTTTGCTGTCACATCACGAAAATATTTGAGATGAATTCGGAAATATTCTGTTTGAAGATAAGACAAACTAGGGTAAAATAGGTGCATGACCTTGAGATCCTCGAATGACATCCAATTTTCTATGTCAAACTAGCAGCTACGTTGCCGAATTGAATTTTATTTCTTCGTTATTGTAAGGCAAAATTAAGTCCCGCAGTGGAAGCAGAAGGCTAAATGATAATGATGTTCAGGGTGATTCACCGCGATGGCCTATTAGATGTTTATGGAAAACTAATAATAATTTTGTGCTGGAAATTTATACAATTTCCTTTTATACCGGAAACAGAGTACTATTTTCGTATTTCAAACGGCACACCCAGTATATTATTGCATTATCAGATATCTTGGTTGATGATAATTTCAGCAATATGGCAATACTTGAGTATAAGCTCAACGGTTCATAAGTTAAAGAGATTCCTATAGATATCTTATGAAAAGTTTCCTGGAAAAAACCTATATTTTTTTATTAATTCAGTCAATTTTACTTAGGTATAAAAAGAGAGGGGTCTCAAGCTATACACAAAGAGTCATCGAGGAAAAACTAAGGAAAACTGTAATTTCTCATTGAATGGAGTAGTCTACGACTTCCAGAAAACATAAAAAGAAACTAAAAGTCGAAATTTCATGAATTGTAATGAATAATTCGTTAAGATGGTTGAAAATCCATAAACCAAAAAAATTTTCAATTACGAATAATCAATGACATTTCATGAAATGTCAAATTTAGTTATCCAAAATTTCGATTTTAGTTTCTATGTTTTCCGGAAGTCATAGACCGAGTCATAGACTACTCCACTGAGTTAGAAATTGTAGTATTTCCTCAGTTCAAGTTTTTCCTCGGTAACTCTTAAATTCAGAATCAGAATAAATATTCAAAGATATATGTAACCTATTATTAAAACTGTCCCGACTGATGGCAGGAAATGGTGAAATATTTCTACTTTCTATAAAATACTTGGTTGATTTTTCGCTCTGGCTACGTAGCTGCTAATTTGATGTACTTAATCAGAGAGTCTCAAGATCATATGCCTATTCTACCTGAATTCTCAAGCCAGTACTAAAATTGCTAACATCAGAAAATGCAATGAGAAATTTGTTGGTTAATCTTATTTTAATAAATTTTTTCTTCAGTGGAATGAAGATATTTAGGATGCGAAATCGTTTTCTTCAGAACCCGTCATATAAATTCTGAATTTGAAAGTAAATGGAAGAATTTGCGAAATATTCATCTTTTTTTACGACATTTCGAATCTTTTACCGCCAAAAATATTACAAGTGGATTTGAAAAGCCAGGTATATGGCCATTCAATGAAATGGCCTTTAGCGATGAAGATTTCGCCCCCATTGAAGTGTATGCTTCCACCAGCGTGACATCGACTGATATGAATGAGTCAGATATTCGTGAGCAGTCGCCTTCTTTGCTCCAAAATCCTCAAGACATTGTTACCGGAACTGGCGAACCTGAACCTTCCATTTCTGCAGCTGAGGCACAATCTGAACTGAGTTCTTATCTTCCCATAACACCAGAAGTCATAAGACCTTATCCTACAGCTGTTAGAACCCGAAAAACCAATAAAGGAAGAAAACCGGGTAAATCCCTTATATATACAGATACACCTGAAAAAACTGAACTAGAAGAGAGACATAGACAGAAAGAATTGAAAAAATAGAACAGGAAAGGAAAGCCAGAGCTAAAGCTGTGAAACGTAGTTTGAAGGAACTTAATTCAAGACAAAATAAAAAGAAAGCTAAGAAAGTCGAAAGCGATGAAGATTCAGAGGAATCTGAAGAATCGCAATTCAGCTTGCGGGAGAGTTCAACATCTCCAGTAGATTCAGAAATGGACGAAGAGACTGATCATAGCAGTATCAATAATAATTTAAATGTGACACCAGAGAAAATCAAGGAAAATTGTTATGTTTTGGTAAAGTTTGAAAAAAAGACTTCTGTTGTTTATTACGTCGGAAAAGTTCTCTGTCTTTATTCGGATACAGAGGTGCAAATATCTTATCTTCGGAAGAAACCAGGATTATCATGGTCATTCTTTTTCCCTGGTATAGAAGACATACACACTCTGTATATCAGCGATGTCTGTGTGATCCTCCCTGATCCTCAACCACGAACGGGCTGTACAGCTAGAATGACTAGACTTTTTATTTTCGCAGTTAATTTAAATGATTATAATGTGCAATAAGTTCAAAATAACAACCAAATGTATTATTACCTACTTTAAGTTCAATTTGTCAAAGATAATAAAAATGTGACGACTTTAATTGGCTTTTTAATTACCCTGTATGAATCTATCCCATGGCGTAAGAAAGTACCCCAACTACTGTACGAATGTACCCCGTACGTGGGGTACTTTCGTACAAATATCTTATCGCAGAAAAATGACTATAACCCTTTAACCGTTTGACGTACTAGTATCGGACTTTTTTGTAACAAACTAGAATATATTTGTTACAATTAGGTACATAAACTAGATAATTTCGACAATTATTCATAAAGTAAAAAAATAAAATCTAAAGAGTGTACGAAGGGTAACCACTCTCCCTGTTTAATGTGAATTAAACATTGAGGAATGTTCAGAGGAAATCACATTTAAATTCAAATTCCATGGAAAATTATTAGGGAGCAGTTATCGACCTCATGCACTCAATACCATATCTAGGCCAAATAATGTGCGAAATTTGCAGATTCCAGCAACTCCGAAAGGCGGTCAATGACGAAAACTGTGTGTCGTCACAACTAATATAAAAACCATACTCATTGTAATTCTCAACAACATTCTTTTGTTCAAAGTTTCGACGTTAATAAATCATTTTAACTCCACCGCGAGTTTTACTTGGTTTGTAGTGGATTTACAACCCTCTACTCACTACAACTTACTCACTGCTACTTCAACGGAGTTACGAACCGTTGAAGAAAGTAGAAACATATCTTCAGAGGATATCCTCTATAGATACACTTCCCTAAGCCATAAAATTTTGCCAAACATCATAGTCGAAATCATTAAAAGCATCAGTCACACAACGAACTACGTAAAAATGCATTTCAATAATACCCCTATGGACCACACTGGTCTATGTGAATTATTAGAAAGTAACTAAGAAGTGAAAGATGCAGCCAATGAGTGTAACCAAAAACGCCTTCAGTCGTCGTCCCCTCAATGCTACCTTTCGGATTATTATAATTATGTTTTGGAAATTTTGAGGGTAGGTATCTACCCCCAGTACCTCCCCCTATTTCTACGCCATTGCTCCCGCAAGAGACGCCACCGCGTTCACAAATTCCCCCGCACGCCGTACAATATATTTATTCGCGCGGCTTATTTTTCACTCCGACCGGCCGATCTATATATCTCCTCTCAATAAACCAAAACCAAACTCCGCCGGCACGAGAGGAGAAGAAAAAAAAAAACTAATATTAGCCGAATATTGCGTCCCGTCCCCCGGGATAGGGAGAGAGTGAGGGCCTGCGGTCCGCTTCCCATTTCATAAGGAGTAATCCCGCAGAAATTTTATTTCTCCTGCGCCCCGAGGTATCCCGGCCGTCTCTGGCGGAAGAGAAAGGCGAATTTCTTTTCATTTCATAAAATCCGGCTCCGTCGGTGCGTGAAAAGCGTCCGCAGCAACCCGCCGCCGAACACACAGCGGTCATCTAATTTTATGGCGGGCATCCTCGTAATGCCGAGATCTACGGCCCGATGCTGGGCCATATGAGCGGTATTTGCGGCAGCCCCCCCTCCTTCGAGCCCTTATGGGATTTTTCACGTCTCGCAGAACTAAGAGATCGTTTTGACAATGGTGGTAGCTCCCTTGATATATCTCGTATGGTTTCGTGTTTTGCGGGGTTGAGTGCGGAGGACCTCGAGTTCGATAAAATGATAATATATCAACGTTGAAGGGTTGTCCTTCGAGGTAGGATTCAAGGGGCTGGTTTCCCGTTTATATGGATCAGTGGTTCTTACCTTTCCCAGTCAAATTTACGAACCATACAGAAAATACCCAACATTGCTATTGTCATTGTCACCAGTCATTCTCTTTCCTATTACATTTCCCATTTTATCATTTGTTCAAACCGATCAATCGGTTTGAATCCTTCAACATTGTTGACAAGCTGTGGGGTTTAGACTACTCTTACACTTTTGGCTTCTGAGCCTGATCAGTTTGTTGAGCAATATTCCTTCTCATTGAATCTGATCCTTTAACCATATAAACTGAACTAACTACCTTAGACCTAACTACCTAGTTCAAATTGAATAACTTCGTCGCAGAGGTGATCAAGTTTGCAGAAGAAGAATTCATATCAACATGAAATAGGATCCCCCCTTAAGAAAACACGTAAAGAAAAATATGACAAATTAAGGAAAAAAGTGATTACTTCAATGAAGCTCACAAGAATTCAGAATGAAAAATACTAAAAACTGATTAATACTTTACCAAAGACATACATGAGCGAACAGAAAAGATATACAACCAAGCAGTTGCCACCTATCAATAACAGTTTAGTGAGCAATATTAAATCTAGATTTCAAAGTAAATTATGAAGCTACATAAGTATTTTCTGGTCAACCTGCTTCGATTTTTCCCCCTCGAGCCCTTATGGGATTCTTCTCGTCTCGCAGAACTAAGAGATCGTTTTGACAATGGTGGTAGCTCCCTTGATATATCTCGTATGGTTTCGTGTTTTGCGGGGTCGAGTGCGGAGGACCTCGAGTTCGATAAAATGATAATATATCAACGTTGAAGGGTTGTCTTTCGAGGTAGGATTCAAGGGGCTGGTTTCCCGTTTATATGGATCAGTGGTTCTTACCTTTCCCAGTCAAATTTACGAACCATACAGAAAATACCCAACATTGCTATTGTCATTGTCACCAGTCATTCTCTTTCCTATTACATTTCCCATTTTATCATTTGTTCAAACCGATCAATCGGTTTGAATCCTTCAACATTGTTGACAAGCTGTGGGGTTTAGACTACTCTTACACTTTTGGCTTCTGAGCCTGATCAGTTTGTTGAGCAATATTCCTTCTCATTGAATCTGATCCTTTAACCATATAAACTGAACTAACTACCTTAGACCTAACTACCTAGTTCAAATTGAATAACTTCGTCGCAGAGGTGATCAAGTTTGCAGAAGAAGAATTCATATCAACATGAAATAGAAAAATATGACAAATTAAGAAAAAAAGTGATTACTTCAATGAAGCTCACAAGAATTCAGAATGAAAAATACTAAAAACTGATTAATACTTCATAAAAGACATATATGAACGAGCAGAAAAGATGATCAAATCAAGCATTGGCCACCTTTCAATAACAGTTTAGTGAGCAATTATAAATCTAGATTCTACATAATTCATAATTAATAATAATTCAAAAGAATTTCGATTCCTTGAAGATTGTCTCAATGATTTTAATAAACGTACAATATTGTTTGTCGTAACTAGCCTTGAAAAAGAATCGAACTGTTTCGAAACGTCGGCGTTGTTACAATTTAAACAATAGAATAAAATTGTGTCCAATATTCCCAATATTTTCTTATTTATTAAATAACAATGGATGATAACCAACTAATAAATTCTACATAATAATTTCTCTGGTCAACCTGCTTCGATATTTTCTCCCTCGAGACCTTTTGGGATTCTTCACATCTCGCAGAACTAAGAGATCGTTTCGACAATGGATGTAGCTCCCTTGATATATCTCGTATGCTTTGGTGTTTTGTGATCGAGTGCGGTGGAAATTTCGGACCTCAAGTTCGATAAAATGATATCAACGTTGAGGGGTTGTCTTTCATGGTATAATTCAAAGGGCAATCCTGGTTTATATATATCAGTGGTTTTTAACCTTCCCTGTGACTTATCAAGTGTAAGAAACGTACAGGAAATAAAATAAAACGAAGTAATTTCCAATATGTTATTTAATTGTTTAGCAACAATTGTTTCGCCACACTGTGGCTTCATCAGGCTACATTTCTGAACTGATAAGAGTACAAAGGTTTTCGGAATCTTATATAGGAACAAAATTGACACTAAAATATTCGAAAGGGTATAAATTACAAAGTTATATTGGACCATTTACCGCCTGGGATTTCCAAACTATCGGAAGAAATTCAATAAAGGGAAATATTTAAAATTTCTGATACCCAACATAACTGTCCATTGGTTAATACGAGGCATCTTGAAGCTGATCTCAAGAAGCTCTTCGAGTGGTGTGAGGAGTGGTTGTTGCCACTGAATATTGAGAAGCGTTGCGTTCTCCATATCGGCAAGGGTAACCCTGAGATTCCCTGCTTCATCGACCAGCAGAGGCTAGCTATCTTCTCCCATCATTGTGACCTGGGTATCACCGTCACTGATAATTGGAGTTGGTCCAGGCACATTTCTATGGCTGTGTTTAGAGCGAGACAATTTACCTACCGACTGTCTAAAACTTTCGCTGGATGTGATATAGCAACAAGCAAGACTCTCTACACAACCTATGTGCGTCCTATCCTAGAGTCTTGTTTGGAGGGCTTATCTGAAGGGTGATCAAGAACTTTTAGAATCCGTACAGCGGTGGAATACCCGTCTACCATTTGGCTGGAATCACCCGAACTACCAGACAAGGCTGCGGTTGTTTGAATTGCATTCCTTTCCAGAACCCAGGAGAAGGGATGATTTGATTATCACCCACAGAGCACTACAGTCTCTCTTCGGTTCAGACATGTCTTACCTCTTTCCATTCAATCAGAACAGATTGTTGAGGGGACACCGCTACAAGCTTGCCAAGGAGAACTTCAAGGCTACATCGAAGAGAAACTTTCTTCCCAACAGGGTATTCGAGGCGTGGAATCGGCTTCCAGATGAGGTTGTGCCATCGCAATCGGTGAACTCTTTCAAGAACTCTCTGGATGGATGATCCAGACAGCAACACTGATCGATTCCAATTCATTCGATTTAACGTTCTCAACTTTTTTCTTGTATAACTACTCGAAACTTCTCATTTTCATATTATATTTTTTAGTTTTGAGTTTATAGGATTACCTTCACTCTTGTAATTTTGTAATGATAATAATAATAATTGTCTTTGTCACTGTCAACAGTTATTATACTTGCTATTAATTTCCCATTCCATCATTCATTCAAACCGATCCATCGGTTCGATTACTTAAATGAATAATAATAATAATAATAATAGTTTATTGTGACATAAACATAAATCGCAGAGGCTGAAGCCTGTACGCGATATACAATTAACATATGAACAATATTACAATAGCCACATTTGAAATAAATCTAATTCTGAATAAAAACTGAATAAATAATGGAATTGATCGAATCATATCAAAATGAGGATAACTTGAAGTGTCGAGAACTCAGTGATGACTCTTTAGTGTTGTAACCTTGGTGACATGCAGTTGAGGATTACCGGTGCATCGTCTAGAGGCCGATCTAAGGTAGGCAGGAATTCTTGGATATGAGGTTTCATCCATGATTCAACCATTGATTATGGATTGAATATATTTTCTTCCTTTTTCAAAAATCCATTTCCTTATCAAAATTTGTTGTTTCTTATTGTGTCTTATGTCTTTCAGGTTCTTCGGGATCATACTATAAATGCGTGGAGCCAGGTATGTGAAGCATCTTTGTCCAATTCGCTTTTCTGCTCTAGGAATCACGTGAATTATCTTACTTCTTGTTTCATAACTGCAATCGGTTTGTCTTAATGTGAGTTGTATTCTTCTAGAACAGATGGCCGTTAATATCTGGGATACAAATAACTGTTGAGGATTCATTGCCCGCGATAAGAAGTATAATTCGTCTGAAGGAAACAAATAGGGCTTTCCATAGATTACACGGAGCAACCATTTCTGGACCTCTTCTACTCTTTTCATATGACATTCGTATGCTCCAACCAATATTAAATCAAGATTTCAAAGTACATTATGAAGCTACAAAAGTAATTATCTGGTCAACCTGCTACCATATTTTTTCCTCGAACCCTTATGGGATTTTTTTAGGTCTTGCAGAACTAAGAGATCGTTTTGTCAATGGTGGTAGCTCCCTTGATATATCTCGTAAGGTTTCGTATTTTGGGGTCGAGTTCGGAGGATATTCTTGGATCCTTAGATAGCTGTGAATAAAGACTTTAACAGCCAATCTGACTCTCAAAGTTCCCCAAATTGTTCAGAACAATATTCAGGAAATCGATAATGAATACAGAGAAATGAATTTGGATAGAGATGTTGAGAACTTCCTTGCATCAAACAGCAGCAGTTCTACTGCAATGAATGTAGAGGAGTTCTGGCATAGGGTGAGCATGTTAAAAGATGGTCAGGGTAATCCGAAATATTTGAATATCACATTTTTTGCAAATGCAAACAAATAAATAAGTGCTTTATCTTCTAATTCAATAATATAATATGTTTATAATATATTATATACATAAATGACCTAGTTTGTAATTTAGAGAGTGATGATGCCTGCCTTTACGCTGATGATACCACGCTGATTCTAAAGGATACCACAATTGATAAATTGCAGAAGAAAAACGAAATGGTTATGAAGGATACAGGCTTGTGGATGTCGCCCGACAGGATGAAATTAAATAATCAGAAAAATCAAAGTTTGATCTACAATCAGAAACCTGAGAAATCAATTTTCTCGGTATGTACATTGATAGTGGTCCAAATTAGATGAAACATATTGAAGAGTTAACTAAGAAGCTTACCCCCGCAATTTTCAGTCTAAGAACCATCAAGACGGTTATCACTTTGGAAGATCTTAAGTCAGTCTACTTCAACTATGATAATTTTCATGGTCACGTCAACTATGGCATAATGTTTTGGGAGACGACATCGGGGTCTAAAAGCGTTTTCATCCTCCAAAAAAGAGCCATCAGAGTTATGTTCAACTCGGGTTATAATGAGTCCTGCCGAAAGGCATTCAAAGATCATGGAATATTAACAGTTCCATCACTTTTCATATACAACTCACTGTGTTATGTGAATCAGAACTGAAAGGATTTTCCGAACAATTCTGTAAAACATGAATATCAAACAAGAAATAAAGACTCCTTGCAGATTCCAATGCATTGTCAGAAGCGCACACAGCAGGGCATTGATTTCTGGGGCCCCAAAATATGCAGGACCGTATTGAAAAAAATGAGGTTGAGGGTGGCCCAGAGAGTACGAAACGTTGGATGCGAAATCTGATTACGTCAAATTGAGGATAATTTACTGTCGAATAAAAAATTCCTCTAACATTTTTTGATAATATTTGAAATAAAGTGGGAAAAAAAAAATCAAAATGACATAATTTAATTTTCTTATGATCTCTCGAAAACCGGACCTGATAATCTCGATTTGTTTGAACTGTTTGATAATGCTTCTATGCATGCAACTTTTTCTCCATTTGACCGACCTTCTAACTCTTATGGTTTAAAAGTTACCAATACAATCCCATTGAAAAAGTGGCCACCCTGTATATATTTTATATTTATTACTGTCGACACCATTTGTAATTTTTATTGCAAATAAAGATCCATCTAATCTAATAAGGAATATAATAATAATAATTTTATTTGTATTGTAAGTTTGTCAAATTTAGAAATACCCCATGTGCGCTTACTTTACCCGTAAGGGTTTTTCTGAATAATAAGGGTGCGCCTGCATCCGTCGCACATAGGTCAATTTTAACCATCTACGCGGCCACAATTGGAATTTAAAAACTAACGATAATCATTCAGAACAAAGTATCGTCGATTAGAAAACATTCCAGGTAATCCTAAGTCACTCATTATAACCACCCCAGGTACATCCTGAGCGAGCACAGATAGTTGAAACTTGACCAATCAACTAGTGCGCTCTTCTTCGAGATCACAGAGTTTGAAACAACAAATTTGAACATAAATATTTCTTACCGGTGTCAGTTTTTGGAGTGAAAGTGATGGATTTCGAGAACCCTGGTAATATTCTTCATTTCTAAAATAATTTACTTAGCCTCAATGCAAAATTAGTATATTTACGTAGTATATAACAAAAAGTGTTTTCTTAAACAAATTTTGAAGTAACTTTAAGCTTTAAAAGTTGATTTGTTGCAGTCCTCCTTTAAACCCCGTGATTATTCTTTTTTTATCATACTTTCCTTAGTAAATATCACAAAAATTTCCTGCAGAAATTTGCAGATGATAAAATTAGGGCGATTTTTAACGACATAGTTTTCTTCAACAAAAATTTCAATTTTTTTATTATTTCGTTATTTTAGAAACTGCCGGAACATCAAGTGTGAAAACTGTTACCCGGAGTTACCTTTATGGAATAATGAAAGACCAAAATTTACCAAATTTTGAAGCAACACTGGATTATCTGGAAAATCACTTACTATCGAACTATGGCACTACCTATGATAATTTAAAAACAATTAAACCACGATTTTGATACATGGAGAAACTATCATTGAAAAAGCTTTGCTACCAATAGGTCAATTGTCGGAGGAGGCTGCAGAAGCGCGTAATAAACATTTCCGCGTATATCGTGAGAATTTCTCTAGAAAGTTTTCTAGAGAACAATACAACCTTGATGTATATCACAGATTACTATTGACTTCGGATCCATTGATAAGCAGTCTGAGGCTCAAAAAAACATCAATATAAAAAAGTTTTTGTCCTGAAACAATAGAAATGCTATTGCCGGCAGATTTTCTTCGGTAACTCTAATTTAGGAACACCCGGTATAAGGTAACAACAATCGAGTTTTCAATAAAAAAAGGTATTTTGAGTAATTTGGTTCAAACTTCGTTATTAATCTTTTTTTTCATATTATAGATATGAGTAAACGTTATGTACTGTATTATTTATTATGCCTAGAGGATAAGTACATTGTACCTTGTGTCAATGGCCTAGCTGCTGAGACACGTTAATTTAAATGACACTTTAATTTAATTTAATTTAATTTAATTGACACTTTGATATGTTAAACTAAATTATTTAAGTATATGAATGGTTTATCTCATTTGTTATAGAATCTATATTGTTATTACGGAGTTTATTTAAAATTTTATTTTATATAGTGAATATTCTTTATGGCAGAAACTCCTTTAGGGCAAAATCATCTGTGAATCAATTGAAAACTAGTTTTACTTAGGAAGAAACTAATCAAAGCAATAAGTAAAAGATAATCAAAATAGAATTAATTAAAATCTGTTTCAGTAGTTGGCCAATATTAATATTTGCTGTACAGAAACCAAAGGTATTCTATTGAAATAAAAAAAAATAAATAAACGTTGTCGTCAAAAATAATTTTCTCGAATAACTAAAATAAACTTATATTTTTATATTTTATATACCTACTTTTGACAACCGGATATTTTATAATTGTGTTGGCCCTTCATATGATGTACTCTAAAGGAAATAAAAATAAAATCTCAAAATTAATCTACTCTAACTTGAAAAACTATTCCAAAAAAATTATTCGTACATTAATGTTTTTACAGATTTCGAACATATATGGATATATACCGAGGGAGCGCTCAAAATTATCGCAAGTAGAAAAAGATTTCGGATTGAAAAACGCCGTTACAAAAGAAGACATAAATGAAACTTTGAGATCGTTAAGAAGAGGGGCGAATGTCCACAAGGAGGATCTTCTGGGCTTCACTTCCTTACATCATATGATCATGCTGTTCTATATGGACATCCTGAGCTCATAGATATCCTAGTGGCATTCGGACATTCGATATATGGATATATACCGAGGGAGCGCTCAAAATTATCGGAAGTAGAAGAAGATTTCGGATTGAAAAACGCCGTTACAAAAGGAGACATAAATGAAACTTTGAGATTGTTAAGAAGAGGGGCGAATGTCCACAAGGAGGATCTTCTGGGCTTCACTTCCTTACATCCTATGATCATGCTGTTCTATATGGACATCCTGAGCTCATAGATATCCTAGTGGCATTCGGGCATTCGATATATGGATATATACCGAGGGAGCGCTCAAAATTATCGCAAGTAGAAGAAGATTTCGGATTGAAAAACGCCGTTACAAAGAAGACATAAATGAAACTTTGAGATTGTTAAGAAGAGGGGCGAATGTCTACAAGGAGGATCTTCTGGGCTTCACTTCCTTACATCATGCTGTTCTATATGGACATCCTGAGCTCATAGATATCCTAGTGGCATGCGGGCATTCGATATATGGATATATACCGAGGGAGCGCTCAAAATTATCGCAAGTAGAAACAGATTTCGGATTGAAAAACGCCGTTACAAAAGGAGACATAAATGAAACGTTGAGATTGTTAAGAGGAGGGGCGAATGTCCACAAGGAGGATCTTCTGGGCTTCACTTCCTTACATCATGCTGTTCTATATGGACATCCTGAGCTCATAGATATCCTAGTGGCATTCGGGCATTCGATATATGGATATATACCGAGGGAGCGCTCAAAATTATCGCAAGTAGAAACAGATTTCGTATTGAAAAACGCCGTTACAAAAGGAGACATAAATGAAACTTTGAGATTGTTAAGAAGAGGGGCGAATGTCCACAAGGAGGATCTTCTGGGCTTCACTTCCTTACATCCTATGATCATGCTGTTCTATATGGACATCCTGAGCTGATAGATATCCTAGTGGCATTCGGGCATTCGATATATGGATATATACCGAGGGAGCGCTCAAAATTATCGCAAGTAGAAGAAGATTTCGGATTAAAAACGCCGTTACAAAGAAGACATAAATGAAACTTTGAGATTGTTAAGAAGAGGGGCGAATGTCCACAAGGAGGATCTTCTGGGCTTCACTTCTTTACATCCTATGATCATGCTGTTCTATATGGACATCCTGAGCTCATAGATATCCTAGAGGCATTCGGGCATTCGATATATGGATATATACCGAGGGAGCGCTCAAAATTATCGCACGTAGAAACAGATTTCGGATTGAAAAACGCCGTTACAAAAGGAGACATAAATGAAACTTTGAGATTGTTAAGAAGAGGGGCGAATGTCCACAAGGAGGATCTTCTGGGCTTCACTTCCTTACATCCTATGATCATGCTGTTCTATATGGACATCCTGAGCTCATAGATATCCTAGTGGCATTCGGGCATTCGATATATGGATATATACCGAGGGAGCGCTCAAAATTATCGCAAGTAGAAGAAGATTTCGGATTAAAAACGCCGTTACAAAGAAGACATAAATGAAACTTTGAGATTGTTAAGAAGAGGGGCGAATGTCCACAAGGAGGATCTTCTGGGCTTCACTTCCTTACATCCTATGATCATGCTGTTCTATATGGACATCCTGAGCTCATAGATATCCTAGAGGCATTCGGGCATTCGATATATGGATATATACCGAGGGAGCGCTCAAAATTATCGCAAGTAGAAACAGATTTCGGATTGAAAAACGCCGTTACAAAAGGAGACATAAATGAAACTTTGAGATTGTTAAGAAGAGGGGCGAATGTCCACAAGGAGGATCTTCTGGGCTTCACTTCCTTACATCCTATGATCATGCTGTTCTATATGGACATCCTGAGCTCATAGATATCCTAGTGGCATTCGGGCATTCGATATATGGATATATACCGAGGGAGCGCTCAAAATTATCGCAAGTAGAAGAAGATTTCGGATTGAAAAACGCCGTTACAAAAGGAGACATAAATGAAACTTTGAGATTGTTAAGAAGAGGGGCGAATGTCCACAAGGAGGATCTTCTGGGCTTCACTTCTTTACATCATGCTGTTCTATATGGACATCCTGAGCTCATAGATATCCTAGAGGCATTCGGGCATTCGATATATGGATATATACCGAGGGAGCGCTCAAAATTATCGCAAGTAGAAACAGATTTCGGATTGAAAAACGCCGTTAAAAAAGGAGACATAAATGAAACTTTGAGATTGTTAAGAAGAGGGGCGAATGTCCACAAGGAGGATCTTCTGGGCTTCACTTCCTTACATCCTATGATCATGCTGTTCTATATGGACATCCTGAGCTCATAGATATCCTAGTGGCATTCGGGCATTCGATATATGGATATATACCGAGGGAGCGCTCAAAATTATCTCAAGTAGAGGAAGATTTCGTATTGAAAAACACCGTTACGAAAGGAGACATAAATGAAACTTTGAGATTGTTAAGAAGAGGGGCGAATGTCCACAAGGAGGATCTTCTGGGCTTCACTTCTTTACATCATGCTGTTCTATATGGACATCCTGAGCTCATAGATTTCATAATGTGGCATTCGGGCATTCGATATATGGATATATATCGAGGGAGCGCTCAAAATTATCGCAAGTAGAAGAAGATTTCGGATAGAAAAACGCCGTTACAAAAGGAGACATAAATGAAACTTTGAGATTGTTAAGAAGAGGGCGAATGTCCACAAGGAGGATCTTCTGGGCTTCACTTTCTTACATCATGCTGTTCTATATGGACATCCTGAGCTTATAGATATCCTAGTGGCATTCGGGCATTCGATATATGGATATATACCGAGGGAGCGCTCAAAATTATCGCAAGTAGAAGAAGATTTCGGATTAAAAACGCCGTTACAAAGAAGACATAAATGAAACTTTGAGATTGTTAAGAAGAGGGGCGAATGCCCACAAGGAGGATCTTCTGGGCTGAACTTCTTTACATCCTATGATCATGCTGTTCTATATGGACATCCTGAGCTCATAGATATCCTAGAGGCATTCGGGCATTCGATATATGGATATATACCGAGGGAGCGCTCAAAATTATCGCACGTAGAAACAGATTTCGGATTGAAAAACGCCGTTACAAAAGGAGACATAAATGAAACTTTGAGATTGTTAAGAAGAGGGGCGAATGTCCACAAGGAGGATCTTCTGGGCTTCACTTCCTTACATCCTATGATCATGCTGTTCTATATGGACATCCTGAGCTCATAGATATCCTTGTGGCATTCGGGCATTCGATATATGGATATATACCGAGGGAGCGGTCAAAATTATCGCAAGTAGAAGAAGATTTCGGATTAAAAACGCCGTTACAAAGAAGACATAAATGAAACTTTGAGATTGTTAAGAAGAGGGGCGAATGTCCACAAGGAGGATCTTCTGGGCTTCACTTCCTTACATCCTATGATCATGCTGTTCTATATGGACATCCTGAGCTCATAGATATCCTAGAGGCATTCGGGCATTCGATATATGGATATATACCGAGGGAGCGCTCAAAATTATCGCAAGTAGAAACAGATTTCGGATTGAAAAACGCCGTTACAAAAGGAGACATAAATGAAACTTTGAGATTGTTAAGAAGAGGGGCGAATGTCCACAAGGAGGATCTTCTGGGCTTCACTTCCTTACATCCTATGATCATGCTGTTCTATATGGACATCCTGAGCTCATAGATATCCTAGTGGCATTCGGGCATTCGATATATGGATATATACCGAGGGAGCGCTCAAAATTATCGCAAGTAGAAGAAGATTTCGGATTGAAAAACGCCGTTACAAAAGGAGACATAAATGAAACTTTGAGATTGTTAAGAAGAGGGGCGAATGTCCACAAGGAGGATCTTCTGGGCTTCACTTCTTTACATCATGCTGTTCTATATGGACATCCTGAGCTCATAGATATCCTAGAGGCATTCGGGCATTCGATATATGGATATATACCGAGGGAGCGCTCAAAATTATCGCAAGTAGAAACAGATTTCGGATTGAAAAACGCCGTTACAAAAGGAGACATAAATGAAACTTTGAGATTGTTAAGAAGAGGGGCGAATGTCCACAAGGAGGATCTTCTGGGCTTCACTTCCTTACATCCTGTGATCATGCTGTTCTATATGGACATCCTGAACTAATAGATATCCTAGTGGCATTCGGGCATTCGATATATGGATATATACCGAGGGAGCGCTCAAAATTATCGCAAGTAGAAGAAGATTTCGTATTGAAAAACACCGTTACGAAAGGAGACATAAATGAAACTTTGAGATTGTTAAGAAGAGGGGCGAATGTTCACAAGGAGGATCTTCTGGGCTTCACTTCTTTACATCATGCTGTTCTATATGGACATCCTGAGCTCATAGATTTAGTAGTGGCATTCGGGCATTCGATATATGGATATATACCGAGGGAGCGCTCAAAATTATCGCAAGTAGAAGAAGATTTCGGATAGAAAAACGCCGTTACAAAAGGAGACATGAATGAAACTTTGAGATTGTTTAGAAGAGGGCGAATGTCCACAAGGAGGATCTTCTGGGCTTCACTTTCTTACATCATGCTGTTCTATATGGACATCCTGAGCTTATAGATATCCTAGTGGCATTCGGGCATTCGATATATGGATATATACCGAGGGAGCGCTCAAAATTGTCGCAAGTAGAAAAAGATTTCGGATTGAAAAACGCCGTTACAAAAGAAGACATGAATGAAACTTTGAGATTGTTAAGAAGAGGGGCGAATGTCCACAAGGAGGATCTTCTGGGCTTCACTTCTTCACATCATGCTGTTCTATATCGACATCCTGAGCTTATAGATATCCTAGTGGCATTCGGGCATTCGATATATGGATATATACCGAGGGAGCGCTCAAAATTATCGCAAGTAGAAAAAGATTTCGGATTGAAAAACACCGTTACGGAAGGAGACATAAATGAAACTTTGAGATTGTTAAGAAGAGGGGCGAATGTCCACAAGGAGGATCTTCTGGGCTTCACTTCTTTACATCATGCTGTTCTATATGGACATCCTGAGCTCATAGATATCCTAGAGGCATTCGGGCATTCGATATATGGATATATACCGAGGGAGCGCTCAAAATTATCGCAAGTAGAAGAAGATTTCGGATTGAAAAACACCGTTACGGAAGGAGACATAAATGAAACTTTGAGATTGTTAAGAAGAGGGGCGAATGTCCACAAGGAGGATCTTCTGGGCTTCACTTCTTCACATCATGCTGTTCTATATCGACATCCTGAGCTTATAGATATCCTAGTGGCATTCGGGCATTCGATATATGGATATATACCGAGGGAGTGCTCAAAATTATCGCAAGTAGAAAAAGATTTCGGATTGAAAAACGCCGTTACAAAAGGAGACATAAATGAAACTTTGAGATTGTTAAGAAGAGGTGCGAATGTCCACAAGGAGGATCTTCTGGGCTTCACTTCTTTACATCATGCTGTTCTATATAGACATCCTGAGCTCATAGATATCCTAGAGGCATTCGGGCATTCGATATATGGATATATACCGAGGGAGCGCTCAAAATTATCGCAAGTAGAAAAAGATTTCGGATTGAAAAACACCGTTACGGAAGGAGACATAAATGAAACTTTGAGATTGTTAAGAAGAGGGGCGAATGTCCACAAGGAGGATCTTCTGGGCTTCACTTCTTTACATCATGCTGTTCTATATGGACATCCTGAGCTCATAGATATCCTAGTGGCATTCGGACATTCGATATATGGATATATACCGAGGGAGCGCTCAAAATTATCGCAAGTAGAAACAGATTTCGGATTGAAAAACGCCGTTACAAAAGGAGACATAAATGAAACTTTGAGATTGTTAAGAAGAGTGGCGAATGTCCACAAGGAGGATCTTCTGGGCTTCACTTCCTTACATCATGCTGTTCTATATGGACATCCTGAGCTCATAGATATCCTAGTGGCATTCGGGCATTCGATATATGGATATATACCGAGGGAGCGCTCAAAATTATCGCAAGTAGAAGAAGATTTCGGATAGAAAAACGCCGTTACAAAAGGAGACATAAATGAAACTTTGAGATTGTTAAGAAGAGGGCGAATGTCCACAAGGAGGATCTTCTGGGCTTCACTTTCTTACATCATGCTGTTCTATATGGACATCCTGAGCTCATAGATATCCTAGTGGCATTCGGGCATTCGATATATGGATATATACCGAGGGAGCGCTCAAAATTATCGCAAGTAGAAGAAGATTTCGGATTGAAAAACGCCGTTACAAAAGGAGACATAAATGAAACTTTGAGATTGTTAAGAAGAGGGCGAATGTCCACAAGGAGGATCTTCTGGGCTTCACTTCCTTACATCATGCTGTTCTATATGGACATCCTGAGCTCATAGATATCCTAGTGGCATTCGGGCATTCGATATATGGATATATACCGAGGGAGCGCTCAAAATTATCGCAAGTAGAAAAAGATTTCGGATAGAAAAACGCCGCTACAAAAGGAGACATAAATGAAACTTTGAGATTGTTAAGAAGAGGGGCGAATGTTCACAAGGAGGATCTTCTGGGCTTCACTTCTTCACATCATGCTGTTCTATATCGACATTCTGAGCTCATAGATATCCTAGTGGCATTCGGGCATTCGATATATGGATATATACCGAGGGAGCGCTCAAAATTATCGCAAGTAGAAGAAGATTTCGGATAGAAAAACGCCGCTACAAAAGGAGACATAAATGAAACTTTGAGATTGTTAAGAAGAGGGGCGAATGTCCACAAGGAGGATCTTCTGGGCTTCACTTCTTTACATCATGCTGTTCTATATCGACATTCTGAGCTCATAGATATCCTAGTGGCATTCGGGCATTCGATATATGGATATATACCGAGGGAGCGCTCAAAATTGTCGCTAGTAGAAAAAGATTTCGGATTGAAAAACGCCGTTACAAAAGAAGACATGAATGAAACTTTGAGATTGTTAAGGGAAGGGGCGAATGTCCACAAGGAGGATCTTCTGGGCTTCACTTCCTTACATCATGCTGTTCTATATGGACATCCTGAGCTCATAGATATCCTAGTGGCATTCGGGCATTCGATATATGGATATATACCGAGGGAGCGCTCAAAATTATCGCAAGTAGAAGAAGATTTCGGATAGAAAAACGCCGCTACAAAAGGAGACATAAATGAAACTTTGAGATTGTTAAGAAGAGGGGCGAATGTTCACAAGGAGGATCTTCTGGGCTTCACTTCTTCACATCATGCTGTTCTATATCGACATTCTGAGCGCATAGATATCCTAGTGGCATTCGGGCATTCGATATATGGATATATACCGAGGGAGCGCTCAAAATTGTCGCAAGTAGAAAAAGATTTCGGATTGAAAAACGCCGTTACAAAAGAAGACATAAATGAAACTTTGAGATTGTTAAGGGAAGGGGCGAATGTCCACAAGGAGGATCTTCTGGGCTTCACTTCCTTACATCATGCTGTTCTATATGGACATCCTGAGCTCATAGATATCCTAGTGGCATTCGGGCATTCGATATATGGATATATACCGAGGGAGCGCTCAAAATTATCGCAAGTAGAAGAAGATTTCGGATAGAAAAACGCCGTTACAAAAGGAGACATAAATGAAACTTTGAGATTGTTAAGAAGAGGGCGAATGTCCACAAGGAGGATCTTCTGGGCTTCACTTTCTTACATCATGCTGTTCTATATGGACATCCTGAGCTCATAGATATCCTAGTGGCATTCGGGCATTCGATATATGGATATATACCGAGGGAGCGCTCAAAATTATCGCAAGTAGAAGAAGATTTCGGATTGAAAAACGCCGTTACAAAAGGAGACATAAATGAAACTTTGAGATTGTTAAGAAGAGGGCGAATGTCCACAAGGAGGATCTTCTGGGCTTCACTTTCTTACATCATGCTGTTCTATATGGACATCCTGAGCTCATAGATATCCTAGTGGCATTCGGGCATTCGATATATGGATATATACCGAGGGAGCGCTCAAAATTATCGCAAGTAGAAGAAGATTTCGGATTGAAAAACGCCGTTACAAAAGGAGACATAAATGAAACTTTGAGATTGTTAAGAAGAGGGCGAATGTCCACAAGGAGGATCTTCTGGGCTTCACTTTCTTACATCATGCTGTTCTATATGGACATCCTGAGCTCATAGATATCCTAGTGGCATTCGGGCATTCGATATATGGATATATACCGAGGGAGCGCTCAAAATTATCGCAAGTAGAAGAAGATTTCGGATTGAAAAACGCCGTTACAAAAGGAGACATAAATGAAACTTTTTGATTGTTAAGAAGAGGGCGAATGTCCACAAGGAGGATCTTCTGGGCTTCACTTCCTTACATCATGCTGTTCTATATGGACATCCTGAGCTCATAGATATCATAGTGGTATTCGGGCATTCGATATATGGATATATACCGAGGGAGCGCTCAAAATTATCGCAAGTAGAAAAAGATTTCGGATAGAAAAACGCCGCTACAAAAGGAGACATAAATGAAACTTTGAGATTGTTAAGAAGAGGGGCGAATGTTCACAAGGAGGATCTTCTGGGCTTCACTTCTTCACATCATGCTGTTCTATATCGACATTCTGAGCTCATAGATATCCTAGTGGCATTCGGGCATTCGATATATGGATATATACCGAGGGAGCGCTCAAAATTATCGCAAGTAGAAGAAGATTTCGGATAGAAAAACGCCGCTACAAAAGGAGACATAAATGAAACTTTGAGATTGTTAAGAAGAGGGGCGAATGTCCACAAGGAGGATCTTCTGGGCTTCACTTCTTTACATCATGCTGTTCTATATCGACATTCTGAGCTCATAGATATCCTAGTGGCATTCGGGCATTCGATATATGGATATATACCGAGGGAGCGCTCAAAATTATCGCAAGTAGAAGAAGATTTCGGATAGAAAAACGCCGCTACAAAAGGAGACATAAATGAAACTTTGAGATTGTTAAGAAGAGGGGCGAATGTTCACAAGGAGGATCTTCTGGGCTTCACTTCTTCACATCATGCTGTTCTATATGGACATCCTGAGCTCATAGATATCCTAGTGGCATTCGGGCATTCGATATATGGATATATACCGAGGGAGCGCTCAAAATTATCGCAAGTAGAAGAAGATTTCGGATTGAAAAACGCCGTTACAAAAGGAGACATAAATGAAACTTTGAGATTGTTAAGAAGAGGGCGAATGTCCACAAGGAGGATCTTCTGGGCTTCACTTTCTTACATCATGCTGTTCTATATGGACATCCTGAGCTCATAGATATCCTAGTGGTATTCGGGCATTCGATATATGGATATATACCGAGGGAGCGCTCAAAATTATCGCAAGTAGAAAAAGATTTCGGATAGAAAAACGCCGCTACAAAAGGAGACATAAATGAAACTTTGAGATTGTTAAGAAGAGGGCGAATGTCCACAAGGAGGATCTTCTGGGCTTCACTTTCTTACATCATGCTGTTCTATATGGACATCCTGAGCTTATAGATATCCTAGTGGCATTCGGGCATTCGATATATGGATATATACCGAGGGAGCGCTCAAAATTGTCGCAAGTAGAAAAAGATTTCGGATTGAAAAACGCCGTTACAAAAGAAAACATGAATGAAACTTTGAGATTGTTAAGAGGAGGGGCGAATGTCCACAAGGAGGATCTTCTGGGCTTCACTTCCTTACATCATGCTGTTCTATATGGACATCCTGAGCTCATAGATATCCTAGTGGCATTCGGGCATTCGATATATGGATATATACCGAGGGAGCGCTCAAAATTATCGCAAGTAGAAGAAGATTTCGGATAGAAAAACGCCGCTACAAAAGGAGACATAAATGAAACTTTGAGATTGTTAAGAAGAGGGGCGAATGTTCACAAGGAGGATCTTCTGGGCTTCACTTCTTCACATCATGCTGTTCTATATCGACATTCTGAGCTCATAGATATCCTAGTGGCATTCGGGCATTCGATATATGGATATATACCGAGGGAGCGCTCAAAATTGTCGCAAGTAGAAAAAGATTTCGGATTGAAAAACACCGTTACAAAAGAAGACATAAATGAAACTTTGAGATTGTTAAGAGGAGGGGCGAATGTCCACAAGGAGGATCTTCTGGGCTTCACTTCCTTATATCATGCTGTTCTATATGGACATCCTGAGCTCATAGATATCCTAGTGGCATTCGGGCATTCGATATATGGATATATACCGAGGGAGCGCTCAAAATTATCGCAAGTAGAAGAAGATTTCGGATAGAAAAACTCCGCTACAAAAGGAGACATAAATGAAACTTTGAGATTGTTAAGAAGAGGGGCGAATGTCCACAAGGAGGATCTTCTGGGCTTCACTTCTTTACATCATGCTGTTCTATATCGACATTCTGAGCTCATAGATATCCTAGTGGCATTCGGGCATTCGATATATGGATATATACCGAGGGAGCGCTCAAAATTGTCGCTAGTAGAAAAAGATTTCGGATTGAAAAACGCCGTTACAAAAGAAGACATGAATGAAACTTTGAGATTGTTAAGGGAAGGGGCGAATGTCCACAAGGAGGATCTTCTGGGCTTCACTTCCTTACATCATGCTGTTCTATATGGACATCCTGAGCTCATAGATATCCTAGTGGCATTCGGGCATTCGATATATGGATATATACCGAGGGAGCGCTCAAAATTATCGCAAGTAGAAGAAGATTTCGGATAGAAAAACGCCGCTACAAAAGGAGACATAAATGAAACTTTGAGATTGTTAAGAAGAGGGGCGAATGTTCACAAGGAGGATCTTCTGGGCTTCACTTCTTCACATCATGCTGTTCTATATCGACATTCTGAGCGCATAGATATCCTAGTGGCATTCGGGCATTCGATATATGGATATATACCGAGGGAGCGCTCAAAATTGTCGCAAGTAGAAAAAGATTTCGGATTGAAAAACGCCGTTACAAAAGAAGACATAAATGAAACTTTGAGATTGTTAAGAGGAGGGGCGAATGTCCACAAGGAGGATCTTCTGGGCTTCACTTCCTTACATCATGCTGTTCTATATGGACATCCTGAGCTCATAGATATCCTAGTGGCATTCGGTGCTGATTTGGAGAGAGAGGAAAGAGTATACGGGTTCAAACCCATACACTTGTTAAATAAATGCCTTGAAAAATCAAAATGTTTGCAAAAGTTGTTGGATCACGGCGTGAATATCCACAGCAAAGATTTTATGGGCAATACTCTCCTTCTCCGAATGGTTTGTACAAGTCCTAATGATGAACAGTTCTTAAGGAAACAACAAGTGTGAAAACTGTTACCCGGAGTTACCTCTATGGCATAATGAGAGACCAAAATTTACCAAATTTTGAAGCAAAACTGGATTATCTGGAAAATCACTTACTATCGAACTATGGCACTAGCTATGATAATTTAAAAACAATTAAACCACGATTTTAATACATGGAGAAACTATCATTGAAAAAGCTTTGCTACCAATAGGTCAATTGTCGGAGGAGGCTGCAGAAGCGCGTAATAAACATTTCCGCGTATATCGTGAGAATTTCTCTAGAAAGTTTTTTAGAGAACAATACAACCTTGATGTATATCACAGATTACTATTGACTTCGGATCCATAGATAAGCAGTCTGAGGCTCAAAAAAACATCAATATCAAAAAGTTTTTGTCCTGAAACAATAGAAATGCTATTGCCGGCAGATTCCACCTCGAACTCGATTCAGATTGCGAAGAAGATGACTCTTTAATTGAATAAAAATATTATTACTGCACAAAGATATGTATTTTTATGTTATTTTGTTTCACTCAACGTGAAAATGAAATAAATCCAACATTTGTTTTGAATATCACGGCTTTTCATTTACGGAATCCCAAGACGACTTTTTTTTTTCTATTCCAATGTTTTTTCATTTACATTCTACGAGATGAACTAATTAAAAAATCTCTAATCAGACGAATAATACTGCATAGAAACGATAAATACCGAATATAAATGATGAAAGTGAGAAAATATTTTTGGCCGCATTGATCGTTAAAATTGACCTATGTGCGTCGAGTTGAGTTGAACTTCAACTCGAGTTTTTCTGTTCAATTGTTTCTTGCGAAAAGAGAAACTTTGTATTTACCTAAGTGTTTTTTTCTATTTATAAACCTGTAAATACTCTATATAAGAAACTTATTTTGATTAATCTAAATTCAGTATTTTGAAATAATAATACGACTCGAAAGGCATAAGTGCACACAGATGCCCCGAATGACCTTAATAGTATTAGAAATGAACGTTCATTAACACATGATCCTCATTTCAAGTCACAATCCTTGCATCCTCAAGAGCCATTGTCATTATCATTGTCACCAGTCATTTTCTTTCCTGTTACATTTCTCATTCCATCATTCATTCAAACCGATCCTTTAACATTGTTGACAAGTTGTGGAGTTAAGACTACTGTTAAACTTCTGAGCCTTCATGTTCAGGTTGTGAAACGAAATTTATTCTCAATGAATCCGATCCTTCAACCTTAAAAACTGAACTTTATACCCAACTACCTTAGATCCAACTTCATAATTCAAAATGAAAAACCTTGTCTCAGAACAGATCAGGAAGGCAGAAGCTATCAAAAGAATTCATGTCAACATGTTCTTCATGTTGACTCCCACTCAAAAAAAAAATGAAGAATACTGCCATAGAAAAATGAAACAACAGAAAGGAAAAGGGGATTACTTCTATGGATCGCACAAAAACTTAGAAGGAAAAATACCAGAAACTGATTAATACATCACCAAAGACATATACGGGCGAGCAGAAAAGATATAGCGGGTGTTTTTTTCGAAGGTACATAACTTCAAGTTGGCATTACTGTTCGAGATGGCGACCGATTCAACAGCTGTTAGTTGACTTATTCTCAGTTTGGTTTGGCAATTCATCATGAATAGACTCACTATCATCAAGTAAGGCGTAGATTCTTCGAATGGGCCCAAAATGAGATTGCCGTTGTTCTCGATTTTCATAAGCGAATTTTGTTTAGCGATGAAGCACACTTCTGGTTGAATGGCTACGTCTACGAACAAAACTGCCGCATTTGGAGAGCAGCTTATCCTCAAGTGTATGTCGAAACACCGTTACATCCAGAAAAACTGACTGTTTGGTGCGCTTTATGGGCTGGTGGAATCATTGGTCCGTACTTCTTCAAAAACGATGATGGCCAGAACGTTACAGTCAATGGTGATCGGTATAGAGCCATGATTACTAACTTTTTCATTCCATGATGTCCAGGAGCTGTGGTTCCAACAAGAGGGCGCAACATGTCACACAGTTCGTGCCACAATCGATTTATTGAAAGACACGTTTGGTGACCGCCTAATTTCTTGTTTTGGACCTGCGAATTGGCCTCCAAGATCTTGTGATTTAACACCGCTAGACTACTATCTGTGGGGCTATGTAAAGTCATTGGTCTATGCGGATAAGCCACAAACCCTTGACCATTTGGAAGACAACATTCGCCGTGTTATTGCCGATATATGGCCACAAATGTTGGAAAAAGTCGTCGAAAATTGGACTACATCCGAGCCAGCCGTGGCGGTCATATGCCAAAAATCATATTCAAAATGCAATGCCACAAGATTATTTTGCGGATAAATAAAATTCATGTCAATCGAATAATCCATCGTTGTTTTATTGCAATTTAAAGTTCTATAGTTCTAAAAAAAACACCCTTTACAAGTGCAGAAGACACTGACTCTGACGGAATCTTCCTGAGTCTGATCGTTCTCATTCCAAAAAGTTTCTTGGGAACTATGATACTGCGAGATCTAAGATTAAAACTTTGGATATAAAAAAACAAAAATCTTCGAAAATTCGTTAAAAATAAATGCCTTCTTTTCCATGATCAATTTTTCCCCTTCAAATGATATGAACATTATTCAAAATACACTGCACAAAAATATTAACCCACATTCTGAAAATCTCAATTTCAATGAAAGTTAACTCTACATTTGCTTTATAACTTATTTCTTATGTTCTCTCGGGAAGGTTTTGAACGAAACAAGGCACATTAAATGGAAGAAAAATTCAGGATTTCACCGAATCTTATGTGAAAGAAGAGAAATAAACAATTTTCAAAATACTGGAATGCTGAAAAGTGACTTGGTTTTTCCACCCCTTGCGTTAATTACAGTTCGGCAACGACGGTTCATACTCAAAATGAGTGATCTTAAAATGTTCTGATCTAATCCTTCCCAGATTTCTCTGAGTTGGATTCCTAAGTCATTAAGAGTAGCTGGATGATTTTCTGAACTTCTCAGCCTTCTATTGAGGTTGTCCCAAACCTGCTCAATCGGATTGAGATCTGGACTTCTTGCTGGCCATTCCATTCGAGGGACTTCGACCTCTTCAAGGTACTCCTGAACGATGCGTGCACGATGGGGTCTGGCATTATCGTCCACAAAAATGAAATTTTCACCAATGTATGGGGCAAATGGCATTACATGCTCTTCAAGAATGTTCCTTATATACCTATCAGCATTCATAGCTCCATTATCAACGACTACTGGGTCTGTGCGAGCAGTCAAAGATATTCCACCCCATACCATAATCGATCCTCCCCCGAAACCAGTAGTATTCAGGAAATGGCACTGAGCATATCTTGCATGTGGACGTCTGTATCACAAGGGAACGTCGATCACAATGGTAGAGGCAGAATCTAGACTCATATGTGAAGAGAACTCTTTCCCAATCAGTCTCTTTCCAATGGATATGCTCTCTCGCAAAATCCAAACGCGTCCTTCGATGGACTGGGGTAAGAGCTGGGCCTCTTGCCGCGACACGAGGCTTTAAATCATATTCTCTGAGGCGATTTCTTATTGTCTGAGTACTAATTTGCACCCCATGAGTTTGCTCAAGCTGATTTTGAAGGAGGCGAGCGGTTGCAAACCGTTGTCTCAACGAAGAAACTCTCAAGTAACGTTCTTGAATGGCAGTTGTTACCCGTGGTCTACCCTGTCCTGGTCTCCCTGAATCGCTGCAACATTCTGGACACACTCGTATGGGGAACTCCAAACCTTTCTGCAATTCTTGTGTATGTCCACCCTTCTTCTCGCAAAACTACCGCTTGGGCACATTCCTCTTGGGTCAAATTGCGTGTTTCGCATTGCATAGCGATCAAGTGTAGAAAATCAAACGAAAGAAAAACTATTGATCACTAGAATTGATCGAGAACAACTGATTTCAGAATGGAGCCAATACATTCAAAATCTGATAATCTCATCTTTTTTTATTCCTGCTGGGAAAAAACATCTGTATTGAAGAAAAACGTTGAAAGTGGATAACATATGCATGCATAATTCTGATAAAAATAATTATCATTGAGAACACCTTCAGTTGTAGAATAAATTTGAGATTTCCATAATGTGCGTTAATTTTTTTGCGCAGTGTATTTCATAACTCTTTCGTTAATAACAGCAATAACTTCCCAGTATTTAAGTCTAATAGTTAGATTAAAAAGTTCCTTTTAACACTATATATCTTTGCAGGGATATAGGTCCCGCTGCAGTGACGTCCAGACAGAGAGGGGAGCTTTACGATGTTTCAGCTACTGCAACGCTCGACGAGTTGCAAGAACCGGAAGAGTTCGCTTGCGATCTAACAATACCTCAGGCCAATTATTCTGTCAGAAGGGAAACTGTTATCTATCCCGGTGAGTATTACAAGAGATCACACGAAGATACGGGTGCAAACTAGGGTGTGTTTTCAATTATATGGGATGAATACTGTTGGACGTCTTCTGAATGTTCACCAGGGATGATCTTTGAGTAGATATTTTCTGTAGTAATCTTATCTAATCTAATCTTTCCGAAAAAAATCGAAAAAACACGTTAATACACTGATCAACAATTGCTAGGGATCACTTATGAACTTCTCTTCATTTGTATTTTTTTCAAGTTATCTCGTGAATATCTGTACATTATATGTTCTCTAAGGAAAAACTAAGATGTTTTGAGTTGATTATATCAAAGTCTTCCTCACTTCATCGCAGGCGCGGATCCAGGCCCCACTTTTGGGGGGGGAACTTTTAGATACTCAAAATACTGAAAATGTGGACCCCAGACACTTTCGCCATTTTAGGACGTCATTTTTTTTGCCGTTCATAGATATGGATCTTCCCAAAATGTATTGAAGGTGAAATTTTTGCTGATATTCTAATTATTTGAGCCTAAGTATGTCAAATTCTAGGAGGGACAGCAAAATTTAAGAGGTGCCTGGGTCATTTGGGGGGGGGAACGTTCCCCCAGTTCCCCCTTCGTGGATCCGCGCCTGCTTCATCGGCTCTTGTTTACAAAATCGATTATTATCTGTTGGCTGTTACAGGTGGAGTGAAAAGCAATGTGGTATTTGTTATTAAATCTGTTTTTTTCTCTCGTTCAAACACATAAGGTGACAATAATTGAAGAAATGAGAACAATATCAGCTTATCAGTCATGCCGAGAAGACGTTTGGCTCCTGTGCAACTGGACCAAATCATACGGTGGATACAGGAAGGTTTGTCCCAGCGAGAAGTGTCCCGGCGGTTGAATGTTCCGCAAAGTGTCGTGAGTCGGGCTTGGAATAGGTTCATCCAAAACGACTCAGTAGCTTATGTTCATGGGGGAGGTCGGCAGCGCAGTACAACAGCTGCCCAAGATCGTCTTTTGATCCTCAATGCTAGGAGAAATCCCACTTACCCGGCGTCGCGGCTCAATAGATCACTGAGAATTGCAACAGGAGTTCTAAGTTCGAACCAGACTGTAAGACGACGACTACATGTTCGTGGTTTGAGAGCACGTAGGAGGGTACAATATCCCCGTTTGAATAGGGAACACCAGGTTCATCGACGGCAATGGGCTGAGGAGCACCGCAATTGGACACTTGAAGATTGGAGCCGATGTTTATTTACGGATGAGTCTAGATTTCGTTTGGTCAACTCCGATGGACGTATTCTTGCTTGGAGGGAAAGAGGTCGAAGGTATGCAGAACAGTTTTATGGTACCCACAACAGCTTTTGGCGGAGGTTCTATATGTGAATGGGGAGGCATTAGTTTGAACCAACGCACAGAGTTGGTTCTTCTGCAGAACACCACCAGGACCAGCCAGAGATATCACGATATGATTATTGAACCCATAATTGTTCCGTTTGCGGCTGCCGTGGGCGAGAATTTCATTTTAATTGACGATAATGCCCGTCCACACCGTAGTCGTCTGGTTAATGAAGCGCTAGAAACTCATGCTATTGATAGGATGGACTGGCCAGCTCGCTCTCCAGATATGAATTGCATCGACCATGTCTGGTCTGAGATGTCTAGACAATTGTCAACCTTAGAACAACCGATCAATAACCTGGAGGACCTTTCTAACGCTTTACGGGATATTTGGACAGAATTTTGAGTGTTCCTATATAAGTCTTTTTTTCTCTCCAACTTTTCATTTTTTCATTCTTTTCTCAAGTGAACCATATTATCAACTGAAAATACTCTGATATCTGACTAAATTTATAATCTTGGAGCGAATATTTCAGAAATAAATTTAGAACAAGTAAGTGATCCCTATCAATTGTTGAGCAGTGTATTTTAATAAGAAGCATGGGTGCAGGTGGCAACAAAAATCCGAGTCGAAGACGATGATTTTTGCAACTGCACGAATGCTTCTTGTTGAAATATTAATGTATTTTTTCGATTTTTTCCGGGAAGATTAGATTAGATTAGATTACTACAGAATATATCTACCCAAATGTCATCCCTGATGAACATTCCGAAGACGCCCGTTGTATTAATTGTAATACCCGGCGCGTCCGCCATTCCGTAAAGCATTGGGAACTTCATTTCAAGTTTGGAATCGTTAATCCCACTGATCCTGCAAGGATAATAGCACACAGTAATTAATTTTGAAATAATTATGCCCTTCAGATGCAATTCAAGTGACGTTTCATTGTGGGTAATAATTAATTTGAAAGAATTCGTTACAACACAGATCCATACAAGGCGAATCGTGTTTGAAATGAATAGTAAAAAAAATATTTTTTTTGAAATAAGCTTTTATTTCATTGGTCTAAAAAAATAAAATTAAGTTCAAATAGAAGAAAATTATGAAATTTTATGCAGGGATGTAACTACAAGACTTTCGATCTCGACTAAGCCACTAGCTTCGTTTTCCTCATAAATATTCATATATATTTTTCACAATCAAATCTCGCAACCAGCTTTTATATCATATAAATTTCGTAATATGAATGCATTGATGGATTTTGTTCAATTTCAACTTTATTTTCTTTTTTTTGAGGATTGAAATGAATTAATCGCCCTATTTTGATACCCTGTAGAGATCGCTATGATCATCAAAAATCCATTGCCTCCATTCTTCCGTTCTAGTATTCAATGTCAAAATCTCATTCAAATGAATTCATTTATTTCGAAGTTATTAGGTTTTTCCGTAGACCCTCAAAAAACATAAAGTTCCAAGCAGATGGCGCTTTGAACAAACTTGGGTTTATTTATTACATGCAATGTGAAAATTCAATAACTACCAGGGTGTTCCATATAAAAAAAAACATGTTTTGTCAATTGAACTTTTTTGGTACACCCGGTGTAATTCTGAATAATTTGAGAATATAGCTCTAATGGAGCCCAATGATACTGTGTCGAAAAAAAATTTGATGGAATTTCTGTTTCTGTTAAGAAAATCCTTTTATTACATTTGAAATTTCGGAGTAAAATGAACAAAACAATGAACTTATGACTTAGCGCTCCCTATCGAAAGCAGCAAAAATAAATTTATCATTAGTATATTTTGTCCTCAATCAACAACATCTTATATTTCAGACGAGATCTAATTTGCTCAAAAATGTTGAGCCAAACTGAAGTTAGAGGCACTTCAATCAGTCAGATTTCTCCCTTTCACCTACCCTCATTTGATGTCGTAAAATCGAAAGTGACAATTCAAAAAGATAGAGAATTTTCCAAAGATTACAGTGATGATATTTTTTCTTCACATCATATGAAACATTTTCGAGTAAAATTCATTTTTCTACTCGACGATAGCTATTACGCCCCCTAGCGGTAGAGGTATGAACTTCAAAACAACTTCCAGTGTATTCTCTTGACACTTTAGTCCTAAAAATTTTTACCGCGAGTCTCTACGATGAGTGGATCCTGAGATATAGCCGCTTACCTCGCTTATTTGCCCACCCTGTACAAGTCAAAGTCTCACCCTGTAGATGTGTGTACCTATACATTGTAACGAAGTGAAATTCGTTACTAGAATCACCCGGTATAATTTAGCCCAGGTCAAGAATTCAATAATTATTTTACTAGAATCACCTAGTATAATTCACCCCAGGTTTAGAATTCAATAATTATTTTATTAGAATCACCCAGTATAATTTGCCCCAGGTTTAGAATTCCATCATTATTCTACCAGTCATATGAGTAGGTGAAAATAAAATTTTAATTGAGAGCAGTGAAGGTATTTTTCGTCCAATTCAGAAATTTTCATTTGGAATAATTTCTGATTTATTTATTTCATGAAAATATAACGATGCAATTTAAAATATCAGCCTATGTATAAAAACTTTCGAGCGACAACGCGATAGACGTTATCTCTTCAATATGTTCTTTTTTACATGTTGTCGTTCGTTTTTCATAGGTACACCGCCGATTTCGAGACTCGAAATTTTCCCCTTCCAACCGAGATTACAAGTGAAGTATTTCGGAAAAGGAGGATTATTCTTGTCGGTGTCTTCGAAGTAGAAAGATATTTTTCCAATTATTCTTGCCGGTGTCTTCGAAGTATTAAGATATTTTCCGATTTACTCCTGTCGGCGTCTTCGAGCTATATATTTTCAAGTTATTGAGCGGATTTTCTTGAGTAACAATTTAGAGTTTAATTTTTAGTTTGCAATTTTTCTTTTGAACGTTGGACGTTTTAGTGCCGTATTTTATATTCGTGAATTTGACACTTAGTCCGTACACGAAAAGAATTTGAGTTCGTGTAGTGAAGTGGGAAATTCTTAGGATTGGTAAGAACCGTTTTATTCCTGTCTGTATTATCGGTGACTTTCCTGTGTTCCATCGATACTTTCCGAGTGTGATTTATTTGTAATTTATTTTATTTCTAAGATCTTTCTTTCTCAAGTGGAGTTTGTCTGTTCGGTTCCTTATTGCGAGCAACTCTTATTTGGAACTACCAGGCAGAACTCCTTATCTTGGGGAGAGGGGTCGTTTATTTCCGATCTCCGGATCACTGCGGTCTTTAAGGTAAATTATCCTGTCCGGTCCGACTCGAGTCGTTAATTGGTGGATGCGCCGAGGTATACCGTAAGTGAAATTTATTTCTTAGATCTTTCTTTCTCAAGTGGAGTTTGTCTGTCCGGTTCCTTATTGCGAGCAACTCTTATTTGGAACTACCAGGCAGAACTCCTTATCTTGAGGAGAGGGGTCGCTAATTTCCGATCTCCGGATCACAGCAGTGTTTTGGGCTAATTACCCTGTCCGGTCTGACTCGAGTCTAGAATTGGTGGATGCGCCAGAGTATACCCTGAGCGAAATTTATTTCTTAGATCTTTCTTTCTCAAGTGGAGTTTGTCTGTCCGGTTCCTTATTGCGAGCAACTCTTATTTGGGACTACCAGGCAGAACTCCTTATCTTGAGGAGAGGGGTCGCTAATTTCCGATCTCCGGATCACGGCAGTGTTTTGGGCTAATTACCCTGTCCGGTCTGACCCGAGTCTAGAATTGGTGGATGCGCCAGAGTGTACCCTGAACGAAATTCATTTCTTAGATCTTTCTTTCTCAAGTGGAGTTTGTCTGTCCGGTTCCTTATTGCGAGCAACTCTTATTTGGAACTACCAGGCAGAACTCCTTATCTTGAGGAGAGGGGTCACTAATTTCCGATCTCCGGATCACCGCGGTGTTTTGGGCTAATTACCCTGTCCGATCTGACTCGAGTCGTGAATTGGTGGATGCGCCAGAGTGTACCCTGAACGAAATTCATTTCTCAGATCTTTCTTTCTCAAGTGGAGTTTGTCTGTCCGGTTCCTTATTGCGAGCAACTCTTATTTGGAACTACCAGGCAGAACTCCTTATCTTGAGGAGAGGGGTCGCTAATTTCCGATATCCGGATCACGGCAGTGTTTTGGGCTAATTACCCTGTCCGATCTGACTCGAGTCTAGAATTGGTGGATGCGCCGAAGTTTACCCTGAGTGAAATTTATTTCTTAGATCTTTCTTTCTCAAGTGGAGTTTGTCTGTCCGGTTCCTTATTGCGAGCAACTCTTATTTGGAACTACCAGGCATAACTCCTTATCTTGGGGAGAGGGGTCGCTTAATTCCGATCTCCGGATCACAGCAGCCTTTTCGGCGAATTACCCTGTCCGGTCTGACTCGAGTCTTGAATTGGTGGATGCGCCAGAGTATACCCCGAACGAAATTTATTTCTTAGATTTATTTTGGTGGATGCGCCGACAAATACCCTGATTGAAATCTGTTTCTAAGACCCAACTTTCTCAGGTGGAATCTGTGTGTCGGGTCCCTTATTGCGAGCAACTCTTATTTGGGACCACCAGACAGAATTCCTTATCTTGTGGAGCGGGGTCGCTTATTTCCGATTCACGGATCACCGTGGTCATTTCGGCGAGTCACCCTGCCCAGTCTGACTTAATATCAATTTTTGGTGGATGCGCCGATACAAGACCTGATTCGAAGATATTGTTCAGGCTTGCTGTTTCTAATAAAGAGGTATCGAACCGGACCGTACGGAACACAGGATAGGTAGTCACATCTGATTCATTAGACTGCATTTCACACGCCAATCTGCATGCTTTCCACGCTTGTCCGCACTTAACCGTTTTTATCATCGCTCAATTTGCTTGCTAACTGCTTACTCATTTCTGCTGCTTGATATACGCCACCTGCTCACCTCGCTTATTTCTCGTTCCGTACCGTGTTGCATTGTAAATATTTGCTTTTGGTGTTTAGTAGCCTTTTTCATTATTGTATATATAGGATAGTATTGTATATAATTTGGTGTTGTACATAAGGGAACGGATATTGTTAAATATAGTGTGTTTCGTCAGGGTGTCTTTTATTTATCTATAGACATTTACTGCCATTTAGCGAAATAAATCACCACTGGTCAATCGCTCTTACCTTAGATTGAATCGAACCCTTCTCCAACTGTTTAAAAGCTACCCAGGGTCGATAATAGTGAGCGACGTAAGGAATTGCGACCTTATAAAACCTATCGCAATTGGCGCCCGAGGTAATATTGAAGGGAAATAGTAAATAATCAACAATCTGAAGAAAGTCGCCGTCACAAATTGGCGCCCGAGCAGGGACCTGATTTTTTTTTGCTATAGGACTGACAGAAGAGCCCTTTAGAGTATTTTTTGTGTAGAATATTTTTCAGAGGATAATGGAGGTGAACAGATTGAGAGCGGAAGAGTTGAGATGGGAGCTGGAGGCTCGTGGTCGTAGAGCCGGCAGAACCGTACAGGAAAACCGAAAGGAACTAAGGAAGGTGTTGGCACAGGATGTACAGTTCTGTCCCATGGAAAGAGACACCGAGGAAGAACTGAACGATGCCAGTCGAATCCTGAGAAGCTTGGTGGAACATGTTCAAGCTTTTGACGAGGAGAACACCGCGAATGAGGAGCCTCGTATAAGGAGTAGACTCATACACCTACAGAACCGTCTCAGCCTGGTGAGACCAACTACGATGGAGGAGCAGGCCAAGGCCGATGAGCTGTCTGAGTTATGGAAACAAACAGACGAGATGCTGGGAGACGCCGTGGTCTTGGCCAGAGCTAAAGTTACCCGGAACGGGATGGGGGATGTTTCGGCAAACCCTGAGCTGGGTGAAGCATCTCAACCGGAAAGAGAAGTGAGTCTTATCTCCTTCGAGGATCCTCCACTGGATGACCAACAAACCACCGGCGCTGATAACGGAGGCACCTTCAAGGGAGACCAAACGCAGATTTTGCAGCAGGAAAATAGCGAGGGAGGTTTCTCATTTAATTTCTTCCGGCGGTTACACAACAGGGCTTGTGAAGCTGTCCGTCGACGATTAAACTTCACTAGTCCCTGGAGAACAGATGAAACTTCTGGACCGCTCATGCGAGGGAATAGGCCGGTGGTGGCTGAGTCGACTCGGAGAATTTCGTTCCCATTTTTGGTACCCGAGGATTCGAGAGATACCGAGAAGGATGTAGCCCACACGACGGCTACGGAAGGTCAAGCTGATCTAGGCAGATCAGATAGTTTGGAGCGAGGCAGAACAGGACAGGACAACAGGACTGGAATGGATAGATCATTTAATCAGCCATCTGTACCTGTTTATAAGTGGAATATACAATTCGATGGATCAACCAGCGTTAACGCATTCCTGCAAGAGGTCGAACAGCTAGCCGAAACTCGCAAAGTTACCCGACAGTACCTCTTTGAATCTATCTTCGAGCTACTGCGGAAGGATGCCAGGGATTGGTATATTCCCAGGAGAGGTACATTCAGAGGTTGGGAAGACTTCAAGGAGCAACTGCGTGAAGCTTTCCTCCCCCTCGACTACGAGGAAACGCTTCTAGAGGAAGTAAGGAAACGAACCCAGGGGGAGGACGAAAAGCTGTTGATGTTCATCACAAGGATGCAGAACCTGTTCCTGAAGTTGACTACAAAGCGACCTCCTGAAGAAGAACAGGTGAATATAATCAGGAAGCGTCTGTTGCCGACCCTGCAGAAGGCACTGGCTTTTCAAGAGATCAACAATTATGCCCAGCTGTTGTCCAAAGGCAAGGTGTTTGAGTTGGTTCAGTGGCATGCGGATCAATATACTCCACCTCCAGCCCACAAAGGTCTAATCGATGATCCACACCTGGTATATGAAAGACCCTGCCGAAAATTTCCAAAGACCTTGACCATCGAGTCTCCACCGTCCAAGAGGCCGGAAGAAATGAAGCCACCGGAAAATGGACCAAAGTTGACACCTAAGACCCAGAAGGAGACACCAAACAGGGAGTCTAGGTCAGTTGGAGTCAAACCTGGAGACCCACCACCCCGAGATGCGAAGGTCGTTCGGTTCGAAGACACCAGGCTCCGAGAACTTCAATGCTGGCGTTGTGGTAAGGTCGGACACTTGAGAAGGGAGTGTCAATCAACGCCGAGGCTGTTTTGTTCCCGATGTGGGAAGCAAGGCGTGATGTCCAGGGATTGCCGATGTTCGGAAAACTAGAGCGGAGCTGCCTCGCGGGGAAGAGACAGTTCCGTTCCATGGCATCCCCAATCAAGCAGTCAACGCACACGCAGGATAACCGGCCAATAGTCGCTGTCCACATCGGAAGACAGTCCGTGGCAGCCCTGCTAGACACTGGTGCGTCTAAGTCCTTTTTGAGCAAAAAGGCAGCAGAGGCATGCAGGAGGATGGGAGTTTTTCCATCGGAGATCGCAGATATGGTGGCCACGGTGGCCGACGGAAGTTCAATCACCGTGAAAAAGATGTACGAGCCCATAATACGGTTTGGGGAGGAGGAGATCAAATCTCGACTCCATTTGGTGCCCCATCTACCGATGGATCTGGTTCTAGGAATGGACCTGCTGGCTTCGCACGATTTCAAGATTGATTTCCGTACCTCGCAGTGCTTCCTCAAGGGCAAGTTGCTGAAGAGAGCCGTTTCGCCGATCTCCACGCCGTACAACTCGTCGATCAGTTCCTTGCACCGACAGGAGACACGAGTCGGTCAGAAGTTCCCGGAGAAGGAACTCGGAGGTTCCGAGGGAACAAGGATGGCCCAACCGAAGAAGCCTAGATACCGTCCGAGTAAGCCCAAGATGCAGAAAATTTCGGAACAAGTCTGTGTGGCCAAGAACACGACCCGATGTCCGTGGTACACCAAGAAATACCAGGAGGTCTTGAAGAATCCTGCGGAATTTCTAGATTACCGGATACAGGAGGGAAGGTTATATAGATATTTTTGGAGCGCTGACGACTTCACGGAAACAGAGATGGGAACGCCGTGGAAACTGTGCATCCCGACCGAGGATCGACAGTCGATACTGCGGGAGAACCATGATGAGCCGGTGGCTGGTCACTTGGGAATCGCAAAGACCATATCTCGAGTGGCCCAAAGCTACTATTGGCCTGGGATGTTCCGTGAAGCAGCCCAATACGTTCGAAGGTGCAAGCAATGCCAGAGGTACAAGGTTTGCCAACAGGAACCCCCAGGGAAAATGCAACCGTACCACATCACCGAACCATGGCATACGGTCTGCACGGATCTAATAGGCCCATTACCTCGTTCCAAAAGGGGTAATACTTTCCTCGTGATGTTCCAGGACCGTTTCTCGAAGTGGATCGAATGCAAACCACTCCGGGCAGCCACGGGTAAAGGTGTGTTCCAGGCGTTTTACGATCTAGTGTTGCTGAAATTTGGATGTCCAAAGACCGTAATTAGCGACAATGGTTCTCAATACGACGGACGTCTATTTAGGGAAAACCTGAAGCGTTTGGGTATTCAACATAGATTTGCTCCGGTCTATTCGCCGCAGTGCAATCCCGTGGAAAGAGCTAACCGGACCATCAAAACCATGATAGCACAATTCTGCGAGCAGGATCATCGCTCCTGGGATGAACGAATAGGAGAACTGACTTTCGCGTTGAATTCTGCCAAACATGAGTCCACCGGATTCACACCGGCGTTCCTGAATTTCGGTCGGGAGGTCCACTCCCCAGAAACGAACCATCGGACATCAGGAACCAAAGGTGACGCAGAGAAATCAACGGAAGAACAACAGGTCCAAGGGGTAGACCAATACGCAAATCGCATCAAGGGACTCCAAGAGACTCGGGAGTTTGTTAGACTCCAGCTGGCTCGTGCATTCAACCAACAGAGTCGGAATTATAATCTCCGGAAGAGAGCGTGGTCGTGCCGGGTAGGTGACAAAGTTTTGCGCCGAGAACATCCGTTGTCGTCGGCGGCAGAAGGCTTTGCATCTAAATTAGCGCCCAAATATTCTGGTCCGTATACCGTTACCAAGGTCATATCTCCAGTGGTTTACGACTTGAAAAGCGAGTCGGGTAAATGCCTCCGTCATATCCACGTGAAAGATTTGAAACCGTTCCACGAGGATGAGCTAGGTGGAGAGCATGCCAATAAGGTGTAACCGTGTTAGCCGCTCGTTTTCTGAGAAGCCCCGATCTTTGGCGGTCACATCATCTGCCTCTTCTGTAGATGTGACCACAATGCGAATTTGGACTCTCAGAGTGTGAGGCCGTCCATCAAGACGTCCTTATGTTAGAGTCCGAAATGGGTAGTCGTTGGTCGTGGGGGGATCCATATGAATGGTCGCTAATCCTTTTATGTTTCAGAATAGACATGTCTAGAAAGTAGTAGGACCTATTCTATGTCAGGTTGGTGGATTCCATGTTAGCGCGCCTAGACGAGCTGGTGGTAGAAGCATTCGACTACTGGCCAAGACTGCGAGAGGGTAATGTCCAGGGAATACTTGTGCCCGAAAGAGTTTCCCCAAGATACTCGAGTCCAAACGAGGCGACAAGAGGAGCCATCGCGAGCTGAAGAAAACTGCAATCAGCAAGCGAGATCAGACCAGCCCAACCCCGAGTCCATAAGAGTCCAATGCGAGCTGCTGCGAACCACGACGAACCTCCATCGCTGGTCATTGAAGATTCATCCAGGGGTTATGTTGGCCGTCTGCCAATAGATTTCTGAACAACGAGGTAGCAGGTGGTCATGAAAAAAAACTGTAGTTTTTTTTTTGGGAAAGTAAGGGGGGTGTGTAACGAAGTGAAATTCGTTACTAGAATCACCCGGTATAATTTAGCCCAGGTCAAGAATTCAATAATTATTTTACTAGAATCACCTAGTATAATTCACCCCAGGTTTAGAATTCAATAATTATTTTATTAGAATCACCCAGTATAATTTGCCCCAGGTTTAGAATTCCATCATTATTCTACCAGTCATATGAGTAGGTGAAAATAAAATTTTAATTGAGAGCAGTGAAGGTATTTTTCGTCCAATTCAGAAATTTTCATTTGGAATAATTTCTGATTTATTTATTTCATGAAAATATAACGATGCAATTTAAAATATCAGCCTATGTATAAAAACTTTCGAGCGACAACGCGATAGACGTTATCTCTTCAATATGTTCTTTTTTACATGTTGTCGTTCGTTTTTCATAGGTACACCGCCGATTTCGAGACTCGAAATTTTCCCCTTCCAACCGAGATTACAAGTGAAGTATTTCGGAAAAGGAGGATTATTCTTGTCGGTGTCTTCGAAGTAGAAAGATATTTTTCCAATTATTCTTGCCGGTGTCTTCGAAGTATTAAGATATTTTCCGATTTACTCCTGTCGGCGTCTTCGAGCTATATATTTTCAAGTTATTGAGCGGATTTTCTTGAGTAACAATTTAGAGTTTAATTTTTAGTTTGCAATTTTTCTTTTGAACGTTGGACGTTTTAGTGCCGTATTTTATATTCGTGAATTTGACACTTAGTCCGTACACGAAAAGAATTTGAGTTCGTGTAGTGAAGTGGGAAATTCTTAGGATTGGTAAGAACCGTTTTATTCCTGTCTGTATTATCGGTGACTTTCCTGTGTTCCATCGATACTTTCCGAGTGTGATTTATTTGTAATTTATTTTATTTCTAAGATCTTTCTTTCTCAAGTGGAGTTTGTCTGTTCGGTTCCTTATTGCGAGCAACTCTTATTTGGAACTACCAGGCAGAACTCCTTATCTTGGGGAGAGGGGTCGTTTATTTCCGATCTCCGGATCACTGCGGTCTTTAAGGTAAATTATCCTGTCCGGTCCGACTCGAGTCGTTAATTGGTGGATGCGCCGAGGTATACCGTAAGTGAAATTTATTTCTTAGATCTTTCTTTCTCAAGTGGAGTTTGTCTGTCCGGTTCCTTATTGCGAGCAACTCTTATTTGGAACTACCAGGCAGAACTCCTTATCTTGAGGAGAGGGGTCGCTAATTTCCGATCTCCGGATCACAGCAGTGTTTTGGGCTAATTACCCTGTCCGGTCTGACTCGAGTCTAGAATTGGTGGATGCGCCAGAGTATACCCTGAGCGAAATTTATTTCTTAGATCTTTCTTTCTCAAGTGGAGTTTGTCTGTCCGGTTCCTTATTGCGAGCAACTCTTATTTGGGACTACCAGGCAGAACTCCTTATCTTGAGGAGAGGGGTCGCTAATTTCCGATCTCCGGATCACGGCAGTGTTTTGGGCTAATTACCCTGTCCGGTCTGACCCGAGTCTAGAATTGGTGGATGCGCCAGAGTGTACCCTGAACGAAATTCATTTCTTAGATCTTTCTTTCTCAAGTGGAGTTTGTCTGTCCGGTTCCTTATTGCGAGCAACTCTTATTTGGAACTACCAGGCAGAACTCCTTATCTTGAGGAGAGGGGTCACTAATTTCCGATCTCCGGATCACCGCGGTGTTTTGGGCTAATTACCCTGTCCGATCTGACTCGAGTCGTGAATTGGTGGATGCGCCAGAGTGTACCCTGAACGAAATTCATTTCTCAGATCTTTCTTTCTCAAGTGGAGTTTGTCTGTCCGGTTCCTTATTGCGAGCAACTCTTATTTGGAACTACCAGGCAGAACTCCTTATCTTGAGGAGAGGGGTCGCTAATTTCCGATATCCGGATCACGGCAGTGTTTTGGGCTAATTACCCTGTCCGATCTGACTCGAGTCTAGAATTGGTGGATGCGCCGAAGTTTACCCTGAGTGAAATTTATTTCTTAGATCTTTCTTTCTCAAGTGGAGTTTGTCTGTCCGGTTCCTTATTGCGAGCAACTCTTATTTGGAACTACCAGGCATAACTCCTTATCTTGGGGAGAGGGGTCGCTTAATTCCGATCTCCGGATCACAGCAGCCTTTTCGGCGAATTACCCTGTCCGGTCTGACTCGAGTCTTGAATTGGTGGATGCGCCAGAGTATACCCCGAACGAAATTTATTTCTTAGATTTATTTTGGTGGATGCGCCGACAAATACCCTGATTGAAATCTGTTTCTAAGACCCAACTTTCTCAGGTGGAATCTGTGTGTCGGGTCCCTTATTGCGAGCAACTCTTATTTGGGACCACCAGACAGAATTCCTTATCTTGTGGAGCGGGGTCGCTTATTTCCGATTCACGGATCACCGTGGTCATTTCGGCGAGTCACCCTGCCCAGTCTGACTTAATATCAATTTTTGGTGGATGCGCCGATACAAGACCTGATTCGAAGATATTGTTCAGGCTTGCTGTTTCTAATAAAGAGGTATCGAACCGGACCGTACGGAACACAGGATAGGTAGTCACATCTGATTCATTAGACTGCATTTCACACGCCAATCTGCATGCTTTCCACGCTTGTCCGCACTTAACCGTTTTTATCATCGCTCAATTTGCTTGCTAACTGCTTACTCATTTCTGCTGCTTGATATACGCCACCTGCTCACCTCGCTTATTTCTCGTTCCGTACCGTGTTGCATTGTAAATATTTGCTTTTGGTGTTTAGTAGCCTTTTTCATTATTGTATATATAGGATAGTATTGTATATAATTTGGTGTTGTACATAAGGGAACGGATATTGTTAAATATAGTGTGTTTCGTCAGGGTGTCTTTTATTTATCTATAGACATTTACTGCCATTTAGCGAAATAAATCACCACTGGTCAATCGCTCTTACCTTAGATTGAATCGAACCCTTCTCCAACTGTTTAAAAGCTACCCAGGGTCGATAATAGTGAGCGACGTAAGGAATTGCGACCTTATAAAACCTATCGCAATTGGCGCCCGAGGTAATATTGAAGGGAAATAGTAAATAATCAACAATCTGAAGAAAGTCGCCGTCACAACATATAACATCATAGAAAAATGTTCGCTAAAGGTATTATTTAATAAACTACCTTTTATATTTCTCAGAGTTATACTGTCAATACACTTTAATTAGATTTGTACCCTTCCATAATTGCAACAGTTGACAAGGTATTCATAGTAACACCTGCTCCTTCACCATTTCGCAAAACTTTGGGAACTTCACTTCGAGTTAAAAATCGTTAATTCCACTGATACTGATAGGATAACAGCACAAAATTTTTAATTATTATTATTTGCGCTGAAAATCTTCAGTTCAAACTGACGTTTCAAAGTGGGTGATAATTAATTAGACGTTTATGAAAAACTAATCATGATTTTGTGCTGAAAATTTCCATAATGGGGTTTGAGACAATGATCATTTTCCCTAAAATATTTTCGGAAATAGACTATTACTTCCCTATTTCCAATGAAATATCTAGTATGTTATTGCATCAGTAGATAGCTTTTTTACGGCAATTTCAACAATATCCAATAGCTTGGATTAAAACTCAACGGTTCATGAGTTAATGAGATTCTCATGGAAAAAATGGTAGTGACGAAAATTTCTGCAAAAAAAATTTTTTTCGCAAAAAAAATTTTTATTATCGATTCTGTGAATACGTAGTTTCATGAGGCGGTTTGGACCAAAAATGTACAGAGTGTTTGTTAGATGATCATAAACTTGGACAACTCAAATTCATCAAAACTTAGGTTCTAATTTAGTAATGTTGAGTTTTGATTAGTTTGAGTTGTCCAAGTTCATGATCTTCTGATAAATACCCTGTACATTTTTGGTCCAAACCGCAAACAGTTTTATAATACTACATATTTGCAGAATCGAAAACGAAAAAGGTTTTTCCGAAAAAACTTTTTCTGCAGAAATAAGAAAAAAACTTCCTCGTCGCCACCATTTTTTCCATAAGAATTCCATTAACTCATAAACCGTTGAGTTTTTACCCAAGGTTTGCCATATTACTGAAATTGCTAGGATGCACAGGTAAATATTTCGCGAAATAAATACCTCAGTAATTTTATTATGTTTATTATTTTTTTATTATTATCATTTTATTTATTATTATTATCCTACTCATGGATTCATTAGAACAAGTACTCATCAAAGTTTAGATCACTCATAAATGTAGAATTCATCAACTCTTGCTCTAGGTTACTAAACTTTAATTTTTTCTGATGTGCATTATAAATGGTATCTGATTCAGGTAGAGTAAACATCACTTTATTAAATGTTATTCATTTTATAAATACTAGTAATCTATTCTGGTTAGTCGCAGATACTTTTTAAATATAAAATTATGGAATTGAAATAACAAGGAAATTTCTTATTACAAATTTATCGAATCATATCTTAGACTACTGTTTTAATTTTTTGTACACAATAAAATGGGATGATCACAAGCGAAAATTCGTTTTCTTATCGAAGTACTGATCTGAGAAATGCAAATTGGACATTTCTGTGAAGGAAATTCAAAGACCATTAAAATGGGGGTGTCACTCAGCCCCTGTTTCCCTGTACAAATTATTGGGGTTGTCGCGCCCCTTCGTACAGGATTGTGTTTTTAAGACTCGAATGTACGACAAAATTTGCCACCCTATGAACATTAATGACAGTATCTGAGTCAATTTAGCACATCATTATGTAATGAGAAATATCGGGGGAGGATCCTTTTCATTGGGATCTTCTGTATGAGTCATATTTCAATAGGACTATGGCAGCTTGGTTTTATTATGAACTCTTGACGAATATCACTTTCATATAGACGAAGTTACATTGAATCAGTCCAGTGAGGTCTGAACCTAAGTTACATAAAGGTTGTTTTTTTTAGAGCTATAGAACTTTAAATTGCAATAAAACAACGATGGATTATTCGATTGACATGAATTTTATTTGTCCGCAAGATAAAGTTGTGGCATTACATTTTAAATATTATGATTTCTGGCATATGACCGCCACGGCTGGCTTGGATGTAGTCCAATCTGGACGTCCAATTTTCGATGACTTTTTCCAACATTTGTGGCCGTATATCGGCAATAACACGGCGACTGTTGTCTTCCAAATGGTCAAGGGTTTGTGGCTTCATTTACTATTGCTATACTATGTTTCACCAAAAAAAAAAATTGAAATTTAAACAGCTCCTTCTGGGTGATGCAGTTTCTCTGTCAGTTAGTATTCACTCAAGAATGTCTCAAATATGCATTAGAATATGCAGTTATGCAAATGCATATTAATATTCGCATCCTTTGTAGTTATTACCCAATTTATCCGCAACTGCAATTGTACTTAGCAACAATGTTCAATTGTCGATTCGACTCCAACAGAGCAAATTAAACGTTAGACATGTTGACTGGATTGATTTGTTGCCATCCATAATTCTTCCTTGAATGATTCCGTAAAGCTCTACGTACAAAGGCTACTAACAGTCTAACGAGTAGCAAATCTCTAATCAACTAATTGGCCAATTAGTTCAACAGGTTGGATATTAACAAGATTAATCTTCCTTTGAACTAACCGGTCTCCGGTAATTCTGTTTGATATCTGAGGGGAATTCGGAGCTCGGTGCACTTGCAAGCGGACACCTGTGAACATGAAATGCTGCCTGCGAACTCTACTCCTAGATTGCCGGGTTTGCGATTAATAAGCGAGCATGTTTCTGATTGGCCCGACAGAAAACGTGCAGAATGTGCAGAAATGGTGGTTGTTTACCGCGTATTGAAATAAATCTTTTTCCTACAACTGCTTTGAAAAGTAGCGTATTCTTCATAGCTTACTCAATTTCAAAACTATGTATTGGTCATACTGTGGGAAATATTATTTCTCACGGCACTCTGCCTACACCTCGCTTGGTAGACCAATGAAATTGGGCTTTTGAGTCGTTTCTATGGAAACGCAATAAATTAGCACATATTGTCAACGAAGGCCATTTTGATTTGAATCAAGTCCATTACTTGAATTATTGAAATTTGTGCAGTTGTAGGAAATAGTATATTGTGCAACGAATAGGGAAAGTCCAACTTTTCTCGCGAGTGTGGAAGTTTGTGGCACGAGCCTGAAAGGCGAGTGCCGCAAACACACGAGAGATGATAGTTATTTGGGCTTCTTCCATCATCTGTGCGGTTTGTTGTTTCCGACGTTTCGGCAAGCATTCGCCTGCCTTCTTCAGGGTGGTGGTCCTGGGAAGGACCGATTGTTTGGTTCTGAGAAGAACCGTCTGTCTGGACTTGTACGCACTATATTTTTTTCGAGTTCGTATAAGGTATCGGGGTTTGGATTCTAGTCGTATCGGTTGCAATCCCTTCACTTTTACCACTAGTCTACATAGGCAGGTAAACTAGAAGCTTCTGTAGACTAGTGGTGAGTGACCACCACCCTGAAGACGGCAGGCAGGCGAATGCTTGCCGAAATGTCAGAAACAACCAACCGCACACATGATTATTATTATTATTATTTGAACTGGGGTCGTTTTGGTTCGGTAAGCCTTCCGGGAACTGCGACCATGCAGATCTTTTGTTCACTACCCTTCTCATTCATAGAAACCCAGGGAGGTCGTCAACAACGTTAATAAAATTGACAACCTCCTTAGGGGCCTTGGCCGTTACCTCTCTGGTATCCAGAACCGGCTTACCCATGTGAATGGTTCTTACTCCAGCCAGCTCTGGACACTTGCATATCAAGTGTTCGGCTGTTTGTGCTTTCGATCCACAGAGCCTACAAATATCGTCTGCTGACTTTCCCATACGGTACAAATGATGTTTGAACCGACAGTACCCCATCAGCGGTCCCACCATCACCCGAAGCTCGGCTCGCAACAGCTTCAGGAGCGTTTTGGCGTAGGTAGGTGAAATCTTCACGGATTTCTTCGAATGAACGAGTCTTGGAGTGTTAGTCCAGTGGATTGTCCTGCTGTTCAACTCCCATAGCTGGACCGCAGCTTTATATTGGTCTTTTTCTATCCCACAGAAAGGCTCAGGTCTAGCAGGTGTTAACCTTGATGCACTTTTTGCAAGCTCATCAGCTCTTTTATTTCCTTCAACCCCACAGTGCCCTGGTACCCATAGTAGAGTCACCTCATTTCCTCTGGTGAGTTGCTTTATGGTGTTACGGCACTCCAAGTCAGCAGAGACCCCTGACAACACGATTCCAGGGATCTCAGCGTGGTTTAGCTGTCCGTGGTGATGTAGATATGCGCCCCCTTGAGGTTCATTTTGGGACACTCCTGGGCGCTCACATAAACAGCCATTATCTCGGTCTGTAAAATCGAGGGTTCACTTCCCAGGGCTTTAGAGATTCTCATTTTAGGTCCATATATCCCAATGCCGGTGCCCTTCTCTGTTTTTGATCCATCTGTGAACCAATCGGATGACTTTTTGTCCAGACGATTTACGAGACTTATTGCACTAGGACGGTCATTTATAACCGTTTCAAAGGGCGTTTCAAAATCGTAGGTGGTAGGCATAATATCCGATGGTTTTGCGAGGAGGTTTGAATCTAATTGATTCAGTATCCTCATATGTCCAACCCAGTTTCCAGGAAGGAGCTTTCCATTAAGGAAAATTCTAATTGCTTCGAGCAGGCTGCATTTCCTCACATGTAGGTGTAAGGGAGGCACCGCACACATGAAAGAAACAGCCCAAATAACTATCTATCAAGAATCGTAAGATTGAGCATGGATATTATGGAACAGAGACCTAGTGCCGTACCGAGTGATGTGAAATTGAGGTTGAAATGTTTTAATAATATATTCGATTAATTCAATTAATACATGTAATATCCAGAATTTATTTGGTAATTTATTTGCCTTATAGTACAAGCCGGCACTGACTGCCATTGTATCAAATCCATCACCTAGTACATGCTTGCTGGACGTGCTTTCTAATTAGAAAATTATGTTACAGGTAACAATGGGACGCATCTTGGTAACGCTAAATGGATCATCGTTGCAGCCTTCACGTGGCTATTTCTCTACCGGACTTCTAGCTGACTGTACCGGAGTGAGTGAACGTGTTACAGTTTTGTTTTCGGGACTGTACCTGGTTCGAATAGTTTCCAGATCGAGAAAATTAGGGTTAGTCGGGAATCGGCACATCCGACAAATCGAATTACATTAGAAAACTTTCAATTCCTCGCGCTTAACGAACTGAGATCGATTATTGTTTACCTTTTTGCTGTGATTGGAATTGCTGAGATCAGTTCAGATTTTTTTTTGGATTTGTTATAAATTTCTATTACGAAGAGGTCGAAGCAAGAGTTGTTTTGGACCGGGTAATTTTTTTTAAGTTGAATCAGTTGAAAATCTCGAGAAGGAAAAATGTTTCTAATGAAAGCTCGATGGTTGCGAGAGAGATGTTCACTTATGCTATAACCTCTTTCTTCAACCTTGTGAGAGGAAGGGGTCAACTTTGGAACATTAAGTGGGAACCTCCGTTGTTAATTGCAGATCCGCATTCTACGGAAAATGATACAAAAGTCTTGTAAAATCAGTTTTCCACGATTCGTCTCAGATGGCTTTGTAATCGAATTTGAATCTTACGTCTCAATGACCTCCAATTGTTGAAACGATAGAAAACGTTCTGCGCATAAATGTTCAAGATTTGACAGAGATTTTTATTAAATTTCTGATAAAAGAGATGCATTTTTTTTGTCTTTTTTGTTCTCAGACGTAAAATTTAAATTCGATAACAGAGCCATCATGAAAAAAAATTTCGGATGAAACTTCTGTATTTTCTGCCGTAGTATACGTATCTGCAATAAAAACAAGGTTTCCTATTCGAAATTTTAAACTTGAACCCCGTCGCCCAGAAAGGCAAAGTGAATGGAATAGGTCATAAGTATAGGCTTCCCCCTCGAAACCATCATTTATTCGATATATTTTTCTGTAGCCTGTTTGCTTTTTCGAAAATTTTGACTAATTCAACGTAAAAGAATCACCCTGTATATACACACCGGCAAAATTAGGAACGGACAAAATCTCAACGAAGTTTTAAGTTAATTTTCTCTTGAAACCTTTGACCGATTTTATCAATTATTTTTTTTTGAAATATAGCTTAATTCCTCGGAAACATCTTAAGAAGTCTTTCTCATTTTTTTTTGGTTTTATACAGGGGTGAATGAAAAAAATTTAAAGCAACGTTTAATTCAGAACACTCTGTGAAGTGATTCGTTAATAGACGAGAATGTTTTCGAATACCTACCTTCTCAGATGTAACCTAATATTTTCTGACATTTTTTTCCAACATATTCCGATATCCTAATTTTGAGAGAAATCACAGTACTCCATATGGTACTGTTCTTGAACGAAAAATTAAAATTTTGAATCGCAAAGCTTTTCAAGTTAATTTCAATTGATGCACCGAACCAAAAGCATACATGAATTTAATGAATTATTTGATTGTATTGATTAATTCAGATATCATTTTTTGAACAGAAACATTAATGCAATGAACAATCGTTCATCATATTGATGAGTTGTTTTCATTGAATCAAGGAACAACTTCCAATAAACCAATAAAATGTTTATTTTTACAATGTTTAGTTCACTATGTAGGTATAACTGTTCATTGGAGTTGTTCAAAGTAGTTTATGCTCGACTTGATACAGGATGTCTCAAATTCGATGTTCATTGAAAGCTACAATCTGTCGTTGGATTGAACCTCGTTTAAAACATATTAAACTTTTGAAAACGAAACAGACGAGATATCAGGCGGAATGAACTAATTTAAAAAAAAGGTGGGACACTAGAAAATTCAAATTTGAATATCTCGAAGATAAATGTATTAAATAAAAACAATTACTATGCTGAACTCAGGATAGAAACACTTTTGAAATGAGGTTTAATTGACCACATCTTTCCAATCCAAAATTTAGTGGTTGGTGTTCTAACGCTAAGGGTCTTGAAAGTTGTCCTTCTCGAATCAAAAATTGATGTGACCGAGTATTTTTTTGAAATGAATTCATTATCTCGTCTGTTCTGTTTTCAGAAGCCCATCTTGTATTTAGGTTCTTCAATGATTTTGAGTGCACATCGATCTCAGTTGGAGAATATAATTCCTTATAGTGCCAAATTCTGAATGTACTTGTGTTCACACGAAAGGCGAAACTTTTTGAACCAGACGTTATATGGAGTAGACTGAAAATGACAATTTTTTTTACCTAAAATACGTAAATGGTGTTTCCATGTATTCTTTTCATGTAAATAGTTCAATTGAAGAAGTTGGCTGAACAAATTCTTGAGAGGTTGAGTTCTTTCATTAATTCCATTCGACATCTCATTAACGAAATATTAACAAAAATCTTCTGAAAAATGATTTTTTTCTTAAACGTTCAATAACAACGTCATATTTCGACTGACAAGATCATTGAAAAGTACTACTTTTCCTCCACCGAAGAGAAAAGTGTTTTCATGTCAACGTTGAATTACTTTTCCTCTGTCGGAGGGAAAAGTGTTGCCTAGCAATGATAACTATCGACTATTATACTTCATGTCTGTCAAAATAAATTAAGCATAACAACCGTAAGTAGGCATATTTTCTATTGATCCATCAATTACAACTACCGTTAATATAAATTTTATTTAAAGTTGGATATCCAGCTTTTTATGAATTCCAAAACGTTTGAAAAAAAAAAACATATTTCATTCGGAGGAGAAGTGACTTTTACGACTCGTCTTCATTTATCGCCTCATTACCTTATATGTGGGTAAACACAGTCTCGTCATGAAAAGTGACACTTCTGCTTATGAAATAATTCACTAATATGTGAATATAGATGAATAAAATCATAAATTTTCATCACTAAACATGAAATTTCAAATGTAATGCTAAAAATGATGAGAATTATTAATTTCATACTCAGAACATCGATTATCAAATGTACACATTTTATAATGTTCAGCTAATTTCTGACATCTCAGAAATAATTCTTGATTGCTGAAAATTCAATGTGGTATAGGACCTCTAAAACGAAAATATTAGAGCTTCAACTTGTGAGTAAATGAATGTTTATTCTATTTGTGATCAGATTTATTCTATTGATGTTGAAAGAAGAAGATTCCTTAGCATGATTTCATTTGAAATTGTAAATATGGTCTTAATAAATGATGTTTCAATAAATAAAAGCATTTTCGTTTCGAAATTAATACCTACATGTGATAAGTTCTAATAGAATTTTTTTGGAAAAGTGAAACCTTGACAACAAATTATACATATATCAACATCAAAAAAGAGTGCTAATGGATGTTGCTCCCATACCAGGTAAGTTGTTTTCGATCTTGTAATATTACAATTTCCAAAGAAGTTCTGATTTAAGCATGCACAACGTAAAAGGGCTAAAATTATTATGGAAACTTTAGAACCTGTTTCACCACCTTCTGTTAATGTCCCGATATTAAAAACTTATCCGACAGATATCTGTAAAATCAAGGGCGTAGATCTTTTTTCTTCTTGGGGGGGGGTAAACGGAAAAAAAAATTTTAAACGACAACGATTACTGCTTTGCGCCTGCCAGGGCCAGCGTTCAATAAGGTGCCTGCTATTTCGTTTGTTTGTCATCTTGGGTAGAGTTATGCGGTACTGATGATCCCTAATAAGGGTGAAACCGGTATATCGCTAATCAAGGGAGAGCCCTTGATTACATGCATTCTCCTTGGTTTACTTTTGATTATGATTCCTATGAAATAGCGTGGAAATCTTCTGTTTGACAATGGTTATGTTGATGGCATTTTTGTTGATACATTAACCAGATAGATAATTAATATCGTATGATATTACACACTTGGAAATCGTAATTCTTTTTTTTGTATTTTCCTAATAATTCATGAATTAAAAAAATAAGGGTATCTAAAATAATAATTTGACAAAACGTAAGAATGATTATCTGGAAGGTACACGGCAGCAGGAAAAAATATCAAGAAAACATGGAAAATTCTAATATCTCGCCTAACAAAAAAAATCAAAATCCCACTTCATTGCCTTTCCTTTTGAACTATAAAAAATGATTCAGTGAAAAAAGGGAAATTGCAAATATACTGAATATGTACTTCGACAATGCAGCTGAATCACTTCAAGAAAGTATTGAAAAAGCCACTCGAAATTTTCCTGAAATTATTTGAGATGAATATATTTTTATACGGGCAATAGATGAGACAGTATTGGGAAATATTTTGAAAACCATCAATAGAAATAGTAGGCGAGACTGGGGAGGGTTGATACAAGGGGAGGTTTGATACACGTTCAAATTTCCCGCCCTAGTTCTTCAATGAAGGCGTCATTACGTGCAGTGCCTCTTTGAGTGTGGAAATAGTGTGTCAGTTGAAATCTAGCAACGATTGCGTCACGAACAAAGGTTTTTAAGCTTGAAGTGTGTTTTTTACATATTCGTTGTAAGAATTTGCATAACAAACGTGAGGTTTTATCTCTTTATCTACTCCTATTGAATTATAAACTCATTATTCAACTGCTTTCGAGCAATTAATAGTATCTATTAACAAACAGCGTGATTTATAATAACTCACTACTATAACTCACTATTATAAATCGGAAAATATGGATCTGTGGTTCTATACTTCTCTGCTTCTATTCGATTGGCCGAAAGGGAACATTCCATTATTGTTATTGAGGGGAAGAATGTCCGAGGGAATGTCACTTTTGACGTTTTCAAATTAAGTTGATATCTAATTATTGTGAATGTTTTGCTGAAAACGATTAATTCAGATAGTGGAGATGAAATATTATAAAGGTATACATTTCCAAAAGACAAACAGCTAATGTTACCATACAGTATTAATTGCCCGAAAAGATATAAAGGAGTTTGAAAAAATTTTCAAGATTGGTGTAGCAGTAAGATCATTAAGTAATCGTTTACAGGGAATATTTTTTGGTATATTTAAATGCATTTTTATAGGCAGTTATTAAGGTTTTTCAATAAATTTCTATGTCTGTACTCTGTACTGGATTCGAGCTAGCCGAAGCTAGTTCGATTGTGATTGGTAGCACTAAGTTTCCATCTCTCTTGTACGGGATCGAGCACATTATGTTTATTTCCCGTTCCTTCTGTCTTTATTCTAAGTCTGTATTTTTTTCTTAGTATTTATTGATGTAATCGTAGATAAAGTATAGTATTCAAGTTGCGGTAATGGTCATAACTCACTTGATGAATTACAGCACTCGCTTGCGGCTCGTGCTGCAAACATCATCTGCGTGAGTTATGACCTACATTACCGCTCGTTGAATAATATACTATTAACAACTGAAACTAACGAAATTAATTACTTTATTCTTAATGCGCATATTTCATTGAGAACATATACGGCAGTAGTACAGATCTTCAATCGAATATCATAATATGTTCACGACATATAAAGGGTGTTTTTTTCGAGGTATATAACTTTAAGTTGGCATTACTGTTCAAGATGGCGACCGATTTAACAGCTGTCAAGTGATTTATTTTCAGTTTGGTTTCTGTGCGGAATACGTATCGCGCGAATTTTGTTTAGCGATGAAGCGCACTTCTGGTTGAATGGCTACGTCAACAAACAAAACTGCCGCATTTGGAGTGAAGCTAATCCTCAAGTGTATGTCGAAACGCCGTTACATCCAGAAAAAATGACTGTTTGGTACGCTTTATGGGCTGGTGGAATCATTGGTCCGTACTTCTTCAAAAACGATGATGGCCAGAACGTTACAGTTAATGATGATCGGTATAAAGCCATGATTACTAACTGTTTCATTCCTGAATTGAACAACCATGATGTCCAGGAGCTGTGGTTCCAACAAGACGGCGCGACATGTCACACAGCTCGTGCCACAATCGATTTATTCAAGATCTTGTGATTTAACACCGCTAGACTACTTTCTGTGGGGCTATGTAATGTCATTGGTCTATGCGGATAAGCCACAAACCCTTGAACATTTGGAAGACAACATTCGCCGTGTTATTGCCGATATACGGCCACAAATGTCGGAAAAAGTCATCGAAAATTTGACGTCCATATTGGACTACATCCGAGCCAGCCGTGGCGGTCATATGCCAGAAATCATATTTAAAATGTAATGCCACAAGATTATCTTGCTGATAAATAAAATTCAAGTCAATCGAATAATCCATCGTTGTTTTATTGCAATTTAAAGTTCTATAGCTCTGAAAAAAACACCCTTATTTTTCTAAATGTCTTCTAGGGAGGTTTGTTACAGTAAATCTCACCTCAAATGAAAAGTTTCAAACAGAAATGCAAATAAAAAAAAGTGTGTTTGATGACTTGGATCCTGAGGACGAAAATGAAAGAAATCCATCTTCTGATGAACGCCGAAACTAATGAATTGCAATAGATGCAAGCTGGATCGTCATCTTCATCAGAAAATGCAGAGCTATTCAGCCTATGCAAGGGTCAGTAGTAAAATAAAAATGTTTACTTGCGAATTATGTAGGAATTAGGTAGTGTTATAATAATAAAATATTAATTTCTTATTATTGCTTGTACCTTTTATTTCTTATTGTATCAATCCTCCCTTTTAGTGCATCAAGCCTCCCATGTAGTAGTTTTAAAACGTTGAATTATGGTCTTTCGGAGGGATCGGTTTTGTCTCCCATACTTTTTAATTTATACTTGTATGATATCCCTGTTACTTCATCTGAGAAATTCATTTATGCCGATGATATTACTCGTTTGTTTCGTCATTCTGATTTTGGAATTATTGAAAATACTTTCAATGAAGATCTAAAAATTATGGAAAATTATTTTCTTGAGTGGCGTTTATGCCCTAAACCAAATAAAACAGAAGTATTCTGTTTTCATCAACAAAAATACAGAAAATTGAAAGTAACTTTCAATAATTCCGTCTTGAATCATAATTTTGCTCCCAAATATCTTGGAGTTAAACTTGATTCTTCTTTGAAAATCAAGGATCACTTGGAAAATTTGCATTTGAAATTGAAGTCGAGGAATAATATCCTCCAAAAATTAGCAGGATCTTCATCGAGTGCTGATGCCAGCACTCTTCGTACAGCAGCATTGGCCTTGGTTTTTTCTGCTGCTGAATACTGTTGTTCTGTTTGGTTCAATAGTGCTCATGTTCATAAAATTGACGTTCTTATGAGAATTATTAGTGGAACTATTAGATCTACACCTTTACATTGGTTACCGGTGCTATCACATATAGTTCCGCCTCATATTCGTAGACAGGTTGCAGTCAAGAAATCTTGGGATACATTTAATTTCTACCCGAACTTATTTCCAAATGTATCAACAAAAGTCTTATCGTTGATCCTTCAAAAAAAGTTCTAGGTTTCAATTTTCCTTCTTCAATTTGGTGTATTTCGAATCAACTTAGGACTGGTCATGGTCGTTGTAATAGTACGCTCTTCAAATGACATTCTATTGATAGCCCACTATGTGAAGTGGTGTAGAAGAAACCATTGACCACTTGGTGAATAATTGTCCAATTTATAAATTTCATGGTGGATTCCAAGCTATCCATTCAGTTTCAGATTCTTTTTTAGAAAGGGTCTCTAACTTCAAATCGATATAATGAAAACTATTATTTGGTACTCCTTTCTGGTTCTTTTTTTTTGTTTTAGGATCCAATTGGCAATTATACAGTCGTCAACCGTTGGTGAAAAGAGAGGATGTAGAAAATTTTGTTTTGGTTGAAGAGGAAGTCCTTCAATATAAATTATGTCAGCTCATTCTGTAAACGTTTACACAAACCAGTCACTACACCGATACGGGGAGACAGAGTTTTTGCTGAAGTTTTTATCTGTTCTCTTGTATCAAACGTTGAAATGTAAGACGCCCCGTTTACATTTCCTGTGCGAATGCTCAAATTACATCTACATATTATGCTTTGTTGTTTGAATTTTATAATTTTTGTATTGCTCTATCTCAAAAGAATATTTATATAGGGAGGTTTGAGACACTTTGATCCGACAATTTTAAGAACTCGTGATCAAGATTGAAGTTTCCATTTTCAGTTATTAAATATTGATAAACGTTTAAGCGAATTCCTTAAATTTCACTCTAACATAAATGGATTGGTAAATGTTAAACACAAATTTTTTATTAACAATTTTGTAAAAATTGAATCACCCCTCCATAGTCTCCCCTACACCAAGACCTGACGGTTTAACGATACATGATATAGTCAAGTTATATCCAATCATAAAAGTAAAATTAGTGTTAACAATTAATCAAGCATTATCTCAAGGGAACTTCCCAGATTTCTTGCAAATTTTTTTTCAATATTCAAAAAAGGCAATAGAACTCCTCCTGGCATCTATAGGCCAATATCAATCACCCCAATATATAAAAAATAATTTTAAGAAAATGTAAAAAAAAGATAACCTAAATTTCTCAATATTTCCATGAGTCAGTATGGATTCCAAGAAAAAAGCTCTACAGAGGGTGCGGCTATTGATCTGATTGAGAATTTAAAACAAAAACTGGATCGAGGTAAGTACATAATAGCATTATTTGTTGTCCTGAGTAGAGCTTTTGATACCATATATATCAAAATATTATTGAAAAAGCTCAAAAAATGGGTTACAGGATCCAGGTTACGGATTACTCGATTTACCCAACCTCAGACAAAATGTGTCGAAAATTAAAAAAATATATGTGGAGTTCCTCAGGGTAGTGTATTCGGGCCTCTACTGTATTTAATATATGAGGGGAGTTTGTCGGTGACGGTTTGTGGTTTATTCACAGCTTCTATTTTTCAATATAGTATTATTTGATTAAAAATCCGATAATTATTTGTTTTATTTTTATTGCAGGCACCAATATCAAATGAATGCATCCCTTTAGACTCTGACCTAAATTCAGATATGCATTTAGCTGTGAAACATGGTAATATTAATAAAGTTTATGAGTTACTTCGATATCGTCCTGATGTAAACCAAAGAAACAGAAAACACCAAACACCTCTACATTTGGCTATAGAGAATGGACATTACCACATAATAAGTCATCTAGTATTCCATGGTGCAAATGTAGAAAAATTGGATTGGAATGGTAACAGACAAATTCATATGATAAAGGTTTGCCCAAACAAAATCGAGTGTTTGGAACAGTTAGTTCTTTGTAAAGCCAATATCGATAGAAAAGACGGTAATGGTTGCACCTTGAAGGGTGAAATATGAACTGGAAGAATGTAAACCAAAGAAACAGAAAACACCAAACACCTCTACATTTGGCTGTAGAGAATGGACATTACCACATAATAAGTCATCTAGTATTCCATGGTGCAAATGTAGAAAAACTGGATTGGAATGGTAATAGACCAATTCATATGATAAAGGTTTGCCCAAAAAAAATCGAGTGTTTGGAACAGTTAGTTCTTTGTAAAGCCAATATCGATAGTATAAGATGATATGCAGGCCTCTATTGGAATATGGATCTACAACATTCCTAAACACCACAAAAACAACGTTGAAAAACATTGAAGTAGCAGAAAGATCTTGCCTCAGAAAAATTACGAAATTGAGAAACCCGAAGAACACACTTTACAATCCTTCGAACCAACTTTTAGATGATACTACCAGTACAATACTTGCTCGAGTTAATAAACTAAGTAAAAAATTTATCTCAAATCAGAACAACAGAAATATTTTGGAACCACTGATACAGCATTACTATGAAGAAACTACAACACGAGCAAAATGATCAGTATTACCACTTTTTGAACACTTAATATCCTTGGGATAACACCCCAGTATAGAATTTAGAGGCACCACTGAAACCAGCTCAGAAACTAATTCTGATCAAGGCACATCTCATCCCAAGATATATACACGCGTTGCAGAGCCCTCAAACACACATGAGGACCCTAAAATCAGCAGATCGAGCCATCAGATGGGGTGTAAAAAGAGCTCTTCATTTGCCAATCCACGTGAGTGACTCTGTCATACATGCCCCACAAAAACAGGAAGGACTGGGAATCTTTAACTTTGCAGACAAGATACCAATTATTGTCAGCAGGAGACTACAACGACTCCATGGTTAATCTGCTCTTTCGCCTGCAACACCTGATTTACCTCCTTTACCACTATCTCCATGGAGGTCTAACAATTTGAAAAGATCAAATCTGGGCTTTTTCAACACCTTTACCTTACGTATAAATACATCATGTAAAGGATAGGTACCCTGGCACATCTTTTCAATATCTTTGGCGATCGAATCAGGTAGCAATTTGTTTACTACTTCTTTCAAATCACTGTGTCCTATAATACGGTTGATGATTTCAATCATCTTCTTGCGGATGGCTTTAACCTGAGTATGTTGTGCATAACAGGTTCTCCTTGTAGATGCAGGGTCTTTGCTATTGAATCCAATACAGAAAACACTCAATAAATACCCATCAGTAGTTTTCACATCGGCAGATGCTTCAATAAGTGTTTGCCATTTCTTCACCATTGATCTGAGTTTATCTGTAGTTGAAACCATTCCATGGAAGTTGGTTAGAACATTACATCCTTGAAAATCTTCAGCAATGAGCTTGAATTTACTGAAAGTCCTATCAGCGTCATTGTCATTTTGAAGATCAGCTAAAGATACTTCAAAGACTCTTCCTTTAAGACCTTGGTGTGAGCCCCACCATTGATGCAGTGCTACGCTGCTCAGAGACCTGGCTGCACAGAATCAGAAAAATGATCAAACCACCTGGATAAACAACGGCTATGATGGACAGCGCCAGAGCTGAGAGTCTGCATTCCTCCTTCCACGGTGGTGGTCTAGGGGAGATGAAACATCATAGAGCGTCCAATAGATATATAGACGTCCTCCAAGATATTGGTCCGGACAAGATTACGTAAGAGCTATATAACTGAGAGCCAATGTCCTCCCCACAGCAGGTCTCTGATATGACAATGGTCAAGACGCAAGGTGCAGAGCTGGATGTTAGAGACGAGAAACTCTATGTAATCTCCTCTAGAGGTGCCCCCTCTTGCACTGGGAGAGAATCAAAAGGCATGACTATGTGGTAAAAAGGTTGAAGAACATCGCAATCAAAAAGGGTTGGCAGGTCACTGAGGAACCAAACATCAGGGACATCAATGGCAGGCTGCTAAAACCGGACCTACTTATAACGATGGGAAATTTCATAATCATCTCCGACGTCTCGGTCAGTTGGGAGGCTCCTGGACCACTAGGCACGACATATAGGACTAAAAAGGCAATATACAGCGACCCTGCATTTCTGGAAAAAGTCCGCTCCAGATACCCCGGGGATGGCAGATTCAAGCATTGCAGACCTTATTCACACCGCAATTCGTGGGGGTGTGACCAACAGTTCAACCGGCTGATGTGCAGAGGCCGCAGGGCAAACTAATTTGTCCACAATGGTAAAGCTTGTACTGGAGTGAAGCCTTGAAGCAAATCAACAATACAGTGATCAAGTTGGTGCGTGTAGTTCTCTAAATTCTAAGTTCTCTTCTAAATAAATAGGAATTCATGTTATCGGCTGGAAGACTGAGGTCGATAGCCATTTGATTTATAATAATCAATAAAGTTTATTAGTCTTTCTCTTAAATTAAAAGTTCAAGTCCCAAAGAATTAATCAGTAATGTTGTATATAAAACATTTTGTAAAGACTGTCCAGCTACATATAACAAACTGCTTTTTTAAAGACAATTTTGGGTGAGAAAAATTACATGAGATGATATCCAAAAAACAAGACAAAGATTGAATAAATAAGAAAAGTGACATTACTATTTAATTGGTAAAATCAAAGATAAGTGTTGTTGCACCGATTTAGCGTTGAAGTTAGGAATCAAATTATGCCAAAGTCTTCCTGCCTTCCATGCATTTATAGGTTGCGATTACACGGCTGCATTTTATAATAATGGAAAAGTAAAACCTTTTCAGCTATTTTCGAAAAATGAAAAATATCAATCAGTTTTTGCATCATTAACAAATGCTGCTGATATTTTCATTGATGAAAAAATGAAAACCGTTCAAGAATTTACGGCTAGTACGTATGGTATCAGGAACTGCACCAGTGTGAATAATGCGAAATATCGCATTTTTATGAAAAATTACTCTGCCAAAGAAGACAGCGAGCACTTCTCAGAAAAAAAAAAGGCTTCGACTCCAACTCCATACCACCATGCTGGATATTATTAATTCAGAAAATTTCACGAACTATTTTTCTAAATTCTATGTGGCTTAATGCAACGGATCCAATATGCGTGAAACTTCAGCCTGAGAACTGCGGTTGGTTCTTAGATGAATATTTAAAACCAGTAGTATTCATTGGGGATCATACACCTTTAAAGATAGAAGACATTGTCGGAAGAACTGAAACAGATAGTGATGATGACGAAGAAGATTCAGAAGTTGAAGATTATAGTTATATGTCCGATGACTCGGAACATGAATAATTTTAAAAAATTTTTGTATTTATAATTTTTTATAATAAACAGAAGTATTTTTTCAATTGTTGTTTTTTATTTTGTCGTCTAATAATAAAGATAAAATTTGCGAGATTAGTATTATATATGTATTTCTATAACCTTCTTTTTTAGTAAAGATGTATATATACTTTAGTGTCATATAAAAAATATACGCACATAAATAATTAATTGATTAAAAAAAATTAAATAACTATTCCTCTATTTTGATAATTATCCACTCCAAAATGATGCACGCATATACGAGTCTATCGCTATCCTTTTCATTTCCAAGAACAAATAGCATGCGAACTCTCTTTCTTTCACTGGACGGACTTCAAACAGCTGCTATGCTGTGTCCTCTTCTATCGCATGAGATGGTTGATTGGGACCTCTCAGTCGCACACATTCACTCGCAGCAATATTTAACTTTTTAAAATTCGACAACCGGAATTCGGGACTGATTTTTCGCAGGCAACCCTATACCACCGTGTTCATAATAAAATAAACTTTAATTTTATTGATTTTGATTCAATAATCAGACCGTTGCAAAATGCTAGTATAGATTTACCTGTTTATACCTGGCTACCCGAGAGTGACCGGAAAAAAATAGGCAACCAAACGTTTGCACATTCTATGGGCTTCATACTTTCTATTGGTATAGAATTTATCTAATAATCAAACCGGTGAAATGTTTAAAAAAAAATAATTTTTTTTTAATTATTAATTAAACCTACTCTGGACTAAAATTTGTTAGGCAACCCATATGTGATATATTTATTGACATGTTAAATTAAATATAAAATACGTTTTATCAAATAAGCATCTCGGTGAAGGTCGTTTTATATCGGGATCCTATACTATAATTTTAAAACAGTGTTGTCGATCGCGTTTCGAACATTTGAACTATTAGTGTGGTTCTTATGTATTATTGTGTCTATTCAAAAGAGTTTTTCAATAGAGTTGAAAATAATTCTGTAATTTTAAAGTTTCAAATATCTAAGTTATTGTTGTAGTTTTTGTTGTTCATTTCAGAGCCCTGATGAAGATTTTGAAAAAAAGTTGACTAGTTGGCCTTTCTTCTAAAAGCTGATTTTGTGCCTAAAATCGTTGACCAAGAAACCTGTGAGACTTCATTCAATTTTAAATAATGTTTGACTCACCCTGTATCAATAATTTTTATTGAAATAGCAATATTTGTGGAGCAAAAGTAATTCATTCAAGATGTTTTCCTACGAGAAATATTATTCGAAGAAATGCTATCAGGTGTGTGAATAAGTCTTTCCCGTTTTTTTTCAAATTTTGAGCCTTTATTGTGAAAAAATGGTTAAAAATGAATTATTGAAAGTATTGGCCATCGCTAGCTACAACTTTTCCCCATCTTTCTGGCAACATACGAATCCCGTTGCGAAAAAATTCGACCGGTTTGGCCTCTATCCAGTCATCCACCCATTTTTTGGCTTCCTCGTAGGAATGGAAGTGCTGGTCAGCCAGGCCATGCGTCATCGATCTGAAGAGATGGTAATCAGACGGAGCAATGTCTGGACTATACGGCGGGTGGGGTAGGACTTCCCATTTGAGCGTTTCTAAGTATGTTTTCACAGGCTGTGCAACATGTGGGCGAGCATTGTCATGTTGCAAAATAACTTTGTCGTGCCTGTCGGAGTATTGTGGCCGTTTTTCTCGCAGTGCGCGGCTCAAACGCATCAATTGTCGTCGATAGACCTCGCCTGTGATCCTTTCATTCGGTTTCAGAAGCTCATAGTAAACCACACCTAGCTGGTCCCACCATATACAGAGCATGAGCTTGGCGCCATGAATATTTGGCTTGGCCGTCGATGATGATGCATGGCCGGGTAGTCCCCATGATTTTCTTCGCTTCGGATTATCGTAACGGATCCACTTTTCATCGCCAGTCACGATACGATGCAGAAAACCCTTTCTTTTATGTCGCTGAAGCAGCTGTTCGCAAGTGAAAAAACGCCGTTCGACGTCTCTCAGCTTCAGTTCGTACGGCACCCAATTTCCTTGCTTTTGGATCATTCCCATGGCTTTCAAACGCTTGGAAATGGTTGTTCGGTCAACTCCCAATGCTTCAGCAAGTTCTTCTTGCGTTTGACACGAATCTTCATCAAGCAAAGTCGCCAATTCTTGATCTTCAAAGATTTGCGGCCGCCCGGAACGCTCCTTGTCTTCCACGTCGAAATCGCCACTTTTGAACACTTGAATCATCGACACAACCTTCTCCATAAGCTTCCTGAAGCAACCGATGAGCCTCGGCAGCAGATTTCTTCAAATTGAACCAATAAAGTGAAACTTCCCGCAAATGACGTCGACTCGGCTCAAATTTCGACATTTTCACGATTTCAAAAATTTATGATGCGAAAAAATTTCAACTAATGTGTTAGTGTGGAATTGTTGACAGATGAATAAGCTTTGATTATGACATATGTAACCATTAAATACTCGCACAGTATTGGTGGCGCCATCTCTTACAAAAAACGGGAAAGACTTATTCACACACCTGATATTTTCCAATTTCAACACCATGTATCTTGAAAACAAGTCATATGATTCAGTTGGACCTATAGACTTCCTTGTTCAGGAAATCATATTCTACAAAATACGAAAATTCAGAAGAATTAGCGGGTGACAACTGTTCAATTAGACTACTGCCTGGTCCTTTCGATGCTTTTTGTAATTTATTTTTTAACGATTCGAACAACGGTAATGAAAGGGGTTCGAAAAACCTACTGATTTTTTTAGTCTTTATTACAGGGACCCCACTACCCCAACCTTTTACACGTTATGTATGGTTACAGCGAAGCGCAAGAAGATATCGATTTTATGCAGATGAAATTGCAGTTTTCATGCAATATGCAATTTCGAATGCGATAGCAGTAGCTTCCGATTGCCGGTGAAAAAAACGCTCGAAGATTGGACTTCCAGAAACATTATGACGCCATCTAAAGCCTAGAATACTGAGTAAACGATTACCTCGAATTTATTGGATTCAATTCTGTTTCAATGCAGGGCTCATTTTAACTAATTGAAGCAATTGAGTTTCATTACATCGATACTAAATGATCTGGATTAATGAAGGATCTGTTGAATATCATTAAACTCATCGATAAAATAAAATTCAATTTGTTCGATAGATTTTATTCGATATTTAAATTAGAATTTGGAAACACTAGACAATAAGTATTTTTGATAATATTGTTAATTTAACTAATAAAGACTGTTACGCGTTACTTTATGAGCACACACAAAACTATTGTATTCTGTTCACCCTGTACCAATTGGAATCAACATGTGATACATTTTTGGAATGAGCTCAGCTCAGAGAGAGGAAACGTGCTGTTTGAAGATAAGACAAACTAGGGAAGAAAAGGCGCTTAACCTTGAGATCCTTGAATGACATCCAATTTTCTACGTCAAATTAGCAGCTACGTTGCCGAATTGAATTTCATTTCTTCGTTTTCGTTATTGTAAGGCGAAGTTCATGTCCCATGGCCTATAAAACGTTTATGGTAAACTAATATCAATTTTGTGCTGAAAATTTATATATTGGGGTTTACAATGATGATCTTTCTCCCTAAAATATTTTCAGACCTCAACCATTTCCTTTTACACCGGAAACAGAGTACTACTTTCTTATTTCAAATGGCAAACCCAGTATATTATTGCATTATCAGATAGCTTACTCGATGACAATTTCAGCAACATGCCAATACTTGGGTATAAGCTCAACGGTTCATGAGTTAATGAGATTGTTATAAAAAATCTTATGAAAAGTTTTTTGGAAAAATATATTTTTTATTCTTTCAGTTTATTTGACGTAGATATTGAAAGAGAGGGGTCTCAAGCAAATCCTATACTTGAAGAGTTATTGAGGAAAAACTCGAACTAAGGAAAACTGCAATTTCTCATTGAATGGAGTAGTCTATGTCTTCCAGAAAACATCGAAAAAAAATAAAAAGTCGAAATTTCATGAATTGTAATCAATTGTGCGTTAAGATAGTTGAGAATCCATAAACCAATGAAATTTTCAATTACGAATATGACATTTCATGAAATGTCAAATTTAGTTACCCAAAATTTGATTATAGTTTCTATGATTTCCGAAAGTCATAGACTACCTACCCCACTCAGTTAGAAATTGTGGTATTTCCTTAGTTCAAGTTTTTTCTCGATAACTCTTAAATTTTTCGTATTCAGAATCAAAATGAATATTCAGAGATGGTAACCCATTATTAAATCTGTCCCGACTGATGACAGGAAATGGTGAAATATTTCTATTTTCTATAAAATACTTGATTGATTTTTCGATCTGGCTATGTAGCCGCTATTTTGACTTAGCAAATTAGAGAGTTTCAAGGTCATATGCCTATTTTATATGATTACTCAAACTAGTTATAACATTGATGAAATCAGAAAATGTAATGAAATATTTGTTGGGTAATCTCACCAAGTCCTTTTCGTATTTCACCAAAAATTTTTCCTTCAGTGGTATGAACATCTTTAGGATGCGAAATCATTTTTCTTCAGAACTCGTCATATCAATTCTGACATTGAAAGTGGATGGAGGAATAGATTCGATTGCGAAATATTCATCTTTTTTTACACAAGCCATAGAATTTTGCCAAAAATCATAGTCGAAATCATTAAAAACATCAGTCACACAACGAACTAAAACTACGTAAAAATGCATTTCGATAATACCCCTATGGACCACACTGGTCTATGCGAATCATTAGAAAGTAATTAAGAAGTGATAGATGCAGCTAATGAGTGTAACCAAAAACGCCCTCGAAGTGGAACGGGGAATCTTCAGCCAATCAAATCGTGACATTCTTGTTTCCAAGACTATTTGCTAAATACCGGGGTTTATTCGAGAGTATTGTTAGCAATATTTTCATAAAATCCAAAGGAATTTCTGAAAACTTGGACAACCCTGGTATAATTGAAATATTATGGCTTCCTCCAAGTGACTACCTACCTCCTATTTTCGTATTTATTTCATTAAAAACCAAAGCAAGAATTTCGGTCTATAATAAATTCCTTATAAACAATAACAGTCTATCCAGTCATTCAAGTTTGTTTGGGAAAAAACAGCTGTTGAATTCATTGCCCCAAAATAAGTCAATAATAATAAACTTCATTCCAACAATAGAGACTTCATCAGGTATTTACATTTAAACTGATATCAAAGGTACGAAAAAGGTTGCATTTACAACAGAAATTAGAATCAACAAGGGATTCGACGTCTGAAAATATTAGAATATACAGGGTGAGTCAAAAATGTGTACCGAGCTTTCTGGGGGTGATAACATTGAAAAATAAGTATAGTTTGATAAATAAACTTATGACCCAAAATGCATATCGAGGGAGATATATCCTTCCAAAATTGATAAATAAAATTTCACCGCATAACTTCTAGACCGTGAATGCCACCACATTGAAATTTCTTCTATATGTGTATATATTTTGTGTAAGTAGTAAAATTTATGACAATTCTGGAATGTATAATTGTAGAACGCTGTAAAATATTTGTATGTTTGTATGACACAGGTTGAGAGTAAGATGAGTAGCCTTAGGCTATACTTCGCCTGTGTTATATTGAAGGTGAATAAAGACGTTTATAATTATTATTATTATTATGTTATTAAAGCCAAGTTTTCAATCTCTTCAATGTTGAAAAAAATGTTGACTTATCAAAAAATTTTAGTTTAGTCAATATTGTATCTGACAGATTTTCAGTCTCACTAGTGCATTTTTGATATCACTCTACTCAAAGTCAGAGAAAGATAAATGCATTATTGAAATTGCGTGACGCGAATGATACAGAAAACCGTAAACGTGAGGTAAATGTAAACCGATGACGAATTCAAAAATCATTGAAGGCAAAACAAGGGGCGATAAAGCGGATAGATAAAGGAAAATAATAAATCTCAGACATGGACGTGCTAGTAGTGCAATGAAAATAATCATCTTCAAGGCTATAATGAACTCGTAAACCGTAATAGGGTTCAACTGTTTACAGACGTAACGATTTTAAAGAAAAGTAAAATGATTATTGGTTCATTTTAACGGAAAAATTTTCGTTCTCCGTCTTGACGAGAATTCAGAAGTATTATATTTTGTAAGTCAGTTTTGGAGGGGGAGGGCAATTACCCCCAGTAACCCCCCTCCATATCTACGCCCTTGGACATAACATAGAGAGTGGAAACCCCATTCTATAAATGCAAAAAAATATCGATTCGAGTAAAACAATAATATTCAGTTCATTATTTTCTGCAGATTATAACAATTTCTCTGGTTCATTATTGTGAATGTAGAAACATAGAATCCAGCATCGGTTAACACGATAAAAATCAAAAAGCCCTGCTATCGTGTGTATGAAAATTACCTTCGTAGTCTCATTCATTATTCATCCTGAAAATTCAATTCTGTTCTCCGCTTTGTATTTCAATTGGTCGCATTATTTCCAATCATTTGAAGGCATCATAAAAATTGTTTCAGTATTTCGAGTTGTTTTATCACACGACATCCATCGAATTGTATTAACATCATAGTTCAACCATTTTTACCTCTATGGATATTTCATTATTGTGTATTGTATTGCATAAGGCGATTTTTTTAGAGACTTATATATGTTGCTTTTACACTTTCTTTGCTATTATGGAATATACTCAATTAGTTGAAATGAGTATTTATAGATACTTAAGATATAGTATAGTGCCAACTGAATGGAAACAATCACATGTAAGTTGTGTTTTCAAATCAGGCGATAGATCTCGTATGATAAATTATCGCCCAATCTCGGTTATTGATAATTTTGCGAATATTTTTGAAAAATGCCTCAAAAAAAGATTGACATCGTTTCTTGAAAGGAGTCAAATACTGAGTAACATGTTTGTTGAAAAGTTGTGGTTGAAAAGTTTTCCCTGAAACCAAACTGTTGTTTGGTTTCAGGGAAAACTTTTCAACCACTGATGCGATTCAGGAACTCGTTGAGAGGGTCATTCATAATATCGATCATAATAGAAAAGTCCTTGCTGTGTTTTTAGATTTGACCAAGGCGTTTGATACGGTGGATCATGTTCTGCTTATTGATAGATTAGAGGGTGCCGGTGTCAGGGGTGTTGCATTGAGGCTAATCGGGAGTTATTTGAGCGATCGGTTTCAGAGTGTCCAGATTAGAAATGTGTTGAGTCGTCCACTGCCTGTTGATATTGGTATACCACAAGGAACTGTTCTTGGCCCAACCCTATTTTTGATTTTTATTAAAGAGTTACTTCTTGCTTCAGACCTTAATGTGGTAGCTTATGCTGACGATTCTGTTATAACCTTCGAAGGACACACTTGGGACGAGGCTTATCAGACTGTGATAAAGGGTTTGAAAATTATTTATAAACTTCTGTTACACTGTCTATTGAGTCTGAATACCGACAAAACTAAGTTTAATGCTTTTTCACTCAAGGCATCTCATCAGTCACGCTTTCGGTTTCTACGTTTGCATGGGGATCATTATAACCGGTTGGGATATCAGTGTCCAGCGATTGAAAAAACTGAGTCAATTAAGTATCTTGGTGTCTTCGTTGACCAACATCTAAGATGGAGTGAACATGCAGCCTATCTTGTGAAGCGTCTCAAGAGACTATTCTACATCTTTTTCAACAGCAGGAATGTTCTCTCCACAAAAGGATGTTTTCGTGTTTACGAGGCTCTTGTATTTTCTGTCCTTAGATATGGAATTGTAATATGGGGTGGGGCGAATAGGTATAACACGGGATGCCTTGAAGTTGTTAATAAGGCCATACTTAAAATAATCCTTAAGGTGGGTAGAAGGTTTGCTACTGAGTTGTTTAGGTAGAGTCTGGTCAATTAAGTATAAAACAACTGTACATTTATGAAGTTATATTAAATCAAATGAGAAAGAAAAAAAAATTATTCAACACGAATTTCAAACCAGACAGATTCTGCGAGGAGATATGTTTGTTCCATAAAAATCACTTGCAGGAGAGCCTGTCATATTATGGTCCAAAATTTTATAACCTCCTCTCCCAAGAACTTAAATCAACAACCAATGTAAAAGGTAAACTTTTCAGATATCATCTCCGAATTTATGTAATTGTTAATTCTGATAGATTCGAGGCCATCCTATCGGCATGATTTTTTGTTTTCTGTTTTTTTTTGCATTTCTTTGGCTTGTTATGCCTTCCAATTAGTAATTTATCTTTTTGTCGTTTCTCTTCCAACAAATGTATTGATTTTTTTGGATAACTGGGGATAATGTTCATCAGTTGTAGAAGCAGATAATGACAGCATACAAGCTTGCTTAGGCTGTATATTTCTGCAAGTGAAGTTTTGTCTGATGTATATTTATACCTATTGATGAATGAATTGAATTGAATTAAGAGTCCAGTGGCGTACTCTTTTTTTTCTGGATGTAAAATTTTTGGATATATATTACTTACCAGTCTCAATGAGAATACCACAACTTTTCTCTTAGTCCTTGAGTAGGCATGGTACCGCTTTGAAAAGAATATATTATCAACTTTGGAAAATATATGTATAGGGTGAGTCAATAGTGCTCGACTGGTCGATAACTATGGAAATTTTGGGCTAGGAGAATGATTCAAAATTTGAAAGGCTCGTCCGAAAGTGATGAAATACAATACCACTCAGTTTTTTCAAATGACAATGCCCAATTTTCATATAATAGTCATAATCTCCATGAAATTCTGAATTCGAAATACCGCACAATTCTTATTGCATCATTTATCTGTTTAACTGTTCGACGTAGACCACTTTTTCCGACAAATTTCATGAATATAAAGGTTCTAACTAAAGATCATATTTTGAAAACCGTTCGAGATAATTGTACCTTTTTTTTATCGAATTCCCGAAAAATCTTCTGCTAATTTACTTATCATCTGAAAGTGGTCCGAAAGACACTGCAACTTTAAAAAAATTATATTTATAACATGTCAATAAGTCAATTTATTCGTATGGCATGTCCAAAGTTTTTTAACTGTCGGATACCCTAGCGAGTTGTTGAGAAATGCGGTGTGCCTAAAATGAATAGTTTTCAATATTCTGCAACTTTCATATTTTGTACGGGTGAACATTCCACGCACACAATTCCTAAGGGATAAGATTACTCATTTCTACTTAATACCTACTAATAATATCAATTTGAAGATGAGCCGAATCAAAGAAATCATAAAAATATTTGGAAACATTCATTTTGATAAAATGAAATATAGACCACGTGAAAAAATAGATAAGTAGTCTGAATGTACTGCAATACATTGCAGTACAAAAGTGATGCAAATGTACACATTTGCATCACTTTTCTTTATTTAATTTCAAAGTAAGCAATTTGCTTTGTTTCACCTTCTTATATTTAAGCTGTCCATAAACCTAGAATGCAGTAATTGAGTTGAGTGATCCACAGTATATATTAAAATACTCAGGGAATGGCATGTGGAAGTAAAGACATGAAGGCATCTCATCACAAACTGGACTCATATACAGGGTGTTTCGAAATTAGACGTGAACTTTGAAGGATGTGTCAGTATGGTGCATTTGATGTCATTCAAGCCATATTAAGTGGTAACCAGAAATCAAGAGGTCTCGAGATATTTGAGTTCTTGTGATTCTCAGAAGATTTCTCAGCTTACTTCGTTTTTCGTCAATTTTTTCTACATTGACCAAATTTGATTATAATTTTGTATTATTTCTGTGGCCAACGAGAAGTCCAGACCTAACACCGTCAGAATAAACGAGGCAGGAAGAAGATTGAGAGTAAATATCACGCGGAAATAAACCACTGAAGAAATAAGAAACAGGGCATGTGCTTGAATGAGGAATGGTAGAGGTCATTCCAATCCTAATTTATGAATACAGTTTCTCCTGAAATTTTGAGTTTAATTGCAATAAACAAAAAATTCAGTATTTAAATTTCTTTGCTTCTTTCCCCTCCCAAATCAAAGACAGATGAAACAAAACTAGTGCCTGCATTCTAACATTTTTAGGAAATGAAGAATTTGGCTAGTTTTCTAATAATTTCGTCATACTTAAATTGTGGATTTCGGAAGCTGCAGGAAAATTTATGATAGAAATTTACTGTTCTTTTTTTCATATACCATCTTTCAAATAATACTAATTCTTATTCAACATCTAATATAGTAAAGTTTTGCTTTTTTCAAAGATATCATATCTTTCTCTAATGAAAATAATCCAAAATTCAAATCAAACTCGGTCAACGTAGAAAAAAATTGACGAATAATAATGTGAGGTGAGAAAAAATTAAGAATCAGAACTCCTGTAGTTTTGATGATATACCTTGTCTATAATAACAAAATCTATTCTCTCGTGCACATCATCAACCGAGCTTTCACTGAGGGTTCATTTCCATCAGTCCTTGTTAACTGTAATCAAATCCCTCTTTAAAAAGGGCGATCCTGATGATATTGGCAACTACCGCCCAATCAGTCTACTCATTGCTTTCTCGAAAATTTTTGAAAAGATCTTGGTGGACAGATTATTTAACTTTTTCCATAAATTTGGGATCTTCTCGAGAAACCAACATGGTTATCTACGGGGAAAAGCACTGCCACTGCTCTTTATGAGTTCACTTTCGGGATTGTTGTGTTACGTTATTTTTCTCAACAAGTGAATTATTTTCAAATATTCTCTAGATGTAACATAAATAAGGTAAAATGAAGCTCGCGGCTTAGCTCTAGTGGAGAAGGGGTGGATTCTATAATTTTTTTCTTAATTTAAAATGAACAGCTCAATAAATAGGGGGGCGCCAGATAGTTTTAATAATATCAATCGAATATAAACAAGATTCCTACTTTTCTGTAAAATTTCCAAAACTACCAAATTACTAAGTACTTGAAGAGAAAAGCGTTATATTTATGATATGAAATGTAATTAATGAATTTGAATTGAGTGCACTTAAGTATGAACAATAATTTAAAAGAATGAATGCCGGCTTTCATTTACAGAGAATTTCACAGATAATGGTATTCACAATAAAATAATAAACTGTAGGATTTTAGTTAAATTTCAGAGTCTATATATGGTCCAATATGGTTATTCAATATATTCAAAATAAATGATTAATTTTGGTAACTTTCTCTAATGAAAATAAAAGGGTTGTACTCATCCAGAGGGAGAAGTCCAGTTGATGGAAATGTTGAATTCGGTTCGCTCCCAACCGGTTAGAAGTTATTCCAACCCTCAGTATAAGGCAATGGGGGTGCCTATGTCCAAGGGATGTCTTTGCATCAACCAACACGCCAATAATTCAGGTTGATCCACTTATATATCGAATCAGTAAAATATTCAGAAGAATTGAAAGAATTGAAAGAATTGAAAGCCTGCAATTAAAACTCATGAAGACAATCATTTGAAATTTGTACTTTACATTACCTAAGATGGAGGGCGGCTTTTATAGAAATTTCTATCAGAGTATGTAGAATTTTTATCCCGTACAAGACGGAAATTCTGCTTGATTCCAAAACGTGATATAAATATCCAAAATAATCAGCAAAATTATGATATTATCTGCAATTTTCCAAATAATCCAACTCAAATGGTCGAAGACAGAAAATCTTTATTCGGATTAGCTGAGATGCTCTACACTCGAGAAATACGGAAAAATGAGTTCCAATTGATGTATCTATATTTCACAGATGGGATTCAAAACAAGTTTTTGTGACTTGACAATTTGACGAGAAAAGATGTTATATTGGTTGCCTATACTTGAGGAGCGGGAAATGATATATTTATTTGAAATGACCACCCCAACACAATTTCTGGCAATTCAATACCAGAATCGCGAACAAGACAAAAACAATTAGAAAGTGTACCTGACGATTCCACTTCAGCGGTACATTCATTCTCCAAGCAGAAATAATATTAAAATAAAAATGATAAAAAGAAAAAAACGTTACAGTTGATGCACCTGAAGGTGGGGATGATCCTATTGGATTCTTTATGGATAATTGACAGTGTGAACCATGAAAAACTGTATAAGAGAGAGTCCCAGCTTGAATTGATACGTAGCTATCTGAAGAGTAGAAAGCAAAGAGTTTCACTCAACACTGGCAACAGCATCCATATATCTGACGATGAAATTGTTGATATAGGAGTGCCTCAGGGTAGTATTCTGGGGCCTCCCCTTTTTGTGCTATATGTGAATGATCTGCCATTCTCTTTGCCATTTCCCATCATCTTTAGAATGATAAGGCTAATGTTGTTTGTTGATGATGCCAATGCCCTAGTGCGAAATAAAGACATGAGTTCGTGTATCGAGCAGACCCAGACAGCTTTCGATGCAATAAGTAACTGGTGTAGTCAAAATGAGCTTTCATTGAATGTCAAGTAGATGGTGAGCTTCTGAGATCTGTCTTTTTGACAAATTTCGAATCTCTCATGAGATATGGGATTGTCATTTGGGGTGGTAGCTTTGATAGCGGTAAAATTTTTATACTCCAAAAATCCACTCTGAGGACTATGCTGTGTCTGAAGAATTGGGAGTCCTGTAGAGGCAAATTCAGACAAAATAAAATATCGCCCATTTTCGGTGTATACATCTCAGAATGCGTTTTTTTCTTAAAGAAAAATCCGCAATACTTCGACAATTTTTATAATATAAACAGGACACGCAAGAAAGTCCATTTTAAATATCCTATAGATTGTCTGACATTAACAGAGAAAAACACAGTATATGTGTATAAAAATTTATAATAAACTCTGAAATCTGAAATCCAGAATCCAGGAACATATTAGGTCTGTCCGTTTGCCGATCTCCAACCCTAAAACAGCCTTGGCCGAACATTGCCTGAATGAAAATCACAACTTTAATTTTGAAGACGTCAAAATATCAAATAGGGAGCCATACTTGAGCAATCAGCTAATTTTTGAAATGTTACAAATAAGTATCCATGACTCAGTAAATTCTAGAGCTGACATCCAACAACTTAGCCGATTTTATTATTCCTTATTAAAAACAAATATCCAACTACGCGGAATGAATAAAAATAAAATAAAATAAAGATTTCTAGCCCCTATCGACTTCCTTACTTCAGCGCATCACATACATACATCTAAGTTTTTTACCCTAATTTGTTTCGAGTCCGCTGTTCCTTTGATTTCACCTCCGTCTGTCGGCGTACTGTCTATGCATCGGTCGCATTGTTTGTCCCCGTTTTTTAATTTATTATGATTTATTTTTACGTTACTTGAAATATTGGAGAGTTGATTTGAATTTTAATGAGATGATTTTGGGAAGATACATTTGTCTACCTTGTAAGTACTTTGTACCTATATGTGTGTATATTACTTTTTATTTTTATTCTTATTTTGAACTAAAAATGTTTTGGATTATATAATGTTTCTTTGTATATCTAAATTATACCAGACCATCTTTTCGTGATATTTTCTAGTCAATAACTTTTAGTAATGCTCATCTTTCCTTTATTTTTGTAAACACCTTCATCAATGTTACAAATGATGTTTTCCGTCAATTTTATAGAGCCCTGAGGATGGAAATAAATTTTTCCGAAACGTCATCGGCGAACTAACAGAGTATCATTTTCCTGTTTCTCTGATTCTACAACACCAATCTATCGTGAAGTAAAATTTTTGGATCACCACTTCAGATCTTGTGAGATCTTATAATAAACTGCCTGAACCTATTCTGAATATAATAAATTTCAAACAATCCAAACACCAACTTACTGATTTAATTGAAGAAATTAAATTATTCTCTTTATTCACAGATTGTAATTATAATAAGTTTTTTCCTTATGTTTTGTTCGACGGTTTGCCATTTCCTTGTTAACAATGATTCTGAGAATGGGTGTTTATTGTTAAACGTAATAAGTTACAGAGGATACAGACTATCGCCTGTGCGTAAGTAATAGTAGGTCCTATTATGCAACTCGAATAGAAATGAAAGAATCGGATCGTAGGCAAAAATGATTCTCCCGGTGAGTCTTTGACTTGCACAAATATTTCAACCGACGATTCCTGTTTGAAACGATAGAGGCTATTGAAAACCAATAAAAATGTAATTTTTAGTTATATCTCGCAAATGGAAAGAAATCGAAGGTAATTATTATCAGAAGATAGTTTATTATTAATGTGATGAATCTATTCCGAACATAAATTTCTATCAAAGTCCGGTCCACTTCAAAATACCCGCTTTACTAAGTGGGATAAAAAAAAATCGAATAAAAAAAAAATAGTAAAGGAAAAAAATGTTTCTTTTGACATCAGGAATCTTTGGTTGAACTATAGGTAGGTATAAGTCAAAAACTCACCCTATATATATATGTAGGTTTTCCTTAAACCTATAATAATAATAATAATCGAGCAATTGTCATACAACCTCCAGGCAATCCAAGAAAAACTGCAAAGATGGAGAGAAAAGCCCCTACATGGACGACATTTCAACCAGTTGAACCAGGATCATGTCGACATTAAAGCGTCGAACTATTGGCTCACATCAGGTGCGATGCATCCAGAAACGGAAGGATTTCTTTTAGCCATCCAAGATCAAGTGATCTCAACAAGAAATTACTCCAAGCATATCATAAAGGATCGAACTATAACTGACGATCGATGCCGTTATGGGTGTCCAACGAATGAGACAATCCAACATATCACGGGAGGATGTCAAATGTTTCCAGGAAATGATGATAAAGAGAGACATGATGCAGTAGGAAAGATACTACACCAAGAAATGGCAACCAAATTAACACTAATTCATTCTGAAAAAGTGCCATACTACAAGTACCGACCGGAAACCATCCTGAAAAACGAACGCTATAAACTATACTGGGATCGTACAGTTTTGACTGATAAAACAGTCCCTCACAACAGGCCAGATATATTGCTAGTTGATAAACATCAAAAGGCAGCAATACTCATCGACAAAGCAATACCTAATAACAACAACATGCGTCATAAAGAGGTCAAAAAAATTTCAAAACATAGGGACCTCGAATTTCAGATAAAGCGCCAGTGGGGAATGATATCAATGAGAACTATTCCAATTATCATCTAAACAACAAGCATAGTACCCAAAAATCTCAAGAGAAATATCAAGCAACTAGGACTTAGTGAGTATATATGTAATATAATGCAAAAAGCAGTTCTTTTAGGTACTGCAAGGACGGTGAGAAAATTCCTAGGAAGTGAAGGATAGGTCCAAGGATCGCGTGTAAGAGGACCAGAAGTTCGACGAGAACCAGGGGGACCACAAGGACCAGACACGACCGAGCTCCACCCTTCTGATATTTTAAATATCTGGGATTGAGTGAATGTTCCTCTTAGCGAGGAGTGAGAAGCCGACGGCGAGGAGAAATCCTACGTGCATAGGCAAAAGTCGGGATAATCGTCTTTATTGTCGAAAGTTTAGCTTACGCTACTCTTAGGCCCAGTTTCACCAAACAGCACTTGATCCCAGATTGATTAAACTCCGCTTGTTACTAAAGCAGGCTTAACAGTGTTTTCTGTTTCACCATGCATCAACCCGTCCGAAGATGATCGCGATTAACCAAATCGCGTTTAAATAGTCAAACCATTTGGCAACGTTGTGAACAAAAAGTTATATAGTGTTCTGTATCGTATTAGCAGTGATGACCACCATTGGCGCTAGGTGTCAGGTGTCATTCATTCATAACTCATAACATTTCAAAACATTTGTCATCTTGTAAACAAAAAACAAAGTTAATTTTTGCCGAAAATGTCGAGTGATGTGCTTCGAAATGTCGGAAACTTGCAGAAGTTAAAAAGAAATTATCCCATTTCACAAAACCACATATTGTGGAAAAAAAACTATATAAGTAATTTTATTAACTTATTTATTTTTTTTAACAAGTTTAACTGCTTCTTAAATAATATTTCAATCAAACATATCAATAAATTATTCTTTGCAATAAATTTCATAAAACACAAAAACAAAGTTTACCTACGTGTATTTTGAATGGGAAATATTGAGCCTATACATATAGTCATATTTTGATAAAATTGACCCAAAAATTAGAAATTTCCGGAAAAATAATTACATAGACAAGAGTTCCATACTGATAAATAATTATTAATCTCAACTTGAAAGGTTGTAATCCTCCAAAAATTGCCGATTAGTGCTAAATCGCGATTGGTCGATTAAATGGTGCTTTGGAATGTGGTGAAACGCTACATTACATTAATCGTGATCTAAGGCCTCACTTAAGAGCCAAGTCAAGATTAAAGCATTTGGTGAAACTGGGCCTTACACTTTAACGCACAGTAGTTGAAATGAATCACCCTTTATATTAATATACACCCAGAAAGGCATGTGGTAGTAAAGACATATATCTATTCCCTTTCTCGTTCAAGTACTAGCCATTCACGACAGGGGTCTGATGAAAACACTATATATCGAATTCATAAACAGCACACGAGATGGAGTTCCTTCCAACATTCATTTATTCAACGATAACTCGAATCAGCGCCTTGATCACACGAAGAGCAGGAGAATAGGAGAGAGATTGCAAAGAGAATTCTGGAAAACTCTTCACGTCGTGCGAAAACAAAAATTCTTTCTTTTACACAGGAAGCAGATTCGCTAGCATCACGTCTCTTTGTGGCCAGGTCACGTTGGCAATCATACTATACTTTGTAGACATAACAGAGGCCACTCTTGCAGGCTTAAATTGCCTTTTTGATACGTTTCCCCTGCAATTCTATTTATTTCGCAGCGTTATTTATTAAATGTTTGCTGTTATTCGAAAAGAGAGAAATCTTATATGATCCTTCGGACCGGAATGTGAGGTTAGGTTCGAAATGTATTTTGAATCGTGGAAGGAAACGATGCTGTTAAATTTTTTGTGTGCTCACTTGTATTGGTGCTTCACGAACATTATTACTTCTCCGGAGATTCACGGTTGCTTTCATGAATATTCGATTGTCTACTGAATTCGATCGAATTGGATTGATTCCGAGTTGGTTCAGTTCTTTTATTATTTACTCGAGTAAACCACAATCTTCTTAATCTTCTTCAATCCGTCGGAAGTGATACTAGAGATCATTTGCTACAATTATATTTTTTTCAATTGATGTTTAGATAATAGGAGTATAATTTCAGAAAAGGGAACATGTATTTCAGAATAGTAAGATATAATTCAGAAAGGAAAAATTGTACTAAATCAAAAAAAGGAATTGAAATACAGATTATTTATATTATTATTTGTATAGTAATCAATGTAAATTTACGAAGATTCTACCATTTTAATCCATCAAAATTACATATGGGGAGTCATAAATTCAATGGTATATCGGGTGTCCCAAACTCGATGGCCTATTAGACGTTTCTGAAAAACTAATCATAATTTTGAGCTGAAAATTTGCAAATTGGGGTTTGAGACAATGATCTTTCTTCCTAAAATATTCTCAAATTTCTACAACTTCCGGTTATACCGGAAACAGACTACTACTTCCTTATTTCAAATGGCACACCCAGTATATTATTGCATCTTTAGGTAGCTTTTTTTATGGCAATTTCGGCAATATGCCATATGCTGAAGTGACCCCCACTATTTTTGTACGTAGAATCGACTGAAATAATAAAAAATATAGGTTCTAATTTGAAAATCTTGAGTTTTGATGAATTTGAGTTGTCCAAGTTCATGATCCTCTTATAAACACCCTGTACATTTTTGGTCCAAGCCGAAAACTGTCTTATAATACTACGTATTTGCGTAAACGGAACAAAACAAATTTTTTTCGAAAAAGGCTTTTTCTGCTGAAATATTCAAAAAAATGTGAGTCCTCATCGCCACCTTTTTTGTCATAAGAATCCCAATAACTCATGAACCGTTGAATTTTTACCCAAGGTATGGCATATTGCCGAAATTTGCCATAAAAAAAGCTATCTAATGATGCAATAATATACTGGGTGTGCCATTTGAAATAAGGAAGTAGTAGTCTGTTTCCGGTATAACCGGAAGTTGTAGAGATCTGAAAATATTTTAGGGAGAAAGATCATTGTCTCAAACCCCAATATGCAAATTTTCAGCTCAAAATTATGATTAGTTTTCCAGAAACGTCTAATAGGCCATCGAGTTTGGGACACCCGATATACAGGCATATGAATATACATGAAAAAAAACAAAGCGTTATTGAAATTATACAAACAGTCAGATAACATTACTTGCAAAGGTAAGTATAAAACAATGGACATTTTTACACGAGTAACATACATTTTTTCACTTTTTAGGATATGTGAAGTACTCTTCCAATCTGTAGTAGGCTTTTCGCACCAGTTCCGTCTTGAGTACATTCCGTAATTTTTTGTTGCTCAGTTCCTTATATCTTTCCGGCTTTTATTCAAAACTTTGTTTTGAGGTATAGTATTCCATCTGAAGTTGTTACAGACCAAGGCACTGAATTCTTATCAAGAATATTTAGTGAATCGTGTGATTTACTCAAAATTAAGCGTTTCAATTCAACAGCTAATCACCACGAAACACTAGGTGCGCTTGAAAATTCGCATAAACACTTAGGAGCTTTTCTCCGTATGCACGCAGCTAAGGAAAGTAACAACTGGAGTAATTGGGTTCCGTATTGGTGCTTCATACAACAATACCGTGAATTTTTCAACTCGCTATACTCCTTACGAATTAGTTTTCGGAAAACCTAGTAGATTTCCACAAAATTTAAACAGCCAAGTAGATCCAATCTACAATTTCGATAACTATCCTCTTGAACTAAAATATAGGTTGCAAACGGCATGGAAAGATGCTAGAGAAAACTTGGTGAAGGCAAAATTGAAAAGGAAAGAGATTTTCGACAAAAAATGTAATGAAATAAACTACAAAGTAGGAGATAAGGTGCTCTTGAATAATAAGAACATTGACAATAAACTTGACCCCCTATTTAACGGTCCCTACGAAATAGTTGAAGTGCGAAACCCGAACATTATTGTGAAAAGGGACAAGAACAAACTCAAAGAAGTACACAAGAACAGAGTGAAACCGTATTTCTCATAACAATAATACTAATAATTACTAAACAGTGCTAGAATTAAGAGACTGATGTAAATATTTAATTAGGAAAATACTGTATTAATCCTTTTAGATGTAAGATCCATTGAGATTATGTAACCTATTATGTATATATAGATATTAAGCTATATATAAGTCAAAAAAAAAAATTATATTTGTATAGAAAATTTTTTTCTCTCAAAGAGGGAAGGTGTAGTATGTATCAGTATGAAGAACCTGTATATTTTCATATTTGAGACGACAAGGTCCGTATAACCAAACACCATCTTAAAATATAAATATATTTACTATGTTTACCCTTGTCGATCGTGTTGTATTTATCAACTCGCAAGGTTGTTGTGAATATACAATATAAATAGTAAATATATATCATAGAGACATAAAGTAGTAAGAATGATCTTATTCAATAGTAGTCTGTAATTCATTCATTTGATGCTCACAGTCTTGAATTACATCATGTGAGTTTTCATCTGTGATCAGTACAGTGTCCAGTAAGAAAGAAATACCCTTTGATGAGTCTGGAGAGTATTGATTAACCATTCCTTCAACTGTATAACGATTGACCGAACCTACCCTAGCTGGGTACATCACAGCCTGTTATATATTTTTACCGCTTGGTGGTTTATACTTAGTTGGGTCGTGGCCAGTCTGTGGTGGGTGATGATGAGCTTACTTGCATTTCTGTTGTTGTACTCATGGTTGAAGTTATTGAGCTGTAAACTATTTTTATGGGCATGGATGTAGGCGACACAGGCGAGTATAAATAAGGATGTCAAAGTAAGGATGTTTTCCTGCCTAAATAATTGTCTACAGCTCGATGTTTTATTTGCATTGCATATTATTTGGAAAGCCATTTTTTGCTTGACGAATATGCGCTCTCTTCCAGGCATGTTTCCCCAAGCAAGTACTCCGTACGAAATTGCCGATAAAAAGAAAGCAAAATAAAGCCACTCTCGCTGCCTGTTGGCCGGCCACCTGCTCCATTCTTCTTATTACGAAGATTGCTCTAGAGAGACTCTCAACAAGTTCATTTATATGGTATGAGAAATTTAGATCTGACTGGATTTGAAATCCAAGGAATTTGAGATAGTTTGTCTCAGAGTCTCTAGGTGTGAAGCACAATGATTGTGTCTTTTTGGGGCTCATCCTCATTCTATTAGCATTGAACCATTGTTGAGCTTCCGCCAATGTCTTTCTTTTTCATATAGTTCCTGTTGGTTGAGGGCCGAATGGAGGAAGCTGGTGTCATCCACAAACATAACCACATCCACCTGTTCTATATTCGTCGGCAGATCATTAACATATACCAGAAAAAGAATTGGTCCCAAAATTGATCCCTGTGGAACTCCACTTTCAACCAGTTCCCAGTTAGAGTATTCTCCACCTATTTGTTCTTGTTGGTACCTTTTTTTCAAGGTAGCTGGTCATCAACTTCATAGCATCTCCCCTTATTCCATAACACCTCAACTTCTTTAGCAGGAGTGAGTGATCAATACTGTCAAAAGCTTTGCTAAGATCGCATGAGGATAATTCACATTTCCTTCCTGCATCAATGGCGTCAGCGATCTTTCGTAGGATTTCAGCTAGTGATGTTGTGGTTGATTTGCCCTTCAGGTAGCCATGTTGTTGTCGGCTCCAGATGATTAAGATGTTGGAATTCAGAAAAACAAAGTTGTTATTCAGAATAGTGAATCAAATTTCAGAAACAGCTAATCATATCATTATCAATTTAATTTGAGATAATGTAATATGTAATTCAGAAGAGTACAATCTGTGAGTTAGTTTTTCTTTTTGCTTAAGGACTGGCATTTATTTCCCTATGGCTCTACTATAATTCCTCCAATTTTCTACTGTTGTTTATTTGGGAAACTTTTCTCCCTTCTTATTTCACTTTTTCTTTTACTTCGTTTTTCGAAAGATGTATTTCCTCTTATCTGTCGTTCTTATTGGGATTTGTGTTATCTTCCCTAATTCCCTATTTCACTGCCCTTGTAGAGTCTTTATTGTCTTCTTTTATAGTTTGTTAAATATTTTCTCAATAGTTTGAATTTTCAATTCTTCTCTGATTAGTGATTTGTTGGTTGCTTATATACCATGGGGCGCCAACCGCTGTTCTGATAACTGTATTCAGTGTACTTTGCAACTGATCTCTCTTATTGTCTATCGTATAATATATAAGGCTAATACTGCATATAGGGCCGGCGCGTGCAATTTGGGCGCCTGAAGCAAAGAATTTTTTGGCGCCCCGGCTGAAAAAGTATCAATAACCTTCCCCCCTCCCCAAAAAAAAAATCACCTACCTCGATGTAAATTCCCCCTTTTTGATATCTCTAGCGATTTTGCTAATCATTTATTTCTAAAGCCGTTTCCAATGGGTTTCTTCTTTTTTCGGACATTTTTACCTATTATAAATTCCTGGATTTCTTTGAGGCCGATAAACAATGCGTAAGTAATATATCTGATTCTCACATTCGCAATCGATCACATACGATCGATGAAAGATTATCTATCGCACCACAAGATACAAAGGGCGGTAAGGCATGCAGAGCTTCGAAAACTGAATGAGATTAAAAACATAAGTTCCGCTGAAAACATTTAGCATTTATCAGTAACTAGTTTCGAATTCAGAATCGTAGGAATTTTCCTTGAACTTTACCTACCTTCCATATGTTGAATGTGTAAACAACATCCACGTAATTCGAAATGTTGTTTTTCGTCTTTGTGAAATACATTCCATTTCTCATTCATTTAGAGTAATTAGTAATATTGCTTATTTTGGTTGGGTTGACATGAGTTATTTATTCAAGACGGTTTGGAAATTTTGATTGCAGGGAATGTTGATGAATGCAGCAAAGCGGACCAACCTCATGTTGTTTTTAAGAATCAAGACTATATTTTTTCAGAAATATGAAAGGGCTGCCACAAACTGGGCTAAATTGCCGCCCATCGAAAAGAGGCACTTGAAATAGTCGCTTCACTGTTTCACCCCTAACGCACATTTTATATATCATCTTCAGCTTGTTTTCTAAGGAAAGTTTTCATTTTGGGTTGAGCAACGGGTACAGTCTCCTGTGCAATTGCCTTGCTTTTTTTCTGTTTTTTTCTTCTTGTTTGCTTCAATTCAATCTTTCATCTAGAGTTACTCGTATTGCCTCCTTTTTTTTTCAATCATCTGATTTTCTACCTACTCCCAAATATTCTCCTTTCTTTCTTCATTATATCGTCTGATTTTCTATTTTGACGTTTCCTGTTTTCTTTTTTTTTTATTGTTGTTCATCCAAAGTAGATTGCAACTTTTTTCGTCGTTTTCACTTTGAATCCCTACTTCTTGAGGTATTCCATCAGTTAATCTGAATCTATATGTAACTGACTAGTAACTGCTTCCGTGTTCTACTGTGCTAGTAGATAGCGATGTCATCTGCAAACTGGACTATCTTGCATCTATTCATTTTTGGTATATCTGCCTTGTATAAGTTGAACAGCAGCGGTCCTTTCATCGATCCTTAGGGAACTCCGTCTTCAATTTCTCTAATTGTCGACCTGGTATTAACAATATTCACTCTAAATTTACTATTTAACACATATGATTTTATTAATCTTGTAAGTTTGGTTGGAAATCTCATCAACTTCGATGCCACATTTTATCAAATGCCTTTTTCATGTCCAGAAATATTGTACCAGTGTCTGTGAGAGGTTCATTTGCTGCTTAATATTTTCCGTGAGTCGTAACCCAAACTGGTGATCTGGAATTAATTTCTTTTCTTCTGCGAAATTTGTTAATCATCTGTGAATTAATTTCTCTTTCACTTTACTAATTGCCGATAATAGGCTCATGGCCGGTACAATTTACATTGTATTGATTGAATAAATATGGCTATTCATTTTTATTCATTCTGAAAGACATATAATAATAGATTTAGAATTACAACTTCTTCTTTCTCAAGTCAAAATCCGGGCATTTTGAGTTATCGCAGCCTTCCACTCGAAAACTGATTACTTAGCTTGCCAGGTGGTTCTTAAAATTTGAAACTCTGTGGTACTCAGAATAAGAGAGATAGGCTTAACATATGTTATATATTCGAAATCAGGGGGAAAAGAGCTAGTCAAATATAGAAAAATATACAGGGTGTTCCATTTGAAAAAATGAAGTTGCAAATAATATGGTGCCCACTCTGTATATATATTTCATTTTCTGAAATAATTTAAAAAAATACTAGTCGATTTCGTGCAACTTTTGAAGAAAACATTTTTTTGTACCTCTTTCAGTAATAAAATTAAAGGAGGGGTCACATTTTGGTGAAAAACCCCATATTACATACATCTGAAATTGAATTGATAACCTCGGAAATACAATTTTCCTTTTCTGAAATACAGGGTGTTTCCAAATTAGACGTGAACCTTGAAGGACGTGTTAGTATGACTAATTGATATTTGAGATCTATTGATTTTTAAAAGATTTCGATTCTTACTTTATTTTTCGTCAATTTTTTTCTACGTTGACCAAATTTGATTATAATTCTGGTTTATTTTCGTGGCCGACGAGAAGTACGGATCTAACACTGTTAGAATAGACGAAGCAGCAAGAAGATTAAAGTATATTTCAGGCGGAAAGTAAAAAGTGAAGAAATAAGAAAGAGAGCACGTGCTTGTATAAGGAATGGTGGAGTTCATTTCAAACATAATTTATGTATTCATTTTTTACTGAAATTTTGAGTTTAATTGCAATAAAAAAAATTTATTTCATTCCTTTCCTTTCTTTGATTCTTTCCCTTTTCAAATCAAAATCTGCTGAAGCAAAACTAAACTAGTGCAAGCATTTTAACAAAGAAAAATTTAAAAAATGAAGAAAGAATGTGGCAAGTTTTAAAATAATTTTGTCATACATAAATTGTGGACTTCTTTTCTCCATATCACAGAAACAGAAATCCCATCAAATTTATATGAAAAAACTAAAAGGTCGCAGAGCGATAGCTTCAGGCGTTCTGGAGTTATGGACGAAAAAAGATATTCTTCAACTGATGCACTGACAAACTAAATTGTGTCTTCTTTCGGCCATAACTCCAGAACGCCTGAAGCTATCGCTTTGCGACCTTTTGGTTTTTTCATACAAATTTGATGGGATTTCTGTTTCTGTCAGAACTTAAAGACACAATTTGGTTTTTCGCAGTGCATCAGTTGAAGAATATCTTCTTTCGGCCATAATTTCAGAACGCCTGAAATTATCGCTTTGCGACCTTCAGGTTTTTTCATGCAAATTTGATACAGCTTCTGTTTCTGTTAAGAAAATCCTATCATTAAATTTGAAATTTCGGAGTAAAATGAACAAAACAATGAACTTCTGACTTAGCGCCCCCTATCGAAAGCAGCAAAAACAAATTTATCATGACTATATTTTGTCCTCAATCAACAAGATATTATCTTTCAGACGAGATCTAATTTGCTCAAAAATGTTGAGCCAAACTGAAGTTACAGTCGTTTCAATCTGTCAGATTTCTCCCTTTCGCCTACCCTTATTTGATGTCGCAAAATCGAAAGTGGCAATTCGAAAAGATAGAGATTTTTCCAAGGATTACAGTGATGATATTTTTTCTTCAACTTCATATGAAACATTTTCGAGTAAAATTCATTTTTCTACTCGACGGTAGCTATTACACCCCCTAGCGGTAGAGGTATGAACTTCAAAACACTTTTCAGTGTGTTCTCTGGTATACTTTAGTAGTAACATTTTTTACCGCAAGTCCCTACGATGAGTGGATCCTGAGATATAGCCGCTTACCTCGCTTATTTGCCCATCCTGTACAGTGCATCCCATTTTGGGTGAGACAGCCAGGTTTCTCGCTTGTTATTTAAGATAGAGCCTTGCGGTTTTCACGTTCCTGTCCTACTTTTTTGTGAAACTCAAGTTGGTCTAATCAGATTTTGCATAACTGTTTCCGTTCAAGAGATACAGGGCGATTTTGGAAATTGATACTTTTCGGACCCCTCCTATATCTCCGAAATTATTAGAAATAATGCTGAGGTAAAAACTACGTCTGAATCAGAATTCTGCGTAGAATCCAGTGGCGTACTCAAAATTTTTTTTCGGGATATGGTTTTGAAGATTCAACACAAACCTATATTTTTTTTAATAGAACATCCTATATATCATTACTTCGTTGAATTCTTTATTTTTTTCCCTTCAAAATGATGTATGATACTATGTAGGAAGGATGTTCAGAAATGTAAAAAAAAAACACAAAAACATCAAATAATGATGATTTTTTTGTTAATGGCAATGGATTTCCCATAGAAAAAGGAATCAATTGGATAATTTTCATTTGTAATTTTTATTTATAGTAGAGGAAGCAAACAAAGATAATACACTCATCACTAACATGAAAAACAAAACGTAGGTGCCTACCTAATAGCAACAAATAAATAATACAAAAATTCATAAACATTGCACAATATCTTACAGATTAAACTGTTCAAACTGCTGTCCATTTTCCCCTAATACATATAATATACTACAGTAAAAGACTCAACATTCCCGAAAAACTTGGTGCATCAACAGGGGCAGTTTTCCAGGATTTACAAAACCGCCCTTTTATAATATTAAATGCACTCAGGCGTATCGAAAAGTTTTGTCAATTATGTATAAGGGGAAAATGGACAGCAATTTGAACAGTTTAATCTGTAAGATATTATGCAATGTTTATAAATTTTTGTATTATTTTTTTGTTGTTGTTTTTCATGTTAGTGATGAGTGTATTGTCTTTGTTTGCTAACTCTACTATAAATAAAAATCACAAATGAAAATTATCCAATTGATTCTTTTTTTTATGGGAAATCCATTGCCCATTAACAAAAAAATCATCATTATTTGATGTTTTTGTGTTTTTTTTTACATTTCTGAACATCCTTTCTACATAGTATCATACATCATTTTGAAGGGAAAAAAATAACGAATTCAACGAAGTAATGATATATAGGGTGTTCCATTAAAAAAAACATAGGTTTGTGTTGAATCTTCAAAACCATACCCCGAAAAAAATTTTTGAGTACGCCACTGGATTCTACGCAGAATTCTGATTCAGACGTAGTTTTTACCTCAGCATTATTTCTAATAACTTCGGAGATATAGGAGGGGTCCGAAAAGTATCAATTTCCAAAATCGCCTTGTATCTCTTGAACGGAAACAGTTATGCAAAATCTGATTAGACCAACTTGAGTTTCACAAAAAAGTAGGACAGGAACGTGAAACTCAAGTTGGTCTAATCAGATTTTTCATAACTGTTTCCGTTCAAGAGATACAGTGTGATTTTGGAAATTGATACTTTTCGGACACCTCCTTTATCTCCGAAGTTATGAGAAATAATGCTGAGGTAAAAACTACGTCTGAATCAGAATTCTGCGTAGAATCCAGTGGCGTACTCAATTTTTTTTTCGGGTTATGGTTTTGAAGATTCAACACAAACCCTTAATTTTTTTGATGGAACACCCTTTATATCATTACTTCGTTGAATTCGTTATTTTTTTCCCTTCAAAATGATGTATGATACTATGTAGGTAGGATGTTCAGAAATGTTAAAAAAACACTAAAACATCAAATAATGATGATTTTTTTTTGTTAATGGGCAATGGATTTCCAATATAAAAAGAGGATCAATTGGATAATTTTCATTGGTGATTTTTATTTATAGTAGAGTGAGCAAACAAAGATAATCCACTCATCACTAACGTGAAAAACAAAACGTAGGTACCTACCTAATAGCCACAAATAAATAATACAAAAATTCATAAACATTGTTTAATATCTTACAGATTAAACTCTTCAAATTGCTGTCCATTTTCCCTGATACATATATTATACTACAGTAAAAGACACAACAGTCCCGAAGAACTTCGTGCATCAACAGAGGCAGTTTTCCAGGATTTACAATATTTTATAATATTAAATGTTAAATGCACTCAGGTGTATTGAAATTTTTGTCAATTATGTATAAGACAAAATGGACAGCAATTTGAACAGTTTAATCTGTAAGATATTATGCAATGTTTATAAATTTTTGTATTATTTTTTTGTTGTTGTTTTTCATGTTAGTGATGAGTGTATTATCTTTGTTTGCTTACTCTACTATGAATAAAAATCACAAATGAAAATTATCGAATTGATTCATTTTTTATAGGGGAAATCCATTGCCAATTAACGAAAAAAATCATCATTATTCGATGTAATAATAATAATAATATTTTTGTTGATGTTTTAGTGTTTTTTTAACATTTCTGAACATCCTACCTACATAGTATCATACATGATTTCGAAGGAAAAAAAAACGAATTCAACGAAGTAATGATATATAAAAAACGAATTCAACGAAGTAATGATATATAGGGTGTTCCATTAAAAATATTAATTAAAAATCCATTGCTCATTAACAAAAAATCATCATTATTTGATGTTTTAGTGTTTTTTTAACATTTCTGACCATTCTACCTATATAGTATCCTACATCATTTTGAAGGGAAAAAAATAACGAATTCAATGAAGTAATGATATGTTGTTCTATATGGTGTTCCATTAAAAAAAATATAGGTTTGTGTTGAATCTTCAAAACCATAACCCGAAAAAAAAATTTGAGTACGCCACTGGATTCTACGCAAAATTCTGATTCAGACGTAGTTTTTACCTCAGCATTATTTCTCATAACTTCGGAGATGGAGGAGGTGTCCGAAAAGTATCAATTTCCAAAATCACCCTGTATCTCTTGAACGGAAACAGTTATGCAAAATCTGATTAGACCAACTTGAGTTTCACGAAAAAGTAGGACAGGAACGTGAAAACCGCAAGGCTCTATCTTAAATATCAAGCGAGAAACCTGGCTGTCTCACCCAAAATGGGATGCACTGTACATGTAGGCACAATACAAACACCCATTTATTTCTATGAAAAAAAATCTTACTTCTCCCATTATCCTTTCTGTATATCTACGCCTTTGTCTCAAATGAGCAATATATAGTTTTGAAATTCAGTAAGCTATGAAGAACACGCTACTTTTCATGGCAGTTGAAGGAAAAAATTGTGAAACCCAAATCACCGAATACCTTTTGGTCAAATTACCAGAAAGTTAATCTGACATTGTGAAAGCGACCCTTAGTCATTAAATACCAGTAAGTCTCCAGGAATAGACGAAATTGACAATAAACTTCTCAAAAACCTTTCGAGAAAAGGAATCGTACGAAGATTATGTAGGTATATATGACTAACGCTATAATAAAACTTTCAATATTGGCCTTCTTGGAAAACAGTCATAATAGGTAGGTAATTCATATTTCAAAACATGGAAAGAAAGGTGAGTCTCCTAACGACTTTCAGCCGATATCTATACTACCTGCACTAAGTAAAATTTGCGAAAAAGTTATTACAGAAAAGTTGTGTTCATAAATAATCTTTCTCTATTTCAGTATCGTAATGAGTTCATTACAGTTCTAAAAACAGTGCTCTAATGAACTCATTACAGCCAGTGCCGTATCTAGGGCGTGGCAAAGGTGGCACTTGCCACGGGCGCAAGGTCTGCAGGGGCGCCCAAAAATATCAAGAGAAAAAAATATAATTCGGTTTTCATGTATACGCCTCGCAACGAGAAATTCCGAGGAATCTCGAAACCAAGGACGGAGATCTTTCTTTTTTCTTGTTTTTTACAACAACGTTTACTCATATCTGTAAAGTGAGAAAAAGAGGTTTGATAACGAAGTTGGAATTTAATTACTCAAAATATTTTTTTTTCTTACCGATTCGATTGTTCTCACCTTACAATGGGTTTTCCTAAACCGGAGTTACGAAGAAAAATATTCCATGGATAATTTTAAGAAAAAAAAGTCCCATAAACAGAGCCTGCAAACGCTTTGTTTTCGAGATACAGGGTGTTTCTTGTATAGCCATACTTTTTAGTGATGCTTATATTATTTATTAGTTTATCGAATTTTTATTAATCTTCCCTTCAGAATTTGTTGATGAGTACCATAAGTTATAATTAATTTAGCTTACTAACTGGATTTTCATAATACTCTGGATTTTCCTGAGGATTACCAGAGAGCTGTTTGAATTTTTTTTTCGAAATCGATAGCAGATACGACAAAACTACAACAAATCAAAAACTGTTGTACTAGACCAGAGTTTCTCTTCTCATTTTTTTATAGAACCAGTTCTGGTGGAAAGAAGCAGGTACCCTTCCAAAAAAAATATCACCCAGTAGATTTGCATACAAAATAAGCATATCACAAGATGAAAACTTTCAATTGGAAAATCTATGCCAATTCAAGTTGAATATCTTGTGAAGGGAAGGTGCTATGAGAAAAAAAACTTTAACACCGGTATCTCAAAACCAAAGGGTTTGCAGATTCATGTTATAGGACTTTTTTCTCAAAATGATCCGAGAATTCTGTCATTTTCTTTTGTACACATTAGGAACACCGTTTAGATATAATCAATTCAAAACTGATATCTGCACAATTAAATTGCAATTTGAATGAATCACAATAAATTGTATAACACGGCCCAGACAATTTTTCGATGCGAATTACTCAGTTCAGTACTTTGATAACAACAGTATTGAAATTTTGTGACGATATTGAAACAAAAAACCGAAAACAACGAGTAAATGCATACCGATTACGAATGCAAAAATTACAGATGGCAAATAAGAGTCAAAATCACCTGAAAATCAACTTTGAATGACATTGTATGATTTATCGTTGAATTCAGCGTCAAAAGTTATTTCGAAAAGTGTCATAAAATATACAGGTCCGTATTGAAAAAAATGAGGTTGAGGGTGGCCCAGAGAGCACGAAACGTTGGATACGAAAACTGATTACGTCAAATTGAGAACAATTTACTGTCGAATAAAAAATTCCTGTAACATTTTTTGATAATATTTGAAATAAAGTGGGAAAAAAAGAAGAATCAAAATGACAGAATTTACTTTTCTTATGATATCTCAATAACCGGCCCTTATAATCTCGATTTGTTTGAACTGCTTGATAATGCTTCTATGCATGCAACTTTTTCTCCATTTGATCGACCTTCTAACTCTTATGGTTTAAAAGTTACCAATACAATCCATTGAAAAAGTGGCCACCCTGTATAGCTATGCTTTATATCAGTTTTAAGTTTGGCTTACTAGCATTTGTTTGAGCTGGAATTTCGGTGTTTTTTTATTGTTTAATCCAAATATTGAATTATTAAATGAAAATTATTTTTTCAAATCTCTGTTCTCTGATCTGTATGAAACGTGAAACCCACTGAGACCGATGTATTTGGATATTTTTGAGCTGAGTGATCCGATATTCCATTAAAATAAACAAACAATTCACATTTTTCACTTAAATTCGAAGAAATATTATCAATACACGTTGTCAATACATATGTCACCTTAGTGAATTCTTTTATATGTTGTTTCAGGTTAAATGAATCTAATAAACACAATAAATTTACCTTTTCCTTATTATGTTATAATGTATAAAATGAATCTTTAATTATTAAATATAAGGTTGTTCTTCAGAAAAGAGTGTATTCGTACCTTTAAAGAGTAGTTTCGTAATTATCTCACCTTAATTTTCAATAGTATATACAACACTTATTCCCATCCAACATTCTCATTAATAAGAATAAATAAGAAGTCGGTATCTAATCAAAAATTTCTGAATTGAAATTTGTCGTGTGAGAAATATTTCTGAGTTATCGAGAAAATATGTTAACAAAAAAACTCTTCCTTGAAGAATATGCATAAAGTAGGAATATTAATAACTGACTTTGCGTCCCGGCAAAATGTGTGGTATGCTGGTCCTGGTAGAACCGATCAAAATTGGAATTTCAGTGGTGACTTTTGGCAGTAGTATACCTTGATTAGATGAATACATCTTGAAATTTAATTCTTAAACCAAACATCAACATCAACGGATCAACCACAACATTTAAATCTAAAATCTAGAATAGGTCAGAAATCCTAAACCATACAAGAAAATGAACTACTCCTCTTTTTCTCTTCTTAACATACCTAACTGATGAACAACACAATGAACAGGGCGTAGATATGTGGGGGCGAATGGGGGTAATTACCCACCAAAATATAAACTTTCAGAGTTCTTGCCAAGACGAAGAATGAAAATTTTTCAATAAAAATGAACCAATAATCATTTTACTTCTTTTGAAATCGGCATAGCAGAAGAAAATCTTTTTCGGTTTATGAGTTCATTACTTATGGCTTTCAAGATGATTAGTTTTATTGCACTACGATCACGTCTACGTCTGTCATTTTTCTTTATATCCACTTGTCGCCTCCTATTTTGCCATCTGTGATTTTTGCATTTGTCATCCGTTATAGAACACCCCATGTTTTCGGTTGTATCATTCTCGTCATGCAATTTCAATACTGCAGTTGTAAAAGAAGCGATTTTATTTCTCTTTCCCAACAATTGTTTTTGAGTCATTAGTTTGTAGGCATGTTTAAACCAATTTATGTTTTTCCTGTTTATTATGATCATAAATTTAGGTATTGAATGATTTTCACGGGAAAGAAGTTTGTTCTTTTTCAAATATATTCATTTTTGATAAAATAATTTATGCATATCTGACGAAACCCCTAGAAAAAAAAAAGATCTACGCCCTTGCAAAATGAACCCCATTAAGGAGGGGAGACGATTTCTGAACAAAATTACTTCGAAAAATGCAGGCCTCTGATTGGTCCACCCCTACAATTAACTTCTACCTGACTCTTAAATACCGGAGGTTTAAATACAATTGTCCCATTCCGTAAAGTCAAACGTTAAGTGTAAGTGACTAGGTACTATAGTGAAAGTTTCTCAGCCAACATGCAGAGGTCTACGCTAAGAGTCAATCGCTCTACAAATCGGAGATCGAGGTCGAGATTCGAGTAAGTAAATTTAATTCTATTTGTTGTTTTTTGTTATTTTATAAAATTAAAGTTCAATTGAAATACCAGAATCGGAATTATAACAGAAATGTTGAAATTTTTGGGGCACTTGTGTGTTGTGAATATTTGAAGTAAAGTTGTGTGTTCTTTTTTCCCAGAAAAGTAACTAATTTTCGAAAATTTTTTCCGTTAGGCTAGACTAGGCATCAATTAATCTGAATGCTTGTTTTTAAATGTATACAATTCAAAATCGATTTGAAAATTATATGTTTCTGTCGTACACCAGTTTATTTGTTTTCAAAAACTTTCCGCATGAAGTACAGAGCCGTATCTAGGTACTATTGCGCCTGTGACAATATATTAGACAGCGCCCCCCATTTTCTAAGATATAAGGATTTTCATCGATTATATTTTCTTGAATTATTTTTTTTTCATAATTTAAGTCATATATTTTCGTTAAAGTTTTAAAATAATACAGAATATTATACAGGGTGTATAAGAATAGTTGCGAAAAAATTTAGGGACCGATTCCTTGTCAAAATATTGGGTGGATCTTTCATATAAACTTTGTTTTGAGCTTCTCCCTAAATATGGCTCTCAAAAAGTAGTTTTTGATTTGTGAAAAGTTTATAATTATTTCTTTTCGTCACAATTATTTTATATTTGTACGAATGAAAATCTCAATAAAAATATCGTTTTGACATGCGCCTATTGTTAAAATTTGAGGTCGAAAATAATTCTAACCTCCACAACTCTGGCGTATTATCTGTTGATATTTCCTTTTCTAAAAAACCACGAATTCTAGCAGAAACTTACAACAGACCTTATTTGTCTCAGTTGGATCAGTTTATCCAGAAGTAATGTTCTTATTATAAATTTTAATGAAGAAAAAGTTATTGCGACTTAAGTTTGAGGGTTGATCTTTGAATATTTGAAGTTAAGTTGAGTGTTCTTTTTTCCCAAAGAAGTAATTAATTTTCGAAAATTTATTCCTTTAGGGTAGACTATGCATTGATTAATCTGAATGTTTACAATTCAAAATCGAATTGAAAATTTTATGTTTCTGTCGTACATCATTTTATTTCAAAAACTTTTCGCATAAAGTATAAGTAATATTTGGATGTAATTTGGTAGAATTAATTTACATATATTATCTTTTCAGTGACTCAAATCTCAATGCAGAACGAAGGCAGAATTCAGTGGAAAATATTGAATTTTCGGAGACCTCGGAAGAAAAGAGTTTCCAGGAGATGTTTGGTTTCGATATTTCATTGAAACCGGGACCTAACAGCACTTTTATCGATGGACATTACTACCCTAAAAAATTGATTGAAGGTATGAATGAGAGGTCAGAATCAGATTTTGACGAAATTAATCATTATCCTGTAAAAAATTTTTTCTTGAACGAAGACCCTGAAAACGAGACACTTATCAACATTTCGAATGATGGACTCTACAACCGTAGAAAATCTATTGAATGTACGAATGAGAGGTCAGAATCAGATTTGGGCGAAATGAATATTTATCCTGTGAAAAATTTTTTCTTGAACGAAGACCCTGAAAACGAGAGACAATTGCTACCTGTTCGACAAGAAGAGGAACATGAATTCAACAATGATCTCATCGGTCACTATTCAGAGGTAACTATCATCAATTATTATTATCTTAAACTCATTCTTCAAAATAGATATTTCATTAGTTCCAAAGCCCCTTTATCTAAATTGCTATGTTTGTTTTTGTTATATTCTTACAGTGATTCAATTTGAAAATTACCACGATCCCCCTAATGATTCGATAGTTAGTTAATGATGCTGAAGATGAATTCAGAAATTCGTATCAACGAAAATATGAAAAATTAAGATCCGAAATATCGCATGTTTTGTATCTTGAGTAAATATTATTTTACAGATTTCGATTTCATTACCGATTGGCAATTTTATGTTTTTCGGTGTTTGTATTTCAGGGAAGTAGAAATTTGTTATTCCCTTAATTTTTATTGAAGGAATAACATATTTTTCCTTTCTTATAATAATTTCGATAAAAATGCGTGAAGTTTATCACACTGAATAAATATTAAGCTGGAAGATAACTGACATTGAATTATAAAATATAAGTAACAAAATAATTATAATATTCAGCCTTCTGATGATTTTACCACTGATGAACTTTATGAATTGAATTCAGGTTTCAGATTTTTTTGCTTGGCTTCTAATTTATAAATCGATCGAACTTTTCGTTTTTTTTTTTTGAGATTTTCGAGTAAAGCAATCGGATGAACCACCATTTTAAATTCGAATGAGCCAACGCTTGACACTAGTTAATTTGATATAAGAAATCATCTATGAAATTCGATGAAATACAAAAAAAATTGTCTAATACATTCTTCCGGAAATTCGAATTTTTCGGAAAAAGTAGAAAATGCCACTCTCTATTATTTGCCGCCCCGGCAAAATACCGGTTTGCCTGCCTCTAGAGCGGACCCTTTTTACGGACAAATACACTAGGTACAGTAGGTACTCGGCAGTATTTAGCATTTAAAATTCGTTATACGTTATAAAGGTGACACGCAATAACCATAGTTAGGAATTCCAAGAATTTCTAAACTTCAACAAAATGCATTTACCTCAATTTGTGTATTTTTCTAAATTCTTGAAATTTCAAACTAGGGTTGTTTTGGACAATGCGATGCCGTATGATAATTGAATTCATAAATCGTTAATAGATCATAGAAATCAATTACCGTTTTAGAGATATAGAGGAGAGTTGGTGTTTTTATGGGACAGCCTATATATGAATCGACTACAATTGTACAATTGACAGAAAGATAATGAAATCTCGAAATAAGTGCGAAATATTTATATACAGGGTGTTCCAAACTCGATGGCCTATTAGACGTTTCTGGAAAACTAATCATAATTTTGAGCTGAAAATTTGCATATTGGGGTTTGAGACAATGATCTTTCTCCCTAAAATATTTTTAGATCTCTACAAGTTCCGGTTATACCGGAAACAGACTACTACTTCCTTATTTCAAATGGCACACCCAGTATATTATTGCATTATTAGATAGCTTTTTTGATGACAATTTCGGCAATATACCATACCTTGGGTAAAAATTCAACGGTTCATGAGTTATTGGGATTGTTATGAAAAAAAAGGTGGCGATGAGGACTCGCATTTTTTTGAATATTTCAGCAGAAAAAGCCTTTTTCGAAAAAAAAAATTTTTTTTTTTCGATTCCGCAAATACGTAGGATTATAAGACTGTTTTTGGCTTGGACCAAAAATGTACAGGGTGTTTATAAGAGGATCATGAACTTCGACAACTCAAATTCATCAAAACTCAAGATTTTCAAATTAGAACCTATATTTTTTATTATTTCAGTCGATTCTACGTAAAATCTTGAGTTTTGATGAATTTGAGTTGTCCAAGTTAATGATCCTCTTATAAACACCCTGTACATTTTTGGTCCAAGCCGAAAACAATCTTATAATACTACGTATTTGCGGAATCGAAAAAAAAAATTTTTTTTTCGAAGGGCTTTTTCTGCTGAAATATTTGAAAAAATGCGAGTCCTCATCGCCAACTTTTTTTTCATAAGAATCCCGATAACTCATGAACCGTTAAATTTTTACCCAAGGTATGGCATATTGCCGAATTTTCCATCAAAAAAGCTATCTAATGATGCAATAATATACTAGGTGTGCCATTTGAAATAAGGAAGTAGTAGTCTGTTTCCTGTATAACCGGAACTTGTAGAGATCTGAAAATATTTTAGGGAGAAATATCATTGTCTCAAACCCCAATATGCAAATTTTCAGCTCAAAATATTGATTAGTTTTCCAGAAACGTCTAATGGGCCATCGAGTTTGGGCCTTCCTGTAAAAGTAGTCCCATAAAAAATGAAGTCGCAAAACTCAATATCTTCAAAACGGATGATAACAGGACGGTTTTCGAAAAATCTTCGGCTAAAAAACTGTTTGAAAAATATAGGGTGTCCCATTTAAGAAACACTCACCCTCCTTTATAACTCTAAAACGATCATATGAACCGTGATTTGCTTTCTGATATTATTTCGAAAAAAACGATCTGGGTTTATAGTTCTCGAGATGTTTTCGGTAAGCATCGAATTTGGGACACCCTGTACAATGGAATGACGTTTGATATGGATTCGTTAACAGTTAGTAAAACCATATCTTTCAATTCCATTACCAGCTCAAAATTCGGAATCGTAGAAATTTTTGTACGAGTGCTCAAGACTAATTCCTCGAAAAATTGAACAAAAGGATTTGAGTTTGATTTAAATAACATTCAAGTCGAAAAAACAAAAAGTTAATTTAACTTACCTAAGTTAATAACTTCGATTATGAATGATACCAACGTTGTGGAACTATTTGATTAATAGATAATTTACTCTGAGTATCTTGAAATTGAGTTAATTTTTTATTTAATTATCTCTTCATTTCATTATCTCTTCAAAATTTACTTTAAAAATGTGTTCTCATTTATAACACTTTTTTCACTGTTTATCATAAGTATTCTTAGTAATTAACCGTCCGGTATCTTGCGTTATCGAAATACTGCAATTATTCGTAAGAGTTGAATTATATTTTTATACAGAGTGTTTCAAAATTCAGTATCAAGATGAGACTTTTTTTTCCATAGAGATGTGTACGCAAACGCTTCGTTACGTTACTGAACTACAGAGCGTTAAAGTTTCAAAATTTTTTTAGTTTTTTCTTCTTCTTTTTTCAGTTTTTGATATATTACGAGCAATATTAAATTTGGAATATTGGTTCATTAGGTTTCTTATTTTTTAGGAAATGCTTCAGGAGGCTTGTTATTTAGGTCACAAACCAAATACGCAGAGTTTTGTGTTTTGCTTGTGGTACTACTCCTTCTTTTTGTTGAAAATTTTACTTAAATGTAGCGAATTATTTTTTTCTCGATAACGATCGCAGATGTGTGAATATGACAAGTGACAAAAAATGTATGAACAAAACAAAGAATTAATTTCATATGTTAGAATCCTCCAGCGGCGTAATACAAAAATTTTATAGGGCGAAAAAGGTCTTGATCCCTGAAAAAAATCACCCTGTAGCTGATTACAATCAGTCGGCATATTTGATGATGTAAACCCTACAACATAACCTATATACGAACAAATTAATGTTTTTGGAAAAAAAGTCATATTTTGACCTGAAAAATACACCACTGAAATCTCGATACTAATTTGAAACACCCTGTATAGTAGAAAATAATAAACTTTTGTGCAAAAGTTGCAATGTTTTCGCAATAAATTTTACACATTCTTTTTATACATATTTCAACAATTTGACTATGAAGTAATGTTTCTTGAAAAAGTAATTTCATGTTCACATACATATAATACAATAATTATTTTTGCAGATTGATCATGAAGAATATCATCAATGCGAACCTGTGATACCTGACAATATTGTTCGGCCAGGTCAAAACATCGAGCCAATTCCAGTAAAAAACCTATTTCGAGAAGGATCCACCGTATACAACGTTACTGTTGTGTCCATTGAGGATCCGTCGAAATTTTGGATAGCATTGAACTACCCTGATTTGGAGAAATCCTCGAAAGAGATGAAAAAATTCTACGAAGAAAATTCAGCTGCATATGTTATTCCCGTCAATTTATTGGATAAAAACTTGTTCTGTGTAGCTGAATTGAATGGAGTTTACTTTCGAGCAGTCATAGTCGATTGCATAAAAGTTGCCAAAAAAGTGAAACTTTTCTTCATCGATTTTGGGATGGCACGAAAAGTAGACTGTAAGAAGATTTTCTTTATGAGGCAGTGTTTCAGTAAACTCCCAGCTCAAGCAGTCAGAACAAGACTTGCTGATGTTCAGCCCCAATACGAAGCTATGCCGTGGTCAGATGAAGCATGCCGAAATTTTACAGATTTAGCATTGCTTCAGGATTTCAAGGTGGAGATCGCAGAAATCGACAGATTTCAAAACGTCGTTAATGTTAGATTGATCAATAATCACGACGTACCATTGACGATGATTCTGGTCAATGATGGACATGCGATTTACACCAGAGTGAAGCAACAGAAAACAGTAATCGACAAGAATTCGAAAATAAAAGTATGCTGTTTTCATTTTTTCCCAACATTCCAAGAGTTGGAAAGCTGGAGTGTTCCATGGCGCTTTGAAACTCGTAAATATGAGAACTTAGCATTGACCACAAATTTCTTGTATCCTCAATATTTCGAGAGGAAAAATACCACAAAGCTTCTCAATAAAATTGAGAGGATTCAATTCCATACGATCGTCAAGAAGAAGCCAGTAAGGAGACATCTGATGATGTGTGATGTCGAATCTGGGATTGGCATTGATGAAATGAACAAGCTAGCGTATGGGGATTTTATGGTTCCTAGCACGCCTCCAAAAATTGAAAAAGGTATAAAGCGTTCAGTTAAGGAGGAAGAACAGGAAAAATTCACTGAGGAATTCCTTCGGAGAATGAACATTGAAGAAGATATAAAGTGTTCGGTTGAGGAAGAAAAACAGGAAAATTTCAATGTGAAATTCATTCAGAGAATGAGGCAAACAAGAATGAAATCATGTTTTGCATCCTCGAACTAAGTCTCGCACAAGCATATCCGATTATCGAAATGTATTTTTGTTGTATATAATGTACATTATTTATTGTGTTATATTTCAGTTTTGGATATGACAGGTCTTATTGTATAGGAAACATTTGGTGTAAGTCCTTGATTTTTAAACGTCTTCGGAGATATCTCTCCTTCTTCAGTAGTATACAAGTTTCTCGTCATTGCAGTCATCATGATGGCAATATTTAGTAGGAAAACTATACTACTGAAGAAGGAGATCTCCGAAACTTTTAGAAAATAAAGGACTTATACCAAATGTTTCCTATATGATAAGACCTGTCATATCAAACCACTACACCTCGTTTTTAATTTAATGTGTATCTATAACTATCTATATTTTTATTTAATTTATTTATTCAATTTATGTTTATATACCTACCTACTGAAATAAATGTTATATGAATTTTTAATAATTGATTCATTGGTCCTATCGATAATTCCAAAAAAATGGTTGTTGATTTTATCTAATTGCCTTAAAACAAGACATACTTTTTGACACGGAATTTTTTTTCAATTAAAATACCTACTACTTTTTGGAGATAATAAAAAAATTGACAAGCGCCAATTTCACTGAAATCGAATAAGCGCTCTCAACTAGTAATGAAAAAGTGATTTAATAGATCACCGACAAACATTGCCAAATGAAAGATTATGCAATTTTAACAAACGATTTCAATTATTTAAGGAAATATATGCCTTCAAAAGTTTCATTTAGGTATATCTACTGATAGGATTCATTAATAACAAAAAAGTATGCTTAGAAACAAGCGTAGATAAATTTGTCGATGATAAATCTGTATATAAGTATACATGTGGTCTCCAAGGGTGCAAATGTCGGTTATTCAACTGACATCACATCAGTGGCTTTCTGATTTTTTATATCAATGTGATTATTAAGGTGTAACAATATATAAATGATTGGCAGACCTCAAAAAAACATCTACGATTTAGAGAAATCTTCAAAAAAAAATGGGTCTCAATTTAAATTTAGGAATAAAAGTATAAAATAGATTTGATTTCGATCATGCAATTGACATTAAAACAGATGTTTCTGTTCTAAATCAAATTTGAATTTCGTTCAATATAGTTTCATTTCAAAGTTAAATCTTCGTAACACACCTGTTAAAAAAATTTAAGAGTCTGTTTACACCACACTGCTTGGGAAGCAGAGGGGTCGCAACGTGAAGGGGCAAGAGCGGGTGGGCGTCGACTATCGTAGTAAAAATATCGAGACCGTATTAGGCGATTTTTAGTTCACAATTCTGGCACTTGGAACAGATTCACAACGTCACATAGAATTTTGAGTAACTATGATGTAATATATTTCTTATTGATATCATTGGAAAGAAGAAAAAATAGGCTATGACCAAATTGTATTAGATTTTCGAATTTAGGTCAACTGAAGCGACAATAAATTAATCAAAATTGGTATTGAAAATCGTTCTTTCTACGTCAATAATACAATTAATTTGCAACTTTAAGTGAAATTATTACCTAACGATCATACAAGGGATAAAGACCTTCCAATATTGTTTTGAATCATCTCGATAGCGTTTACCGTTTTTGAGAAAATCAAGACCGAATTAGTTAAGAAAACGCCTGAATTTGCGCCGCGTGAACGGACTCTTAATGTAGATATCCATCTACTTATCTATGTATGAGATTTCCCTCCTGAAATGAATTTAACCTCACTTCTTCTGGTTCTTGTTCTATGGATAATCCACAGGAATCAGGATTTCAAATGTTATTACTTTGTTACAAGTTTATAGAATATTTTTATAATTCTCAATAAAAAAATTAAAATGGATGTTGAAACAGAAATTGTAAGTTCTGCACTCCTTTACATACTTACAGCTTTTAATTGTGATCTTTTTAGTTAATACCAAATAAATTGTGTGAAAGAGCCGGTATTTCCTTAGCATGGAAACCATTTAATGAAATGGGTATTTTCGCATATGAAAGAAAACATTCAGGAGCTCCAGATAAGCATAGTCAACACTATCCAACATCAGAAGCTTCAGTATTTCAAATTCGACATGATGTAATTTTATTCAGACCAGTCCTTCGAAAACTCGTCAATGAATCCAATGGCACCTTTTTGAATCTTCAAGGAGTAGTATTAAGTAATTCATTCAATCCTCAAGAAGATTTACTCAACTTTAGCCGTCAACATAGATCTATAATTAGGGCATGCCTTGAAAATTTGCAGGAAGATATTGTGAAGGCTAAAACTAAATCTGAAAGAGATGAGGTCCAAAATCTCATAACAATATTTTACTCTGTTGAGTGCATATGGCATTTATGTGAAATTTTATTTATTGATGCCACACCTGGTAAGTCTTGGAATAATTTAGGCACATTCTTAATATAACATTGTGTATTTTTGAGTTCAAACCGAAATTTCGTTAATTAGATTCGAATAAAGTTGAGACATTTTTTCCCCTAGGAAATGTGGTGCTGCCCCATCTACTGGATTGGGTTAGGTTTCATTTTCCTAAATATGAGAGAAATGCTGCCGAAATGTTATGTGATGCAGGAAATGCACTTGAAATTAAAGCAGAATTTTGGCCTACAGTAATAGGTTCTCTTTTGCAAGGAAGAAAAAAAGTAGCAAGAGGACTTCTTAGGCAACATTCTGCCGCAGAAATAAAACCTTTCATAATGGCAGATCAGTGTCTGAAAACCATGCCGCTGTATGATGTAAGTTTCAACTCATTAAATTTCTAAGGAAGAATTTTTAAGGCATTTCATTGAATGTTTTTAATGGATTTTTCCTCAGTTCATGATTGAGTTTTTAAATTCTACTGTCAACATATTGGACTCACAAATGAATATTCAGTTCAACAAAATAGTAAATAATATATGTACAGGGTGGGCAAATAAGCGAGGTAAGCGGCTATATCTCAGGATCCACTCATCGTAGAGACTTGCGGTAAAAAATTTTACCACTAAAGTGAACAAGAGAACACACTGGAAATTGTTTTGAAGTTCATACCTCTACCGCAAGGGGGCGTAATAGCTATCGTCGAGTAGAAAAATGAATTTTACTCGAAAATGTTCCATATGAAGTTGAAGAAAAAATATCATCACAGTAATTCTTGGAAAATTCTCTATCTTTTTAAATTGTCACTTTTGATTTTACGACATCAAATAAGGGTAGGTGAAAGGGAGAAATCTGACTGATTGAAACGCCTGTAACTTCGGTTTGGCTCAACATTTTTGAGTAAATTAGACCTCGTCTGAAAAATAATATCTTGTTGATTTTGGACAAACTATACTCATGATAAATTTGTTTTTGCTGCTTTCGATAGGGGGCGCTAAGTCAGAAGTTCATTGTTTTGTTCATTTTACTACGAAATTTCAAATGTAATGATAGGATTTTCTTAACAGGAATAGAAATTCCATCAAATTTGCATGAAAAAATCTGAAGGTCACAATGCGATAATTTCAGGCGTTCTGAAGTTTTGACCGAAAGAAGATATTCTTCAACTGATGCACTGCGAAAAACCAAATTTTGTCTTTAGGTTCTGACAAAAATAGAAATTCCATCAAATTTGCATGAAAAAACCAAAAGGTCGCAAAGCGATAGCTTCAGGCGTTCTGGAGTTATGGCCGAAAAAAGATATTCTTCATCTGATGCACTGAAAAACTAAATTGTGTCTTCTTTCGGCCATAACTCCAGAACGCCTGAAGCTATCGCTTTGCGACCTTCTGGTTTTTTCATGCAAATTTGATGGAATTTCTATTTTTGTCAGAACCTAAAGACACAATTTGATTTTTCGCAGTGCATCAGTTGAAGAATATCTTCTTTCGGCCAAAACTTCATAACGCCTGAAATTATCGCTTTGCGACCGACAGGTTTTTTAATGCAAATTTGATGGAATTTCTATTTCTGTTAATAAAATCCTATCATTACGTTCGAAATTTCGTAGTAAAATGAACAAAACAATGAACATCTGACTTAGCGCCCCATATCGAAAGCAGCAAAAACAAATTTATCATGAGTATATTTTGTCCTCAATCAACAAGATATTATCTTTCAGACGAGATCTAATTTGCTCAAAAATGTTGAGGCAAACTGAAGTTACAGGCGTTTCAATCAGTCAGATTTCTCCCCTTCACCTACCCTTATTTGATGTCGTAAAATCGAAAGTGACAATTTAAAAAGATAGAGAATTTTCCAAGGATTACAGTGATGATATTTTTTCTTCAACTTCATATGAAACATTTTCGAGTAAAATTCATTTTTCTACTCGACGGTAGCTATTACGCCCCCTAGCGGTAGAGGTATGAACTTCAAAACAATTTCCAGTGTGTTCTCTTGTTCACTTTAGTGGTAAAATTTTTCACCGCAAGTCTCTACGATGAGTGGATCCTGAGATATAGCCGCTTACCTCGCTTATTTGCCCACCCTGTACATATATTTATGAATAGTTTACACTGTGCTATTTTTGTATTGATTTCTGGGCTGAAGGTTACCTTAAGAGGGATCTATCAGTTCAGAAATTAGTATGCTTTATTTTACTCTAGGACCATCAATTTATATTAGGTTTTCACTATAATTCATTTGAAAGAGTTTGTCATTGTGGAAAGTCCTTATTTATTAATTTTTTTCGAATGGAAAAAAAATTAGATGAATTTTTTTTTAAAAATAAATATATGCATGTTATAACTTTCCAAACAAATTTTTATTTTTTTATGAAAAAAGAAATAAAAAAAAAAATATTATACAAAAGGTCTTATCAAAGGTTGAAAATGTGGTGCTTGAATGAAGACATAAAAACGTATTTGGAATTCTTGCATGTGGTAGAAAAGGACAGTACAGTGCATCCCATTTTGGGTGAGACTGCCAGGTTTCTCGATTGTTATTTAAGATAGAGCTTTCCGGTTTTCACGTTCCTGTCCTACTTTTTCGTGAAACTCAAGTTGGTCTAATCAGATTCTGCATAACTGTTTCCGTTCAAGAGATACAGGGTGATTTTGGAAATTGATACTTTTCGGACCCCTCCTTTATCTCTGAAGTTATTAGAAATAATGCTGAGGTAAAAACTTAGGATTAATTGGATAATTTTCATTTGTGATATTTATTTATAGTAGAGTAAGCAAACAAATATAATACACTCATCACTAATACAAAAAATTAAACGTAGGTACCTACCTAATAGCAACAAATGAATAATAAAAAAATTCATAAACATTGCATAATATCTTACAGATTAAACTGTTCAAATTGCTGTCCATTTTTCCTAATACATATAATATACTACACTAAAAGACATAACAGTATCGAAGAACTTCGTGCATCAAGAGAGGCAGTTTTCCAAGATTTACAAAAAAGCCCTTTTATAATATTAAATACACTCAGGCGTATTGAAAAGTTTTGTCAATTATGTATTAGAGGAAAATGGACAGTAATTTGAATAGTTTAATCTGTAAGATATGATGCAATGTTTATGAATTTTTGTATTATTTATTTGTTGCTATTAAGTAGGTACCTACGTTTTGTTTTTCATGTAAGTGATGACTGTATTATCTTTGTTTGCTTACTCTACTATTTATAAAAATCACAAATTAAAATTATCCAATTGAACTTTTTTTTCATATGGGAAATCCATTGCTCATTAACAAAAAATCATCATTATTTGATGTTTTAGTGTTTTTTTAACATTTCTGACCATTCTACCTATATAGTGAACTACATCATTTTGAAGGGAAAAAAATAACGAATTCAATGAAGTAATGATATGTTGTTCTATATGGTGTTCCATTAAAAAAAATATAGGTTTGTGTTGAATCTTCAAAACCATACCCCGAAAAAAAAAATTGAGTACGCCACTGGATTCTACGCAGAATTCTCATTCAGACGTAGTTTTTACCTCAGCATTATTTCTAATAACTTCGGAGATAAAAGAGGGGTCCGAAAAGTATCAATTTCCAAAATCACCCTGTATCTCTTGAACGAAAACAGTTATGCAAAATCCGATTAGACCAACTTGAGTTTCACGAAAAAGTAGGACAGGAACGTGAAAACCGCAAGGCTCTATCTTTAATAACAAGCGAGAAACCTGGCAGTCTCACCCAAAATGGGATGCACTGTACATCAGAGAAAAGTTTGAGATTGCTTTACTAATCCTGAAAAGTAGTGAGATCTCAAAAACGTTGAGGAGTAGTTAAACTGATTGAAATTTATTTATGCTTGATCTATGATTTGGTGATTATTTTAAAACAGTTTAGGTATATAGTGGATTCTCTGCTCAAGAATTTCATTTACAAAGAAAGCATTGGGTTGTGCATGTTCAGTCAAAAATTCAGGCCAAAGTCTTCTCCAGTTACAAGAATTTGGAGCTTATCATGAAGGTGGGTAGAATATTTAACACCAAACAATTTTCATTTTCAATGGAATTTCTTGGTATGTAGAGGGTAAATGCACTGGTTAGCCGACCGGCACTGGCTCTCGATCATTCCGTGATATGAGATAAAATAATAATAAAAATATATCATGTAGTGCAAAATATGTCCGCCGTACGTGTTCTTGACCATTCTACCCTTCAAAGATAGTTTGCATAGTAGGGGTATAGGTCAAAGTTTTCGCGCTAAAAATTAGTTTATAATCGTCAATCATAGAAAAGGGTTCTTTCTCGTCCTCTCTTAGAAAATTGCTTTGTGATATATAACCAAAAAACAACAATTATTTCTCATTTTAAATTAATTATTGTGTATATTTTGTTCCATATGAACTATAAGACTATTTTTGAGTGTATTTCAATCAAGAAGCAAATAAATGTATATTTTTTTGTTCAATATTCGGCGGTCGCGAACTGGTATTGGAAAATTTGTATCTTTTATTTCTCGACCAAAGTGGTCGAGAACCAATATATTACTTCAATAATTGTTTTTCAACCGATATCCTTTTTTTTCAATACCATGATTCATTTATATCTACTTTCTGAATATTAGTTTGCGACCACCGAATTACCGTTGAAACACTTATTTCTACCTTTTATTTATTCGCGGTCGAGAACCAATTTGATTGTACTTAATCCTCGACCATTGGTGGTGAGGGATTTATATTTTATTTACTCATTAGTTTCTAAATAGATATTGAGAGCAAAATAACCAAAAAATGTTGTATGAGTCCCTATTTTGAAATATTTATAGAAAGTGGAAAATTTTGCAAAATAATTTTTTTTTACGTTCCGAGTGTTTCTTACTCAATTATCTCATCTGAAACCCATCTGAGTGATAGGTAGTGATGTTGATGGTACGGTACGAAAGTAAATACTTATCACTCAACTTGCTCTAAAGTTTTATATAAAATTTTCAAGTGGAGCGGACCCTATTATTAGTGGTCGAAAACTAACATTAAAATGGTCTAGAACTCTGCGGCGTGGTGGTGAACCGAAGGTGATTGAGATTTTTTATATGTTTTCACATTTCAAAGTTTAAATGCAAAAAGAACGCTTCAAATCAAATCATTCAAAACTCGCCAAAGAATCGATGAACACCTACACCATTAAAATTTCATAATTATATCTGTGAAAATGTCGTGTTCGAAATAAATAAATAAATAAATAACGTCTTTATTCAGAGAAGCAGGATTATAATATGCCTGGCAATCATGACATCAAGGGCGAAGTCTAGCAAGCTATTCAACTCAACCCCACAATGATGTACGAAGCCAGACTAATAATGCATAAGGTTAATGAAAATTGAAATAACGAGATGGCAGAAATAAAAGTAATATGCGATATGTGAACCAGAGAGCACCCAGCACCCCCTCCCCACCACAGCAAGGACAAAACAATCAAGAAAGAAAAAAAAAGACATATATATATAATTACACTCACATAGAAATACAAGGTCAAAGTGAATCATTGCTTATTCAGTAAAAAGTCCTTAAGTTTATATTTGAACTTATTTATATTAAGTATTTTGAAGACAGAAGGTAATGCATTATATAGTGAAATGGACTGGTAAATGTAACCTCTCGTAAACATAGCTGTTTTGTGATGTGGTAATATGAATTTATCATTATATCGCGTGGCTCTGAAGTGTACAACACTATGCCGAACAAACCTTCGTCTCAAAAAATATGGACTACTGGGATTAACGACAATTCCATGAGTAAAGGAACCCAAGTGATATAGCCGCCTTGATTCCATATTAAGACACTTGTCCTCCTTAATCTTGTGGGAAATAGGTTCATACTTTCTCACACCGTGAATTAAACGAAAACAGGATTTTTGAACCTTCTGTATTCTCTCCTTGTCCAGTTTGATGAGGCAAGGACCATAAATGAAATCACAGTATGTGAATTGTGACAGGACAAGTGACTCGCACAAAGTTCTTTTAGCTCTAGTATCCAAGAGATGGCGGCTGTGATAAATTAATTTTAGGTTAGAGTAAGCCTTGATAAGCAAATTTTTAACATGTTCCGTGAAGCGGATATCTGTATCTAATATCAAGCCCAGATTTCTGGCCTGATCTGCGAAAGAAAGCTTTTGGGTGTCGATGACTACATTCATATTCATGGTCAAAACTTCTCTTATTCTTTTACTGGCGAAACACATAATTTTTGATTTATTGGGATTGAGTATTAAATTGTGTTCGCGTGATAATTTTTCCAGGTGACTCAAATCCTCATTAACTCTACGGGAAGCTTCTTCATATGTACCCCCAGGAAATCGGTAATATAACTGTGTGTCGTCCGCATATGCCAGAGCACTGCAATGTTTGGAACTTGTTATTATATCAGATGTATATATTATAAAAAGCAAAGGCCCCAGTACGGACCCCTGAGGAATCCCAGCGAGAACATCAAAAGCAGACGACACAGTATCGCCAATCGATATATATTGAACTCTACCGGTCAAGTATGAATACATCAATTCCACCGACTCTGGTTGGAAACCAAAATATTGTAATTTTGCGCATAACAACCGATGATTCAAGGTATCGAAGGCCTTAGTGTAATCGAGCAGGACAAGAATACTCGCTAAACCAGAGTCATATGCTTCGATAATATCACCTATTACCGTCGCAAGAGCTGTCGCAGTACTATACCCCTTTCTGAATCCACACTGAGTCTGTGGAAGCAATTCATTAATATTGAAATACTGCTCTATTTGATTACTCAGAACTTTCTCGAAAATCTTTGATAGAAGTGGTAGTATACAAATTACTTTTAAGTCAGAATAATCACGAGGATTTCTAGATTTGGGTATTGGTTTTCCCAGAGCTGCCTTTCAGGAATACGGAAAGTAATTGTGTTCTATGCAAACATTTAATATATGTACAATATATTTTACTATGATTGGTCTACAAAATGAAATCATCTTAAGAGTTATCCCATCAATACCTGCGGCATTACTACGAAACCCATCAATAATACTCTCAACCTCCCGAATAGTCGTCAAATGAAAATGAAACGAAGTGCCTCCAGGATGTGAATTCTTTGAATAATATTCTATTTTTGAGCTACAGTTCTGATTATGACCATTGGAAATCGAAGAAAGATAGTTCTTTAGCGATTCCGGATCGCTAAGAAAATAGGGCAAAGATGTAGATTTAGATGCACAAATGTTAAGATCTTTCAAGGCCTTCCAAGCTTTCTTAGAATTACGCCCGTCAGCTACAGAATTAAGATAGATTTTTTTTTCAGTACGTATGGCTGTGACAGTCAGATTTCTAAGTTGTTTATAAATGTTCCAGTTCTCAGGAGATCGAGTTTTTTTGAATTTCTGTAAAGCAAGGTCTCTCTGCTTCATCATAGACCTAAGGTTGTCTGTTAACCAGGGTGCTGCTGGTTTTGTTACCCTTCTGGTGATATAGGGTGCATGTTTATCGAAAGTTTCGAGGATAAAAGAATTCAAAAACTTAACCTTTTCATCAATATTTTCCTCAGATATTAAGTGAAACCAGGGTAGCCTCTCAAGATCGCATTGAAAATCTTGGATATTGAAGTTACGGAAATTACGATAGGTTATAATCTTAGGCGTCATTTTTTTCCTTTTAAGATTCAAACTTATAAAAACCAGTCTATGGTCAGAAATGTGCGACGTATCGAGCGTACCCACCCCAATCACAAGATCTTCATTACTGAAAAAAATAGGGTCGAGCAATTTTGAAGATGTTTCAGTTATTCTTGTATGTTCATTCAAAAGCTGTTTCAACCCATATGATTCGAAACAAGTTGGCAGAGGATCAATAGATCTCATAAAATCAAAATTTAAATCACCCAGACACAAAATTTCATCAGTGGTAGGACACACAACTGATAAAATATTATCTTCATCCTCTATAAACTTATTCAAGCTAAGATGAGGTGGCCGATAAAAAGCAATAACTGTCACTGTGCGAGAATTAAACCTGAATTTAATTGAAAGATATTCACAATTACCTATGTGTTGTTGAATTTCGAATTCTTCATATCTTATACCTTGCTTAATGTACGCAGCAACTCCGCCTCCTCTACCATTTCTATCACTTCTCAAAAAATCATATCCATCAATTTGAACTATATCATTACTGATACACGAAGAAAGCCATGTTTCCGTCAGGACTGCAACATCAAAATCGTTATCCAGAATTAATGTAGAAATGTCATTGAAATTATTCAGCATTGACCTTGCGTTCAAATGAGATACTTTCATTATAAATGAAAAAAGGAGCAAAATAGAATTATCATCTATTATTTACTATCTTTAATTAATTTATTATTTAATAGCTAAGAATTGCTGCGGTGAAAGAAAGGAGGAGCCAGCGCTCCATGACTATATAAATGTCAGTCTAATATCTCTGAATAAAATTGAAATATGAAATGAATAAATAAAAAAAGTAATAACAAAATGATAATGCACCAGGGGTACCCACCAGGTACTAACCGATCCCCAAACTGCACAAGCAAAAATTAAATAAGAAATGCAAGTAGGGCTCCAATATTATACATTTTCAAAAATAGTTCTCATACATAAATACACGAAAAGAATATCATTATACTACTTTCAATGAGAGAAAATAAAAAGAAAGGAATACAAACAAAATCTAATGAATGTACAACCTGGAGTCACATTGATTAGCAAAAATTAAATAAGAAATGCAAGTAGGGCTCCAATATTATACATTCTCAAAAATAGTTTTCATACATAAATACACGAAAAGAATATCATTATACTACTTTCAATGAGAAAAAATAAAAAGAAAGAAATACAAACAAAATCTAATGAATGTACAACCTGGAGTCACATTGATTAGCAAAAATTAAATAAGAAATGCAAGTAGGGCTCCAATATTATACATTCTCAAAAATAGTTTTCATACATAAATACACGAAAAGAATATCATTATACTACTTTCAATGAGAAAAAATAAAAAGAAAGAAATACAAACAAAATCTAATGAATGTACAACCTGGAGTCACATTGATTTGTCCCTTATCGCTCACAATCTTCAAAGTCCTTCAAACTCTCCCTATCTCTTATGTGCACCCTTTTACCATTCATATCACAATAGATCAAGCCATTATGAGTCCACACAGATTTTCCGAAAACTCTCTTAGTCTCCTTCAACAGCAACAAATTTTCAATAGATAGCAATTCTGTAATAAGTATTTTCGAACCTTTAAGTTTTCGTTTGTTTACAAACACCGCATCACGAGTCCAACGACGACAGAAATCAACAGCTACCGGTCGCGGTTTCTTCTTATCAGAGTTTATCTTTTTTCTTCCCACACGTTGACAGCTATTCATATCGTTCTTATAAATATCAATGCCAATCTGATTCTTAAAAATTTTACAAACATCGACGATAATATCAGATTCTGTTTCAGGAATGCCATGAACGAGTAGAATATTTGAATTTCCTTTGATTTCTAAAGCCTTCAGTTTATTTTTTGTACGTACCATGTCATCCTTCATTTGATTCAGGTCACTTTTTATCTCGGAAATTGCATCATTCATTTTAGTCTCGAACTTTTTGAACAATTCCAAAATATTAGGACCATCAGCCGGGACAAATGTAGATTGGGTTTTTATAAATTGTACCTTGAAGTCATCGAATCCTTTCTTGAATTCCTCCGATAGTCTGTCAACTCGTTCACTTACTTCTTTTACACTCACCGTCGGTTTACCCATGTTCAGGTGAATGTACTAATTCCAAATTAATTTCAAATCATGAACAGGTAGTTTGTTAATATTTCTGTAATACAGTCTTTAAATATTTGATAAGGGATCAATTTAATTTAATGAAATTCGAGGAGCCCAAACTAACAACGTCTAAACCGATACAAGCGCCATCTCGATGTTTCTGTTAACTGGTGGAGAACCAGTGGCATTTCAGGTCATATGAGGTGACCCCCCCTTTCTCAAGATGCAGGTAGATGCCGAAAGCGACATTATTTTTTTATATTGATTATCAATATATCCTCAAAATCTGAATTTCATCCTATATAAAGATTTTTTGATATAACATTTCAGGCCATATGGGGTGACCCCACCTTTCTTAAGATGCAGGTATATGCCGAAAGCGACATTATTTTCTTATATTGGTTATCAATACATCCTCAAAATCTTAATTCCATCCTATATACAGAGTTTTTGATATAACATTTCAGGCCATATGGGGTGACCCCACCTTTCTTAAGATGCAGGTATATGCCGAAAGCGACATTATTTTCTTATATTGGTTATCAATACATCCTCAAAATCTTAATTCCATCCTATATACAGAGTTTTTGATATAACATTTCAGGCCATATGGGGTGACCCCACCTTTCTTAAGATGCAGGTATATGCCGAAAGCGACATTATTTTCTTATATTGGTTATCAATACATCCTCAAAATCTTAATTCCATTCTATATACAGAGTTTTTGATATAACATTTCAGGTCATATAAGGTGACCCCCTCCCCTCTTGAAATGCAGGTAGATGCTGAAAGCGACATTATTTTCTTATCTTGGTTATCAATACATCCTCAAAATCTGAATTCCATCCTATATACAGAGTTTTTGATATTACATTTCAGGCCATATGGGGTGACCCCACCTTTCTTAAGATGCAGGTATATGCCGAAAGCGACATTATTTTCTTATATTGGTTATCAATACATCCTCAAAATCTTAATTCCATCCTATATACAGAGTTTTTGATATAACATTTCAGGTTATATAAGGTGACCCCCTCCCCTCTTGAAATGCAGGTAGATGCTGAAAGCGACATTATTTTCTTATCTTGGTTATCAATACATCCTCAAAATCTGAATTCCATCCTATATACAGAGTTTTTGATATTACATTTCAGGCCATATGGGGTGACCCCACCTTTCTTAAGATGCAGGTATATGCCGAAAGCGACATTATTTTCTTATCTTGGTTATCAATACATCCTCAAGATCTGAATTTCATCCTATATACAGAGTTTTTGATATTACATTTCAGGCCATATGGGGTGACCCCACCTTTCTTAAGATGCAGGTATATGCCGAAAGCGACATTATTTTCTTATCTTGGTTATCAATACATCCTCAAGATCTGAATTTCATCCTATATACAGAGTTTTTGATATTACATTTCAGGCCATATGGGGTGACCCCACCTTTCTTAAGATGCAGGTATATGCCGAAAGCGACATTATTTTCTTATCTTGGTTATCAATACATCCTCAAGATGTGAATTTCATCCTATATACAGAGTTTTTGATATTACATTTCAGGCCATATGGGGTGAACCCACCTTTCTTAAGATGCAGGTATATGCTGAAAGCGACATTATTTTCTTATATTGGTTATTAATACATCCTCAAATTTCTGAATTCCATCCTATATACAGAGTTTTTGATATAACATTTCAGGTCATATGAGGTGACCCCTCCTTTCTCAAGATGCAGGTAGATGCCGAAAGCGACATTATTTTTTTATTTTGGTTATCAATATATCCTCAAAATCTGAATTCCATCCTATAAACAGAGTTTTTGATATAACATTTCAGGTCATATGGGGTGACCCCCCCTTTCTTAAGATGCAGGTAGATGCCGAAAGTGACATTATTTTCTTATATTGGTTATCAATATATCCTCAAAATCTGAATTCCATCCTATATACAGATTTTTTTATATATTTTTTCAGGTCATATGACGTGCCCCCTCCTCTTGAGATGCAGGTAGATGCCGAAAGCGACATTATTTTCTTATAGTGGTTATCAATATATCCTCAAAATCTGAATTCCATCCTATATACAGAGTTTTTGATATAACACTTTAGGTCATATGGGGTGACCCCCCCTTTCTTAAGATGCAGGTAGATGCCGAAAGCGACATTATTTTCTTATATTGCTTATCAATATATCCTCAAAAAAAGTTTTTGATATTACTTTTCAGGTCATTTGGGGTGACCCCCTCCCCTTTTGAGATACAGGTAGAGAGAGAGAGAGAGAGAAGAAAAACTTTATTGAAACAATGTTTCAAAGGGCTAACGACCTAGGTCTTCCTGCCCATATACAAAGTCTTATTTTACAAAGTATAAAAATGTAAATAAAAAAAGAGTTTAGTTTTTGAGGTGAATGAATTCATTGTATGTATATTAAAAGAGAGTGTGTTGCGTTTTTCATCTTTGGTTCAGCAAGTGTTCGAATAGAGGTAGTTCAGGTAGTTTTCTTTTGGAGACCTGCAGGGGGGACATCTGATGTACAAGTGGCTCAATTATATTTAGGTTGTGTTGTTGTTTAATAAATTTCTTATTCAGTCTATGTATCCTGTCGGCTATTGGTTGTATTTGGGTTTTTCGATATAAGTACTGGTTGGATGGATTGTGGAGTGGATTGTTGGGATGCCTCAACTTGGTTATTTTCCGTAGACTGTTTCGTTCCGTTACCTCAATAATTCTCATCGTAGTTTTGTTGCGTTGCATGAACCTAGAATCTGATGACCATATTCAAGAAGAGGTCTGCAGATCATTTTGTAGATGTTTGACGCTGTTTTTGTATCTATGCCTTGATCTTTATAAGTGAGTGACCTGAAGTGACTGGCTCTCGTGATAGTGTTTTGTTTGGTGGAGTTGATGTGCATCTTAAAGTTGAGTTTACTATCAATTATCATGCCGAGGTATCTACAGTTTGTTACAGGCTTCAATGTAGTATTTTCCAAAGTAATTGTGGGCGAGTTATGGTGAATCTTGTGATAAAATATAATAAATTTTGTCTTCTTGGTGTTTGTTTTTATTCTCCACTTGTTCATCCATTGGGTCATCTTCTCCTTGATCTCTTCCAGTCTTTTCATCGTGTCCGATATAGTTTTACCGTGTGCAATTAGGGTGGTATCATCGGCAAACTGTAAAACATATGAACTCATCCTAGTCGCGCGTTCTGTGTCGTTGATATCTGAGCAATATAAATTATACAGGTATGGTGACAGTGGAGAGCTTTGTGGAAGTCCTTGCTTTGGGGAGAATTCGTTGGACAATGCGTTTTTTATTTTAACTTGTATAGACCTGATAGAGGTAGATGCCGAAAGCGGCATTATTTTCTTATCTTGGTTATCAATACATCCTCAAAATCTGAATTCCATCCTATATACAGAGTTTTTGATATAACATTTCAGGTCATATGGGGTGACCCCCCCTTTCTTAAGATGCAGGTAGATGCCGAAAGTGACATTATTTCCTTATATTGGTTATCAATATACCCTCAAAATCTGAATTCCATCCTATATACAGAGTTTTTGATATAACATTTCAGGTCATATGGGGTCAGCCCCCCTTTCTTAAGATGCAGGTAGATGCCGAAAGTGACATTATTTTCTTATATTGGTTATCAATATACCCTCAAAATCTGAATTCCATCCTATATACAGAGTTTTTGATATAACTTTTCAGGTCATATGGGGTGACCCCCCCTTTCTTAAGATGCAGGTAGATGCCGAAAGTGACATTATTTCCTTATATTGGTTATCAATATACCCTCAAAATCTGAATTCCATCCTATATACAGAGTTTTTGATATAACTTTTCAGGTCATATGACGTTCCCCCCCCCCCCTCCTCTTGAGATGCAGGTAGATGCCGAAAGCGACATTATTTTCTTATATTGGTTATCAATATATCCTCAATATCTGAATTTCATTCTATATACAGAGTTTTTGATATAACATGTCGGGTCATATGGGGTGAGCCCCAAAAATAGAGTTTGAATTTTCATTGAATCAATGAAACTATCTACTTTTATAATTACGTTTTGCGAGAAGTCTAGGAAATCGCAGTCTAAGGTTCCTAATACTTTTATTTTGGATAAAACTATAAACCAATAATTTTATTCAAAATAAAAGGAGTATAAACCTTTGATGACGATTTTCTCAACTTTTTGCAAAACCGAATAGTATTGATTCAATGAATACGTACGTTGAATGAACGTACCAAGTTAGTTAATCCAATGAACAAATATCATTCCGACAACGAAACCTATTCATTGGGTCAACGAACTCGTCCGTTCCAATAATAAACATCGTACATTCATTCAACGAATTCGTACGTTGAATTACCGTACAACGTTCGTAAATCCAATGAACAAATTTCATTATTGTATAGGAAACATTTGGTGTAAGTCCTTGATTTTTAAACGTCTTCGGAGATATCTCTCCTTCTTCAGTAGTATACAAGTTTCTCGTCATTGCAGTCATCATGATGGCAATATTTAGTAGGAAAACTATACTACTGAAGAAGGAGATCTCCGAAACTTTTAGAAAATAAAGGACTTATACCAAATGTTTCCTATATGATAAGACCTGTCATATCAAACCACTACACCTCGTTTTTAATTTAATGTGTATCTATAACTATCTATATTTTTATTTAATTTATTTATTCAATTTATGTTTATATACCTACCTACTGAAATAAATGTTATATGAATTTTTAATAATTGATTCATTGGTCCTATCGATAATTCCAAAAAAATGGTTGTTGATTTTATCTAATTGCCTTAAAACAAGACATACTTTTTGACACGGAATTTTTTTTCAATTAAAATACCTACTACTTTTTGGAGATAATAAAAAAATTGACTCGTTCGTTCCAATAATAAACATCGTACATTCATTCAACGAATTCGTACGTTGAATTACCGTACAACGTTCGTAAATCCAATGAACAAATTTCATTGGGACAACGAAACTGATTCATTTGATCGATGAATTATCATACGTTGTCGTGATGTATCATAGTAGTAATATTTACGCACATTCGGTACGTACTCCCACTGTACGATAATTCGTTAGGCCAATGGACGCGTTCATTGGGACAATTATGATGAATAAATAAATTGTCCCAATGTACTTTTTCATTGTATTTCCGTACTCTTTTCGTTCAGTGGACAATTGAAGTATTTCGGATGAGTACATATTTAAATTTCAAGAAGAATCAATAGACAAATATAATTTATATTAATTGCCCGGTTCTGGTCCTTACTAATATTCATCAACATCGATCATTATGATCATTAGCCATCTAATCTCTTATGAATACTTTATAAATATCCATTATACTGGAGTACCGACATAGAAAAAAAAACCTGTACTTACCAAATGAGATAAAATCATGCAGGACTCCTGTGTGCCAATTCTATTCATATAAAAAAGCGGTAGAATACATTTTATGAATTCAGGAAAAAATCAGCGTGGTGATGAGAAGGGAGTAACAGAATGTTTGAAACGTAATTCCGAAATATCTTCTCGTCAATTGGTGGTAAATGTGGATACTTCTGATTGAATGCTCGACAAGTTCTCGAAACAATTATGTTGCATTGACCGTGGATATGGAATAGATCCAGAATTTCATTATTTGAATAACGGGGATTCATATCGTGAAATTATATTCTACTAGCTTCAATAATGAGTACACCTGTCACTTTGAAATAATTGCATATTTCAATTTCTATGATCATAGAATACTGATTTGAAACGCACTCTAGAAACGGATTGAATGAAATTGACCCTATAAATTCATAAAATTTCGAATACATATTGAATTATTGAATTTGAGAGCATAATCACGTTTGGACACTACCCTTATTTTTCACCGTAGAATCCAACGAAATCACAAAAAAATAGGGTTCTCAATTGAAAATCGTAAGTTATGATCAAATTTTGTTCACAATTTTTGGCACAATATTTGAAACACCCCGTGATGATATTTTTCAAATTCAAGATATACACGATATTCCAACATCATTCTAGTTTGAGAAAGTGAATAAAGTATACGCATAGGATATTCACAGTAAAAATAATTCACGTAATTGTGACTAAAGGAATTCTCTCTTTTTTACGGTTTTTTCTTAATATTTTGAAAACTATGAGGACTAGGGCAATAATTTTTAGCAAAGAGTAATTGAGAATGAAAATCTTTATAATATCTAATACATAAAATGAAAAAAAATTTTTTTTTCAATTCTTGTATAACCGGCAGTGCCGGAACTTCGAAAATATTTCAGCTGGATTGGGATAGGATAGCATCATGAACAATGGCATATTACGAATTTTCAGATTTCAAATCGTCTTCTAACAAAATAAAATAACAATTTCAGCTTAAACATCTCATGTACATCTCTATTGTAATAAATGAAAAGATTACTAACAATTGAAGAATTTCGGATGGGTACCTATTTAAATTTCAAGAAGAATCAATTGACAAATAGAATTTAATAACAAATCTATCTTATACACTCCTGATTTATCACCTTTTAATATAGTGTCTTTGTTATTTTTGATAAATTTAGCAAGATTTCACTTTGTTCTAATGAAGTTCTTATATTTTTTTTTTCACACTCAGCTGTTTGTACATATATAAATGTTTACTTTATGTTAAGGAAAATGAACACGTTATGATTAAGTTATCTGATTTTCATGGTTATTCTACTAGAAATTCGGCTACTTTGTGTATTCCTTCTCACACAACTGCCAAATTTGAAACATCTCCTGCTTATCAGGCAATTATCTTATATAATCATGTACCATCAGTTGTTAAATTATTGGGTAAGAGAGAATTCAAAAAATTAGTCAAAGGTGAATTGATTTGTAAATGTTATTATAGTATTAAGGAATATTTGATGGATAATAGCTTCCTGGTTGGGTAGATTAGAAATAGTTTTTAATTTTGTGTAACCTTGACTTGTCTCATACATATTTTGTTATGTCTCAAGAGATGAATAAAATTATTATTATTATTATTATAAAGTTATTTTCAAGATATGTATGTGGCAATTTTCCCAGAAATACCTTTGGAATTTATTTTTTTATTATTATTCATTTATGGAAATATATTTGAAATTTTCTTCAATATGTGGGTATATCATTTTCAATACTTTTTTCTGGTTTTTGTACATCAACAACTTATCAATCAATTTCACATAATAGTTATTGTTTACAGCAATTTGTTCAATTATATTGAGGTCTACATTATAATTTTTTTTTTAAGGAAACGTTAAATAATCTATGGATCATTCTATTGAATGTTGATAATTTTTTGTTGAAGGGGATGATTTGGTATGTTATGTATGATTACATCAGTTTGGTTTGTGGTAAACTGAAAATTCATGAAAATCATTCGATTTTATAATTGTCAAATCATGAAAATTAATTTTGTTTTTACTTCCCACTTCCATTGTGAACGTATTTGAAGATTGCAGGTTGTTGATGAAATTAAGGAATTTATTCAACTGTCTTTGTGTACCTGTGAAACAACACGCGATATCTTCAACATATCTAAACCAATATGAGAAAAATTAAGCTATTGGTTTTCGGTGAATTCTCATTTCAATATTATTCATAGAAATCTCGGCTAATGAAGGGGTAATAGGGTTTCCCATAATCAAATCTTTTACAAATTTGTAGATCTTGTTATTAGATTGATAATAATTTTGGTTGATACAAATTTTGAGGTTTTCTAGAATATCTCACTTAATTATTATAAAGCATTTATTGGTGTTTAATAAATCTCTCAATAGTCTCATTAGGTGGAATACTTGAGAAAAATTTTGTATGTTTATCGAATAAAATTAATTTTGCATCAGTTGATAATCTGATATTTTTTGTTTTGGATCAGTTGCATTTTCAATTGAATATTTCGTTTGAATTCAATAAAGTTTTGGATGATTTTAATTAATTTTTTGGACTCTTTTGTCGAAGGAGCAGTTAGGTACTAATGAAACAACGGGTCTAATAGGATAATTATTTTTTTTATTTGATTTAAGAATACATTTTTGGATGTTGAGGATTCAAGAGGATTAGTTTCTTCTTTGAAATATTCTGAAAATGGGATGAATCAGAGGTAAGAGCAGATTTTATTTTTTTCAGAAATTTTGATGTTAGTTTACAGTTAATAATTTGTAAATTATCGATTTCTAGGAATGAATTGGATTTTTTCATATATTCTTGTTGGGTCTAAGAAACTATAGTAATGCCTTTATCAACTAGAGTAAAATGAAACCATTATCCATACTCTCTTATTTCATCTAGTCGATTTGGTTTCACTCCGTATATTTAGGATCCAAGATTATATAATTGGAATAATTCTTATTATTTCTGAGATACACTGTATATCGTTAAACTCAGGAAAAAACTAACTTATTGATGAATTTGTATTTTAGCAGTTAAAATTCGTTGATTTTGTACAAGCATTTTCTATAATTCCTTTCATTATTGAGATCATAGTTGGAAGTATTATTCAGATATCAATCCTTCCGCAATACGAATCACTGGTATAGTCATAATAATTTTCTTTAGAAATTTTTCGATATGGGGGTAAGGGTTTGTAATCAATGAAACGGATGAAAAAATTCAAATTATTTATTAATAAAAAATGTTCAAAACTACTTTGTATAATATCCTATATAACAAACATTGCCCAATATGTAGCAATCTCTATCTCTCTCTCTCTCTCTCTCTCTAGTCGTTCCATCATTGCTGATGATTCCCTCCTATACGCTCGGTTAGTTGTTTCCACCTCGCTGTATCCTCTGCATCTCGAGGAGCCTGACAATGTATGTAACCATATCATCGAAATATTCGTCTGGTACATCTGCTTCATTTTCGGAGGAAGTCGAATCGAACATGGATTCCCCCAAAATATCTTCTATCGGGACAGGGCTCCGGCAGTAAGGACAAGTCTCATTTTGACTTGCCCATTTAGAAATACATTCACGGTGAAAGGAGTGTCTGCAGTTTGTAATGTATATTCCGTTTTTTAAAGGCTCTAAACAAATTGTGCAGTCTCCTTCCACCAAATTTGTAACAACTTCCTCCGAGCATTGTGGACATCGCGATATATTGGCCGACTCCGTGCTCAAACATTTTTTGTGGAAGTGATGTAAGCATTTCGCAACAAATACATCTGTTTCATCAATTTTTTGAGAACAAATGATGCATTTTTCAAGGTTACTTGTATCCATTCTGAAAAAAACAATATATCATTAGGTTTTCATAACAATCCTTAGGTAGAAGAAATTCTTTTTAAACACATTTTTTTCAGGAAAGACGGCCATATTTCGTCCAAAATTTAACAAATCACATAATTCAATAAAATAGAATCAAGTTTACTTTACAGATGATTGATTACCTACTTATGCACTAGCTAAAAAATTATAATTTGATATATTTACCTTCCTTTCAATGTTATCTGAACAATCGTCAAATATATATTTATATATATATAAGGGCAATCAACTGTTCACGAAGAGAGATCTATTCAAACTAAGCTTAAAATTTTTCGTTGTACACTTAAGTACATTCGAAAGTCTAATTGAGATACCTGAGTTAGCCAGGTTTTTGTTTTGGGTGGGGGCTGAACGAAATTGGCGACAAAGGGTTGGAGGAGAAGGGGAATTGATGTCGGTTGAAGCCTGGTGGTGTGGCTGTAGTTCGTATAAAAATTTAAATATGAAAATTCATGTTATAATTCAGAGATTGAACTGAAGTAAATGCTAGAGATAATAAAAATAGATTATTTTTAAAATTCGTTTTCATTTCAGATGTTCCTAGGAATCGGGAATTCTCGAAATTTCCTTCTTCCAAATCTTGAATTGACATTCAAGCGTTATTTCGTTGGCTGATATTTGTAAAATTTATTACAAATTCAGAGAATTTCATTGTTTTGGAATATTTTTTTCTTTTTTCTTCATCTTTTCGAGAGCCAAAGGCTTGTTCCACATCTCACGTGACCTCTTGAGATAGTAATATTTTTCGAGTAGCATAATTGTGTATTTTTATGACCGAACAATCCTAGCATTCCTCGGCAACTTCGTCGTTTTTTAGGTAGTATTTTTGTAGCATATGTTAACCATGATACTTGAAGCAAAGAAAATGTAATAATTCTTTGTATAGTGGTGTCCAACTACTCATCTACTACATGGTGGCAATAAAATTCGAATTTTATCAGAGATATTATATTGTACGTTCCATTGAAAAGCTTTCTCTCAATAGATGGTATTTTTGCGGGGCTGCTGCAACTGAATGGGGAATTCCCTCTAGCTGCGCTAGTGGTTTCCTGTCCTTTTCAAAAAAGTTGTACCAAATATTTTCCACAATATTCAAATTCAATTTTTTTTTCGAAAAAATTGTTATTAGGAAACGAAAAATCATTCAAAAATAATGAATTTATACATTGAAGGTTCTCTATTCTACAATTTTTTTTTATAATTCGAGTTATCGCCATTAACAATATATTAGTCGTTATCTCATCATTCATTGAAGTCGTTACGTCTTCTAACAAAATAAAATAACAATTTCAGCTCAAACGTCCTATGTATATCTGTATTGTATTATAATATAAAATCTGGATTTGATTTTAAGCGAAAAATAATGAAACGATTACCGGCAATTGAAGTATTTCGGATGAGTACATATTTAAATTTCAAGAAGAATCAATAGACAAATATAATTTATATTAATTGCCTGGTTCTGGTCCTTACATATTCATCAACATCGATCATATTCATCAACATCGATCATAATGATCATTAGCCATCTAATCTCTTATGAAGAAGATCTTCTTTAAAACATATTTATATATAGGTTCAAATAATTTATTAATTAATCCATTGAAAGTTCTGTATTCTTCTATTTTTGATTTATGCCGGTATTAGATATAATTGTCAATTGTAGTAGAAAGTATATTTCAGTATGTATTTTTCAATGAAAAGACAACAACTATCATCAGCAACTAATCATCTAGAGCGGACTCAATTTTTTTGACAATATGAATAAAACGTTCTCGAATATTAATTTCATATTATCATAAGTAGGAATTTTATAATTTGAGTTATCGTCATTAACAATATATTAGTCATTATCTTATCATTCATCGAAGTCGTTACGTATTCTAACAAAATAAAATAACAATTTCAGCTCAAACGTATAACTGTAACGATTACCAACAATTGAAGAATTTCGGATCGATACATATTTAAATTTTAAGAAGAATGAATAGACAAATAAAATTTAATAATTAATCTAACTTATAATGCTGAGTAATTTTCTGAAAAACAATATTCTCAATTACCTTGGAAATAACTAACAACTAATCATTGAATATTCGTTGAATATTCAAGTGAGTCAAGTGAACATTCAAACTTTCATTCTTAACTTCACAAATGATTAATTATTCAACTAACTAGTAACTACTCATCACCAGTGAATATGAGACTTCTCAGTGAATATTCATGAATATTCCAATAATGCAAAACGCAATTATTCGAATAAATAATCAATGAATATTCGAATATTCAAATCATTCATTTATGATTCCCAAAGACAAGCTCTCTTGAGCTGTTTGAGTTTCCCTATGTTTATTTCTCCGGGTTCTCTGTTTTCATGTATGTATTGAGATTTTGTGTTTTAGAGATGAATAAACATTATTATTATTATGATTGTTATAACCCTCCTGCCTAGTTCTCTAAAAGTTCATAATGTAAAGGTAATAAATTGAGCAATTAGCTGCTTCATTGTCACGACTTGCCTTTTTGAAGGATCATATACTTACAAAGGTTATACATAACTATATAACACACTGATAAGAATATTGCTCAGGAATGTTATTGGACACACTGTTGCTCGTTAATGCTTCGAAAATGAGGTATAGAGAGTGTTTCATTTTATACCGGACAAATCTAAATAGTCATGTTAGATGAAACCGGGAAAATCATTTTTGACTCATTTTCGAAAAAATTCAAAATTGCGGAAACCTGCAACCTTTGAATTTTTTTTCTGGCAATACTTCGAGAGGTCGGGAGTTCGTCTCCCCACAGAGATTCATTGAAATTACAGCAAATATTTTGTTGTGATAATTTTATACTATACCATCTGGAATGTTTCGAGAATGTCATTTCAAAATTTTTGCCCTTTAGCCCAATCAGTTGAAGGAGAATTTTGGATGACCGTTATGAAAGAACCGTTCAATATTTTTCGATTCTGTTATCATACTCGTGTTAGGTATAAAAAAAAGTATAATCATCAATTTCGGGTGAAATTTTATTTTCGCTGTAGATATGTAAAAAAAAATATTTTTTTCGATTTTTCAATGAATTTTTTCACAGAATTTCCTAGAATAATGAGTTGATTCAGAAAATTAAATTCAATTTGTCCACCGAGAAAAAAAAATTCAAACGTTGCAGGTTTTCCGCCATTTTGAATTTTTTTTTTCAAGGTTCTCTACCTTTTCTGAATTGAGCACTCAAAAGTAATCTGATTTGACCAGAAATCGTAACTTCAAAGGTTATACATAACTGACCACACTCAATTGAATATTGGTCAGAAATGAAGTTGCACACCCTGTATCTCCCTCATGCTTCGAAAACGAGGTATATGGAAGGAAGGAAAAATTGATTCTACCGGTGTCTTCTACATGACTGAATAGGTTTGTTCGATGTAAAATGAAACACCCAGTATATTGTCTTGGAACAAAAATGAATCTCCTCCCAGTGTCATCAACACGATCATATACCTATATTTGTCAAGTTTATTGAGTTAACATGAACTGAAATCCTAACAGAAATAACCCAAGTAAATGGATACCCGAAAAAAATTGAGTAAATTTAATATTGATAATGAACATGAAATATCAGATGAAAACTTTTAAATATTATCAATATCACAAAAAATGAACAAATTACTAATTTCTACATAAGTACTAATATATTTTTCCTCTAAAAACAACTTGGGAAATGTTGAAAATATCAATTTAAGGATGTTCAATATTTATTGATAACATAGGTGTAAAACGAAAATTAATTATTAGCTGTTATTTAAGCCACTTACATTAATTACAGAGTTACCTGTAAAACAAAAGAAACAATTAAAGATTATTGTTATCACTCTTTGCTTCACTAAATAATAATCTTAAAATATTTTCATTGATTATTTGATTGATTATTCTCAAATTTTCAAAATATTCTGGACATCTTATCTATTGTTTCATCTGGTGGGGTTAACTAAAAGGCGCGCGTAATATAAAGCACGGCAAATTCAAAAGAATTATGTCTTAATTATTGAATAACAGAAAAAAATATCAATTTATAAATAATAAAATATTTAAATTGAATTGAAAAAAATTAAATAATATAGATGCATTATGGAAAGTAATGAACGAATAGCGGTTTCGGAAATAATATAAAACTTTGATGCTTTCATTGATATCCAAAGCTAGGATTCCTGCTTAAATAGCTCAGTTGAAAATATATTTACATATTGTTATCTTATATTGAAATTTTTCGATATTTTTGTGAATACACGAGTTATTCGCATTACACTATTACATATGTTTGCTTTGGAACTTCTTGAAGCTAAAGTGCAAATTATCGTTTAGCAATTTTTTGTTCAGGAACTTTCCTATTCGGTCTATAATCACTTTTTCGCAAATTTACTTAGAGCAGGTAGTATCGGTGAAACACCTCTGTTTCCATATTTTGAAATAGAAGAAGGCCATTATTGAAGTTTAAATACAGCGTGAGTAATGAACATATACAACAATATTTACGATTTCCTTTCTAGGAAGGTTTTTGACAAGTTCATTGTCAATTTCGTCAATTCTAGGACATTTACAGGTTTTTGATGACTTAATAATATGACTTGATGACAGTTTTGTTTCTGTCTCGGAAGTTTTATAGTTGTAAATAAAATTTTCAACTTCTAAAATTATTTTCTGTTGCTCCATTGTTATGTTGCTTTGTACTTCCTAGAAATGTTTTGATAATTGGTTTGCTTTTCTGGGTCGATTGTAAATATATTCTCTATTGTCTTCATTAATCGTTTCAATTTTGCTGAATATTTTTTGACAGACTTCATAATTGTCTCCTTACAACGTTTCACAACTTTGTCTGCCAACAATCAATTCTATATTTCAAAATTTCAGATTTAATATTATTATATTTTTTACGATACCAATTTTTTTATTTGATCAAATCTAAAATGTATTGAGGTACCTATATTGTCACCAAGTCACCAGGTTTATTTTTTCATCGAAAATTTTCGTATATTTTTTCTGATCAGTATTTTCATGGCTTATAATATAATATAGACAATTTTCTATTGTGGAAAATATAACACATCAATTATTTCATCAAAACTAAATATTTATTGAACTCACATAGAAAACAAAACAAATTTCAAAAGCAACATTTTCTTTTGAAAAAAATATCTAAATTTGTGATCATAATAACTCGAAAAACATAAATATAACAAGTGTGGATTTGAGACCTTTATTGTTTGGTTTTAAGGATAAATTTGGAATTTCAATTCGAAACACACTATTACAAAAAAAAAAAAAAAATCAATGAATTCAATAACTTAAAAATCGAGGAATGAAATTGCCATCAGATGATTTTAAAAATACCAACTTGAATAAGATAAGACGCTCCCTGAAAAATAATATTGAATTAATAATGAAATTGACCAACATGTTGCTAGTCAAGGATTGGTTAGGTTCCATATGATACTGTAAATGAGAACAAAAATTTTATGGAGTAACTCACATAAAAAGCTTTGAAGCCTTTCAGAACTAATAAAAAAAATCCCCTCTACACATCAACAATATATTCAGATCTTCGAATACCAACAGAGGACTTCTTAGCGATGTTATCTACAAAGATAAATTGCAAAGATTTTCAATCCACGTATATTGGACAAACAAGTCGATATCTCAAAGACAGTTTATCAGAACATCAAAGGGATGCCTTAACATTCTCAATCCATTAAGAAAGAAAAAATGAAATAACACCACATTAGCGTGTTTAAAATACTCTTCACTCTTTCGTCTTTAACATCCAGTCAATTAAGATATTAGGACATCAAATAATTTTAAGACAACTCTAACTCCACGAGATGATCTTTATAAAACAAGATGAATAATCAGTTATAAGGAACAGATCTTGAAAACTCCGCCTATTATTATTCAATCAATAAAACGAAAACTTAAACATAATAATTTAAATTCATGATGAAAAATCAATGTCAAATACGCATGTATAAAACATTCAATCTTAGATTATTGAATCAATATGTTAATTCTTTCCCAATCACATCTCTTGATGTATTGTGTGTTTTCATTTCAATCTTTCAATGACTCCAAACCATTTCAAAACTGTCAGTAAATTCCCGGAATTGGTAAATTGTTCATTCCCTCATTCTAAAATATAATTGAAGACATAACTATATATACGATCCAAAATCAAACCATTTTCATTCGTTAATTTTTATAGTTTTTCTTTTCTTCCGTTTATAATAACAATAAATTGCATTTCTCTAATTCTGTGGTTATTCCGTTCATTCTTCCACATCTTGTAGAACAAAATCGTGCGAGAATATATCAGAAACGCACAGTTTTCATGGTTATATTTTATTATTCTATGTTGGTACTCCGAACTTTCCGTCACGGCTTTATCTGTCAATTCATCAATTTGCCTTAAAAAAATCAGTTCTGCCAACCAACTTTTTTCAATGCAAAAATCACTGAATGATATTTATGGAAATATTTCATTAATTTCAATAAAAATGCAATGAATTAGAGAATAGTTATTTATAATACAAGTGCAGAAGGCATTGATATTCTTCCACGAGTTCAAAATTCAAAAACGAGCCACGAAGTGGCGAGTTTTGGAATGAACGAGTGGTAGAATGAGCCTTCTGTACGAGTATTATACATTATTTTCTCTAATTCATTGCATTTTCATTGAAATTAATGAAATATTTCCATAAATATAATTTAGTGATTTTTGCATTGAAAAATGTTGGTTGGCAGATCTGATTTCTTTAAGGCAATTCGATGAATTGACAGATAAAGCCGTAGCGGAAAGTTCGGAGTGCCAACATAGAATAATAAAATATAACCATGAAAACTGTGCGTTTCTGATATATTCTCGCACGATTTTGTTCTACAAGATGTGGAAGAATGAACGGAATAACCACAGAATTAGAGAAAATAATGTTTAATACTCGTACAGAAGGCTCATTCTACCACTCGTTCATTAGAAAACTCGCCACTTCGTGGCTCGTTTTTGAATTTTGAACTCGTGGAAGAATATCAATACCTTCTGCACTTGTATTATAAATAACTATTACACTATTGTTATGTATTATTTTAATTTGTGCCATATTGTAAGAATTTTTTATTTTTCTGAAGATGATTTTTGATTAAAATCGAAACTAGTCGGCCTTGTTTTGAGAATTAGTTTTGTTCTGAAGAACTTTACCTTTTTCGTGTCAACCAACTTCAAGTATAGCCCTTATCGGTTTATCATTGCAGTTTTTTTCAATTTGTCTGTAATTATTTCGGTAGTTTTCAGTTTTTTTCGGTTTTAGAATAGGGATGAAAATAGCCTTTTTCCACTAATCCGGTCAGAATATAACTACACTTTTTCCAATTGTTGTTCAGAAAATAAAAGTTCTATTTCAGAAAAAGGAACATGTTTCTCAGAGTGGGAAAGTTTTATTTAAAAAAGAAAAATTTGATTTCATAGTAGTTCATTCAATTTGAGAAAACGAAATTTAAATTCAGAATAGGATGACGGAATTCAGAAAAACATAATTGTAATTCAGAATTGTGAATAGAATTTCAGAAACTACAAAATATATTTCAAAAAAGAAAAATTTTATTTCCCAGTTTATCAATTCAATTTCAGATAATGTTATATGGGAATAATATAATGGCATGCATATTTCAGACATTAAAACCATTATTTATAATGTAATATGTAATTCAGAACAGAACCGAATGTGAGCTACCAGTACAAGGTATTACCATAGTTTATCCTTATACTATGGTATTACATAGATATGTGGCTATTCATTTTCATTAATTCCTGCATTACAATTTCAGAATTCCAAATTAGCAAATCCCAATTTCAATTCAATTTTTCCTTTTCTGAATTCTATATTGTTATAATGAAATACAAAGTACCGTTTCTGAATATAAAGTTTTTTTTTTCAAATTACCTATTCTAAATAACACCTTCCAATTCTGAATTGCAATTTCGCTCTCCTAAAATTCAATTTGTTTCTCTCAATTATATTTAACCCTTTCTGAATTACAATTGGAAAAGGTGTAGAGCGTTGATAATGTAATTAATTGAATAATTGCTTTTTTCGAAATTTTATCAATCTATTATCAATTTCATCTATACCAGAGGATTTGTTGCCGGGCAGCTTTTTAGTAATATAAGGTGTGTGAATAAGTCTTTCCCGTTTTTTTTTTCAAATTTTGAGCCTTTATTGTGAAAAAATGGTTACAAATGAATTATTGAAAGTATTGGGCATCGCTAGCTACAACTTTTCCCCATCTTTCTGGCAACATACGAATCCCGTTGCGAAAAAATTCGACCGGTTTGGCCTCTATCCAGTCATCCACCCATTTTTTGGCTTCCTCGTAGGAATGGAAGTGCTGGTCAGCCAGGCCATGCGTCATCGATCTGAAGAGATGGTAATCAGACGGAGCAATGTCTGGACAATGTAGGACTTCCCATTTGAGCGTTTCTAAGTATGTTTTCACCGGCTGTGCAACATGTGGGCGAGCATTGTCATGTTGCAAAATAACTTTGTCGTGCCTGTCGGAGTATTGTGGCCGTTTTTCTCGCAGTGCGCGGCTCAAACGCATCAATTGTCGTCGATAGACCTCGCCTGTGATCCTTTCATTCGGTTTCAGAAGCTCATAGTAAACCACACCTAGCTGGTCCCACCATATACAGAGCATGAGCTTGGCGCCATGAATATTTGGCTTGGCCGTCGATGATGATGCATGGCCGGGTAGTCCCCATGATTTTCTTCGCTTCTGATTATCGTAACGGATCCATTTTCATCGCCAGAAAACCCTTTCTTTTATGTCGCTGAAGCAGCTGTTCGCAAGTGAAAAAACGCCGTTCGACGTCTCTCAGCTTCAGTTCGTACGGCACCCAATTTCCTTGCTTTTGGATCATTCCCATGGCTTTCAAACGCTTGGAAATGGTTGTTCGGTCAACTCCCAATGCTTCAGCAAGTTCTTCTTGCGTTTGACACGAATCTTCATCAAGCAAAGTCGCCAATTCTTGATCTTCAACGATTTGCGGCCGCCCGGAACGCTCCTTGTCTTCCACGTCGAAATCGCCACTTTTGAAGCGTCGAAACCATCCGCGAACACTTGAATCATCGACACAACCTTCTCCATAAGCTTCCTGAAGCAACCGATGCGCCTCGGCAGCAGATTTCTTCAAATTGAACCAATAAAGTGAAACTTCCCGCAAATGACGTCGACTCGGCTCAAATTTCGACATTTTCACGATTTCAAAAATTTATGATGCGAAAAAATTTCAACTAATGTGTTCGTGTGGAATTGTTGACAGATGAATAAGCTTTGATTATGACATATGTAACCATTAAATACTCGCACAGTATTGGTGGCGCCATCTCTTACAAAAAACGGGAAAGACTTATTCACACACCTGATAACAGATCCAAAATATCTCCAATGGTCCCCGAGATATCTTGAAAAAATTAAAATCAAGATTTTCTTTTTTCCGTTTACCCCATTTGTTTCTGGAGATAACCTCACGATATTCGGTTTGCAGCCGTTATCAAATTTAGAATTTAGTCGTCGAATTGTTTCTGTTTTCCATTCTTTCAGAGATGCGATAGTCAATTTTTTTTCTTTGGAACGCCATATTGTTTCTCCTTATGAGGTGATGAAGGAAAAAATTACAAATTCAATAATCTATCAACCTCTACAAAAATATCGAGTCTAGCTACGCAAATTCAAAATTCCTTTTAATTTTCTTGTTTGAGTAGTAAGCTGGTGCCAAAATTGTCAACGTGTTACTTAGTTCAGTTGTTATATGAAACTATCACTTGATTGTTGTAAAAACCTATATCTTGTTTGATAAGTAACGTCCTATTAATTACAAAATCATGCTGAAGCTGTTACCAACATTCTAAATATAGCATCAAATGGTAATGTCTGTAGAAATTGTTCTACATAATTTAAAAAACTCAAGTGATGGCTTCACCTATAAACTGTCAACTGAGTTATTTGTCAATTATGATATTTATGGAAATCCACTTCGAATGGAATGGTTACGAAAATACATTGTTGTATAAACATGATGAATGATTTTGTAGTAGGCTGGAGCCAGAATAGTCAAATAACTTTGTTGACAATTGTTATGTGAAACCATCACTTGAGTTTTTTTTAATTACATAGAACAATTCCTACAGACATTGCTAGTTGTACGCTATGTAGAGTGTTGGTATCAGCAGGATTATGTAATTGATAGTACGTAACTTATCAAACAGGATAAAGGTTTTTACAAAAATTAAGTGATGTTTTCACCTAACAACTAAACAAAGTAACAAGTTATTTGATATTCCGGCACCAGCCTACTAAATTGTTGATGCATTGTTGTATTCGTAATTTTTTTCTTTATCGCCTCGTAAGGAAAACAAATATGGCGTCCATAAAAAAAAAATTGACTATCGCGTCTCTGAAACAATGAAACAAAGAAAAATCTGACGACACTATTAGAATTTCTATATTGGATTATGGCTACAAACGGAATTCCGTGAAGTTACCTCCAGAAACAAATGGGTTATACAGATAAAACTAAAAATCGGGATTTTTAGTTTTTTCGAGAAAACTCGAGAACCTCTGGAGATATTTTGGATCTGTTAATTCCAACACACTAATCCCTAAATAACGCAATTTTTTTGTAATTTAAGCCACCCTGTATTTCTAACAATTTTCGATATACCTGTAGTGCCCCTCTGAATGAATAGTTCTAACCATGAATAATGAGAAATGAGTAATATGTACATGAATAACAATAAATGAATAGAATACATTCGACCTATGTTTAATGCAAAAGGTACCGAAAATCGACTTCTGAATCACCTTAAGAACTCAAAGTGGTATTGAAGATAATTGTTGAAATTTGGGTTGAAAGAAAACTATTAAAATTCACTTTTGTACTGACACGTATATAATGAGTGAATTTTCATATTTTTTGAATTTCTACCTGAATATTATTATATAGAGGGATTCTCTTTTCCGAATATTCAGTTTCATATCTTCCACCGTATAGAGTACTTCTATATCTGAAATATTTTCTCAGAATTTTGACTTGAAAAAAATTTTGCAATCATGAAGTTTGCTACTTACGACTTCATTTTATATTCTGGTTCAGAGTGTTCCGTTGTCGGGTATATTAGGCATAAAAAGGGTGATTTTCGTTGGCTCAATTATTATTTAGAACAGTTAGTGATAAAAAGATGGAAGGGAGAACATTTTACCAAAAGGGATTATACAGTATTATTTTCTCTTTTGTATAATGGGGCGCAACCAATGTCAGATTGTAGAATAGATAAATACCGAACTATATTGGACTTGGCGCTGCAAACAAATGGTAAGTTGATATAATTGAAATTATGACTAAACAGAGTGTAACATGAGTGACTGGCCATAAAATATCAATTAAAAGTATGCTTGATGAAACTGTGAATTATTTTAAAATTAGATATTAAACTTTAAAATGAAGTAGCTCATCTTGGAAAATGTAAACCGTGAGTGTATTTGCTTTATAGCAGAAATAATTCTTAATAATTAATACCGTTGTTTAATTTTTTCACTTTTTGAGAAAATTTATAGCTATTTATTTCAATTTTTAACACAATATTCGAAGAGAAGTATCATAATAAATTCTGAAAAATTATACTGAAAAATGTATTTTTTCATGCCAGTAACGATATTTCTCTAAAACGTGTAAAAAATATAGATTTCGAAATCTAAAGGAAAAAACTCAATAATCTGTGTAATGTCCTGAAAATATTGAAATTACAGTAATCGTTTTGAAGGGCTGCACGAAGTATTAAATAAACCCACAAAATTTGAAACAAATCGGAATGCTCATTACCAAGTTATAGAGATCATAAATTTAGGCCAATTTGCATGAATCTGTATCTCCGAAACAAACAGTCTTAGGATACAAAACAAGTTACTCTTTTGAAAGGCCCGAATGACTAGGATGGCCAATCACTCATGTTACACCGTGTATTTTCTTAAGTAGTTCATTTCAAAATATTTTGCAAGCTTAGCACTTTTGTTCATTATTTCCTTTCCTTTTTTACGATAAAACGGCTCATCTGATCTGATACTTTGCTTATAATAAAAAATTCGTGAATTTCCCATAGTAACGGCGGATTGATGAGTAAATATAGGTACCCTTGACGTCGTAGTATACCTAATCGTTTTGGTGTTTTACCTCCTGCCATATTGAGATCATTTCCATATTAAAGTTCCCCAAAAAAAAAAAAGAAATAAAAGTCAAGCTCAGTGAAATGTCATTGAATTTTTCAGAATGCAGCGCTTTGGTTATAGTTATAGACATTTGTCTACACAGACTTCCAATCCTATCAAAATTGAATACGCGTCAATTGTCAATATAATATAATTTGGATATAGTCAAATGATTTGCGAAATTATTTGGAATTTCTCTTAATTCTGTTGTTGTTGAATTCAATATTTCAATGAGTAATTATGAATTATTTCAAAATTCGAAAGGTACTATTCAAAATCCGTAATTTGTCAATTTTCGTAACAGTCACACCAACTGCCAAGATACGATACAAAAGTCACTGTGGATGTATAATCTGAATTTTTCATTGAATTTCACAAAACTTGACTGAAATAGAGGAAATATCGTCTAATACTCGTTACAGAAGGCAATTCCAACACTCATGCTCGAAAACTCGATCCTTCGTTGCTCGTTTTCGAATTTCGCATTCATGTTGGAATAAAAGCCCATTCTGAACTTGTTTTAGAATATACATATATAACTCATGTTTTGTTGAACCAATAGAATCCGTAAATTTCTCTTAGTTACGGCCTTTTGATGACCTGGTATAATCGTTTTGGTCAGTGAAAAAAATGTAATTGAATTATCGAAATGCAGCGCTTTGGTTATAGTTATAGAAATTACAAATATTATTCATTATATAATCTGAACGAATACCAACTCGAGCATTGACAATATATTCCGACAATACAAACCCCTTCACTCAACATAGTTCGACGAATTTCGAAAGGCCATATTTACGGAACACCTAGTCAGATTTGGCATGTTGAAGAATTCAGCCGTAGCATTCAAGATCTAAACCTAACCTGCAAACAAGTTTCTAGGCGATATCTTTCAAAAGTTAGGTAGGATAAACTCTAATTTCTGGATAGATTTGCAATCAGCGACTCGAACCTTTTTGTTGCAGACTATTCCCGGTTCCAAATCCGAAAATAACAGATATAATTACAGAAATAAGGACTAATTTGTTCGATGAACAAGCGCTGCGAAAGGAAATCATAAACCAAATTGTAGTCTTTTTTTTATAACTATCTTTGAAAATAATAAACTAAAATGTAGTATTTTTTCATCTTTGAAAACTATTTTATTTGATTTCAGATAGAAAATTGCTGAAATTATTGCTGCCGTTCCTGAAATATATCGATGATCCTTTCGATTATGACTATCTCCACCAAGAGGATGTTCATCTCGCGAGAAATCCACTTCTGGCCGCTGTCGCCTTCCAGTCGCTAGCTTTAGTACAATTGGCCGTAGAAGGATATTTTCACCTCCAGAACGAATTATCCTATATGATTAACAACACTCCTTTGCACATAGCAGCAACAATGCCAAACGTCGACATCACCAGATATCTGCTAGAAAACTGCAGCGGTTATAACGAAGCTCAAAACATATTTTTGGAAACACCATTATTCCTCGCTATCAAACATGGACAAATTGAGCAAGCGAAAATTCTGCTCCAGTATGGTTCGGACTACAAAGTGAGGAATATAGATGGATATGATGTATTTCACTTTCTATGTTTGCAAGATGACGTGATAAATGTCAAAATGTTGAAATTTCTAATAGATATCGGATATGATCCCAATTCAGTTGACGATTCTGGTTGGGCACCTTTGCATTTGGTGGCTATGAATCAACTTGTACCTTATGCATTGGAGGCTGCTGAGTTGTTCATACGAAGAGGAGCTGATGTCAACAAAAAAACTGGATGCGGTAAATCAGTTGTGTACTTAGCATCGAAATATTGTAATGAATTCAACCCCTTATTGAAATTACTCCTGAAGAGTGGAATTGACAGAAACGTTGTCGATTTTGGCAACAGGACATTTTTAGAGGTCTTATTTTTAGACGGGGGTGTTTCTAGACGGCAGAACATGTTGAAAAATCTGGTTCTTCTAGATTATATTGGAGATTTTCGAAATGATTCGAACCTAACAATCAGTTCTGAACGGAGTGATTTGTTTTTCGAGATGGATTGCATCAATGAATTGCATTTATTGGATTCTTACAGAGTAGCTGAGTATGGGAATGAACCAGAATACTCGTTTGTAAGAATCCTCAATTCGAACAAAACACAAATTGCTCAACTCTGCAAAGACCCAGATCTGCCGTCAATTATGTTTGAAGTATACAAACTGAATTTACCAATTTATGGATGTGATCTGAGAATCAAAATCGATTCAGGCTTCAGGCTATTTATGTTAGAAAAATGGGTTTTCGAATTTTTAACTGTAGTATCACATGGAATGCTAAATTATTATGTTATGAAAGATATTTTCAAACACATTCTAGCAGAAAAAATAGAAGAAGCAGGGGAAAGTCTATCGGTCTAATCCATCGACGAGTTTGTCATAAAGCAGAAAAGGAAACTAAGAGTAAAAATAAAATTGAAGAGAAGGTGCTGGCAAAAAGAACAAAGAAAATAACAAAAAATATTGAATTTTAAACAAAATCGAAAGAGTTTGCACAATATTATTTCTACCATTCCTGAAATATCTCGATGATCCTTTCGATTATGCCCATCTCCACCAAGAAAATATTCATCTCGGGAGAAATCCACTTCTGGCCGCTGTCGCCTTCCAGTCGATAGCTTTAGTACAATTGGCTGTAGAAGGATATTTTCACCACCAAAAAGAAATATCCTATATGATTAACAACACTCCTTTGCACATAGCAGCAACAATGGCAAACGTCAACATCACCAGATATCTGTTAGAAAACTGCAGCGGTTATAACGAAGCTCAAAACATATTTTTGGAAACACCATTATTCAAACATGGACAAATTGAGCAAGCGAAAATTCGGCTCCAGTATGGTTCGGACTACAAAAATATTAGAAATTCTATTAATAGTGAATGTAATATAAATCTTTTTTTTTCTCATCAGTACTACCGAGATTGTCAAATCATATAAATCTTATTTCTCAAATATTTATGATAAAAACATAAACTTAAACATAGCCTTGAAATTATTTTCAAGTTTTGCAGCTTGCAGAAATAGACTTAAAAATAGAAGTTAAATTGTCATAAAAGAGCCTACTGTAAGCTGTATGCAGTTGGCAAGCTTTGTAATTTTCTGTAACCTAAGGTGAAATCGTGGAACGATAAAATTAAAGAACCTCTACCTTGACTAATTTGATTGAGAAAAACCACTGAATAAATATTTTAACAGTATATTTGAATTTTCATACACTTACCTAAAAATATGAGCCTGTCACTAGCTAACATGCTAGGTCCCAAGTTGAAAAGAAGATCTGTATTTCTCAATTTACCATGCTCTGCATATTCTCTGAGGAATTTGTCAGCTAACAGAGAAACAAAGGTGCTATCTTGTGATTTCAAAGCCCATGTTAGGGCAGTACCTAAACGACCCCTCTTAACATTTTTCATACCTTGCGCCTTGCACAAAAATTGAACTGTAAAATATATTACACTTGAATATTGGCTGTTGAACTAACCTTAAAAATATTATTATTATTTTCTAAGATTGTTACAGTAATGGCCATGTGCACCAAAGAATATAAACCAAGATTATTAAAAAAGATTAAACTTATCTCCAAAAAAGACGGATTATTTGCGCCGCTCAAAATATAACTATACTTTTATAACCGATAATATATAGGGTGATTTGCAGTGATGCCTATTAGGGTTTTATGGATAACTAATCACAATTTTGTGCTGAAAATTTGCTTGTTGGGGTTTGAGACAATGAACTTTCCCCCTATAAAATTTTCAGATCTCTACATCATTCGGTTATACTGGAAATAGACTACTACGTCCTTATTTTAAATGGCACACCCAGTATTTAATTGCATCATTAGATAGCTATTTTGATGACAATTTCAGGTTAAAAAGAAAAAAAACTCAACGGTTCATGAGTTAATGGAATTCTAATGAAAAAAATGGTGGCGACGAGGACTCACATTTTTTTGAATATGCAGAAAGTTTTTTTTTAAAAACCTTCATCATTTTCGATTTTCGAATTGCATCATCAGATAGCTATTTTGATGACAATTTCAGGTTAAAAAAAAAACGCAACGGTTCATGAGTAATTGGAATTCTAGTGAAAAAATGGTGGCGAAGAGGAAAGTTTTTTTTTAAGAAACCTTCATCATTTTCGATTTTGCAAATACGTAGTATTATAAACCTGTTCGCTGTTTGGACGAAAAATGTACAGGGTGTTTATCAGAAGATCATCAACTTGGACAGATCAAATTCATCAAAACTCAAATTTTCAAATTATACCCTATATTTTTTATAATTTCAGACGATTCTACATACAAAAATAGTGGAGGTTACTTAAGCCAAACCTATACCTAAAATGAATACTTTAAGAGTTATCAAGGAAGAAAAAACTGCAATTTCTAACTGTGTGGAGTAGTCCGAGACTTCCGGAAAACACAACTAAACTAAATTTTACATATCAAGAATTGTTAAGATTGTTCTTTACAATTTACAACGAAAAATTAGTTATTAAAGGTGTTTTTTTTTTGAGCTATAGAACTTTAAATTGCAATAAAACAACGATAGATTATTCGATTGACATGAATTTTATTTATCCGCAAGATATTCTTCTTATTGATAACCAATAATAGAAAATGATGTCGCTTTCGGAATATACCTGCATCTTAAGAAAGGGGGGGTCACCCCACATGGCCTGAAATGTAATATCAAAAACTCTGTATATAGGATGAAATTCAGATTTTGAGGATATATTGATAACCAAGATAAGAAAATAATGTCGCTTTCGGCATATACCTGCATCTTAAGAAAGAGGGGTCACCCCATATGGCCTGAAATATTATATAAAAAACTCTGTATATAGAATGAAATTCAGATTTTGAGGATATATCGATAACCAATATAAGAAAATAATGTCGCTTTCGGCATCGACCTGCATCTCAAGAGGAGGGGTCACCTCATATGACCTGAAATGTTATATCAAAAACTCTGTATATAGGATGGAATTCAGATCTTGAGGATGTATTGATAACCAAGATAAGAAAATATAGTCGCTTTCGGCATATACCTGCATCTTAAGAAAGGGGGGGGCCACCCCATATGACCTGAAATATTATATAAAAAACTCTGTATATAGAATGAAATTAAGATTTTGAGGATATATCGATAACCAATATAAGAAAATAATGTCGCTTTCGGCATCTACCTGCATCTCAAGAGGGGGGGTCACCTCATATGACATGAAATATTATATCAAAAACTCTGTATATAGGATGGAATTCAGATCTTGAGGATGTATTGATAACCAAGATAAGAAAATAATGACGCTTTCGGCATCTACCTGCATCTTAAGAAAGGGGGGGTCACCTCATATGACCTGAAATGTTATATCAAAAACTCTGTATATAGGATGAAATTCAGATTTTGAGGATGTATTGATAACCGATAATAGAAAATAATGTCGCTTTCGGAATATACCTGCATCTCAAGAAAGGGGGGGTCACTCCATATGGCCTGAAATGTTATATCAAAAACTCTGTATATAAGATGAAATTCAGATTTTGAGGATATATCGATAACCAAGATAACAAAATAATGTCGCTCTCGGCATATACCTGCATCTTAAGAAAGGGGGGTCACCCCATATGGCCTGAAATATTATATAAAAAACTCTGTATATAGAATGAAATTCAGATTTTGAGGATATATCGATAACCAATATAAGAAAATAATGTCGCTTTCGGCATCTACCTGCAACTCAAGAGGAGGGGTCACCTCATATGACCTGAAATGTTATATCAAAAACTCTCTATATAGGATGAAATTCAGATTTTGAGGATGTATTGATAACCAATAATAGAAAATAATGTCGCTTTCGGAATATACCTGCATCTTAAGAAAGGGGGGGTCACCCCATATGGCCTGAAATGTAATATCAAAAACTCTGTATATAGGATGAAATTCAGATTTTGAGGATATATTGATAACCAAGATAAGAAAATAATGTCGCTTTCGGCATATACCTGCATCTTAAGAAAGAGGGGTCACCCCATATGGCCTGAAATATTATATAGAAAACTCTGTATATAGAATGAAATTCAGATTTTGAGGATATATCGATAACCAATATAAGAAAATAATGTCGCTTTCGGCATCGACCTGCATCTCAAGAGGAGGGGTCACCTCATATGACCTGAAATGTTATATCAAAAACTCTGTATATAGGATGGAATTCAGATCTTGAGGATGTATTGATAACCAAGATAAGAAAATATAGTCGCTTTCGGCATATACCTGAATCTTAAGAAAAGGGGGGTCACCCCACATGGCCTGAAATATTATATAAAAAACTCTGTATATAGAATGAAATTAAGATTTTGAGGATATATCGATAACCAATATAAGAAAATAATGTCGCTTTCGGCATCTACCTGCATCTCAAGAGGGGGGGTCACCTCATATGACATGAAATATTATATCAAAAACTCTGTATATAGGATGGAATTCAGATCTTGAGGATGTATTGATAACCAAGATAAGAAAATAATGTCGCTTTCGGCATCTACCTGCATCTTAAGAAAGGAGGTGTCACCTCATATGACCTGAAATGTTACATCAAAAACTCTGTATATAGGATGAAATTCAGATTTTGAGGATATATTGATAACCAAGATAAAAAAATAATGTCGCTTTCGGCATATACCTGCATCTTAAGAGAGGGGGGGGTCACCCCATATGGCCTGAAATATTATATAAAAACTCTGTATATAGAATGAAATTCAGATTTTGAGGATATATCGATAACCAATATAAGAAAATAATGTCGCTTTCGGCATCTACCTGCATCTCAAGAGGGGGGGTCACCTCATATGACATGAAATATTATATCAAAAACTCTGTATATAGGATGGAATTCAGATCTTGAGGATGTATTGATAACCAAGATAAGAAAATAATGTCGCTTTCGGCATCTACCTGCATCTAATGAAAGGGGGGGTCACCCCATATTACCTGAAATGATCTGTATATGGGATGAAATTCAGATTTTTGGGATGTATTGATAACCAAGATAAGAAAATAATGTCGCTTTCGGCATATACCTGCATCTTAAGAAAGAAGGGGTCACCCCATATGTCCTGAAATGTTATATCAAAAACTCTGTATATAGGATGAAATTCAGATTTTGAGGATATATCGATAACCAATATAAGAAAATAATGTCGCTTTCGGCATCTACCTGCATCTCAAGAGGGGGGGTCACCTCATATGACAAGAAATATTATATCAAAAACTCTGTATATAGGATGAAATTCAGATTTTGAGGATATATTGATAACCAAGATAAGAAATAATGTCGCTTTCGGCATATACCTGCATCTTAAGAGAGGGGGGGGTCACCCCATATGGCCTGAAATATTATATAAAAACTCTGTATATAGAATGAAATTCAGATTTTGAGGATATATCGATAACCAATATAAGAAAATAATGTCGCTTTCGGCATCTACCTGCATCTCAAGAGGGGGGGTCACCTCATATGACATGAAATATTATATCAAAAACTCTGTATATAGGATGGAATTCAGATCTTGAGGATGTATTGATAACCAAGATAAAAAAATAATGTCGCTTTCGGCATATACCTGCATCTTGAGAAAGAAGAGGTCACCCCATATGACCTGAAATGTTATATCAAAAACTCTGTATATAGGATGGAATTCAGAAATTTGAGGATGTATTAATAACCAATATAAGAAAATAATGTCGCTTTCAGCATCTACCTGCATCTCAAGAGGGGGGGTCACCCCATATGACCTGAAATGATCTGTATATAGGATGAAATTCAGATTTTGAGGATATATTGATAACCAATATAAGAAAATAATGTCGCTTTCGGCATATACCTGCATCTCAAGAAAGGTGGGGTCACCCCATATGGCCTGAAATGTTATATCAAAAACTCTGTATATAGGATGAAATTCAGATTTTAGGATATATTGATAACCAAGATAAAAAAATAATGTCGCTTTCGGCATCTACCTGCATCTTAAGAAAGGTAGGGGGTCACCCCATATGACCTGAAATGATCTGTATATAGGATGAAATTCAGATTTTGAGGATATATTGATAACCAATATAAAAAAATAATGTCGCTTTCGGCATATATCTGCATCTTAAGAAAGGGGGGGTCACCCCATATGACCTGAAATGTTATATCAAAAACTCTGTATATAGGATGAAATTCATATTTTGAGGATATATTGATATCCAAGAAAAGAAAATAATTTCGCTTTCGGCATATATCTGCATCTTAAGAAAGGGGGGGTCACCCCATATGACCTGAAATGTTATATCAAAAACTCTGTATATAGGATGAAATTCAGATCTTGAGGATGTATTGATAACCAAGATAAGAAAATAATGTCGCTTTCGGCATATACCTGCATCTTAAGAAAGAAGGGGTCACCCGATATGACCTGAAATGTTATATCAAAATCTCTGTATATAGGATGAAATTCAGATTTTGTGGATGTATTGATAACCAAGATAAGAAAATAATGTCGCTTTCGGCATCTACCTGCATCTCAAGAGGGGGGGTCACCTCATATGACATGAAATATTATATCAAAAACTCTGTATATAGGATGGAATTCAGATCTTGAGGATGTATTGATAACCAAGATAAAAAAATAATGTCGCTTTCGGCATATACCTGCATCTCAAGAAAGGTGGGGTCACCCCATATGGCCTGAAATGTTATATCAAAAACTCTGTATATAGGATGAAATTCAGATTTTGAGGATATATTGATAACCAAGATAAGAAAATAATGTCGCTTTCGGCATCTACCTGCATCTTAAGAAAGGTAGGGGGTCACCCCATATGACCTGAAATGATTAGTATATAGGATGAAATTCAGATTTTGAGGATATATTGATAACCAATATAAGAAAATAATGTCGCTTTCGGCATATACCTGCATCTTAAGAAAGAAGGGGTCACCCCATATGACCTGAAATGTTATATCAAAATCTCTGTATATAGGATGAAATTCAGATCTTGAGGATGTATTGATAACCAAGATAAGAAAATAATGTCGCTTTCGGCATATACCTGCATCTTAAGAAAGAAGGGGTCACCCCATATGTCCTGAAATGTTATATCAAAAACTCTGTATATAGGATGAAATTCAGATTTTGAGGATGTATTGATAACCAATATAAGAAAATAATGTCGCTTTCAGCATCTACTTGCATCTCAAGAGGGAGGGTCACCCCATATGACCTGAAATGATCTGTATATAGGATGAAATTCAGATTTTGAGGATATATTGATAACCAATATAAGAAAATAATGTCGCTTTCGGCATATACCTGCATCTCAAGAAAGGTGGGGTCACCCCATATGGCCTGAAATGTTATATCAAAAACTCTGTATATAGGATGAAATTCAGATTTTGAGGATATATTGATAACCAAGATAAGAAAATAATGTCGCTTTCGGCATCTACCTGCATCTTAAGAAAGGTAGGGGGTCACCCCATATGACCTGAAATGATCTGTATATAGGATGAAATTCAGATTTTGAGGATATATTGATAACCAATATAAGAAAATAATGTCGCTTTCGGCATATACCTGCATCTTAAGAAAGAAGGGGTCACCCCATATGACCTGAAATGTTATATCAAAAACTCTGTATATAGGATGAAATTCATATTTTGAGGATATATTGATATCCAAGAAAAGAAAATAATTTCGCTTTCGGCATATATCTGCATCTTAAGAAAGGGGGGGTCACCCCATATGACCTGAAATGTTATATCAAAAACTCTGTATATAGGATGAAATTCAGATCTTGAGGATGTATTGATAACCAAGATAAGAAAATAATGTCGCTTTCGGCATATACCTGCATCTTAAGAAAGAAGGGGTCACCCGATATGACCTGAAATGTTATATCAAAATCTCTGTATATAGGATGAAATTCAGATTTTGTGGATGTATTGATAACCAAGATAAGAAAATAATGTCGCTTTCGGCATCTACCTGCATCTCAAGAGGGGGGGTCACCTCATATTACCTGAAATGATCTGTATATAGGATGAAATTCAGATTTTTGGGATATATTGATAACCAAGATAAGAAAATAATGTCGCTTTCGGCATATACCTGCATCTTAAGAAAGAAGGGGTCACCCCATATGTCCTGAAATGTTATATCAAAAACTCTGTATATAGGATGAAATTCAGATTTTGAGGATGTATTGATAACCAATATAAGAAAGTAATGTCGCTTTCAGCATCTACCTGCATCTCAAGAGGGGAGGGGGTCACCCTATATGACCTGAAATGTTATATCAAAAACTCTGTATATAGGATGAAATTCAGATCTTGAGGATCTATTTATAACCAAGATAAGAAAATAATGTCGCTTTCGGCATATACCTGCATCTTAAGAAAGAAGGGGTCACCCCATATGACCTGAAATGTTATATCAAAAACTCTGTATATAGGATGAAATTCAGAAATTTGAGGATGTATTAATAACCAATATAAGAAAATAATGTCGCTTTCAGCATCTACCTGCATCTCAAGAGGGAAGGGGGTCACCCTATATGACCTGAAATGTTATATCAAAATCTCAGTATATAGGATGAAATTCAGATCTTGAGGATGTATTGATAACCAAGATAAGAAAATAATGTCGCTTTCGGCATATACCTGCATCTTAAGAAAGAAGGGGTCACCCCATATGACCTGAAATGTTATATCAAAAACTCTGTATATAGGATGAAATTCAGAAATTTGAGGATGTATTAATAACCAATATAAGAAAATAATGTCGCTTTCGGCATATACCTGCATCTTAAGAAAGAAGGGGTCACCCCATATGACCTGAAATGTTATATCAAAAACTCTGTATATAGGATGAAATTCATATTTTGAGGATATATTGATATCCAAGAAAAGAAAATAATTTCGCTTTCGGCATATATCTGCATCTTAAGAGAGGGGGGGTCACCCCATATGACCTGAAATGTTATATCAAAATCTCAGTATATAGGATGAAATTCAGATCTTGAGGATGTATTGATAACCAAGATAAGAAAATAATGTCGCTTTCGGCATATACCTGCATCTTAAGAAAGAAGGGGTCACCCCATATGACCTGAAATGTTATATCAAAAACTCTGTATATAGGATGAAATTCATATTTTGAGGATATATTGATATCCAAGAAAAGAAAATAATTTCGCTTTCGGCATATATCTGCATCTTAAGAGAGGGGGGGTCACCCCATATGACCTGAAATGTTATATCAAAATCTCAGTATATAGGATGAAATTCAGATCTTGAGGATGTATTGATAACCAAGATAAGAAAATAATGTCGCTTTCGGCATATACCTGCATCTTAAGAAAGAAGGGGTCACCCCATATGTCCTGAAATGTTATATCAAAAACTCTGTATATAGGATGAAATTCAGATTTTGAGGATGTATTGATAACCAATATAAGAAAGTAATGTCGCTTTCAGCATCTACCTGCATCTCAAGAGGGGAGGGGGTCACCCTATATGACCTGAAATGTTATATCAAAAACTCTGTATATAGGATGAAATTCAGATCTTGAGGATCTATTTATAACCAAGATAAGAAAATAATGTCGCTTTCGGCATATACCTGCATCTTAAGAAAGAAGGGGTCACCCCATATGACCTGAAATGTTATATCAAAAACTCTGTATATAGGATGAAATTCAGAAATTTGAGGATGTATTAATAACCAATATAAGAAAATAATGTCGCTTTCAGCATCTACCTGCATCTCAAGAGGGAAGGGGGTCACCCTATATGACCTGAAATGTTATATCAAAATCTCAGTATATAGGATGAAATTCAGATCTTGAGGATGTATTGATAACCAAGATAAGAAAATAATGTCGCTTTCGGCATATACCTGCATCTTAAGAAAGAAGGGGTCACCCCATATGTTCTGAAATGTTATATCAAAAACTCTGTATATAGGATGAAATTCAGAAATTTGAGGATGTATTAATAACCAATATAAGAAAATAATGTCGCTTTCGGCATATACCTGCATCTCAAGAAAGGTGGGGTCACCCCATATGGCCTGAAATGTTATATCAAAAACTCTGTATATAGGATGAAATTCAGATTTTGAGGATATATTGATAACCAAGATAAGAAAATAATGTCGCTTTCGGCATCTACCTGCATCTTAAGAAAGGTAGGGGGTCACCCCATATGACCTGAAATGATCTGTATATAGGATGAAATTCAGATTTTGAGGATATATTGATAACCAATATAAGAAAATAATGTCGCTTTCGGCATATACCTGCATCTTAAGAAAGAAGGGGTCACCCCATATGACCTGAAATGTTATATCAAAAACTCTGTATATAGGATGAAATTCATATTTTGAGGATATATTGATATCCAAGAAAAGAAAATAATTTCGCTTTCGGCATATATCTGCATCTTAAGAAAGGGGGGGTCACCCCATATGACCTGAAATGTTATATCAAAAACTCTGTATATAGGATGAAATTCAGATCTTGAGGATGTATTGATAACCAAGATAAGAAAATAATGTCGCTTTCGGCATATACCTGCATCTTAAGAAAGAAGGGGTCACCCGATATGACCTGAAATGTTATATCAAAATCTCTGTATATAGGATGAAATTCAGATTTTGTGGATGTATTGATAACCAAGATAAGAAAATAATGTCGCTTTCGGCATCTACCTGCATCTCAAGAGGGGGGGTCACCTCATATTACCTGAAATGATCTGTATATAGGATGAAATTCAGATTTTTGGGATATATTGATAACCAAGATAAGAAAATAATGTCGCTTTCGGCATATACCTGCATCTTAAGAAAGAAGGGGTCACCCCATATGTCCTGAAATGTTATATCAAAAACTCTGTATATAGGATGAAATTCAGATTTTGAGGATGTATTGATAACCAATATAAGAAAGTAATGTCGCTTTCAGCATCTACCTGCATCTCAAGAGGGGAGGGGGTCACCCTATATATGACCTGAAATGTTATATCAAAAACTCTGTATATAGGATGAAATTCAGATCTTGAGGATCTATTTATAACCAAGATAAGAAAATAATGTCGCTTTCGGCATATACCTGCATCTTAAGAAAGAAGGGGTCACCCCATATGACCTGAAATGTTATATCAAAAACTCTGTATATAGGATGAAATTCAGAAATTTGAGGATGTATTAATAACCAATATAAGAAAATAATGTCGCTTTCAGCATCTACCTGCATCTCAAGAGGGAAGGGGGTCACCCTATATGACCTGAAATGTTATATCAAAATCTCAGTATATAGGATGAAATTCAGATCTTGAGGATGTATTGATAACCAAGATAAGAAAATAATGTCGCTTTCGGCATATACCTGCATCTTAAGAAAGAAGGGGTCACCCCATATGTCCTGAAATGTTATATCAAAAACTCTGTATATAGGATGAAATTCAGAAATTTGAGGATGTATTAATAACCAATATAAGAAAATAATGTCGCTTTCGGCATATACCTGCATCTTAAGAAAGAAGGGGTCACCCCATATGACCTGAAATGTTATATCAAAAACTCTGTATATAGGATGAAATTCATATTTTGAGGATATATTGATATCCAAGAAAAGAAAATAATTTCGCTTTCGGCATATATCTGCATCTTAAGAGAGGGGGGGTCACCCCATATGACCTGAAATGTTATATCAAAATCTCAGTATATAGGATGAAATTCAGATCTTGAGGATGTATTGATAACCAAGATAAGAAAATAATGTCGCTTTCGGCATATACCTGCATCTTAAGAAAGAAGGGGTCACCCCATATGACCTGAAATGTTATATCAAAAACTCTGTATATAGGATGAAATTCATATTTTGAGGATATATTGATATCCAAGAAAAGAAAATAATTTCGCTTTCGGCATATATCTGCATCTTAAGAGAGGGGGGGTCACCCCATATGACCTGAAATGTTATATCAAAATCTCAGTATATAGGATGAAATTCAGATCTTGAGGATGTATTGATAACCAAGATAAGAAAATAATGTCGCTTTCGGCATATACCTGCATCTTAAGAAAGAAGGGGTCACCCCATATGTCCTGAAATGTTATATCAAAAACTCTGTATATAGGATGAAATTCAGATTTTGAGGATGTATTGATAACCAATATAAGAAAGTAATGTCGCTTTCAGCATCTACCTGCATCTCAAGAGGGGAGGGGGTCACCCTATATGACCTGAAATGTTATATCAAAAACTCTGTATATAGGATGAAATTCAGATCTTGAGGATCTATTTATAACCAAGATAAGAAAATAATGTCGCTTTCGGCATATACCTGCATCTTAAGAAAGAAGGGGTCACCCCATATGACCTGAAATGTTATATCAAAAACTCTGTATATAGGATGAAATTCAGAAATTTGAGGATGTATTAATAACCAATATAAGAAAATAATGTCGCTTTCAGCATCTACCTGCATCTCAAGAGGGAAGGGGGTCACCCTATATGACCTGAAATGTTATATCAAAATCTCAGTATATAGGATGAAATTCAGATCTTGAGGATGTATTGATAACCAAGATAAGAAAATAATGTCGCTTTCGGCATATACCTGCATCTTAAGAAAGAAGGGGTCACCCCATATGTTCTGAAATGTTATATCAAAAACTCTGTATATAGGATGAAATTCAGAAATTTGAGGATGTATTAATAACCAATATAAGAAAATAATGTCGCTTTCGGCATATACCTGCATCTTAAGAAAGAAGGGGTCACCCCATATGACCTGAAATGTTATATCAAAAACTCTGTATATAGGATGAAATTCATATTTTGAGGATATATTGATATCCAAGAAAAGAAAATAATTTCGCTTTCGGCATATATCTGCATCTTAAGAGAGGGGGGTCACCCCATATGACCTGAAATGTTATATCAAAATCTCAGTATATAGGATGAAATTCAGATCTTGAGGATGTATTGATAACCAAGATAAGAAAATAATGTCGCTTTCGGCATATACCTGCATCTTAAGAAAGAAGGGGTCACCCCATATGACCTGAAATGTTATATCAAAAACTCTGTATATAGGATGAAATTCATATTTTGAGGATATATTGATATCCAAGAAAAGAAAATAATTTCGCTTTCGGCATATATCTGCATCTTAAGAGAGGGGGGGTCACCCCATATGACCTGAAATGTTATATCAAAATCTCAGTATATAGGATGAAATTCAGATCTTGAGGATGTATTGATAACCAAGAAAAGAAAATAATTTCGCTTTCGGCATATATCTGCATCTTAAGAGAGGGGGGGTCACCCCATATGACCTGAAATGTTATATCAAAAACTCTGTATATAGGATGAAATTCAGATTTTGAGGATGTATTGATAACCAATATAAGAAAGTAATGTCGCTTTCAGCATCTACCTGCATCTCAAGAGGGGAGGGGGTCACCCTATATGACCTGAAATGTTATATCAAAAACTCTGTATATAGGATGAAATTCAGATCTTGAGGATCTATTTATAACCAAGATAAGAAAATAATGTCGCTTTCGGCATATACCTGCATCTTAAGAAAGAAGGGGTCACCCCATATGACCTGAAATGTTATATCAAAAACTCTGTATATAGGATGAAATTCAGAAATTTGAGGATGTATTAATAACCAATATAAGAAAATAATGTCGCTTTCAGCATCTACCTGCATCTCAAGAGGGAAGGGGGTCACCCTATATGACCTGAAATGTTATATCAAAAACTCTGTATATAGGATGGAATTCAGAAATTTGAGGATGTATTAATAACCAATATAAGAAAATAATGTCGCTTTCAGCATCTACCTGCATCTCAAGAGATAGGGTCACCCCATATGACCTGAAATGATCTGTATATAGGATGAAATTCAGATTTTGAGGATATATTGATAACCAATATAAGAAAATAATGTCGCTTTCGGCATCTACCTGCATCTCAAGAGGGGGGGTCACCCCATATGACCTGAAATGATCTGTATATAAGATGAAATTCAGATTTTGAGGATATATTGATAACCAATATAAGAAAATAATGTCGCTTTCGGCATATACCTGCATCTCAAGAAAGGTGGGGTCACCCCATATGGCCTGAAATGTTATATCAAAAACTCTGTATATAGGATGAAATTCATATTTTGAGGATATATTGATATCCAAGAAAAGAAAATAATTTCGCTTTCGGCATATATCTGCATCTTAAGAAAGGGGGGGTCACCCCATATGACCTGAAATGTTATATCAAAAACTCTGTATATAGGATGAAATTCAGATCTTGAGGATGTATTGATAACCAAGATAAGAAAATAATGTCGCTTTCGGCATATACCTGCATCTTAAGAAAGAAGGGGTCACCCGATATGACCTGAAATGTTATATCAAAATCTCTGTATATAGGATGAAATTCAGATTTTGTGGATGTATTGATAACCAAGATAAGAAAATAATGTCGCTTTCGGCATCTACCTGCATCTCAAGAGGGGGGGTCACCTCATATGACATGAAATATTATATCAAAAACTCTGTATATAGGATGGAATTCAGATCTTGAGGATGTATTGATAACCAAGAAAAGAAAATAATGTCGCTTTCGGCATATATCTGCATCTTAAGAAAGGGGGGGTCACCCCATATGACCTGAAATGTTATATCAAAAACTCTGTATATAGGATGAAATTCATATTTTGAGGATATATTGATATCCAAGAAAAGAAAATAATTTCGCTTTCGGCATATATCTGCATCTTAAGAAAGGGGGGGTCACCCCATATGACCTGAAATGTTATATCAAAAACTCTGTATATAGGATGAAATTCAGATCTTGAGGATGTATTGATAACCAAGATAAGAAAATAATGTCGCTTTCGGCATATACCTGCATCTTAAGAAAGAAGGGGTCACCCGATATGACCTGAAATGTTATATCAAAATCTCTGTATATAGGATGAAATTCAGATTTTGTGGATGTATTGATAACCAAGATAAGAAAATAATGTCGCTTTCGGCATCTACCTGCATCTCAAGAGGGGGGGTCACCTCATATGACATGAAATATTATATCAAAAACTCTGTATATAGGATGGAATTCAGATCTTGAGGATGTATTGATAACCAAGATAAAAAAATAATGTCGCTTTCGGCATATACCTGCATCTTGAGAAAGAAGAGGTCACCCCATATGACCTGAAATGTTATATCAAAAACTCTGTATATAGGATGGAATTCAGAAATTTGAGGATGTATTAATAACCAATATAAGAAAATAATGTCGCTTTCAGCATCTACCTGCATCTCAAGAGGGGGGGTCACCCCATATGACCTGAAATGATCTGTATATAAGATGAAATTCAGATTTTGAGGATATATTGATAACCAATATAAGAAAATAATGTCGCTTTCGGCATATACCTGCATCTTAAGAAAGAAGGGGTCACCCCATATGTCCTGAAATGTTATATCAAAAACTCTGTATATAGGATGAAATTCAGATTTTGAGGATGTATTGATAACCAATATAAGAAAGTAATGTCGCTTTCAGCATCTACCTGCATCTCAAGAGGGGAGGGGGTCACCCCATATGACCTGAAATGTTATATCAAAATCTCAGTATATAGGATGAAATTCAGATCTTGAGGATGTATTGATAACCAAGATAAGAAAATAATGTCGCTTTCGGCATATACCTGCATCTTAAGAAAGAAGGGGTCACCCCATATGTCCTGAAATGTTATATCAAAAACTCTGTATATAGGATGAAATTCAGATTTTGAGGATGTATTGATAACCAATATAAGAAAGTAATGTCGCTTTCAGCATCTACCTGCATCTCAAGAGGGGAGGGGGTCACCCTATATGACCTGAAATGTTATATCAAAAACTCTGTATATAGGATGAAATTCAGATCTTGAGGATCTATTTATAACCAAGATAAGAAAATAATGTCGCTTTCGGCATATACCTGCATCTTAAGAAAGAAGGGGTCACCCCATATGACCTGAAATGTTATATCAAAAACTCTGTATATAGGATGAAATTCAGAAATTTGAGGATGTATTAATAACCAATATAAGAAAATAATGTCGCTTTCAGCATCTACCTGCATCTCAAGAGGGAAGGGGGTCACCCTATATGACCTGAAATGTTATATCAAAATCTCAGTATATAGGATGAAATTCAGATCTTGAGGATGTATTGATAACCAAGATAAGAAAATAATGTCGCTTTCGGCATATACCTGCATCTTAAGAAAGAAGGGGTCACCCCATATGTTCTGAAATGTTATATCAAAAACTCTGTATATAGGATGAAATTCAGAAATTTGAGGATGTATTAATAACCAATATAAGAAAATAATGTCGCTTTCGGCATATACCTGCATCTTAAGAAAGAAGGGGTCACCCCATATGACCTGAAATGTTATATCAAAAACTCTGTATATAGGATGAAATTCATATTTTGAGGATATATTGATATCCAAGAAAAGAAAATAATTTCGCTTTCGGCATATATCTGCATCTTAAGAGAGGGGGGTCACCCCATATGACCTGAAATGTTATATCAAAATCTCAGTATATAGGATGAAATTCAGATCTTGAGGATGTATTGATAACCAAGATAAGAAAATAATGTCGCTTTCGGCATATACCTGCATCTTAAGAAAGAAGGGGTCACCCCATATGACCTGAAATGTTATATCAAAAACTCTGTATATAGGATGAAATTCATATTTTGAGGATATATTGATATCCAAGAAAAGAAAATAATTTCGCTTTCGGCATATATCTGCATCTTAAGAGAGGGTGGGTCACCCCATATGACCTGAAATGTTATATCAAAATCTCAGTATATAGGATGAAATTCAGATCTTGAGGATGTATTGATAACCAAGATAAGAAAATAATGTCGCTTTCGGCATATACCTGCATCTTAAGAAAGAAGGGGTCACCCCATATGTCCTGAAATGTTATATCAAAAACTCTGTATATAGGATGAAATTCAGATTTTGAGGATGTATTGATAACCAATATAAGAAAGTAATGTCGCTTTCAGCATCTACCTGCATCTCAAGAGGGGAGGGGGTCACCCTATATGACCTGAAATGTTATATCAAAAACTCTGTATATAGGATGAAATTCAGATCTTGAGGATCTATTTATAACCAAGATAAGAAAATAATGTCGCTTTCGGCATATACCTGCATCTTAAGAAAGAAGGGGTCACCCCATATGACCTGAAATGTTATATCAAAAACTCTGTATATAGGATGAAATTCAGAAATTTGAGGATGTATTAATAACCAATATAAGAAAATAATGTCGCTTTCAGCATCTACCTGCATCTCAAGAGGGAAGGGGGTCACCCTATATGACCTGAAATGTTATATCAAAAACTCTGTATATAGGATGGAATTCAGAAATTTGAGGATGTATTAATAACCAATATAAGAAAATAATGTCGCTTTCAGCATCTACCTGCATCTCAAGAGATAGGGTCACCCCATATGACCTGAAATGATCTGTATATAGGATGAAATTCAGATTTTGAGGATATATTGATAACCAATATAAGAAAATAATGTCGCTTTCGGCATCTACCTGCATCTCAAGAGGGGGGGTCACCCCATATGACCTGAAATGATCTGTATATAAGATGAAATTCAGATTTTGAGGATATATTGATAACCAATATAAGAAAATAATGTCGCTTTCGGCATATACCTGCATCTCAAGAAAGGTGGGGTCACCCCATATGGCCTGAAATGTTATATCAAAAACTCTGTATATAGGATGAAATTCATATTTTGAGGATATATTGATATCCAAGAAAAGAAAATAATTTCGCTTTCGGCATATATCTGCATCTTAAGAAAGGGGGGGTCACCCCATATGACCTGAAATGTTATATCAAAAACTCTGTATATAGGATGAAATTCAGATCTTGAGGATGTATTGATAACCAAGATAAGAAAATAATGTCGCTTTCGGCATATACCTGCATCTTAAGAAAGAAGGGGTCACCCGATATGACCTGAAATGTTATATCAAAATCTCTGTATATAGGATGAAATTCAGATTTTGTGGATGTATTGATAACCAAGATAAGAAAATAATGTCGCTTTCGGCATCTACCTGCATCTCAAGAGGGGGGGTCACCTCATATGACATGAAATATTATATCAAAAACTCTGTATATAGGATGGAATTCAGATCTTGAGGATGTATTGATAACCAAGATAAAAAAATAATGTCGCTTTCGGCATATATCTGCATCTTAAGAAAGGGGGGGTCACCCCATATGACCTGAAATGTTATATCAAAAACTCTGTATATAGGATGAAATTCATATTTTGAGGATATATTGATATCCAAGAAAAGAAAATAATTTCGCTTTCGGCATATATCTGCATCTTAAGAAAGGGGGGGTCACCCCATATGACCTGAAATGTTATATCAAAAACTCTGTATATAGGATGAAATTCAGATCTTGAGGATGTATTGATAACCAAGATAAGAAAATAATGTCGCTTTCGGCATATACCTGCATCTTAAGAAAGAAGGGGTCACCCGATATGACCTGAAATGTTATATCAAAATCTCTGTATATAGGATGAAATTCAGATTTTGTGGATGTATTGATAACCAAGATAAGAAAATAATGTCGCTTTCGGCATCTACCTGCATCTCAAGAGGGGGGGTCACCTCATATGACATGAAATATTATATCAAAAACTCTGTATATAGGATGGAATTCAGATCTTGAGGATGTATTGATAACCAAGATAAAAAAATAATGTCGCTTTCGGCATATACCTGCATCTTGAGAAAGAAGAGGTCACCCCATATGACCTGAAATGTTATATCAAAAACTCTGTATATAGGATGGAATTCAGAAATTTGAGGATGTATTAATAACCAATATAAGAAAATAATGTCGCTTTCAGCATCTACCTGCATCTCAAGAGGGGGGGTCACCCCATATGACCTGAAATGATCTGTATATAAGATGAAATTCAGATTTTGAGGATATATTGATAACCAATATAAGAAAATAATGTCGCTTTCGGCATATACCTGCATCTCAAGAAAGGTGGGGTCACCCCATATGGCCCGAAATGTTATATCAAAAACTCTGTATATAGGATGAAATTCAGATTTTGAGGATATATTGATAACCAAGATAAGAAAATAATGTCGCTTTCGGCATCTACCTGCATCTTAAGAAAGGTAGGGGGTCACCCCATATGACCTGAAATGATTAGTATATAGGATGAAATTCAGATTTTGAGGATATATTGATAACCAATATAAGAAAATAATGTCGCTTTCGGCATATACCTGCATCTTAAGCAAGGGGGGGTCACCCCATATGACCTGAAATGTTATATCAAAAACTCTGTATATAGGATGAAATTCAGATCTTGAGGATGTATTGATAACCAAGATAAGAAAATAATGTCGCTTTCGGCATATACCTGCATCTTAAGAAAGAAGGGGTCACCCGATATGACCTGAAATGTTATATCAAAATCTCTGTATATAGGATGAAATTCAGATTTTGTGGATGTATTGATAACCAAGATAAGAAAATAATGTCGCTTTCGGCATCTACCTGCATCTCAAGAGGGGGGAACACCTCATATGACATGAAATATTATATCAAAAACTCTGTATATAGGATGGAATTCAGATCTTGAGGATGTATTGATAACCAAGATAAAAAAATAATGTCGCTTTCGGCATATATCTGCATCTTAAGAAAGGGGGGGTCACCCCATATGGCCTGAAATGTTATATCAAAAACTCTGTATATAGGATGAAATTCAGATTTTGAGGATATATTGATAACCAAGATAAGAAAATAATGTCGCTTTCGGCATCTACCTGCATCTTAAGAAAGGTAGGGGGTCACCCCATATGACCTGAAATGTTATATCAAAAACTCTGTATATAGGATGAAATTCAGATTTTGAGGATATATTGATAACCAAGATAAGAAAATAATGTCGCTTTCGGCATCTACCTGCATCTTAAGAAAGGTAGGGGGTCACCCCATATGACCTGAAATGATTAGTATATAGGATGAAATTCAGATTTTGAGGATATATTGATAACCAATATAAGAAAATAATGTCGCTTTCGGCATATACCTGCATCTTAAGAAAGGGGGGGTCACCCCATATGACCTGAAATGTTATATCAAAAACTCTGTATATAGGATGAAATTCAGATCTTGAGGATGTATTGATAACCAAGATAAGAAAATAATGTCGCTTTCGGCATATACCTGCATCTTAAGAAAGAAGGGGTCACCCGATATGACCTGAAATGTTATATCAAAATCTCTGTATATAGGATGAAATTCAGATTTTGTGGATGTATTGATAACCAAGATAAGAAAATAATGTCGCTTTCGGCATCTACCTGCATCTCAAGAGGGGGGGTCACCTCATATTACCTGAAATGATCTGTATATAGGATGAAATTCAGATTTTTGGGATATATTGATAACCAAGATAAGAAAATAATGTCGCTTTCGGCATATACCTGCATCTTAAGAAAGAAGGGGTCACCCCATATGACCTGAAATGTTATATCAAAATCTCAGTATATAGGATGAAATTCAGATCTTGAGGATGTATTGATAACCAAGATAAGAAAATAATGTCGCTTTCGGCATATACCTGCATCTTAAGAAAGAAGGGGTCACCCCATATGTCCTGAAATGTTATATCAAAAACTCTGTATATAGGATGAAATTCAGATTTTGAGGATGTATTGATAACCAATATAAGAAAATAATGTCGCTTTCAGCATCTACCTGCATCTCAAGAGGGGAGGGGGTCACCCTATATGACCTGAAATGTTATATCAAAAACTCTGTATATAGGATGAAATTCAGATCTTGAGGATCTATTTATAACCAAGATAAGAAAATAATGTCGCTTTCGGCATATACCTGCATCTTAAGAAAGAAGGGGTCACCCCATATGACCTGAAATGTTATATCAAAAACTCTGTATAAAGGATGAAATTCAGAAATTTGAGGATGTATTAATAACCAATATAAGAAAATAATGTCGCTTTCAGCATCTACCTGCATCTCAAGAGGGAAGGGGGTCACCCTATATGACCTGAAATGTTATATCAAAAACTCTGTATATAGGATGGAATTCAGAAATTTGAGGATGTATTAATAACCAATATAAGAAAATAATGTCGCTTTCAGCATCTACCTGCATCTCAAGAGGGAGGGTCACCCCATATGACCTGAAATGATCTGTATATAGGATGAAATTCAGATTTTGAGGATATATTGATAACCAATTTAAGAAAATAATGTCGCTTTCGGCATCTACCTGCATCTCAAGAGGGGGGGTCACCCCATATGACCTGAAATGATCTGTATATAAGATGAAATTCAGATTTTGAGGATATATTGATAACCAATATAAGAAAATAATGTCGCTTTCGGCATATACCTGCATCTCAAGAAAGGTGGGGTCACCCCATATGGCCTGAAATGTTATATCAAAAACTCTGTATATAGGATGAAATTCATATTTTGAGGATATATTGATATCCAAGAAAAGAAAATAATTTCGCTTTCGGCATATATCTGCATCTTAAGAAAGGGGGGGTCACCCCATATGACCTGAAATGTTATATCAAAAACTCTGTATATAGGATGAAATTCAGATCTTGAGGATGTATTGATAACCAAGATAAGAAAATAATGTCGCTTTCGGCATATACCTGCATCTTAAGAAAGAAGGGGTCACCCGATATGACCTGAAATGTTATATAAAAATCTCTGTATATAGGATGAAATTCAGATTTTGTGGATGTAATGATAACCAAGATAAGAAAATAATGTCGCTTTCGGCATCTACCTGCATCTCAAGAGGGGGGGTCACCTCATATGACATGAAATATTATATCAAAAACTCTGTATATAGGATGGAATTCAGATCTTGAGGATGTATTGATAACCAAGATAAGAAAATAATGTCGCTTTCGGCATATACCTGCATCTTAAGAAAGAAGGGGTCACCCGATATGACCTGAAATGTTATATCAAAATCTCTGTATATAGGATGAAATTCAGATTTTGTGGATGTATTGATAACCAAGATAAGAAAATAATGTCGCTTTCGGCATCTACCTGCATCTCAAGAGGGGGGGTCACCTCATATGACATGAAATATTATATCAAAAACTCTGTATATAGGATGGAATTCAGATCTTGAGGATGTATTGATAACCAAGATAAAAAAATAATGTCGCTTTCGGCATATACCTGCATCTTGAGAAAGAAGAGGTCACCCCATATGACCTGAAATGTTATATCAAAAACTCTGTATATAGGATGGAATTCAGAAATTTGAGGATGTATTAATAACCAATATAAGAAAATAATGTCGCTTTCAGCATCTACCTGCATCTCAAGAGGGGGGGTCACCCCATATGACCTGAAATGATCTGCATATAAGATGAAATTCAGATTTTGAGGATATATTGATAACCAATATAAGAAAATAATGTCGCTTTCGGCATATACCTGCATCTCAAGAAAGGTGGAGTCACCCCATATGGCCTGAAATGTTATATCAAAAACTCTGTATATAGGATGAAATTCAGATTTTGAGGATATATTGATAACCAAGATAAGAAAATAATGTCGCTTTCGGCATCTACCTGCATCTTAAGAAAGGTAGGGGGTCACCCCATATGACCTGAAATGATTAGTATATAGGATGAAATTCAGATTTTGAGGATATATTGATAACCAATATAAGAAAATAATGTCGCTTTCGGCATATACCTGCATCTTAAGAAAGGGGGGGTCACCCCATATGACCTGAAATGTTATATCAAAAACTCTGTATATAGGATGAAATTCAGATCTTGAGGATGTATTGATAACCAAGATAAGAAAATAATGTCGCTTTCGGCATATACCTGCATCTTAAGAAAGAAGGGGTCACCCGATATGACCTGAAATGTTATATCAAAATCTCTGTATATAGGATGAAATTCAGATTTTGTGGATGTATTGATAACCAAGATAAGAAAATAATGTCGCTTTCGGCATCTACCTGCATCTCAAGAGGGGGGGTCACCTCATATGACATGAAATATTATATCAAAAACTCTGTATATAGGATGGAATTCAGATCTTGAGGATGTATTGATAACCAAGATAAAAAAATAATGTCGCTTTCGGCATATATCTGCATCTTAAGAAAGGGGGGGTCACCCCATATGGCCTGAAATGTTATATCAAAAACTCTGTATATAGGATGAAATTCAGATTTTGAGGATATATTGATAACCAAGATAAGAAAATAATGTCGCTTTCGGCATCTACCTGCATCTTAAGAAAGGTAGGGGGTCACCCCATATGACCTGAAATGTTATATCAAAAACTCTGTATATAGGATGAAATTCAGATCTTGAGGATGTATTGATAACCAAGATAAGAAAATAATGTCGCTTTCGGCATCTACCTGCATCTTAAGAAAGGTAGGGGGTCACCCCATATGACCTGAAATGTTATATCAAAATCTCAGTATATAGGATGAAATTCAGATCTTGAGGATGTATTGATAACCAAGATAAGAAAATAATGTCGCTTTCGGCATATACCTGCATCTTAAGAAAGAAGGGGTCACCCCATATGTCCTGAAATGTTATATCAAAAACTCTGTATATAGGATGAAATTCAGATTTTGAGGATGTATTGATAACCAATATAAGAAAATAATGTCGCTTTCAGCATCTACCTGCATCTCAAGAGGGGAGGGGGTCACCCTATATGACCTGAAATGTTATATCAAAAACTCTGTATATAGGATGAAATTCAGATCTTGAGGATCTATTTATAACCAAGATAAGAAAATAATGTCGCTTTCGGCATATACCTGCATCTTAAGAAAGAAGGGGTCACCCCATATGACCTGAAATGTTATATCAAAATCTCTGTATATAGGATGAAATTCAGATTTTGTGGATGTATTGATAACCAAGATAAGAAAATAATGTCGCTTTCGGCATCTACCTGCATCTCAAGAGGGGGGGTCACCTCATATGACATGAAATATTATATCAAAAACTCTGTATATAGGATGGAATTCAGATCTTGAGGATGTATTGATAACCAAGATAAAAAAATAATGTCGCTTTCGGCATATATCTGCATCTTAAGAAAGGGGGGGTCACCCCATATGACCTGAAATGTTATATCAAAAACTCTGTATATAGGATGAAATTCATATTTTGAGGATATATTGATATCCAAGAAAAGAAAATAATTTCGCTTTCGGCATATATCTGCATCTTAAGAAAGGGGGGGTCACCCCATATGACCTGAAATGTTATATCAAAAACTCTGTATATAGGATGAAATTCAGATCTTGAGGATGTATTGATAACCAAGATAAGAAAATAATGTCGCTTTCGGCATATACCTGCATCTTAAGAAAGAAGGGGTCACCCGATATGACCTGAAATGTTATATCAAAATCTCTGTATATAGGATGAAATTCAGATTTTGTGGATGTATTGATAACCAAGATAAGAAAATAATGTCGCTTTCGGCATCTACCTGCATCTCAAGAGGGGGGGTCACCTCATATGACATGAAATATTATATCAAAAACTCTGTATATAGGATGGAATTCAGATCTTGAGGATGTATTGATAACCAAGATAAAAAAATAATGTCGCTTTCGGCATATACCTGCATCTCAAGAAAGGTGGGGTCACCCCATATGGCCTGAAATGTTATATCAAAAACTCTGTATATAGGATGAAATTCAGATTTTGAGGATATATTGATAACCAAGATAAGAAAATAATGTCGCTTTCGGCATCTACCTGCATCTTAAGAAAGGTAGGGGGTCACCCCATATGACCTGAAATGATTAGTATATAGGATGAAATTCAGATTTTGAGGATATATTGATAACCAATATAAGAAAATAATGTCGCTTTCGGCATATACCTGCATCTTAAGAAAGAAGGGGTCACCCCATATGACCTGAAATGTTATATCAAAATCTCTGTATATAGGATGAAATTCAGATCTTGAGGATGTATTGATAACCAAGATAAGAAAATAATGTCGCTTTCGGCATATACCTGCATCTTAAGAAAGAAGGGGTCACCCCATATGTCCTGAAATGTTATATCAAAAACTCTGTATATAGGATGAAATTCAGATTTTGAGGATGTATTGATAACCAATATAAGAAAATAATGTCGCTTTCAGCATCTACTTGCATCTCAAGAGGGAGGGTCACCCCATATGACCTGAAATGATCTGTATATAGGATGAAATTCAGATTTTGAGGATATATTGATAACCAATATAAGAAAATAATGTCGCTTTCGGCATATACCTGCATCTCAAGAAAGGTGGGGTCACCCCATATGGCCTGAAATGTTATATCAAAAACTCTGTATATAGGATGAAATTCAGATTTTGAGGATATATTGATAACCAAGATAAGAAAATAATGTCGCTTTCGGCATCTACCTGCATCTTAAGAAAGGTAGGGGGTCACCCCATATGACCTGAAATGATCTGTATATAGGATGAAATTCAGATTTTGAGGATATATTGATAACCAATATAAGAAAATAATGTCGCTTTCGGCATATACCTGCATCTTAAGAAAGAAGGGGTCACCCCATATGACCTGAAATGTTATATCAAAAACTCTGTATATAGGATGAAATTCATATTTTGAGGATATATTGATATCCAAGAAAAGAAAATAATTTCGCTTTCGGCATATATCTGCATCTTAAGAAAGGGGGGGTCACCCCATATGACCTGAAATGTTATATCAAAAACTCTGTATATAGGATGAAATTCAGATCTTGAGGATGTATTGATAACCAAGATAAGAAAATAATGTCGCTTTCGGCATATACCTGCATCTTAAGAAAGAAGGGGTCACCCGATATGACCTGAAATGTTATATCAAAATCTCTGTATATAGGATGAAATTCAGATTTTGTGGATGTATTGATAACCAAGATAAGAAAATAATGTCGCTTTCGGCATCTACCTGCATCTCAAGAGGGGGGGTCACCTCATATTACCTGAAATGATCTGTATATAGGATGAAATTCAGATTTTTGGGATATATTGATAACCAAGATGAGAAAATAATGTCGCTTTCGGCATATACCTGCATCTTAAGAAAGAAGGGGTCACCCCATATGTCCTGAAATGTTATATCAAAAACTCTGTATATAGGATGAAATTCAGATTTTGAGGATGTATTGATAACCAATATAAGAAAGTAATGTCGCTTTCAGCATCTACCTGCATCTCAAGAGGGGAGGGGGTCACCCTTTATGACCTGAAATGTTATATCAAAAACTCTGTATATAGGATGATATTCAGATCTTGAGGATCTATTTATAACCAAGATAAGAAAATAATGTCGCTTTCGGCATATACCTGCATCTTAAGAAAGAAGGGGTCACCCCATATGACCTGAAATGTTATATCAAAAACTCTGTATATAGGATGAAATTCAGAAATTTGAGGATGTATTAATAACCAATATAAGAAAATAATGTCGCTTTCAGCATCTACCTGCATCTCAAGAGGGAAGGGGGTCACCCTATATGACCTGAAATGTTATATCAAAATCTCAGTATATAGGATGAAATTCAGATCTTGAGGATGTATTGATAACCAAGATAAGAAAATAATGTCGCTTTCGGCATATACCTGCATCTTAAGAAAGAAGGGGTCACCCCATATGTCCTGAAATGTTATATCAAAAACTCTGTATATAGGATGAAATTCAGAAATTTGAGGATGTATTAATAACCAATATAAGAAAATAATGTCGCTTTCGGCATATACCTGCATCTTAAGAAAGAAGGGGTCACCCCATATGACCTGAAATGTTATATCAAAAACTCTGTATATAGGATGAAATTCATATTTTGAGGATATATTGATATCCAAGAAAAGAAAATAATTTCGCTTTCGGCATATATCTGCATCTTAAGAGAGGGGGGGTCACCCCATATGACCTGAAATGTTATATCAAAATCTCAGTATATAGGATGAAATTCAGATCTTGAGGATGTATTGATAACCAAGATAAGAAAATAATGTCGCTTTCGGCATATACCTGCATCTTAAGAAAGAAGGGGTCACCCCATATGACCTGAAATGTTATATCAAAAACTCTGTATATAGGATGAAATTCATATTTTGAGGATATATTGATATCCAAGAAAAGAAAATAATTTCGCTTTCGGCATATATCTGCATCTTAAGAGAGGGGGGGTCACCCCATATGACCTGAAATGTTATATCAAAATCTCAGTATATAGGATGAAATTCAGATCTTGAGGATGTATTGATAACCAAGATAAGAAAATAAGGTCGCTTTCGGCATATACCTGCATCTTAAGAAAGAAGGGGTCACCCCATATGTCCTGAAATGTTATATCAAAAACTCTGTATATAGGATGAAATTCAGATTTTGAGGATGTATTGATAACCAATATAAGAAAGTAATGTCGCTTTCAGCATCTACCTGCATCTCAAGAGGGGAGGGGGTCACCCTATATGACCTGAAATGTTATATCAAAAACTCTGTATATAGGATGAAATTCAGATCTTGAGGATCTATTTATAACCAAGATAAGAAAATAATGTCGCTTTCGGCATATACCTGCATCTTAAGAAAGAAGGGTTCACCCCATATGACCTGAAATGTTATATCAAAAACTCTGTATATAGGATGAAATTCAGAAATTTGAGGATGTATTAATAACCAATATAAGAAAATAATGTCGCTTTCAGCATCTACCTGCATCTCAAGAGGGAAGGGGGTCACCCTATATGACCTGAAATGTTATATCAAAATCTCAGTATATAGGATGAAATTCAGATCTTGAGGATGTATTGATAACCAAGATAAGAAAATAATGTCGCTTTCGGCATATACCTGCATCTTAAGAAAGAAGGGGTCACCCCATATGTCCTGAAATGTTATATCAAAAACTCTGTATATAGGATGAAATTCAGAAATTTGAGGATGTATTAATAACCAATATAAGAAAATAATGTCGCTTTCGGCATATACCTGCATCTTAAGAAAGAAGGGGTCACCCCATATGACCTGAAATGTTATATCAAAAACTCTGTATATAGGATGAAATTCATATTTTGAGGATATATTGATATCCAAGAAAAGAAAATAATTTCGCTTTCGGCATATATCTGCATCTTAAGAGAGGGGGGTCACCCCATATGACCTGAAATGTTATATCAAAATCTCAGTATATAGGATGAAATTCAGATCTTGAGGATGTATTGATAACCAAGATAAGAAAATAATGTCGCTTTCGGCATATACCTGCATCTTAAGAAAGAAGGGGTCACCCCATATGACCTGAAATGTTATATCAAAAACTCTGTATATAGGATGAAATTCATATTTTGAGGATATATTGATATCCAAGAAAAGAAAATAATTTCGCTTTCGGCATATATCTGCATCTTAAGAGAGGGGGGGTCACCCCATATGACCTGAAATGTTATATCAAAATCTCAGTATATAGGATGAAATTCAGATCTTGAGGATGTATTGATAACCAAGATAAGAAAATAATGTCGCTTTCGGCATATACCTGCATCTTAAGAAAGAAGGGGTCACCCCATATGTCCTGAAATGTTATATCAAAAACTCTGTATATAGGATGAAATTCAGATTTTGAGGATGTATTGATAACCAATATAAGAAAGTAATGTCGCTTTCAGCATCTACCTGCATCTCAAGAGGGGAGGGGGTCACCCTATATGACCTGAAATGTTATATCAAAAACTCTGTATATAGGATGAAATTCAGATCTTGAGGATCTATTTATAACCAAGATAAGAAAATAATGTCGCTTTCGGCATATACCTGCATCTTAAGAAAGAAGGGGTCACCCCATATGACCTGAAATGTTATATCAAAAACTCTGTACCTATATAGGATGAAATTCAGAAATTTGAGGATGTATTAATAACCAATATAAGAAAATAATGTCGCTTTCAGCATCTACCTGCATCTCAAGAGGGAAGGGGGTCACCCTATATGACCTGAAATGTTATATCAAAAACTCTGTATATAGGATGGAATTCAGAAATTTGAGGATGTATTAATAACCAATATAAGAAAATAATGTCGCTTTCAGCATCTACCTGCATCTCAAGAGGGAGGGTCACCCCATATGACCTGAAATGATCTGTATATAGGATGAAATTCAGATTTTGAGGATATATTGATAACCAATATAAGAAAATAATGTCGCTTTCGGCATCTACCTGCATCTCAAGAGGGGGGGTCACCCCATATGACCTGAAATGATCTGTATATAAGATGAAATTCAGATTTTGAGGATATATTGATAACCAATATAAGAAAATAATGTCGCTTTCGGCATATACCTGCATCTCAAGAAAGGTGGGGTCACCCCATATGGCCTGAAATGTTATATCAAAAACTCTGTATTTAGGATGAAATTCATATTTTGAGGATATATTGATATCCAAGAAAAGAAAATAATTTCGCTTTCGGCATATATCTGCATCTTAAGAAAGGGGGGGTCACCCCATATGACCTGAAATGTTATATCAAAAACTCTGTATATAGGATGAAATTCAGATCTTGAGGATGTATTGATAACCAAGATAAGAAAATAATGTCGCTTTCGGCATATACCTGCATCTTAAGAAAGAAGGGGTCACCCGATATGACCTGAAATGTTATATCAAAATCTCTGTATATAGGATGAAATTCAGATTTTGTGGATGTATTGATAACCAAGATAAGAAAATAATGTCGCTTTCGGCATCTACCTGCATCTCAAGAGGGGGGGTCACCTCATATGACATGAAATATTATATCAAAAACTCTGTATATAGGATGGAATTCAGATCTTGAGGATGTATTGATAACCAAGATAAAAAAATAATGTCGCTTTCGGCATATATCTGCATCTTAAGAAAGGGGGGGTCACCCCATATGACCTGAAATGTTATATCAAAAACTCTGTATATAGGATGAAATTCATATTTTGAGGATATATTGATATCCAAGAAAAGAAAATAATTTCGCTTTCGGCATATATCTGCATCTTAAGAGAGGGGGGGTCACCCCATATGACCTGAAATGTTATATCAAAAACTCTGTATATAGGATGAAATTCAGATCTTGAGGATGTATTGATAACCAAGATAAGAAAATAATGTCGCTTTCGGCATATACCTGCATCTTAAGAAAGAAGGGGTCACCCGATATGACCTGAAATGTTATATCAAAATCTCTGTATATAGGATGAAATTCAGATTTTGTGGATGTATTGATAACCAAGATAAGAAAATAATGTCGCTTTCGGCATCTACCTGCATCTCAAGAGGGGGGGTCACCTCATATGACATGAAATATTATATCAAAAACTCTGTATATAGGATGGAATTCAGATCTTGAGGATGTATTGATAACCAAGATAAAAAAATAATGTCGCTTTCGGCATATACCTGCATCTTGAGAAAGAAGAGGTCACCCCATATGACCTGAAATGTTATATCAAAAACTCTGTATATAGGATGGAATTCAGAAATTTGAGGATGTATTAATAACCAATATAAGAAAATAATGTCGCTTTCAGCATCTACCTGCATCTCAAGAGGGGGGGTCACCCCATATGACCTGAAATGATCTGTATATAAGATGAAATTCAGATTTTGAGGATATATTGATAACCAATATAAGAAAATAATGTCGCTTTCGGCATATACCTGCATCTCAAGAAAGGTGGGGTCACCCCATATGGCCTGAAATGTTATATCAAAAACTCTGTATATAGGATGAAATTCAGATTTTGAGGATATATTGATAATAATAATAATAATAATAATAATAATACCCTTTATTAGCAAAATTTACTATTTACAAACAATGAAATTACAGAAATACAATAATTCAATCATAATGCTCCTTAATGTAAGAAATCAATAATTTTCTAAAATTCCTATAACTATCACAATTTTTTATTTCATTTGGCAATTCATTATATAGAGTTAATCCTTTTACAAGTGTTGACCCTGATGCCGAACAGGTACGAAAAGAATCTACATAAAAGTTATTTCTATTTCTTGTATTATACTCATGCACTTCAGATATATACTTAATATTTTCAGATAAATAGTTTGGCAGCATTTTATGTTCAATCTTATAAATCATTTCTAATGTTCTGAATTTAATCCTTTGTCTTACATTCATCAAATTCAACGCTTCTAACATCAACCTAATTGGAGTTCTTCTATTACACCTCAAGACCATTCTCATACCACGATTCAATATTTTCTGCAGCTTATCTATGCTATTCGATTTCAAGTTGAAAAATAATGATGCGCAAAAGTCCAAATGAGGTAAAACTATTGCCCTAAATAACAACGATCTAGTCTTTATATCTATTTTGTCACTAATTCTATTTATGAACTGAATTTTTTGTGCCATCTTCCCCGCAATATACTCAACATGTAATTTAAAATTCAAATTTTGATCGATTTTTACTCCCAAGTATTTAATTGATGTTGCTTCTTTCAATATATTTTTGTTTATTGACACTTTTATATTTTCTTTATTAATTTCCTTCAATCTAATTTCGCTACCAAAAAACATATATTGCGATTTATTTGAATTCACTATCAGTCTATTATCTCCCATCCAGTCATTTATTATTTCTAGATCTTCATTCATAATATTAACCATATGATCACTATTCTCTCCCGTAATATATAACATGGTATCATCCGCAAATGCTAATATTTTACAATGTTTCTTATTTTTTATAATGTCATTTATATATATTAGAAACAATAAATTTCCCAAAGTTGTTCCCTGGGGAACACCGTATTCATTTTCAATACCGGAAGATATCACACCGTTAAATTTAACTTTTTGTGTCCTTTTACTCAAATACGATTTGAACCAATCAAGAACTAAATCTCTAATTCCCATCCTTTCCAACTTTTTCAACAGTAATTTACGGTCTACTGTCTCGAAGGCTCTCTTGAAATCAATGAATACAGCTAAAATTATTTTATTTCTATCAATCTCTCTCAACCAATCATTGCACATATACAAAACTGAGCTCTCACAAGAATGTTTAGCACGAAATCCCGATTGACAATCAATGAGTACTTTATTTTCATTCAGAAAATTCAACAATTGATCTCTCACAATAATCTCCAATACCTTTTCATAAATAGGCACGATATGAACGCCCCCGAATTCCTCACACAATATCGTACCGCTTATCTTCGGAATCGGTACCACCACAGAAACCTTCCAGATATCAGGGAAATTACCATATTCCAATGAATTATTTACGACGTCAAATAAACGATTACCAATTACATCAAAAATATCCTTGAAAACCTCCGTGGTAATACCATCTTCCGGTCCACATGTATTCTTCAACTTTTTCACATAACTTCTAATCTGTTTCATGCTTACTTTCGTAAATTTAGAAAATCTGGGACATTCAACTATTTTCGATAAGTAAAATTCATCATCGTGTCTAATGGTAACATTTTCAATTACATCTTCAATACTCCTCACAAAAAAAGTATTGAATTTCTCAGCTATTTCATGAGCGTCATAAAACAACTTATTATTAAATTTAACATTACTAATTTTTGATTTTCGTTTATTCCCGAATAATTCTTTCAAGTTTTTCCATAAATCATTATTGGAACTATCCCTAATTATTTGATGATAATATTTTTTTTCTTCTAGTCTTAATTTTTTTACCACATTATTTCTCAATTTTTTATATAGCTCCCATTGTACACTCGACCCCATCCAAACTGCCCTCTTATATTGATCATCCCTTTGTTTCATTAATTGTCTAATTTCATCATTCATCCAATGCACAACCTGATTGTTTTTTTTAATAATTTTTTTTGTTGGACACATGATATCAAATATTCGCTTGATAGGATCAATAAAATTGTGAGCTAGAATGTTAACATCATTACTGAAATTATCCCATACCGTCTCCCTTAATGCATCCTGAAATTCAACAGACCTATAATTTTTATATGATCGTACTATTGAATGAAATTCGAAACAATATTCATCAACTGCCTTCAAATTTAAGGATACAATCGAGTGATCGGAGATTTTCGGCGTTAAATGTACCTTACATTCCAGATTTTTACAATTAGTTATTACATAATCAATAAGTGTAGAACTGTTTTCAGTTATTCTTGTATAATCATCTACAATTTGTGTTAGACCATTCTGAACAATAATTGACTTACATTTCTCAGAATAAAAAGATTTCTTTTTAAAATCTATATTGAAATCTCCCAAGCATATTATGTCTCCTTTGAAGGAGGAAACATCTTCGAAAAATTCATCCAGAAAATCCAAAAACTCGGGAACCTTCCTTCCTGGTGGATGATATAGAGCCGTCAATAGCATTTTTTCACGATGCAACTTCAATTCTATACAGATAAACCATAAATATGAGTCTTTATTGGAATTATATCTAACTGAAAAAACTGAACCGCTCTTCAAAAAAATCAGTACTCCTCCTGTCCTTTTATTATCTGACGTACAGTTGACACTAATATAGCCAGATATATCAATTTCACCTTGTTGAACATCGGGTGTTACGTGAGTTTCACTTATGCACACTATCTCCGGCGTCCATTTCTGGATCAAATCAACGATTTTGATCTTGTTGTTGAGGAAACCCTGGCCATTTACGTACACAATGTTATATTTTTTTGGTTGCTATATTTTTCCAAAATTTGTTTTTCTTGTCATGTTCTCTTGTATTCTTATATAACAGGGACAATTTCTATCGAAGGATGTGTGATCCGTGTTCAAGTTCACTTTAAAATTTTCAACCTTTTTTATGCAATTTATGCATTTCTTTGTATCATTATCACAATTTTTTGTATCATGATCTCCAGCACACTTAAAACAATAAAACGATAACATTAAAACGATAACCAAGATAAGAAAATAATGTCGCTTTCGGCATCTACCTGCATCTTAAGAAAGGTAGGGGGTCACCCCATATGACCTGAAATGATTAGTATATAGGATGAAATTCAGATTTTGAGGATATATTGATAACCAATATAAGAAAATAATGTCGCTTTCGGCATATACCTGCATCTTAAGAAAGGGGGGGTCACCCCATATGACCTGAAATGTTATATCAAAAACTCTGTATATAGGATGAAATTCAGATCTTGAGGATGTATTGATAACCAAGATAAGAAAATAATGTCGCTTTCGGCATATACCTGCATCTTAAGAAAGAAGGGGTCACCCGATATGACCTGAAATGTTATATCAAAATCTCTGTATATAGGATGAAATTCAGATTTTGTGGATGTATTGATAACCAAGATAAGAAAATAATGTCGCTTTCGGCATCTACCTGCATCTCAAGAGGGGGGGTCACCTCATATGACATGAAATATTATATCAAAAACTCTGTATATAGGATGGAATTCAGATCTTGAGGATGTATTGATAACCAAGATAAAAAAATAATGTCGCTTTCGGCATATATCTGCATCTTAAGAAAGGGGGGGTCACCCCATATGGCCTGAAATGTTATATCAAAAACTCTGTATATAGGATGAAATTCAGATTTTGAGGATATATTGATAACCAAGATAAGAAAATAATGTCGCTTTCGGCATCTACCTGCATCTTAAGAAAGGTAGGGGGTCACCCCATATGACCTGAAATGTTATATCAAAAACTCTGTATATAGGATGAAATTCAGATTTTGAGGATATATTGATAACCAAGATAAGAAAATAATGTCGCTTTCGGCATCTACCTGCATCTTAAGAAAGGTAGGGGGTCACCCCATATGACCTGAAATGATTAGTATATAGGATGAAATTCAGATTTTGAGGATATATTGATAACCAATATAAGAAAATAATGTCGCTTTCGGCATATACCTGCATCTTAAGAAAGGGGGGGTCACCCCATATGACCTGAAATGTTATATCAAAAACTCTGTATATAGGATGAAATTCAGATCTTGAGGATGTATTGATAACCAAGATAAGAAAATAATGTCGCTTTCGGCATATACCTGCATCTTAAGAAAGAAGGGGTCACCCGATATGACCTGAAATGTTATATCAAAATCTCTGTATATAGGATGAAATTCAGATTTTGTGGATGTATTGATAACCAAGATAAGAAAATAATGTCGCTTTCGGCATCTACCTGCATCTCAAGAGGGGGGGTCACCTCATATTACCTGAAATGATCTGTATATAGGATGAAATTCAGATTTTTGGGATATATTGATAACCAAGATAAGAAAATAATGTCGCTTTCGGCATATACCTGCATCTTAAGAGAGGGGGGGTCACCCCATATGACCTGAAATGTTATATCAAAAACTCTGTATATAGGATGAAATTCAGATTTTGAGGATGTATTGATAACCAATATAAGAAAGTAATGTCGCTTTCAGCATCTACCTGCATCTCAAGAGGGGAGGGGGTCACCCTATATGACCTGAAATGTTATATCAAAAACTCTGTATATAGGATGAAATTCAGATCTTGAGGATCTATTTATAACCAAGATAAGAAAATAATGTCGCTTTCGGCATATACCTGCATCTTAAGAAAGAAGGGGTCACCCCATATGACCTGAAATGTTATATCAAAAACTCTGTATATAGGATGAAATTCAGAAATTTGAGGATGTATTAATAACCAATATAAGAAAATAATGTCGCTTTCAGCATCTACCTGCATCTCAAGAGGGAAGGGGGTCACCCTATATGACCTGAAATGTTATATCAAAATCTCAGTATATAGGATGAAATTCAGATCTTGAGGATGTATTGATAACCAAGATAAGAAAATAATGTCGCTTTCGGCATATACCTGCATCTTAAGAAAGAAGGGGTCACCCCATATGTCCTGAAATGTTATATCAAAAACTCTGTATATAGGATGAAATTCAGAAATTTGAGGATGTATTAATAACCAATATAAGAAAATAATGTCGCTTTCGGCATATACCTGCATCTTAAGAAAGAAGGGGTCACCCCATATGACCTGAAATGTTATATCAAAAACTCTGTATATAGGATGAAATTCATATTTTGAGGATATATTGATATCCAAGAAAAGAAAATAATTTCGCTTTCGGCATATATCTGCATCTTAAGAGAGGGGGGGTCACCCCATATGACCTGAAATGTTATATCAAAATCTCAGTATATAGGATGAAATTCAGATCTTGAGGATGTATTGATAACCAAGATAAGAAAATAATGTCGCTTTCGGCATATACCTGCATCTTAAGAAAGAAGGGGTCACCCCATATGACCTGAAATGTTATATCAAAAACTCTGTATATAGGATGAAATTCATATTTTGAGGATATATTGATATCCAAGAAAAGAAAATAATTTCGCTTTCGGCATATATCTGCATCTTAAGAGAGGGGGGGTCACCCCATATGACCTGAAATGTTATATCAAAATCTCAGTATATAGGATGAAATTCAGATCTTGAGGATGTATTGATAACCAAGATAAGAAAATAATGTCGCTTTCGGCATATACCTGCATCTTAAGAAAGAAGGGGTCATCCCATATGTCCTGAAATGTTATATCAAAAACTCTGTATATAGGATGAAATTCAGATTTTGAGGATGTATTGATAACCAATATAAGAAAGTAATGTCGCTTTCAGCATCTACCTGCATCTCAAGAGGGGAGGGGGTCACCCTATATGACCTGAAATGTTATATCAAAAACTCTGTATATAGGATGAAATTCAGAAATTTGAGGATGTATTAATAACCAATATAAGAAAATAATGTCGCTTTCGGCATATACCTGCATCTTAAGAAAGAAGGGGTCACCCCATATGACCTGAAATGTTATATCAAAAACTCTGTATATAGGATGAAATTCATATTTTGAGGATATATTGATATCCAAGAAAAGAAAATAATTTCGCTTTCGGCATATATCTGCATCTTAAGAGAGGGGGGGTCACCCCATATGACCTGAAATGTTATATCAAAATCTCAGTATATAGGATGAAATTCAGATCTTGAGGATGTATTGATAACCAAGATAAGAAAATAATGTCGCTTTCGGCATATACCTGCATCTTAAGAAAGAAGGGGTCACCCCATATGACCTGAAATGTTATATCAAAAACTCTGTATATAGGATGAAATTCATATTTTGAGGATATATTGATATCCAAGAAAAGAAAATAATTTCGCTTTCGGCATATATCTGCATCTTAAGAGAGGGGGGGTCACCCCATATGACCTGAAATGTTATATCAAAATCTCAGTATATAGGATGAAATTCAGATCTTGAGGATGTATTGATAACCAAGATAAGAAAATAATGTCGCTTTCGGCATATACCTGCATCTTAAGAAAGAAGGGGGTCACCCCATATGTCCTGAAATGTTATATCAAAAACTCTGTATATAGGATGAAATTCAGAAATTTGAGGATGTATTAATAACCAATATAAGAAAATAATGTCGCTTTCGGCATATACCTGCATCTTAAGAAAGAAGGGGTCACCCCATATGACCTGAAATGTTATATCAAAAACTCTGTATATAGGATGAAATTCATATTTTGAGGATATATTGATATCCAAGAAAAGAAAATAATTTCGCTTTCGGCATATATCTGCATCTTAAGAGAGGGGGGGTCACCCCATATGACCTGAAATGTTATATCAAAATCTCAGTATATAGGATGAAATTCAGATCTTGAGGATGTATTGATAACCAAGATAAGAAAATAATGTCGCTTTCGGCATATACCTGCATCTTAAGAAAGAAGGGGTCACCCCATATGACCTGAAATGTTATATCAAAAACTCTGTATATAGGATGAAATTCATATTTTGAGGATATATTGATATCCAAGAAAAGAAAATAATTTCGCTTTCGGCATATATCTGCATCTTAAGAGAGGGGGGGTCACCCCATATGACCTGAAATGTTATATCAAAATCTCAGTATATAGGATGAAATTCAGATCTTGAGGATGTATTGATAACCAAGATAAGAAAATAATGTCGCTTTCGGCATATACCTGCATCTTAAGAAAGAAGGGGTCATCCCATATGTCCTGAAATGTTATATCAAAAACTCTGTATATAGGATGAAATTCAGATTTTGAGGATGTATTGATAACCAATATAAGAAAGTAATGTCGCTTTCAGCATCTACCTGCATCTCAAGAGGGGAGGGGGTCACCCTATATGACCTGAAATGTTATATCAAAAACTCTGTATATAGGATGAAATTCAGATCTTGAGGATCTATTTATAACCAAGATAAGAAAATAATGTCGCTTTCGGCATATACCTGCATCTTAAAAAAGAAGGGGTCACCCCATATGACCTGAAATGTTATATCAAAAACTCTGTATATAGGATGAAATTCAGAAATTTGAGGATGTATTAATAACCAATATAAGAAAATAATGTCGCTTTCAGCATCTACCTGCATCTCAAGAGGGAAGGGGGTCACCCTATATGACCTGAAATGTTATATCAAAATCTCAGTATATAGGATGAAATTCAGATCTTGAGGATGTATTGATAACCAAGATAAGAAAATAATGTCGCTTTCGGCATATACCTGCATCTTAAGAAAGAAGGGGGTCACCCCATATGTCCTGAAATGTTATATCAAAAACTCTGTATATAGGATGAAATTCAGAAATTTGAGGATGTATTAATAACCAATATAAGAAAATAATGTCGCTTTCGGCATATACCTGCATCTTAAGAAAGAAGGGGTCACCCCATATGACCTGAAATGTTATATCAAAAACTCTGTATATAGGATGAAATTCATATTTTGAGGATATATTGATATCCAAGAAAAGAAAATAATTTCGCTTTCGGCATATATCTGCATCTTAAGAGAGGGGGGTCACCCCATATGACCTGAAATGTTATATCAAAATCTCAGTATATAGGATGAAATTCAGATCTTGAGGATGTATTGATAACCAAGATAAGAAAATAATGTCGCTTTCGGCATATACCTGCATCTTAAGAAAGAAGGGGTCACCCCATATGACCTGAAATGTTATATCAAAAACTCTGTATATAGGATGAAATTCATATTTTGAGGATATATTGATATCCAAGAAAAGAAAATAATTTCGCTTTCGGCATATATCTGCATCTTAAGAGAGGGGGGGTCACCCCATATGACCTGAAATGTTATATCAAAATCTCAGTATATAGGATGAAATTCAGATCTTGAGGATGTATTGATAACCAAGATAAGAAAATAATGTCGCTTTCGGCATATACCTGCATCTTAAGAAAGAAGGGGTCACCCCATATGTCCTGAAATGTTATATCAAAAACTCTGTATATAGGATGAAATTCAGATTTTGAGGATGTATTGATAACCAATATAAGAAAGTAATGTCGCTTTCAGCATCTACCTGCATCTCAAGAGGGGAGGGGGTCACCCTATATGACCTGAAATGTTATATCAAAAACTCTGTATATAGGATGAAATTCAGATCTTGAGGATGTATTGATAACCAAGATAAGAAAATAATGTCGCTTTCGGCATATACCTGCATCTTAAGAAAGAAGGGGTCACCCGATATGACCTGAAATGTTATATCAAAATCTCTGTATATAGGATGAAATTCAGATTTTGTGGATGTATTGATAACCAAGATAAGAAAATAATGTCGCTTTCGGCATCTACCTGCATCTCAAGAGGGGGGGTCACCTCATATTACCTGAAATGATCTGTATATAGGATGAAATTCAGATTTTTGGGATATATTGATAACCAAGATAAGAAAATAATGTCGCTTTCGGCATATACCTGCATCTTAAGAGAGGGGGGGGTCACCCCATATGACCTGAAATGTTATATCAAAAACTCTGTATATAGGATGAAATTCAGATTTTGAGGATGTATTGATAACCAATATAAGAAAGTAATGTCGCTTTCAGCATCTACCTGCATCTCAAGAGGGGAGGGGGTCACCCTATATGACCTGAAATGTTATATCAAAAACTCTGTATATAGGATGAAATTCAGATCTTGAGGATCTATTTATAACCAAGATAAGAAAATAATGTCGCTTTCGGCATATACCTGCATCTTAAGAAAGAAGGGGTCACCCCATATGACCTGAAATGTTATATCAAAAACTCTGTATATAGGATGAAATTCAGAAATTTGAGGATGTATTAATAACCAATATAAGAAAATAATGTCGCTTTCAGCATCTACCTGCATCTCAAGAGGGAAGGGGGTCACCCTATATGACCTGAAATGTTATATCAAAATCTCAGTATATAGGATGAAATTCAGATCTTGAGGATGTATTGATAACCAAGATAAGAAAATAATGTCGCTTTCGGCATATACCTGCATCTTAAGAAAGAAGGGGTCACCCCATATGTCCTGAAATGTTATATCAAAAACTCTGTATATAGGATGGAATTCAGAAATTTGAGGATGTATTAATAACCAATATAAGAAAATAATGTCGCTTTCGGCATATACCTGCATCTTAAGAAAGAAGGGGTCACCCCATATGACCTGAAATGTTATATCAAAAACTCTGTATATAGGATGAAATTCATATTTTGAGGATATATTGATATCCAAGAAAAGAAAATAATTTCGCTTTCGGCATATATCTGCATCTTAAGAGAGGGGGGGTCACCCCATATGACCTGAAATGTTATATCAAAATCTCAGTATATAGGATGAAATTCAGATCTTGAGGATGTATTGATAACCAAGATAAGAAAATAATGTCGCTTTCGGCATATACCTGCATCTTAAGAAAGAAGGGGTCACCCCATATGACCTGAAATGTTATATCAAAAACTCTGTATATAGGATGAAATTCATATTTTGAGGATATATTGATATCCAAGAAAAGAAAATAATTTCGCTTTCGGCATATATCTGCATCTTAAGAGAGGGGGGGTCACCCCATATGACCTGAAATGTTATATCAAAATCTCAGTATATAGGATGAAATTCAGATCTTGAGGATGTATTGATAACCAAGATAAGAAAATAATGTCGCTTTCGGCATATACCTGCATCTTAAGAAAGAAGGGGTCACCCCATATGTCCTGAAATGTTATATCAAAATCTCTGTATATAGGATGAAATTCAGATTTTGAGGATGTATTGATAACCAATATAAGAAAGTAATGTCGCTTTCAGCATCTACCTGCATCTCAAGAGGGGAGGGGGTCACCCTATATGACCTGAAATGTTATATCAAAAACTCTGTATATAGGATGAAATTCAGATCTTGAGGATCTATTTATAACCAAGATAAGAAAATAATGTCGCTTTCGGCATATACCTGCATCTTAAGAAAGAAGGGGTCACCCCATATGACCTGAAATGTTATATCAAAAACTCTGTATATAGGATGAAATTCAGAAATTTGAGGATGTATTAATAACCAATATAAGAAAATAATGTCGCTTTCAGCATCTACCTGCATCTCAAGAGGGAAGGGGGTCACCCTATATGACCTGAAATGTTATATCAAAATCTCAGTATATAGGATGAAATTCAGATCTTGAGGATGTATTGATAACCAAGATAAGAAAATAATGTCGCTTTCGGCATATACCTGCATCTTAAGAAAGAAGGGGTCACCCCATATGTCCTGAAATGTTATATCAAAAACTCTGTATATAGGATGAAATTCAGAAATTTGAGGATGTATTAATAACCAATATAAGAAAATAATGTCGCTTTCGGCATATACCTGCATCTTAAGAAAGAAGGGGTCACCCCATATGACCTGAAATGTTATATCAAAAACTCTGTATATAGGATGAAATTCATATTTTGAGGATATATTGATATCCAAGAAAAGAAAATAATTTCGCTTTCGGCATATATCTGCATCTTAAGAGAGGGGGGTCACCCCATATGACCTGAAATGTTATATCAAAATCTCAGTATATAGGATGAAATTCAGATCTTGAGGATGTATTGATAACCAAGATAAGAAAATAATGTCGCTTTCGGCATATACCTGCATCTTAAGAAAGAAGGGGTCACCCCATATGACCTGAAATGTTATATCAAAAACTCTGTATATAGGATGAAATTCATATTTTGAGGATATATTGATATCCAAGAAAAGAAAATAATTTCGCTTTCGGCATATATCTGCATCTTAAGAGAGGGGGGGTCACCCCATATGACCTGAAATGTTATATCAAAAACTCAGTATATAGGATGAAATTCAGATCTTGAGGATGTATTGATAACCAAGATAAGAAAATAATGTCGCTTTCGGCATATACCTGCATCTTAAGAAAGAAGGGGTCACCCCATATGTCCTGAAATGTTATATCAAAAACTCTGTATATAGGATGAAATTCAGATTTTGAGGATGTATTGATAACCAATATAAGAAAGTAATGTCGCTTTCAGCATCTACCTGCATCTCAAGAGGGGAGGGGGTCACCCTATATGACCTGAAATGTTATATCAAAAACTCTGTATATAGGATGAAATTCAGATCTTGAGGATCTATTTATAACCAAGATAAGAAAATAATGTCGCTTTCGGCATATACCTGCATCTTAAGAAAGAAGGGGTCACCCCATATGACCTGAAATGTTATATCAAAAACTCTGTATATAGGATGAAATTCAGAAATTTGAGGATGTATTAATAACCAATATAAGAAAATAATGTCGCTTTCAGCATCTACCTGCATCTCAAGAGGGAAGGGGGTCACCCTATATGACCTGAAATGTTATATCAAAAACTCTGTATATAGGATGGAATTCAGAAATTTGAGGATGTATTAATAACCAATATAAGAAAATAATGTCGCTTTCAGCATCTACCTGCATCTCAAGAGGGAGGGTCACCCCATATGACCTGAAATGATCTGTATATAGGATGAAATTCAGATTTTGAGGATATATTGATAACCAATATAAGAAAATAATGTCGCTTTCGGCATCTACCTGCATCTCAAGAGGGGGGGTCACCCCATATGACCTGAAATGATCTGTATATAAGATGAAATTCAGATTTTGAGGATATATTGATAACCAATATAAGAAAATAATGTCGCTTTCGGCATATACCTGCATCTCAAGAAAGGTGGGGTCACCCCATATGGCCTGAAATGTTATATCAAAAACTCTGTATATAGGATGAAATTCATATTTTGAGGATATATTGATATCCAAGAAAAGAAAATAATTTCGCTTTCGGCATATATCTGCATCTTAAGAAAGGGGGGGTCACCCCATATGACCTGAAATGTTATATCAAAAACTCTGTATATAGGATGAAATTCAGATCTTGAGGATGTATTGATAACCAAGATAAGAAAATAATGTCGCTTTCGGCATATACCTGCATCTTAAGAAAGAAGGGGTCACCCGATATGACCTGAAATGTTATATCAAAATCTCTGTATATAGGATGAAATTCAGATTTTGTGGATGTATTGATAACCAAGATAAGAAAATAATGTCGCTTTCGGCATCTACCTGCATCTCAAGAGGGGGGGTCACCTCATATGACATGAAATATTATATCAAAAACTCTGTATATAGGATGGAATTCAGATCTTGAGGATGTATTGATAACCAAGATAAAAAAATAATGTCGCTTTCGGCATATATCTGCATCTTAAGAAAGGGGGGGTCACCCCATATGACCTGAAATGTTATATCAAAAACTCTGTATATAGGATGAAATTCATATTTTGAGGATATATTGATATCCAAGAAAAGAAAATAATTTCGCTTTCGGCATATATCTGCATCTTAAGAAAGGGGGGGTCACCCCATATGACCTGAAATGTTATATCAAAAACTCTGTATATAGGATGAAATTCAGATCTTGAGGATGTATTGATAACCAAGATAAGAAAATAATGTCGCTTTCGGCATATACCTGCATCTTAAGAAAGAAGGGGTCACCCGATATGACCTGAAATGTTATATCAAAATCTCTGTATATAGGATGAAATTCAGATTTTGTGGATGTATTGATAACCAAGATAAGAAAATAATGTCGCTTTCGGCATCTACCTGCATCTCAAGAGGGGGGGTCACCTCATATGACATGAAATATTATATCAAAAACTCTGTATATAGGATGGAATTCAGAAATTTGAGGATGTATTAATAACCAATATAAGAAAATAATGTCGCTTTCAGCATCTACCTGCATCTCAAGAGGGGGGGTCACCCCATATGACCTGAAATGATCTGTATATAAGATGAAATTCAGATTTTGAGGATATATTGATAACCAATATAAGAAAATAATGTCGCTTTCGGCATATACCTGCATCTTAAGAAAGAAGGGGTCACCCGATATGACCTGAAATGTTATATCAAAATCTCTGTATATAGGATGAAATTCAGATTTTGTGGATGTATTGATAACCAAGATAAAAAAATAATGTCGCTTTCGGCATATACCTGCATCTTGAGAAAGAAGAGGTCACCCCATATGACCTGAAATGTTATATCAAAAACTCTGTATATAGGATGGAATTCAGAAATTTGAGGATGTATTAATAACCAATATAAGAAAATAATGTCGCTTTCAGCATCTACCTGCATCTCAAGAGGGGGGGTCACCCCATATGACCTGAAATGATCTGTATATAAGATGAAATTCAGATTTTGAGGATATATTGATAACCAATATAAGAAAATAATGTCGCTTTCGGCATATACCTGCATCTCAAGAAAGGTGGGGTCACCCCATATGGCCTGAAATGTTATATCAAAAACTCTGTATATAGGATGAAATTCAGATTTTGAGGATATATTGATAACCAAGATAAGAAAATAATGTCGCTTTCGGCATCTACCTGCATCTTAAGAAAGGTAGGGGGTCACCCCATATGACCTGAAATGATTAGTATATAGGATGAAATTCAGATTTTGAGGATATATTGATAACCAATATTAGAAAATAATGTCGCTTTCGGCATATACCTGCATCTTAAGAAAGGGGGGGTCACCCCATATGACCTGAAATGTTATATCAAAAACTCTGTATATAGGATGAAATTCAGATCTTGAGGATGTATTGATAACCAAGATAAGAAAATAATGTCGCTTTCGGCATATACCTGCATCTTAAGAAAGAAGGGGTCACCCGATATGACCTGAAATGTTATATCAAAATCTCTGTATATAGGATGAAATTCAGATTTTGTGGATGTATTGATAACCAAGATAAGAAAATAATGTCGCTTTCGGCATCTACCTGCATCTCAAGAGGGGGGGTCACCTCATATGACATGAAATATTATATCAAAAACTCTGTATATAGGATGGAATTCAGATCTTGAGGATGTATTGATAACCAAGATAAAAAAATAATGTCGCTTTCGGCATATATCTGCATCTTAAGAAAGGGGGGGTCACCCCATATGGCCTGAAATGTTATATCAAAAACTCTGTATATAGGATGAAATTCAGATTTTGAGGATATATTGATAACCAAGATAAGAAAATAATGTCGCTTTCGGCATCTACCTGCATCTTAAGAAAGGTAGGGGGTCACCCCATATGACCTGAAATGTTATATCAAAAACTCTGTATATAGGATGAAATTCAGATTTTGAGGATATATTGATAACCAAGATAAGAAAATAATGTCGCTTTCGGCATCTACCTGCATCTTAAGAAAGGTAGGGGGTCACCCCATATGACCTGAAATGATTAGTATATAGGATGAAATTCAGATTTTGAGGATATATTGATAACCAATATAAGAAAATAATGTCGCTTTCGGCATATACCTGCATCTTAAGAAAGGGGGGGTCACCCCATATGACCTGAAATGTTATATCAAAAACTCTGTATATAGGATGAAATTCAGATCTTGAGGATGTATTGATAACCAAGATAAGAAAATAATGTCGCTTTCGGCATATACCTGCATCTTAAGAAAGAAGGGGTCACCCGATATGACCTGAAATGTTATATCAAAATCTCTGTATATAGGATGAAATTCAGATTTTGTGGATGTATTGATAACCAAGATAAGAAAATAATGTCGCTTTCGGCATCTACCTGCATCTCAAGAGGGGGGGTCACCTCATATTACCTGAAATGATCTGTATATAGGATGAAATTCAGATTTTTGGGATATATTGATAACCAAGATAAGAAAATAATGTCGCTTTCGGCATATACCTGCATCTTAAGAGAGGGGGGGTCACCCCATATGACCTGAAATGTTATATCAAAATCTCAGTATATAGGATGAAATTCAGATCTTGAGGATGTATTGATAACCAAGATAAGAAAATAATGTCGCTTTCGGCATATACCTGCATCTTAAGAAAGAAGGGGTCACCCCATATGTCCTGAAATGTTATATCGAAAACTCTGTATATAGGATGAAATTCAGATTTTGAGGATGTATTGATAACCAATATAAGAAAATAATGTCGCTTTCAGCATCTACCTGCATCTCAAGAGGGGAGGGGGTCACCCTATATGACCTGAAATGTTATATCAAAATCTCAGTATATAGGATGAAATTCAGATCTTGAGGATGTATTGATAACCAAGATAAGAAAATAATGTCGCTTTCGGCATATACCTGCATCTTAAGAAAGAAGGGGTCACCCCATATGTCCTGAAATGTTATATCAAAAACTCTGTATATAGGATGAAATTCAGATTTTGAGGATGTATTGATAACCAATATAAGAAAGTAATGTCGCTTTCAGCATCTACCTGCATCTCAAGAGGGGAGGGGGTCACCCTATATGACCTGAAATGTTATATCAAAAACTCTGTATATAGGATGAAATTCAGATCTTGAGGATCTATTTATAACCAAGATAAGAAAATAATGTCGCTTTCGGCATATACCTGCATCTTAAGAAAGAAGGGGTCACCCCATATGACCTGAAATGTTATATCAAAAACTCTGTATATAGGATGAAATTCAGAAATTTGAGGATGTATTAATAACCAATATAAGAAAATAATGTCGCTTTCAGCATCTACCTGCATCTCAAGAGGGAAGGGGGTCACCCTATATGACCTGAAATGTTATATCAAAAACTCTGTATATAGGATGGAATTCAGAAATTTGAGGATGTATTAATAACCAATATAAGAAAATAATGTCGCTTTCAGCATCTACCTGCATCTCAAGAGGGAGGGTCACCCCATATGACCTGAAATGATCTGTATATAGGATGAAATTCAGATTTTGAGGATATATTGATAACCAATATAAGAAAATAATGTCGCTTTCGGCATCTACCTGCATCTCAAGAGGGGGGGTCACCCCATATGACCTGAAATGATCTGTATATAAGATGAAATTCAGATTTTGAGGATATATTGATAACCAATATAAGAAAATAATGTCGCTTTCGGCATATACCTGCATCTCAAGAAAGGTGGGGTCACCCCATATGGCCTGAAATGTTATATCAAAAACTCTGTATATAGGATGAAATTCATATTTTGAGGATATATTGATATCCAAGAAAAGAAAATAATTTCGCTTTCGGCATATATCTGCATCTTAAGAAAGGGGGGGTCACCCCATATGACCTGAAATGTTATATCAAAAACTCTGTATATAGGATGAAATTCAGATCTTGAGGATGTATTGATAACCAAGATAAGAAAATAATGTCGCTTTCGGCATATACCTGCATCTTAAGAAAGAAGGGGTCACCCGATATGACCTGAAATGTTATATCAAAATCTCTGTATATAGGATGAAATTCAGATTTTGTGGATGTATTGATAACCAAGATAAGAAAATAATGTCGCTTTCGGCATCTACCTGCATCTCAAGAGGGGGGGTCACCTCATATGACATGAAATATTATATCAAAAACTCTGTATATAGGATGGAATTCAGATCTTGAGGATGTATTGATAACCAAGATAAAAAAATAATGTCGCTTTCGGCATATATCTGCATCTTAAGAAAGGGGGGGTCACCCCATATGACCTGAAATGTTATATCAAAAACTCTGTATATAGGATGAAATTCATATTTTGAGGATATATTGATATCCAAGAAAAGAAAATAATTTCGCTTTCGGCATATATCTGCATCTTAAGAAAGGGGGGGTCACCCCATATGACCTGAAATGTTATATCAAAAACTCTGTATATAGGATGAAATTCAGATCTTGAGGATGTATTGATAACCAAGATAAGAAAATAATGTCGCTTTCGGCATATACCTGCATCTTAAGAAAGAAGGGGTCACCCGATATGACCTGAAATGTTATATCAAAATCTCTGTATATAGGATGAAATTCAGATTTTGTGGATGTATTGATAACCAAGATAAGAAAATAATGTCGCTTTCGGCATCTACCTGCATCTCAAGAGGGGGGGTCACCTCATATGACATGAAATATTATATCAAAAACTCTGTATATAGGATGGAATTCAGAAATTTGAGGATGTATTAATAACCAATATAAGAAAATAATGTCGCTTTCAGCATCTACCTGCATCTCAAGAGGGGGGGTCACCCCATATGACCTGACATGATCTGTATATAAGATGAAATTCAGATTTTGAGGATATATTGATAACCAATATAAGAAAATAATGTCGCTTTCGGCATATACCTGCATCTTAAGAAAGAAGGGGTCACCCGATATGACCTGAAATGTTATATCAAAATCTCTGTATATAGGATGAAATTCAGATTTTGTGGATGTATTGATAACCAAGATAAAAAAATAATGTCGCTTTCGGCATATACCTGCATCTTGAGAAAGAAGAGGTCACCCCATATGACCTGAAATGTTATATCAAAAACTCTGTATATAGGATGGAATTCAGAAATTTGAGGATGTATTAATAACCAATATAAGAAAATAATGTCGCTTTCAGCATCTACCTGCATCTCAAGAGGGGGGGTCACCCCATATGACCTGAAATGATCTGTATATAAGATGAAATTCAGATTTTGAGGATATATTGATAACCAATATAAGAAAATAATGTCGCTTTCGGCATATACCTGCATCTCAAGAAAGGTGGGGTCACCCCATATGGCCTGAAATGTTATATCAAAAACTCTGTATATAGGATGAAATTCAGATTTTGAGGATATATTGATAACCAAGATAAGAAAATAATGTCGCTTTCGGCATCTACCTGCATCTTAAGAAAGGTAGGGGGTCACCCCATATGACCTGAAATGATTAGTATATAGGATGAAATTCAGATTTTGAGGATATATTGATAACCAATATTAGAAAATAATGTCGCTTTCGGCATATACCTGCATCTTAAGAAAGGGGGGGTCACCCCATATGACCTGAAATGTTATATCAAAAACTCTGTATATAGGATGAAATTCAGATCTTGAGGATGTATTGATAACCAAGATAAGAAAATAATGTCGCTTTCGGCATATACCTGCATCTTAAGAAAGAAGGGGTCACCCGATATGACCTGAAATGTTATATCAAAATCTCTGTATATAGGATGAAATTCAGATTTTGAGGATATATTGATAACCAAGATAAGAAAATAATGTCGCTTTCGGCATCTACCTGCATCTCAAGAGGGGGGGTCACCTCATATGACATGAAATATTATATCAAAAACTCTGTATATAGGATGGAATTCAGATCTTGAGGATGTATTGATAACCAAGATAAAAAAATAATGTCGCTTTCGGCATATATCTGCATCTTAAGAAAGGGGGGGTCACCCCATATGGCCTGAAATGTTATATCAAAAACTCTGTATATAGGATGAAATTCAGATTTTGAGGATATATTGATAACCAAGATAAGAAAATAATGTCGCTTTCGGCATCTACCTGCATCTTAAGAAAGGTAGGGGGTCACCCCATATGACCTGAAATGTTATATCAAAAACTCTGTATATAGGATGAAATTCAGATTTTGAGGATATATTGATAACCAAGATAAGAAAATAATGTCGCTTTCGGCATATACCTGCATCTTGAGAAAGAAGAGGTCACCCCATATGACCTGAAATGTTATATCAAAAACTCTGTATATAGGATGGAATTCAGAAATTTGAGGATGTATTAATAACCAATATAAGAAAATAATGTCGCTTTCAGCATCTACCTGCATCTCAAGAGGGGGGGTCACCCCATATGACCTGAAATGATCTGCATATAAGATGAAATTCAGATTTTGAGGATATATTGATAACCAATATAAGAAAATAATGTCGCTTTCGGCATCTACCTGCATCTTAAGAAAGGTAGGGGGTCACCCCATATGACCTGAAATGTTATATCAAAAACTCTGTATATAGGATGGAATTCAGAAATTTGAGGATGTATTAATAACCAATATAAGAAAATAATGTCGCTTTCAGCATCTACCTGCATCTCAAGAGGGAGGGTCACCCCATATGACCTGAAATGATCTGTATATAGGATGAAATTCAGATTTTGAGGATATATTGATAACCAATATAAGAAAATAATGTCGCTTTCGGCATCTACCTGCATCTCAAGAGGGGGGGTCACCCCATATGACCTGAAATGATCTGTATATAAGATGAAATTCAGATTTTGAGGATATATTGATAACCAATATAAGAAAATAATGTCGCTTTCGGCATATACCTGCATCTCAAGAAAGGTGGGGTCACCCCATATGGCCTGAAATGTTATATCAAAAACTCTGTATATAGGATGAAATTCATATTTTGAGGATATATTGATATCCAAGAAAAGAAAATAATTTCGCTTTCGGCATATATCTGCATCTTAAGAAAGGGGGGGTCACCCCATATGACCTGAAATGTTATATCAAAAACTCTGTATATAGGATGAAATTCAGATCTTGAGGATGTATTGATAACCAAGATAAGAAAATAATGTCGCTTTCGGCATATACCTGCATCTTAAGAAAGAAGGGGTCACCCGATATGACCTGAAATGTTATATAAAAATCTCTGTATATAGGATGAAATTCAGATTTTGTGGATGTAATGATAACCAAGATAAGAAAATAATGTCGCTTTCGGCATCTACCTGCATCTCAAGAGGGGGGGTCACCTCATATGACATGAAATATTATATCAAAAACTCTGTATATAGGATGGAATTCAGATCTTGAGGATGTATTGATAACCAAGATAAGAAAATAATGTCGCTTTCGGCATATACCTGCATCTTAAGAAAGAAGGGGTCACCCGATATGACCTGAAATGTTATATCAAAATCTCTGTATATAGGATGAAATTCAGATTTTGTGGATGTATTGATAACCAAGATAAGAAAATAATGTCGCTTTCGGCATCTACCTGCATCTCAAGAGGGGGGGTCACCTCATATGACATGAAATATTATATCAAAAACTCTGTATATAGGATGGAATTCAGATCTTGAGGATGTATTGATAACCAAGATAAAAAAATAATGTCGCTTTCGGCATATACCTGCATCTTGAGAAAGAAGAGGTCACCCCATATGACCTGAAATGTTATATCAAAAACTCTGTATATAGGATGGAATTCAGAAATTTGAGGATGTATTAATAACCAATATAAGAAAATAATGTCGCTTTCAGCATCTACCTGCATCTCAAGAGGGGGGGTCACCCCATATGACCTGAAATGATCTGCATATAAGATGAAATTCAGATTTTGAGGATATATTGATAACCAATATAAGAAAATAATGTCGCTTTCGGCATATACCTGCATCTCAAGAAAGGTGGGGTCACCCCATATGGCCTGAAATGTTATATCAAAAACTCTGTATATAGGATGAAATTCAGATTTTGAGGATATATTGATAACCAAGATAAGAAAATAATGTCGCTTTCGGCATCTACCTGCATCTTAAGAAAGGTAGGGGGTCACCCCATATGACCTGAAATGATTAGTATATAGGATGAAATTCAGATTTTGAGGATATATTGATAACCAATATAAGAAAATAATGTCGCTTTCGGCATATACCTGCATCTTAAGAAAGGGGGGGTCACCCCATATGACCTGAAATGTTATATCAAAAACTCTGTATATAGGATGAAATTCAGATCTTGAGAATGTATTGATAACCAAGATAAGAAAATAATGTCGCTTTCGGCATATACCTGCATCTTAAGAAAGAAGGGGTCACCCGATATGACCTGAAATGTTATATCAAAATCTCTGTATATAGGATGAAATTCAGATTTTGTGGATGTATTGATAACCAAGATAAGAAAATAATGTCGCTTTCGGCATCTACCTGCATCTCAAGAGGGGGGGTCACCTCATATGACATGAAATATTATATCAAAAACTCTGTATATAGGATGGAATTCAGATCTTGAGGATGTATTGATAACCAAGATAAAAAAATAATGTCGCTTTCGGCATATATCTGCATCTTAAGAAAGGGGGGGTCACCCCATATGGCCTGAAATGTTATATCAAAAACTCTGTATATAGGATGAAATTCAGATTTTGAGGATATATTGATAACCAAGATAAGAAAATAATGTCGCTTTCGGCATCTACCTGCATCTTAAGAAAGGTAGGGGGTCACCCCATATGACCTGAAATGTTATATCAAAAACTCTGTATATAGGATGAAATTCAGATTTTGAGGATATATTGATAACCAAGATAAGAAAATAATGTCGCTTTCGGCATCTACCTGCATCTTAAGAAAGGTAGGGGGTCACCCCATATGACCTGAAATGATTAGTATATAGGATGAAATTCAGATTTTGAGGATATATTGATAACCAATATAAGAAAATAATGTCGCTTTCGGCATATACCTGCATCTTAAGAAAGGGGGGGTCACCCCATATGACCTGAAATGTTATATCAAAAACTCTGTATATAGGATGAAATTCAGATCTTGAGGATGTATTGATAACCAAGATAAGAAAATAATGTCGCTTTCGGCATATACCTGCATCTTAAGAAAGAAGGGGTCACCCGATATGACCTGAAATGTTATATCAAAATCTCTGTATATAGGATGAAATTCAGATTTTGTGGATGTATTGATAACCAAGATAAGAAAATAATGTCGCTTTCGGCATCTACCTGCATCTCAAGAGGGGGGGTCACCTCATATTACCTGAAATGATCTGTATATAGGATGAAATTCAGATTTTTGGGATATATTGATAACCAAGATAAGAAAATAATGTCGCTTTCGGCATATACCTGCATCTTAAGAGAGGGGGGGTCACCCCATATGACCTGAAATGTTATATCAAAATCTCAGTATATAGGATGAAATTCAGATCTTGAGGATGTATTGATAACCAAGATAAGAAAATAATGTCGCTTTCGGCATATACCTGCATCTTAAGAAAGAAGGGGTCACCCCATATGTCCTGAAATGTTATATCAAAAACTCTGTATATAGGATGAAATTCAGATTTTGAGGATGTATTGATAACCAATATAAGAAAATAATGTCGCTTTCAGCATCTACCTGCATCTCAAGAGGGGAGGGGGTCACCCTATATGACCTGAAATGTTATATCAAAAACTCTGTATATAGGATGAAATTCAGATCTTGAGGATCTATTTATAACCAAGATAAGAAAATAATGTCGCTTTCGGCATATACCTGCATCTTAAGAAAGAAGGGGTCACCCCATATGACCTGAAATGTTATATCAAAAACTCTGTATATAGGATGAAATTCAGAAATTTGAGGATGTATTAATAACCAATATAAGAAAATAATGTCGCTTTCAGCATCTACCTGCATCTCAAGAGGGAAGGGGGTCACCCTATATGACCTGAAATGTTATATCAAAAACTCTGTATATAGGATGGAATTCAGAAATTTGAGGATGTATTAATAACCAATATAAGAAAATAATGTCGCTTTCAGCATCTACCTGCATCTCAAGAGGGAGGGTCACCCCATATGACCTGAAATGATCTGTATATAGGATGAAATTCAGATTTTGAGGATATATTGATAACCAATATAAGAAAATAATGTCGCTTTCGGCATCTACCTGCATCTCAAGAGGGGGGGTCACCCCATATGACCTGAAATGATCTGTATATAAGATGAAATTCAGATTTTGAGGATATATTGATAACCAATATAAGAAAATAATGTCGCTTTCGGCATATACCTGCATCTCAAGAAAGGTGGGGTCACCCCATATGGCCTGAAATGTTATATCAAAAACTCTGTATATAGGATGAAATTCATATTTTGAGGATATATTGATATCCAAGAAAAGAAAATAATTTCGCTTTCGGCATATATCTGCATCTTAAGAAAGGGGGGGTCACCCCATATGACCTGAAATGTTATATCAAAAACTCTGTATATAGGATGAAATTCAGATCTTGAGGATGTATTGATAACCAAGATAAGAAAATAATGTCGCTTTCGGCATATACCTGCATCTTAAGAAAGAAGGGGTCACCCGATATGACCTGAAATGTTATATCAAAATCTCTGTATATAGGATGAAATTCAGATTTTGTGGATGTAATGATAACCAAGATAAGAAAATAATGTCGCTTTCGGCATCTACCTGCATCTCAAGAGGGAGGGTCACCTCATATGACATGAAATATTATATCAAAAACTCTGTATATAGGATGGAATTCAGATCTTGAGGATGTATTGATAACCAAGATAAAAAAATAATGTCGCTTTCGGCATATATCTGCATCTTAAGAAAGGGGGGGTCACCCCATATGACCTGAAATGTTATATCAAAAACTCTGTATATAGGATGAAATTCATATTTTGAGGATATATTGATATCCAAGAAAAGAAAATAATTTCGCTTTCGGCATATATCTGCATCTTAAGAAAGGGGGGGTCACCCCATATGACCTGAAATGTTATATCAAAAACTCTGTATATAGGATGAAATTCAGATCTTGAGGATGTATTGATAACCAAGATAAGAAAATAATGTCGCTATCGGCATATACCTGCATCTTAGGAAAGAAGGGGTCACCCGATATGACCTGAAATGTTATATCAAAATCTCTGTATATAGGATGAAATTCAGATTTTGTGGATGTATTGATAACCAAGATAAGAAAATAATGTCGCTTTCGGCATATACCTGCATCTTGAGAAAGAAGAGGTCACCCCATATGACCTGAAATGTTATATCAAAAACTCTGTATATAGGATGGAATTCAGAAATTTGAGGATGTATTAATAACCAATATAAGAAAATAATGTCGCTTTCAGCATCTACCTGCATCTCAAGAGGGGGGGTCACCCCATATGACCTGAAATGATCTGTATATAAGATGAAATTCAGATTTTGAGGATATATTGATAAACAATATAAGAAAATAATGTCGCTTTCGGCATATACCTGCATCTCAAGAAAGGTGGGGTCACCCCATATGGCCTGAAATGTTATATCAAAAACTCTGTATATAGGATGAAATTCAGATTTTGAGGATATATTGATAACCAAAATAAGAAAATAATGTCGCTTTCGGCATCTACCTGCATCTTAAGAAAGGTAGGGGGTCACCCCATATGACCTGAAATGATTAGTATATAGGATGAAATTCAGATTTTGAGGATATATTGATAACCAATATAAGAAAATAATGTCGCTTTCGGCATATACCTGCATCTTAAGAAAGGGGGGGTCACCCCATATGACCTGAAATGTTATATCAAAAACTCTGTATATAGGATGAAATTCAGATCTTGAGGATGTATTGATAACCAAGATAAGAAAATAATGTCGCTTTCGGCATATACCTGCATCTTAAGAAAGAAGGGGTCACCCGATATGACCTGAAATGTTATATCAAAATCTCTGTATATAGGATGAAATTCAGATTTTGTGGATGTATTGATAACCAAGATAAGAGAATAATGTCGCTTTCGGCATCTACCTGCATCTCAAGAGGGGGGGTCACCTCATATGACATGAAATATTATATCAAAAACTCTGTATATAGGATGGAATTCAGATCTTGAGGATGTATTGATAACCAAGATAAAAAAATAATGTCGCTTTCGGCATATATCTGCATCTTAAGAAAGGGGGGGTCACCCCATATGACCTGAAATGTTATATCAAAAACTCTGTATATAGGATGAAATTCATATTTTGAGGATATATTGATATCCAAGAAAAGAAAATAATTTCGCTTTCGGCATATACCTGCATCTTAAGAAAGAAGGGGTCACCCGATATGACCTGAAATGTTATATCAAAATCTCTGTATATAGGATGAAATTCAGATTTTGTGGATGTATTGATAACCAAGATAAGAAAATAATGTCGCTTTCGGCATCTAACTGCATCTCAAGAGGGGGGGTCACCTCATATGACATGAAATATTATATCAAAAACTCTGTATATAGGATGGAATTCAGATCTTGAGGATGTATTGATAACCAAGATAAAAAAATAATGTCGCTTTCGGCATATACCTGCATCTTGAGAAAGAAGAGGTCACCCCATATGACCTGAAATGTTATATCAAAAACTCTGTATATAGGATGGAATTCAGAAATTTGAGGATGTATTAATAACCAATATAAGAAAATAATGTCGCTTTCAGCATCTACCTGCATCTCAAGAGGGGGGGTCACCCCATATGACCTGAAATGATCTGTATATAAGATGAAATTCAGATTTTGAGGATATATTGATAACCAATATAAGAAAATAATGTCGCTTTCGGCATATACCTGCATCTCAAGAAAGGTGGGGTCACCCCATATGGCCTGAAATGTTATATCAAAAACTCTGTATATAGGATGAAATTCAGATTTTGAGGATATATTGATAACCAAGATAAGAAAATAATGTCGCTTTCGGCATCTACCTGCATCTTAAGAAAGGTAGGGGGTCACCCCATATGACCTGAAATGATTAGTATATAGGATGAAATTCAGATTTTGAGGATATATTGATAACCAATATAAGAAAATAATGTCGCTTTCGGCATATACCTGCATCTTAAGAAAGAAGGGGTCACCCCATATGACCTGAAATGTTATATCAAAATCTCTGTATATAGGATGAAATTCAGATCTTGAGGATGTATTGATAACCAAGATAAGAAAATAATGTCGCTTTCGGCATATACCTGCATCTTAAGAAAGAAGGGGTCACCCCATATGTCCTGAAATGTTATATCAAAAACTCTGTATATAGGATGAAATTCAGATTTTGAGGATGTATTGATAACCAATATAAGAAAATAATGTCGCTTTCAGCATTTACTTGCATCTCAAGAGGGAGGGTCACCCCATATGACCTGAAATGATCTGTATATAGGATGAAATTCAGATTTTGAGGATATATTGATAACCAATATAAGAAAATAATGTCGCTTTCGGCATCTACCTGCATCTCAAGAGGGGGGGTCACCCCATATGACCTGAAATGATCTGTATATAAGATGAAATTCAGATTTTGAGGATATATTGATAACCAATATAAGAAAATAATGTCGCTTTCGGCATATACCTGCATCTCAAGAAAGGTGGGGTCACCCCATATGGCCTGAAATGTTATATCAAAAACTCTGTATATAGGATGAAATTCATATTTTGAGGATATATTGATATCCAAGAAAAGAAAATAATTTCGCTTTCGGCATATATCTGCATCTTAAGAAAGGGGGTGTCACCCCATATGACCTGAAATGTTATATCAAAAACTCTGTATATAGGATGAAATTCAGATCTTGAGGATGTATTGATAACCAAGATAAGAAAATAATGTCGCTTTCGGCATATACCTGCATCTTAAGAAAGAAGGGGTCACCCGATATGACCTGAAATGTTATATCAAAATCTCTGTATATAGGATGAAATTCAGATTTTGTGGATGTAATGATAACCAAGATAAGAAAATAATGTCGCTTTCGGCATCTACCTGCATCTCAAGAGGGGGGGTCACCTCATATGACATGAAATATTATATCAAAAACTCTTTATATAGGATGGAATTCAGATCTTGAGGATGTATTGATAACCAAGATGAAAAAATAATGTCGCTTTCGGCATATATCTGCATCTTAAGAAAGGGGGGGTCACCCCATATGACCTGAAATGTTATATCAAAAACTCTGTATATAGGATGAAATTCATATTTTGAGGATATATTGATATCCAAGAAAAGAAAATAATTTCGCTTTCGGCATATATCTGCATCTTAAGAAAGGGGGGGTCACCCCATATGACCTGAAATGTTATATCAAAAACTCTGTATATAGGATGAAATTCAGATCTTGAGGATGTATTGATAACCAAGATAAGAAAATAATGTCGCTTTCGGCATATACCTGCATCTTAAGAAAGAAGGGGTCACCCGATATGACCTGAAATGTTATATCAAAATCTCTGTATATAGGATGAAATTCAGATTTTGTGGATGTATTGATAACCAAGATAAGAAAATAATGTCGCTTTCGGCATCTACCTGCATCTCAAGAGGGGGGGTCACCTCATATGACATGAAATATTATATCAAAAACTCTGTATATAGGATGGAATTCAGATCTTGAGGATGTATTGATAACCAAGATAAAAAAATAATGTCGCTTTCGGCATATACCTGCATCTTGAGAAAGAAGAGGTCACCCCATATGACCTGAAATGTTATATCAAAAACTCTGTATATAGGATGGAATTCAGAAATTTGAGGATGTATTAATAACCAATATAAGAAAATAATGTCGCTTTCAGCATCTACCTGCATCTCAAGAGGGGGGGTCACCCCATATGACCTGAAATGATCTGTATATAAGATGAAATTCAGATTTTGAGGATATATTGATAACCAATATAAGAAAATAATGTCGCTTTCGGCATATACCTGCATCTCAAGAAAGGTGGGGTCACCCCATATGGCCTGAAATGTTATATCAAAAACTCTGTATATAGGATGAAATTCAGATTTTGAGGATATATTGATAACCAAGATAAGAAAATAATGTCGCTTTCGGCATCTACCTGCATCTTAAGAAAGGTAGGGGGTCACCCCATATGACCTGAAATGATTAGTATATAGGATGAAATTCAGATTTTGAGGATATATTGATAACCAATATAAGAAAATAATGTCGCTTTCGGCATATACCTGCATCTTAAGAAAGGGGGGGTCACCCCATATGACCTGAAATGTTATATCAAAAACTCTGTATATAGGATGAAATTCAGATCTTGAGGATGTATTGATAACCAAGATAAGAAAATAATGTCGCTTTCGGCATATACCTGCATCTTAAGAAAGAAGGGGTCACCCGATATGACCTGAAATGTTATATCAAAATCTCTGTATATAGGATGAAATTCAGATCTTGTGGATGTATTGATAACCAAGATAAGAAAATAATGTCGCTTTCGGCATCTACCTGCATCTCAAGAGGGGGGGTCACCTCATATGACATGAAATATTATATCAAAAACTCTGTATATAGGATGAAATTCAGATCTTGAGGATGTATTGATAACCAAGATAAAAAAATAATGTCGCTTTCGGCATATATCTGCATCTTAAGAAAGGGGGGGTCACCCCATATGACCTGAAATGTTATATCAAAAACTCTGTATATAGGATGAAATTCATATTTTGAGGATATATTGATATCCAAGAAAAGAAAATAATTTCGCTTTCGGCATATATCTGCATCTTAAGAAAGGGGGGGTCACCCCATATGACCTGAAATGTTATATCAAAAACTCTGTATATAGGATGAAATTCAGATCTTGAGGATGTATTGATAACCAAGATAAGAAAATAATGTCGCTTTCGGCATATACCTGCATCTTAAGAAAGAAGGGGTCACCCGATATGACCTGAAATGTTATATCAAAATCTCTGTATATAGGATGAAATTCAGATTTTGTGGATGTATTGATAACCAAGATAAGAAAATAATGTCGCTTTCGGCATCTACCTGCATCTCAAGAGGGGGGGTCACCTCATATGACATGAAATATTATATCAAAAACTCTGTATATAGGATGGAATTCAGATCTTGAGGATGTATTGATAACCAAGATAAAAAAATAATGTCGCTTTCGGCATATACCTGCATCTTGAGAAAGAAGAGGTCACCCCATATGACCTGAAATGTTATATCAAAAACTCTGTATATAGGATGGAATTCAGAAATTTGAGGATGTATTAATAACCAATATAAGAAAATAATGTCGCTTTCAGCATCTACCTGCATTTCAAGAGGGGGGGTCACCCCATATGACCTGAAATGATCTGTATATAAGATGAAATTCAGATTTTGAGGATATATTGATAACCAATATAAGAAAATAATGTCGCTTTCGGCATATACCTGCATCTCAAGAAAGGTGGGGTCACCTCATATGACATGAAATATTATATCAAAAACTCTGTATATAGGATGGAATTCAGATCTTGAGGATGTATTGATAACCAAGATAAAAAAATAATGTCGCTTTCGGCATATATCTGCATCTTAAGAAAGGGGGGGTCACCCCATATGACCTGAAATGTTATATCAAAAACTCTGTATATAGGATGAAATTCAGATTTTGAGGATATATTGATAACCAATATAAGAAAATAATGTCGCTTTCGGCATATACCTGCATCTTAAGAAAGGGGGGGTCACCCCATATGACCTGAAATGTTATATCAAAAACTCTGTATATAGGATGAAATTCAGATCTTGAGGATGTATTGATAACCAAGATAAGAAAATAATGTCGCTTTCGGCATATACCTGCATCTTAAGAAAGAAGGGGTCACCCGATATGACCTGAAATGTTATATCAAAATCTCTGTATATAGGATGAAATTCAGATTTTGTGGATGTATTGATAACCAAGATAAGAAAATAATGTCGCTTTCGGCATCTACCTGCATCTCAAGAGGGGGGGTCACCTCATATGACATGAAATATTATATCAAAAACTCTGTATATAGGATGGAATTCAGATCTTGAGGATGTATTGATAACCAAGATAAAAAAATAATGTCGCTTTCGGCATATATCTGCATCTTAAGAAAGGGGGGGTCACCCCATATGACCTGAAATGTTATATCAAAAACTCTGTATATAGGATGAAATTCATATTTTGAGGATATATTGATATCCAAGAAAAGAAAATAATTTCGCTTTCGGCATATATCTGCATCTTAAGAAAGGGGGGGTCACCCCATATGACCTGAAATGTTATATCAAAAACTCTGTATATAGGATGAAATTCAGATCTTGAGGATGTATTGATAACCAAGATAAGAAAATAATGTCGCTTTCGGCATATACCTGCATCTTAAGAAAGAAGGGGTCACCCGATATGACCTGAAATGTTATATCAAAATCTCTGTATATAGGATGAAATTCAGATTTTGTGGATGTATTGATAACCAAGATAAGAAAATAATGTCGCTTTCGGCATCTACCTGCATCTCAAGAGGGGGGGTCACCTCATATGACATGAAATATTATATCAAAAACTCTGTATATAGGATGGAATTCAGATCTTGAGGATGTATTGATAACCAAGATAAAAAAATAATGTCGCTTTCGGCATATACCTGCATCTTGAGAAAGAAGAGGTCACCCCATATGACCTGAAATGTTATATCAAAAACTCTGTATATAGGATGGAATTCAGAAATTTGAGGATGTATTAATAACCAATATAAGAAAATAATGTCGCTTTCAGCATCTACCTGCATTTCAAGAGGGGGGGTCACCCCATATGACCTGAAATGATCTGTATATAAGATGAAATTCAGATTTTGAGGATATATTGATAACCAATATAAGAAAATAATGTCGCTTTCGGCATATACCTGCATCTCAAGAAAGGTGGGGTCACCCCATATGGCCTGAAATGTTATATCAAAAACTCTGTATATAGGATGAAATTCAGATTTTGAGGATATATTGATAACCAAGATAAGAAAATAATGTCGCTTTCGGCATCTACCTGCATCTTAAGAAAGGTAGGGGGTCACCCCATATGACCTGAAATGATTAGTACATAGGATGAAATTCAGATTTTGAGGATATATTGATAACCAATATAAGAAAATAATGTCGCTTTCGGCATATACCTGCATCTTAAGAAAGAAGGGGTCACCCCATATGACCTGAAATGTTATATCAAAATCTCTGTATATAGGATGAAATTCAGATCTTGAGGATGTATTGATAACCAAGATAAGAAAATAATGTCGCTTTCGGCATATACCTGCATCTTAAGAAAGAAGGGGTCACCCCATATGTCCTGAAATGTTATATCAAAAACTCTGTATATAGGATGAAATTCAGATTTTGAGGATGTATTGATAACCAATATAAGAAAATGATGTCGCTTTCAGCATCTACTTGCATCTCAAGAGGGAGGGTCACCCCATATGACCTGAAATGATCTGTATATAGGATGAAATTCAGATTTTGAGGATATATTGATAACCAATATAAGAAAATAATGTCGCTTTCGGCATATACCTGCATCTCAAGAAAGGTGGGGTCACCCCATATGGCCTGAAATGTTATATCAAAAACTCTGTATATAGGATGAAATTCAGATTTTGAGGATATATTGATAACCAAGATAAGAAAATAATGTCGCTTTCGGCATCTACCTGCATCTTAAGAAAGGTAGGGGGTCACCCCATATGACCTGAAATGATCTGTATATAGGATGAAATTCAGATTTTGAGGATATATTGATAACCAATATAAGAAAATAATGTCGCTTTCGGCATATATCTGCATCTTAAGAAAGGGGGGGTCACCCCATATGACCTGAAATGTTATATCAAAAACTCTGTATATAGGATGAAATTCATATTTTGAGGATATATTGATATCCAAGAAAAGAAAATAATTTCGCTTTCGGCATATATCTGCATCTTAAGAAAGGGGGGGTCACCCCATATGACCTGAAATGTTATATCAAAAACTCTGTATATAGGATGAAATTCATATTTTGAGGATATATTGATATCCAAGAAAAGAAAATAATTTCGCTTTCGGCATATATCTGCATCTTAAGAAAGGGGGGGTCACCCCATATGACCTGAAATGTTATATCAAAAACTCTGTATATAGGATGAAATTCAGATCTTGAGGATGTATTGATAACCAAGATAAGAAAATAATGTCGCTTTCGGCATATACCTGCATCTCAAGAGGGGGGGTCACCTCATATTACCTGAAATGATCTGTATATAGGATGAAATTCAGATTTTGTGGATGTATTGATAACCAAGATAAGAAAATAATGTCGCTTTCGGCATCTACCTGCATCTCAAGAGGGGGGGTCACCTCATATTACCTGAAATGATCTGTATATAGGATGAAATTCAGATTTTTGGGATATATTGATAACCAAGATAAGAAAATAATGTCGCTTTCGGCATATACCTGCATCTTAAGAGAGGGGGGGTCACCCCATATGACCTGAAATGTTATATCAAAATCTCAGTATATAGGATGAAATTCAGATCTTGAGGATGTATTGATAACCAAGATAAGAAAATAATGTCGCTTTCGGCATATACCTGCTGGAGAAATTGCAGTGCTTATGAATCATAGACTTGTAAGGAAATCCCATAGATGGCGCCAGCGTCAGTTCTCTTTTATATATTTGATTCAATTTAATTATTAAATTATATTCTCTATTGTATTTCTTCCTATGATGAGGTTTTCTAATGTAAATTACATAATTTGTATTTATTGTATAATTTTAGATAAGTTTTCTTCATTGTAAATTCATGAATTCTGTGCGTGATATTCTATGGTAAAAGTCTATGTTCTGGAAGCATGAGATTATTGTAACCTCTCTTCTCTCTAGTTAAGCTAGTTGTAAGTATAGAGTTAACAGTGTCGTTAACTGTCTCGTGTTTAACACGTTCTGGTAAAGTCTTAAAGTGTTAAAAGGCTTTCGCTTTTAGAGCTATCTGTTTTAGCTCTTGTATAGTTAACAGTGTCGTTAACTGTTTCGTGTTAAACACGTGTTTGTGAGTCTATGTGATAAGGCTCACGTTTTTTGTTCTAACTGTTGTTAGTTTTAATTGTGTTCAAAATAAACCATTTAACCAGCGCAGGAATTATTATTATTTTATTTATAATTTATACAGTCCATTAAATCGTAAATATTTACATGGTCCTTCGAGCCGGATATTTCTATAAAAGGTTCGAATCGTTTAATTCCAAGTTACTACGTGTACCGCATTCTGGTTAGTGTGTAAAATTGTTACATCGAAAGACTGGTGACCTTTCTGTTCCTGTTTTAAAGAAGACATCAGTGGAAACCGAGAAAGTGCCAGAGGAAAAGTCCATCTTTCGAGTTGAAGTCTCCAGAAGAATACTGTTTTCGTGTGAGAAAGAGCCAAAGGAACCCATTTGTTAAGTATCCTTTGTTTTACCTACCAATACTATTTGAGTCAACAAATTTATTCGCTTATATAGTTAGTATATTTATCAGTTATATATATTCAGTAGGTATATTCGTATCATTCATTATGGATAAAATGCTTGTTAGAAAACGTGCTACAGCAAAAGCAAAGTTCACAATAGTTGCAAAGAAATTAGAACCCCTCATTGTGAAATTTGAAAGTGATTCATCTTCTTTGAGTGAAGGAGATTTTGATTTAATTAGAATTTTTAAAGATGATTTATCGTCAATTGATGAATCCTTTGATCAAGTTCAGTCACAAATTGAAATATCTTGTGAAGACGATCAATTTGATAGTGAAATAATTCAAAGAGAGGAATTTTCTGACAAGATGTGTAGGTTTCGAAATAAAATTAATTTGATGTTGAATAAGAGAAACGTTCTCAATCATGATGTCAAATCTGAGGTAAAGTCAAGGGTACAATTGCCAGTTATAGACTTGCCTAAGTTTAATGGTACATATGAAGGATGGTTGAGTTTCAAAGATCTTTTTCATTCTCTCGTGCATTCCAATCAATCAATCAGTGATATACAAAAATATCATTATTTGCGGGCTAGTTTAAATAGTGCCACATCCAAAATGATAGAGTCCCTCGATTTTTCATCAGAAAATTATATTATCGCTTGGGACTTACTATGCAACCGGTTTGACAATAAAAAGTTTTTAATTAATAATCATATTAAGTGCCTATTCAATTTAATTCCATTGAAAAAAGAATGTTCAGAGGCACTACGTAATCTTATAGATTCTCTCTTTAAACATTTAAGAACACTGAGTAATCTCGGTTTGAATGTGGATTCTTGGGATCCATTGTTAATTTATTTAATGACGACTAAACTCGACAAAATTTCAGTATGTGAATGGGAAAAGGTGAAAACCAATTTGGACCTGCCCACCCTTAAGGAATTTACTACCTTTTTGAAGAATAGAGCTGATTTGCTTGAATCTTTGGAACAAAACAATGAAATTAGCCCAGAGACAATTAAAAAGGAATTTAAGGGAAAGCATGTCAGAAGCTATTTAGGTAAGACTGACAGGGTAAAATCCAAATCGGTTAAGTGTTTCTTGTGCGATGAGAACCACGTTATTTATTATTGTTCAGACTTCTTAAAATTAAGTATTTCACAAAGATTAGAGAAAGTCAATGAATTGAATTTATGTAGAAATTGTCTTTGTAAAGGACACACAGCTGATGAGTGTCGATATATTGCTTGTCCAAACTGCAAGGAAAAGCATAATAAATTATTGCATGTAGAAAATGAAAGAGTTGCCCTCACTAGTTTTACGAACTCATATGTTTTATTGTCAACAGTTAAAATTCACGTAACTGACAATTATGGAAAAAAACATATTTGCCATGCACTCTTGGATTCGGGATCACAATTAAATTTCATAACTCGAGATTTCGTTTCAAAATTAAAATTGCCTCTTTCAAATGCACATATAAGTGTGACAGGAATAAATTCAGTTTCACATTTGAATAGACAATGCAATGTTTCGGTGGAATCACTGACTAAAATTCATGCAATGAATTTGAACTGTTTTGTCTTACCAAAAATAGCCGACCGACTTCCAAATGAACCTCTGAATATTTCGAATTTAGATATTCCCCACAATATTAGATTAGCGGATCCGGAATTCTATAAACCAAAAAGGATCGATATGATCATTGGATCGTCCAACTTTTGGGATTGCTTAGAACCGCAGCAGAAAAAATTGAAAAAAGGATATCCGGTGTTACAGAATACTGTTTTTGGTTTCACAGTTTCTGGTTGTCTAAGCACTAACAATGTTTCAAATTGTAGGTCTTTGAATTTAATGGCGACTTCTGAGAATGAAAACCTAAATTCATTACTACAGCGTTTTTGGTTGGTTGAAGAGGTGAATGATAAAAAAACGGAGGTATTTTCTTCCAAGGAAGATATTGCGCGTGAAGAAAGTTTTGAATCCACTTTCTCTCGTAAGGAATGCGGTAGATTTGGGGTGAAGATTCCTTTTTTTACAGATGATATCTGTAAGTTGGGTGATTCAAAGGCAACAGTAATGAAAAAGTTGTTGCCTCAGGAGATTAGGTTAGAAGAAAATCCTGTCCTTAAGGAACGAGTTCATGATTTCATGAAAGAATATCGGGAGTTAGGGCACATGAGTTTGATTAGCGACATATCGCATGACAAGTTGTCATTTTTTCTACCTCATCATCCTGTTCGTCGTGAGGATAATCTCACAACAAAAATCCCAGATGTTTTTAATGGGTCATCTTTTAGTATTTCACGTTATGCATTGAATGATATTCAATGTGTCGGACCTCCAATTCTGGGCAATCTTTTTAAAGTATTATTGAAATTCGGTAAATTTCGCTTTGCCGTCTTGGCAGATATAGCCAAAATGTATCGAGCTGCTTTGATGCGCTCTCGATTAGTGAAATCTGTCACCGAAATCATGACCACGGTGACAGAATGCTATTTATGGTCGGATTATGAGATTGTGTTATATCGGATTAACACAGAAACCGTCAAATTGCAGCTATTCGTTGATTCTAGAATTGGTGAAATTCAAGAGCTCAGCTGCAATTTTAAGTGGAACTATGTCCAGTCTAGCGAAAACCATGCGGATATCGCATCTAGAGGTTTATTTCCGTCAGAGTTACAGTCGAGTGAACTCTGGTGGCGCGGTCCTAATTGGATAAAAGATTTTAATCGAGACAATTTTCAATTCAAGTTCACTCCCTCATTGAAAGAAATTCTAGAATTAAAACGATCAAAAGATAAATATATTCTCCACGCAACTACCGAAAATTTTGATATGTTTACTAGGTATTCTAGTTTGAATAAATTTATAAGAGTAGTTGCCTTTCGTCGCAGATTTTGTTTTAATTCGTCAAAAGGGGGACAAAGGTTATCAGGTAGATTAACAAGTGAAGAACTTCAAAACTCACAAAATTGCCTGGTGAAAGTAAGTGATCATGAAACTTTCGCGAAAGAATATCATTTCTTGTTGAATAATATTCGACAAACTTATTGGTCACGAAACGGAATGAATCTGGCAAAAAAGTACGTCCGAATTTGCCTAAAATGTTTCAAGTTTTCACCAACGTCTCAATCAGTCATCTTGGTTGAATTGCCAGATTGCAAAGTAACGCGCTTATCCCAATTCAGTCGACTAGTGTCGATTACGCGGAACCGTTTTTAGTAAAAGATAGGAAATCGAGAGGATGCAAAATATCAAAGGCTTATGTTTGCCTGTTTATTTGTTTAAGTGTCAAGGCAATACATCTTGAAATGGTTTCAGATTTGACATCAGACGCTTTTATGGCTTGTTTGAGAAGATTTGTTTCACGTAGAGGTTTTCCATTTGATATGTTTTCTGATAATGGAACTAATTTTGTCGGTGCAAATAACACTCTCCAAGATTTATATCAGTTCCTCAAACAAGATGAATCGTCCATTTTTTATTTCGCTGATGAAAATAATAAAATGGCATTTTATTCCTCCTAGCTCACCTCATTTTGGAGGTATCTGGGAGGCAAATGTGACGTCATTCAAGACACATTTATTTAAAGTAATTGAAAAAACCATTTTAACGTTTGAAGAATTTAGTACTGTGTTGACACAAATAGAATCGGTCTTAAATTCCCGACCTTTATATCCTTTCTATTCCGATCCACTTGATTTTACACCCTTCACCCTTGCTCACTTCCACATTGGCCGCCTGCATCGAAGTGTACCAGATCCAGACGTGACTTCCATCCAACTGAATCGGCTATCCAGGTTCCAGTTGCTCCAGCTGCTCCATCAAGTTTCTGGAAACGTTGGTTACGGGACTATCTGAATTCCCTCCAACAGAGAAAAAATTGGACTACTGGTTCCACTCCAGTTGTTGTGGGAACCATGGTCATCATAAGGAACGACAACTGCCCTCCAGCCAAGTGGGATCTCGGACGAATCATTGAACTTCATCCTGGTAGTGATGGTGTGACTCGTGTAGTGAGCGTTAAAACTGGAAAAGGTGTTTTTTAAGCGCCCAGGGGTAAAACTGTGCCCATTACCTAATATGGCAGAAAATTGACTGTTTAATCAATATGTATATAGTTAGTTTATAATTTTGTTTAATCTCTAATGCAATTTCAAATGACTTCTATCCTGTTGAAGCCTTGCAGCCTGTCAAGTCGGGCGGCATGGAGAAATTGCAGTGCTTATGAATCATAGACTTGTAAGGAAATCCCATAGATGGCGCCAGCGTCAGTTCTCTTTTATATATTTGATTCAATTTAATTATTAAATTATATTCTCTATTGTATTTCTTCCTATGATGAGGTTTTCTAATGTAAATTACATAATTTGTATTTATTGTATAATTTTAGATAAGTTTTCTTCATTGTAAATTCATGAATTCTGTGCGTGATATTCTATGGTAAAAGTCTATGTTCTGGAAGCATGAGATTATTGTAACCTCTCTTCTCTCTAGTTAAGCTAGTTGTAAGTATAGAGTTAACAGTGTCGTTAACTGTCTCGTGTTTAACACGTTCTGGTAAAGTCTTAAAGTGTTAAAAGGCTTTCGCTTTTAGAGCTATCTGTTTTAGCTCTTGTATAGTTAACAGTGTCGTTAACTGTTTCGTGTTAAACACGTGTTTGTGAGTCTATGTGATAAGGCTCACGTTTTTTGTTCTAACTGTTGTTAGTTTTAATTGTGTTCAAAATAAACCATTTAACCAGCGCAGGAATTATTATTATTTTATTTATAATTTATACAGTCCATTAAATCGTAAATCTTTACACCTGCATCTTATAAAAGAAGGGGTCACCCCATATGTCCTGAAATGTTATATCAAAAACTCTGTATATAGGATGAAATTCAGATTTTGAGGATGTATTGATAACCAATATAAGAAAATAATGTCGCTTTCAGCATCTACCTGCATCTCAAGAGGGGAGGGGGTCACCCTATATGACCTGAAATGTTATATCAAAAACTCTGTATATAGGATGAAATTCAGATCTTGAGGATCTATTTATAACCAAGATAAGAAAATAATGTCGCTTTCGGCATATACCTGCATCTTAAGAAAGAAGGAGTCACCCCATATGACCTGAAATGTTATATCAAAAACTCTGTATATAGGATGAAATTCAGAAATTTGAGGATGTATTAATAACCAATATAAGAAAATAATGTCGCTTTCAGCATCTACCTGCATCTCAAGAGGGAAGGGGGTCACCCTATATGACCTGAAATGTTATATCAAAAACTCTGTATATAGGATGGAATTCAAAAATTTGAGGATGTATTAATAACCAATATAAGAAAATAATGTCGCTTTCAGCATCTACCTGCATCTCAAGAGGGAGGGTCACCCCATATGACCTGAAATGATCTGTATATAGGATGAAATTCAGATTTTGAGGATATATTGATAACCAATATAAGAAAATAATGTCGCTTTCGGCATATACCTGCATCTCAAGAAAGGTGGGGTCACCCCATATGGCCTGAAATGTTATATCAAAAACTCTGTATATAGGATGAAATTCAGATTTTGAGGATATATTGATAACCAAGATAAAAAAATAATGTCGCTTTCGGCATCTACCTGCATCTTAAGAAAGGTAGGGGGTCACCCCATATGACCTGAAATGATCTGTATATAGGATGAAATTCAGATTTTGAGGATATATTGATAACCAATATAAGAAAATAATGTCGCTTTTGGCATCTACCTGCATCTCAAGAGGAAGGGTCACCTCATATTACCTGAAATGATCTGTATATAGGATGAAATTCAGATTTTTGGGATATATTGATAACCAAGATAAGAAAATAATGTCGCTTTCGGCATATACCTGCATCTTAAGAGAGGAGGGGTAACCCCATATGGCCTGAAATATTATATCAAAAACTCTGTATATAGGATGAAATTCAGATTTTGAGGATATATTGATAACCAAGATAAGAAAATAATGTCGCTTTCGGCATATACCTGCATCTTAAGAGAGGGGGGGTCACCCCATAAGGCCTGAAATATTATATAAAAACTCTGTTTATAGAATGAAATTCAGATTTTGAGGATATATCGATAACCAATATAAGAAAATAATGTCGCTTTCGGCATCTACCTGCATCTCAAGAGGGGGGGTCACCTCATATGACATGAAAAATTATATCAAAAACTCTGTATATAGGATGGAATTCAGATCTTGAGGATGTATTGATAACCAAGATAAAAAAATAATGTCGCTTTCGGCATATACCTGTATCTTGAGAAAGAAGAGGTCACTCCATATGACCTGAAATGTAATATCAAAATCTCTGTATATAGGATGAAATTCAGATTTTGTGGATGTATTGATAACCAAGATAAGAAAATAATGTCGCTTTCGGCATCTACCTGCATCTCAAGAGGGGGGGTCACCTCATATGACATGAAATATTATATCAAAAACTCTGTATATAGGATGGAATTCAGATCTTGAGGATGTATTGATAACCAAGATAAAAAAATAATGTCGCTTTCGGCATATACCTGCATCTTGAGAAAGGTCACCCCATATGACCTGAAATGTTATATCAAAAACTCTTTATATAGGATGGAATTCAGAAATTTGAGGATGTATTAATAACCAATATAAGAAAATAATGTCGCTTTCAGCATCTACCTGCATCTCAAGAGGGGGGGTCACCCCATATGACCTGAAATGATCTGTATATAGGATGAAATTCAGATTTTGAGGATATATTGATAACCAATATAAGAAAATAATGTCGCTTTCGGCATATACCTGCATCTCAAGAAAGGTGGGGTCACCCCATATGGCCTGAAATGTTATATCAAAAACTCTGTATATAGGATGAAATTCAGATTTTAGGATATATTGATAACCAAGATAAAAAAATAATGTCGCTTTCGGCATATACCTGCATCTTAAGAAAGAAGGGGTCACCCGATATGACCTGAAATGTTATATCAAAATCTCTGTATATAGGATGAAATTCAGATTTTGTGGATGTATTGATAACCAAGATAAGAAAATAATGTCGCTTTCGGCATCTACCTGCATCTCAAGAGGAGGGGTCACCTCATATTACCTGAAATGATCTGTATATAGGATGAAATTCAGATTTTTGGGATATATTGATAACCAAGATAAGAAAATAATGTCGCTTTCGGCATATACCTGCATCTTAAGAGAGGAGGGGTAACCCCATATGGCCTGAAATATTATATCAAAAACTCTGTATATAGGATGAAATTCAGATTTTGAGGATATATTGATAACCAAGATAAGAAAATAATGTCGCTTTCGGCATATACCTGCATCTTAAGAGAGGGGGGGTCACCCCATAAGGCCTGAAATATTATATAAAAACTCTGTTTATAGAATGAAATTCAGATTTTGAGGATATATCGATAACCAATATGAGAAAATAATGTCGCTTTCGGCATCTACCTGCATCTCAAGAGGGGGGGTCACCTCATATGACATGAAAAATTATATCAAAAACTCTGTATATAGGATGGAATTCAGATCTTGAGGATGTATTGATAACCAAGATAAAAAAATAATGTCGCTTTCGGCATATACCTGTATCTTGAGAAAGAAGAGGTCACTCCATATGACCTGAAATGTTATATCAAAAACTCTGTATATAGGATGGAATTCAGAAATTTGAGGATGGATTAATAACTAATATAAAAAAATAATGTCGCTTTCAGCATCTACCTGCATCTCAAGAGGGGGGGTCACCCCATATGACCTGAAATGATCGGTATATAGGATGAAATTCAGATTTTGAGGATATATTGATAACCAATATAAGAAAATAATGTCGCTTTCGGCATATACCCGCATCTCAAGAAAGGTGGGGTCACCCAATATGGCCTGAAATGTTATATCAAAAACTCTGTATATAGGATGAAATTCAGATTTTGAGGATATATTGATAACCAAGATAAAAAAATAATGTCGCTTTCGGCATCTACCTGCATCTTAAGAAAGGTAGGGGGTCAACCCATATGACCTGAAATGATCTGTATATAGGATGAAATTCAGATTTTGAGGATATATTGATAACCAATATAAAAAAATGATGTCGCTTTCGGCATATATCTGCATCTTAAGAAAGGGGGGGTCACCCCATATGACCTGAAATGTTATATCAAAAACTCTGTATATAGGATGAAATTCATATTTTGAGGATATATTGATATCCAAGAAAAGAAAATAATTTCGCTTTCGGCATATACCTGCATCTTAAAAAAGAAGGGGTCACCCGATATGACCTGAAATGTTATATCAAAATCTCTGTATATAGGATGAAATTCAGATTTTGTGGATGTATTGATAACCAAGATAAGAAAATAATGTCGCTTTCGGCATCTACCTGCATCTCAAGAGGGGGGGTCACCTCATATGACATGAAATATTATATCAAAAACTCTGTATATAGGATGGAATTCAGATCTTGAGGATGTATTGATAACCAAGATAAGAAAATAATGTCGCTTTCGACATATACCTGCATCTTAAGAAAGAAGGGGTCACCCGATATGACCTGAAATGTAATATCAAAATCTCTGTATATAGGATGAAATTCAGATTTTGTGGATGTATTGATAACCAAGATAAGAAAATAATGTCGCTTTCGGCATCTACCTGCATCTCAAGAGGGGGGGTCACCTCATATGACATGAAATATTATATCAAAAACTCTGTATATAGGATGGAATTCAGATCTTGAGGATGTATTGATAACTAAGATAAAAAAATAATGTCGCTTTCGGCATATACCTGCATCTTGAGAAAGGTCACCCCATATGACCTGAAATGTTATATCAAAAACTCTTTATATAGGATGGAATTCAGAAATTTGAGGATGTATTAATAACCAATATAAGAAAATAATGTCGCTTTCAGCATCTACCTGCATCTCAAGAGGGGGGGTCACCCCATATGACCTGAAATGATCTGTATATAGGATGAAATTCAGATTTTGAGGATATATTGATAACCAATATAAGAAAATAATGTCGCTTTCGGCATATACCTGCATCTCAAGAAAGGTGGGGTCACCCCATATGGCCTGAAATGTTATATCAAAAACTCTGTATATAGGATGAAATTCAGATTTTAGGATATATTGATAACCAAGATAAAAAAATAATGTCGCTTTCGGCATCTACCTGCATCTTAAGAAAGGTAGGGGGTCACCCCATATGACCTGAAATGATCTGTATATAGGATGAAATTCAGATTTTGAGGATATATTGATAACCAATATAAAAAAATAATGTCGCTTTCGGCATATATCTGCATCTTAAGAAAGGGGGGGTCACCCCATATGACCTGAAATGTTATATCAAAAACTCTGTATATAGGATGAAATTCATATTTTGAGGATATATTGATATCCAAGAAAAGAAAATAATTTCGCTTTCGGCATATATCTGCATCTTAAGAAAGGGGGGGTCACCCCATATGACCTGAAATGTTATATCAAAAACTCTGTATATAGGATGAAATTCAGATCTTGAGGATGTATTGATAACCAAGATAAGAAAATAATGTCGCTTTCGGCATATACCTGCATCCTAAGAAAGAAGGGGTCACCCGATATGACCTGAAATGTTATATCAAAATCTCTGTATATAGGATGAAATTCAGATTTTGTGGATGTATTGATAACCAAGATAAGAAAATAATGTCGCTTTCGGCATCTACCTGCATCTCAAGAGGGGGGTCACCTCATATGACATGAAATATTATATCAAAAACTCTGTATATAGGATGGAATTCAGATCTTGAGGATGTATTGATAACCAAGATAAAAAAATAATGTCGCTTTCGGCATATATCTGCATCTTAAGAAAGGAGGGGTCACCCCATATGACCTGAAATGTTATATCAAAAACTCTGTATATAGGATGAAATTCATATTTTGAGGATATATTGATATCCAAGAAAAGAAAATAATTTCGCTTTCGGCATATATCTGCATCTTAAGAAAGGGGGGGTCACCCCATATGACCTGAAATGTTATATCAAAAACTCTGTATATAGGATGAAATTCAGATCTTGAGGATGTATTGATAACCAAGATAAGAAAATAATGTCGCTTTCGGCATATACCTGCATCTTAAGAAAGAAGGGGTCACCCGATATGACCTGCAATGTTATATCAAAATCTCTGTATATAGGATGAAATTCAGATTTTGTGGATGTATTGATAACCAAGATAAGAAAATAATGTCGCTTTCGGCATCTACCTGCATCTCAAGAGGGGGGGTCACCTCATATGACATGAAATATTATATCAAAAACTCTGTATATAGGATGGAATTCAGATCTTGAGGATGTATTGATAACCAAGATAAAAAAATAATGTCGCTTTCGGCATATACCTGCATCTTGAGAAAGAAGAGGTCACCCCATATGACCTGAAATGTTATATCAAAAACTCTGTATATAGGATGGAATTCAGAAATTTGAGGATGTATTAATAACCAATATAAGAAAATAATGTCGCTTTCAGCATCTACCTGCATCTCAAGAGGGGGGGTCACCCCATATGACCTGAAATGATCTGTATATAAGATGAAATTCAGATTTTGAGGATATATTGATAACCAATATAAGAAAATAATGTCGCTTTCGGCATATACCTGCATCTCAAGAAAGGTGGGGTCACCCCATATGGCCTGAAATGTTATATCAAAAACTCTGTATATAGGATGAAATTCAGATTTTGAGGATATATTGATAACCAAGATAAGAAAATAATGTCGCTTTCGGCATCTACCTGCATCTTAAGAAAGGAAGGGGGTCACCCCATATGACCTGAAATGATTAGTATATAGGATGAAATTCAGATTTTGAGGATATATTGATAACCAATATAAGAAAATAATGTCGCTTTCGGCATATACCTGCATCTTAAGAAAGAAGGGGTCACCCCATATGACCTGAAATGTTATATCAAAATCTCTGTATATAGGATGAAATTCAGATCTTGAGGATGTATTGATAACCAAGATAAGAAAATAATGTCGCTTTCGGCATATACCTGCATCTTAAGAAAGGGGGGGTCACCCCATATGACCTGAAATGTTTTATCAAAAACTCTGTATATAGGATGAAATTCAGATCTTGAGGATGTATTGATAACCAAGATAAGAAAATAATGTCGCTTTCGGCATATACCTGCATCTTAAGAAAGAAGGGGTCACCCGATATGACCTGAAATGTTATATCAAAATCTCTGTATATAGGATGAAATTCAGATTTTGTGGATGTATTGATAACCAAGATAAGAAAATAATGTCGCTTTCGGCATCTACCTGCATCTCAAGAGGGGGGGTCACCTCATATTACCTGAAATGATCTGTATATAGGATGAAATTCAGATTTTTGGGATATATTGATAACCAAGATAAGAAAATAATGTCGCTTTCGGCATATACCTGCATCTTAAGAGAGGGGGGGTCACCCCATATGACCTGAAATGTTATATCAAAAACTCTGTATATAGGATGAAATTCATATTTTGAGGATATATTGATATCCAAGAAAAGAAAATAATTTCGCTTTCGGCATATATCTGCATCTTAAGAAAGGGGGGGTCACCCCATATGACCTGAAATGTTATATCAAAAACTCTGTATATAGGATGAAATTCAGATCTTGAGGATGTATTGATAACCAAGATAAGAAAATAATGTCGCTTTCGGCATATACCTGCATCTTAAGAAAGAAGGGGTCACCTGATATGACCTGCAATGTTATATCAAAATCTCTGTATATAGGATGAAATTCAGATTTTGTGGATGTATTGATAACCAAGATAAGAAAATAATGTCGCTTTCGGCATCTACCTGCATCTCAAGAGGGGGGGTCACCTCATATGACATGAAATATTATATCAAAAACTCTGTATATAGGATGGAATTCAGATCTTGAGGATGTATTGATAACCAAGATAAAAAAATAATGTCGCTTTCGGCATATACCTGCATCTTGAGAAAGAAGAGGTCACCCCATATGACCTGAAATGTTATATCAAAAACTCTGTATATAGGATGGAATTCAGAAATTTGAGGATGTATTAATAACCAATATAAGAAAATAATGTCGCTTTCAGCATCTACCTGCATCTCAAGAGGGGGGGGTCACCCCATATGACCTGAAATGATCTGTATATAAGATGAAATTCAGATTTTGAGGATATATTGATAACCAATATAAGAAAATAATGTCGCTTTCGGCATATACCTGCATCTCAAGAAAGGTGGGGTCACCCCATATGGCCTGAAATGTTATATCAAAAACTCTGTATATAGGATGAAATTCAGATTTTGAGGATATATTGATAACCAAGATAAGAAAATAATGTCGCTTTCGGCATCTACCTGCATCTTAAGAAAGGTAGGGGGTCACCCCATATGACCTGAAATGATTAGTATATAGGATGAAATTCAGATTTTGAGGATATATTGATAACCAATATAAGAAAACAATGTCGCTTTCGGCATATACCTGCATCTTAAGAAAGAAGGGGTCACCCCATATGACCTGAAATGTTATATCAAAATCTCTGTATATAGGATGAAATTCAGATCTTGAGGATGTATTGATAACCAAGATAAGAAAATAATGTCGCTTTCGGCATATACCTGCATCTTAAGAAAGAAGGGGTCACCCCATATGTCCTGAAATGTTATATCAAAAACTCTGTATATAGGATGAAATTCAGATTTTGAGGATGTATTGATAACCAATATAAGAAAATAATGTCGCTTTCAGCATCTACTTGCATCTCAAGAGGGAGGGTCACCCCATATGACCTGAAATGATCTGTATATAGGATGAAATTCAGATTTTGAGGATATATTGATAACCAATATAAGAAAATAATGTCGCTTTCGGCATATACCTGCATCTCAAGAAAGGTGGGGTCACCCCATATGGCCTGAAATGTTATATCAAAAACTCTGTATATAGGATGAAATTCAGATTTTGAGGATATATTGATAACCAAGATAAGAAAATAATGTCGCTTTCGGCATCTACCTGCATCTTAAGAAAGGTAGGGGGTCACCCCATATGACCTGAAATGATCTGTATATAGGATGAAATTCAGATTTTGAGGATATATTGATAACCAATATAAGAAAATAATGTCGCTTTCGGCATATACCTGCATCTTAAGAAAGAAGGGGTCACCCCATATGACCTGAAATGTTATATCAAAAACTCTGTATACAGGGTGAGTCTTTGACTTGTACATATATTTTAACCCAAGATTCCTGAGGTCAAAAGAAACACTTTTTTCATTTACCATTTTTTCCGATTCGGCCCTGTTAAAAAGATATAGCCATTTTAAATTTTCAAAATGAGCTAATTCACCCCTGAAAACCGGAACACTGAAGTTTTCTCAAGCATAAGATATACCTCTTGAACCTTGGAAATAAGCTACTAAATTAGAAAAACCATCATAAACTCACGTTTAACATTCCATTTGTTGAACAAAGTAGTGTTTATAATCAAATAAATGAGTTATTCCAATTTCGTTGACGCTAAAGATTAAATATTCTTCTCTTGATTTCTATATCATTTTCGATAATTATAACGAATTGAGCTCGCTACCACCCATATTAGCTCTGATTCATTCATTATATTTCATTTATATGATATCGTTGTTTATTTTTCGTGCAAGAATTAACCTTAAAATCTCAAATAAATAATATTCATCTATGAAAGATCTAACACAGACTATAGTAATCTGTGGTTTTAAGTTTGAATTTCAAATTTCGAGTGATGCCAAATATAAACACAGCAGTTCGGTTCGAATAATCTATGTTCTAAGTTCTAACCTAAAATTTTCATTTACAGTTTACACTGTTATTGTTATAAGATATTTGTTATGAAATGAAGCATTTGATTTGTTCCAACTATCTCATAAAAATATTGAAATGCATCAATATTTTTGAAACCATCAGTATGAAAATATGGAAATATGTAAAATATTCTGGCTCTGTAATCAATGGAAAATGTTAGACTCCACTTGTAATCAAATTTGTTGTTAATGTGTACCTACATTATAGCCAACTTTACTACTTAATTCATCTTGATTTTGGCATTGAAAATAAATGAGAAGTATTCAATGTAAATATCCACAATAGAATATTTGGTTTCTTTCAACTCACCTAATTTGTTTTCACATTAAAACAATTATGGCCCTCTTGGAAGTATGTCAATCATAAGCTCTTAGGATGAATTTATGGAATAGCAAAAGAATAAAAGTATTCAATCTCAATCACATGAAAATTTGTCTAGTATGTACCTAGTCCTAGTGATATGTTTCGATGTGAGTTTGAATGAGCCGAAGAAGAATACAGTATTGTTCGATAGCAGCAGTCTTTAGTGGGATATTGATTGTTGTCATTATAATGGGACTATTTTGTGAAAACTTTTTTAAACATGGGTTTTATGAATAATCTGGACTTTTCAAAAAGAATGTTGATTTTAGTGAAGTATCTTCTTATTATCAGAGCTGTGCCAAAGCTCAGAGATTTTTAATCAAATCGAGGAGTTGAGGTGAGCTTATTCAAATAACTTCATTTTCAAACTAAGTTGGCTAGTACTTCAATTCTTAAATCTGAGACATGACTTCATAGTAAATATTCATTTCTGTGGTTTTTTTTTCCACAATAGAACAGAGTTGCATTCAGCCAAAGTACCCAATTTTTTGAATTTCACAGATAATTTTTTTTTTTTAAGATCAAGTTATTCGAAAACGGCGCTTTGTACAAGAAAATATGAAGAATACTTTTATTTTTCAAATTAGCCAAATATTCTTCAATGAACGTTCAAATTACTATTAACTCTTTCAAGTACAGTGGTTCAAATTTTGAACCACGCTTTTTTTGTACGGTGCAGGACGGTGGGGTAAAATTTAAACCACCATATATTCAGTCTTCTACCTAAAAGGGACACCGGTTTAAATCGTACACCACTATTGCGGACCGTTTATTGGGTTATACAGAGTATTATGACTCATTTTGTTTTGACTGGAAACGGTTGTTCATTCGAGAAATGCGTATGATTTGTATCATTCCGCCGCGGCCGGCTTACGCGATATTCTTTTAGTGTACCGCTAGGGTTCTAATTTCACTGGAATTCCTGTACCGCAAAGAGTTAAGAGTTGGTTTCTTCGAATTTCTGGTATTTTTATGGTATGTTATGTTCATAACAAAGAAACAGGTGAATGTGTATGGAATCTGGTGTTCGGATAAGATGTATCACATCAAAAAAAAGCTATATTTCAAAAATCATTTCCTTCGATACAACCATTTACGAGATATAGCCGAAAATCACATTTTTTTAACGATTTTCAACAGCCTGTATCTTTTTAACCGGGCCGAATCGGAAAAAATGGTAAAGGAAAAAAGTGTTTCTTTTGACCTCAGGAATCTTGGGTTAAAATATATGTACAAGTCAAAGACTCACCCTGTATAGGATGAAATTCATATTTTGAGGATATATTGATATCCAAGAAAAGAAAATAATTTCGCTTTCGGCATATATCTGCATCTTAAGAAAGGGGGGGTCACCCCATATGACCTGAAATGTTATATCAAAAACTCTGTATATAGGATGAAATTCAGATCTTGAGGATGTATTGATAACCAAGATAAGAAAATAATGTCGCTTTCGGCATATACCTGCATCTTAAGAAAGAAGGGGTCACCCGATATGACCTGAAATGTTATATCAAAATCTCTGTATATAGGATGAAATTCAGATTTTGTGGATGTATTGATAACCAAGATAAGAAAATAATGTCGCTTTCGGCATCTACCTGCATCTCAAGAGGGGGGGTCACCTCATATTACCTGAAATGATCTGTATATAGGATGAAATTCATATTTTGAGGATATATTGATAACCAAGATAAGAAAATAATGTCGCTTTCGGCATATACCTGCATCTTAAGAGAGGGGGGGTCACCCCATATGACCTGAAATGTTATATCAAAATCTCAGTATATAGGATGAAATTCAGATCTTGAGGATGTATTGATAACCAAGATAAGAAAATAATGTCGCTTTCGGCATATACCTGCATCTTAAGAAAGAAGGGGTCACCCCATATGTCCTGAAATGTTATATCAAAAACTCTGTATATAGGATGAAATTCAGATTTTGAGGATGTATTGATAACCAATATAAGAAAATAATGTCGCTTTCAGTATCTACCTGCATCTCAAGAGGGGAGGGGGTCACCCTATATGACCTGAAATGTTATATCAAAAACTCTGTATATAGGATGGAATTCAGAAATTTGAGGATGTATTAATAACCAATATAAGAAAATAATGTCGCTTTCAGCATCTACCTGCATCTCAAGAGGGGGGGTCACCCCATATGACCTGAAATGATCTGTATATAAGATGAAATTCAGATTTTGAGGATATATTGATAACCAATATAAGAAAATAATGTCGCTTTCGGCATATACCTGCATCTCAAGAAAGGTGGGGTCACCCCATATGGCCTGAAATGTTATATCAAAAACTCTGTATATAGGATGAAATTCAGATTTTGAGGATATATTGATAACCAAGATAAGAAAATAATGTCGCTTTCGGCATCTACCTGCATCTTAAGAAAGGTAGGGGGTCACCCCATATGACCTGAAATGATTAGTATATAGGATGAAATTCAGATTTTGAGGATATATTGATAACCAATATAAGAAAATAATGTCGCTTTCGGCATATACCTGCATCTTAAGAAAGAAGGGGTCACCCGATATGACCTGAAATGTTATATCAAAATCTCTGTATATAGGATGAAATTCAGATTTTGTGGATGTATTGATAACCAAGATAAGAAAATAATGTCGCTTTCGGCATCTACCTGCATCTCAAGAGGGGGGGTCACCTCATATTACCTGAAATGATCTGTATATAGGATGAAATTCAGATTTTTGGGATATATTGATAACCAAGATAAGAAAATAATGTCGCTTTCGGCATATACCTGCATCTTAAGAGAGGAGGGGTAACCCCATATGGCCTGAAATATTATATCAAAAACTCTGTATATAGGATGAAATTCAGATTTTGAGGATATATTGATAACCAAGATAAGAAAATAATGTCGCTTTCGGCATATACCTGCATCTTAAGAGAGGGGGGGTCACCCCATAAGGCCTGAAATATTATATAAAAACTCTGTTTATAGAATGAAATTCAGATTTTGAGGATATATCGATAACCAATATAAGAAAATAATGTCGCTTTCGGCATCTACCTGCATCTCAAGAGGGGGGGTCACCTCATATGACATGAAATATTATATCAAAAACTCTGTATATAGGATGGAATTCAGATCTTGAGGATGTATTGATAACCAAGATAAAAAAATAATGTCGCTTTCGGCATAGATAGATAGATAGATAGATATATTCTTTATTTCAAATTAAATTTTACACTAGGAAAAACATGAAATGAAACAGTGTCCTTAAGTAATTTACAACTACATGAAATAATCCCCTAGATTATACGGTTCAAGATTTATTAAAAATGTCTTGGTTTTTGATTTGAAAAGTCTGTAATTTTGTATTATTTTGAGATCATTTGGCAAACTGTTGAAGATTTTAATGCACATATAGGATGGATTTTTTTCTGTTAGTGATAACTTATGCTGTGGATAATTTATATTGGCCGTTCTCGTATTGTATGTGAAATTAGTGTTATTTCTAAGAAATTCTACTTTATTTTTGTGTAGGTAGAGAAGGCACTCATGCAGATATAGACCATAAACTGTCAGTAATCCCAATGACCTGAACTTGCCCCTGCAGGAATCCCGGTACCCCATATTCAAAAATATTCTAATTATTCTTTTCTGACTTATGAATACTGATTGTACAGATGTACTCACACCCCAAAATATTATACCATATCTTAATAAAGATTCATAGTTAGCATAATATAAAATTTTTTTTACATTTTCATTGATATATTTGTGTACCACTCTAAAGGCAAAGATCATCCTATTCAATTTTCTTAACAGATCATTAATATGTGTATTCCACTTCAGAAATTCGTGAATTATTATTCCTAAGAATTTAGTATTCTCAACAGTGTTATTGACTTGGTTGTTAAGACTTACTTCTGCAGGTTTTTCTTTTGAATTGCTCGCTCTGAATACAATGACATTAGTTTTACTCGTGTTTATAACCAGACCATTTTTTGAAAACCAATTCTCTACACAACTATATAATGAACTACACCTTTCCTTCAAGCTTTCAGTGTTCTGTCCCGCCACCAGAATATTAGTGTCATCTGCAAAATTTATAATTTCTGAATCTTCTACTTCATTTGTTACATCACTTAGGTCATTTATGTATATTAAGAAGAGTATCACCCCTAAGATGCTACCCTGGAAAACACCAAATTCATTACTTAGCCATTCAGAAAAGCGAGTTTCATTACATTTTGTTATTTTAACGCACTGCCACCTGTTGGACAGATAGGAGGCAAACCAGCTCAGGGCACTACCCACTATTCCATATTGTTCTAATTTTCTGATCATATAGTCTCTATTAATGCAGTCAAATGCCTTTGAGAGATCTATAAATAGACCTGCAACAAGTTTATTTTCTTCCAAGAATTTCAAAATATTGGTTGTTAACTGAAAAGTCGCAGTTTGAACTGATCTACCCCCTAAGTATCCATGCTGAGTGGGACTGAAAAGGTCACAATCATTAAAGTACTTGATAAGACGAGTGGCCATTGCAATTTCAAAGATCTTAGAAAAACTATTTGAGAGATTAATTGGTCTATAATTTTCCAATTTTTCTGGATCTCCAGACTTGAAAACTGGCACTATCATGGACATTTTCAGTTGATCAGGAAATATTCCAAATCTAAAAGAGTTATTAATAATATAACATAAAACCTCTTTTACATAAACTATACTAAGTTTTACAATGTTTATCGGAATTTCATCAATACCGCTACTATATTTATTTTTCAACTTATTTGATAAATCTGAAATTTCCGATGGGAGAAAGGGTTTCAAGTACATCGAAGTATCAGTCTTAACATCACAATGGAAGTTTGATTTATGACAATGTTTTAATAGGTTTGGAACTATGGTTATTAAAAATTCATTATATTTTTTTGAAATAGACTCTGGGGACCCATGTATTCGACATTCTATCCCATCAGATATTTTACCTTGAATTTGTTTACAAATGTTCCACATGCTTTTATTCTTATTGTCAGATGCCAGTATTCTATTATTATAATATTCTTTTCTTGATTGAATTAAGATATCATCATATTTTCTTTTTTCATCTCTATACAAAGTTTTATATCTTACATCGTGGCTACTCAAACAAAATAGCACATCTAAACGATGTTTGGACTGTGAAATTTTAGGATCATCATAAAACTTTTCTTTTGAATTTTCATTTTTTACTATAATTTTTTTTTTAGGAAAATACTTTTCAAAAATGTGTGAAAATATTGTGAAAAAACAGTTCCACTGTCCATTCACATCATCAGTTTCAAAACTAAAAACATTTAACCAATTCTGGTTACCTAACTCATTGAAAAAATCTTGTCTAGCCTCATTTGAATATAACCTCATTTGTTTATATTTAACATACTTATCAACTTCAACCTTAAAACATATTTTCTGCGCACTATGATCAGAAATATGATTAAAAATTATGGAGCTATTTACAGTTTCTGTTAAATTTGAAAATATGTTATCAATACAACTGTTTGTGTTATGAGTTACTCTAGTATCCTCAGAGATATGTTTCACCAATGAAAACGAGTCAAAAATTGAGATCAATTCAGTCCTGAACCTGTTTTCTTCCCTGAGTTCAATGTTAAAGTCACCCCCTATTATTATTATTTTGTTTTCTTTATTTATAGCAATTAGTAAACCCTCAAGCAAATCAAAAAATATTTCCTTATTTCCATTACATGGTCTGTAGATTGATACCAGTATGTATTTCCTGTTGTGAAGTTCACATTCTACCACTGCACACTCCATCTCACCTTGTACTGAACACTTACTGAGCTCACTTCTATGTATATGCTTCACTCCCCGTCGAACATAAACTGCAGCTCCTCCATGTTGGTTTTCTCCCCTGCACCATTGTCCTGCTAGATCATAGTTATTTATTGATAAGGTTTTCAGCTGCTCCACAGTTTTCCAGTGCTCGGTTACCATAAAGAATTCGCATTCTCCCTCTCCATGAATGAAACTTTGAATTCTGTCCAATACGTTGCCAATTGACTGCACATTTTGATGAATAACACAAATATTAGCTTCTTCTCTGTTTTTATTTTTCACCACTTCATTTTTATTCCTAGTACTCGAACTTAGGACTCTTGAATGCTTTTCTGAAAATTTCCGCTTCTTTCACTCAAAAATTTCTTATTTTTTTCAAAGTCGAATCGTTTAACACCGACATTTTTGGGCCAAAATTCTGGTTGATACATTATATCTTTTTTTATCAATGGGGCCGTAACAAGGAACCTCTTCAATTGATCTTCACCACTTGGAATTTCTTCTACATTAGTGGTATATTTGTCAAATCCAGGTTTGTTAGTGATATATTCAATTATTTCTTTTTCTGTCGTTACTCTGTTGACTCGGTATATATAAAGCCAGACTTTTCTTTCTCCACCAGAAAACCCATTTTTAGTTTCATCTTCACTAATTTCAGCTGTTCCTAAATTTTTTTTTGGTCTCCTCTTTTTGTATGTAACCTTTTTGAATTCCTTTTCTTGTATTTGACTTTCCGGTTTGTCGTCCACTATTTCTTGTTTGTTTATATTTGAGCGTGCATCTTTGTATTGTCGACTGTCAGTTGATGTATCTTTTCTAGATGCCTGTAATGAGGATGTAGACACCTGTTGGATCGGCGTTGTACTCATTATGCTGCTGTATGTTACATTCTTCAATCTGTTTCTTGACATCTGATTATCCGGCTTATCATCTTTCAGAATTATTGGAGTTTTTGATAATGAAATATTTTCTCGTTTTTCGATGTTTATTGTAGGACGATTTTTTTCTTGACTGCTGTTTATATTAACTATTGGAATTTCAGTTTGCATTTGTGTTATTCTCTCCATCAAAAATCTATTATTCTCTCTGAGAATTAGGTTCTTATCATTCATTTCATTTAAAAGCCGTTCTTTGTTTTCTTTTTGATCATTCAATAAATATTTCAAGTGATTTATTTCAGCTTGGAGTATCTGTTTTTCATACCTCATTTTGATGTTTTCTTCTTTGAGTCGAATGTTTACTGATTGGTTCGATTCTATCTCATTTTCTCGGCCTCCGTTGGAATTATATATTAGTTCCTCCATTTCACAGCATTTCACATACGTTGCGTCCAGGAATGACAGACCTGTTTTGTTTACTAGTTTTCTCGCACAAGAATCGTGATATGCACCACCACAATTTTTGCATATTAATGTTGAGCATGTTTTCTTTGTACAACACTTGAAGAATTTGTAAATTTTTGTATTTTTCACTTCAGAATCAGCACTTATATCAGAGCACTGATCATTCACGTCATCTACACTTTCCGCCATCTTGAGAATTGAGCATATACCTGTATCTTGAGAAAGAAGAGGTCACTCCATATGACCTGAAATGTTATATCAAAAACTCTGTATATAGGATGGAATTCAGAAATTTGAGGATGTATTAATAACTAATATAAAAAAATAATGTCGCTTTCAGCATCTACCTGCATCTCAAGAGGGGGGGTCACCCCATATGACCTGAAATGATCTGTATATAGGATGAAATTCAGATTTTGAGGATATATTGATAACCAATATAAGAAAATAATGTCGCTTTCGGCATAAACCTGCATCTCAAGAAAGGTGGGGTCACCCCATATGGCCTGAAATGTTATATCAAAAACTCTGTATATAGGATGAAATTCAGATTTTGAGGATATATTGATAACCAAGATAAAAAAATAATGTCGCTTTCGGCATCTACCTGCATCTTAAGAAAGGTAGGGGGTCAACCCATATGACCTGAAATGATCTGTATATAGGATGAAATTCAGATTTTGAGGATATATTGATAACCAATATAAAAAAATGATGTCGCTTTCGGCATATATCTGCATCTTAAGAAAGGGGGGGTCACCCCATATGACCTGAAATGTTATATCAAAAACTCTGTATATAGGATGAAATTCAGATCTTGAGGATGTATTGATAACCAAGATAAGAAAATAATGTCGCTTTCGGCATATACCTGCATCTTAAGAAAGAAGGGGTCACCCGATATGACCTGAAATGTTATATCAAAATCTCTGTATATAGGATGAAATTCAGATTTTGTGGATGTATTGATAACCAAGATAAGAAAATAATGTCGCTTTCGGCATCTACCTGCATCTCAAGAGGGGGGGTCACCTCATATGACATGAAATATTATATCAAAAACTCTGTATATAGGATGGAATTCAGATCTTGAGGATGTATTGATAACCAAGATAAGAAAATAATGTCGCTTTCGACATATACCTGCATCTTAAGAAAGAAGGGGTCACCCGATATGACCTGAAATGTTATATCAAAATCTCTGTATATAGGATGAAATTCAGATTTTGTGGATGTATTGATAACCAAGATAAGAAAATAATGTCGCTTTCGGCATCTACCTGCATCTCAAGAGGGGGGGTCACCTCATATGACATGAAATATTATATCAAAAACTCTGTATATAGGATGGAATTCAGATCTTGAGGATGTATTGATAACCAAG